>NC_090277.1:90948536-91651036 GCF_040414725.1 Anabrus simplex | reverse complement strand
ACTCTCCTGGGTTTAAAACATATTATGTAATAATATTCAAAATACATCCTGTTTCCTCGTTTCACACGTACACCTATCAAGTCACAAGGGTGTTGTGGTACTCACTTCAGCCTGACAGACATTACAATTTTTAATCTATATGGAAATTAACTGATATATCCAAGCCAACCGTTCCTCAATGGCAGGTAGTTATTTTCTACAAAAATGCTTCAGCGCTGAAAATCGACACTGAAATTATGGTTTTAGATCCTCTAACTCACTGAGAGTCGTAGAAGATCGAGTACAGAGTGCCGCTCAGTTCAGAATAAACATATGACTGTTGATTCAGAAGTTTTAATCCCGCGTGGCTGTTTCTAGCCTTTTAAGACAAACCCTTCAAAGTCGGCGTGCCTGTTAAAGTGGTAGTCCTAGAAAATTTCCCAATAATTTCCTTTCTCTTTTTCCGATTTCCTACAGTGCCCCTTTCTAATTCAGTGTTCGTCACTCCAAGCTATACAGACCCTCTGGTTTTACCACTGCTGTAGTGTTTGATTTTAGCCTTGTAGGATGATATTAATTGCTTCTTTACCTGTTCTGAACTAGTTTGTAGGACAGTTCAAGTTTTTCAGCCCTTTAAGTAAGTATTTCTTCATTATGCACGCTCATCGTTACACCTAGTGAGTTTTCCGTGCGGTTACGGACGTGCAGCTGTGAGTTTGCATTCGGCAGATAGTGGGCTTCCCATTTTCACACCAGGATAATTCTGCGGCTGTAGCTTAATTAAGGCCACGGTCGCTTCCTTCCTACTCCTACGGCCAACGTCGCCGTAAGACCTATGAGTGTTGGTGCGACGTAAAGCAACTTTAAAAAATATATTTTATGAGTATAGTGGAGATAAAGTTCCACTGAAACAAGCTATATATATTTGACGAGGAAAAATGGAAAAGGCTGAAATTGCCACAATGGTGGCCTTTCTTTGGGTTGGTTGGAAATGCCTGAAAGGACAAAACGGCATACTATTGCGAATGCGGAAAGTCTGGAGACGCACAATATGAACTTCCAGTCTTCACAATATTAGGCCTTTGCCCCTTTCAGCCAATTCTGAGCAAGAAAGGAAAGACAAATCACCATTGTGGCACTTTCATCCTTTTCCATTTTACTCTTAATTTATCACGCCATTTTCAAGTTCTATTAAGAGAGCTAAGAGGGTACTATTGCTAATGTTCTTGTTCAATGACTGTTTAGTAGCTAAGGTATTTTAGCCTATTTCATCCACTGTCGAAACTTGCAGGAAAATCTGTTATGGGACATGCAAAAAGGAGCTTGGAAATAAAAAAAGTTTAATTTTATACTTGTGTCCAAGTCACTAAAGCAAGGCTCAAAGTGCCTCTTCCTTCCTGTACCTGTTCTGAGCTAGTGTGTGGGCTAGTTCTAGTTTTCTATCTCTTGTCATTCATTTTATGCAGTAATAGGTTATAATACAAAATTACCGAAGCGAGAAACATGTATACACTACCTGCACAACGGTTACGATATGAGGTTTGCATAACTATTAAGGGTACGGTCCACCAGAACGCTTAGATTTTATGTTATTCTCGCTACGTAACGCAAGAACAAGCTAGGTGATATATCATACTAACCAAATTAGATTGCATTCTAACCTATCACTGGATTAAACTGGATGGCTCTGTGTATTACTACAGATAATCATCTAGCAGTGTTGTCCCTGTTTGGACCTCGAGCCTCACACAGGTACTGTCGACTCCCATTCAGATGCGAGGTGGACTGAACTGTGAAGGTGATAGGTCACCTAAGTCCGTGTTTAATGAGCCTCAATTGAGTTATAGCTCCACCAGGTGTGGAAGCAATAACCTGGAGTGATTGACAGATGCCCTATAACAAGACGTCACATTGCTGTCAATAGAGTGCGATAATTCCTCAGAGAATCTGCCTGGAATTAATTGATACGTTCAGCTGTTAATGAACAATGAATAATAGAGTGATCGACTCACACGATGAATTTCTAAAGCATGAAACTGATTAAAGTGGTTACGATTCAAATATTTCATCATTCTCTCATATAAGATAAGTGTTATGTGTATTTCATCGTAATATTTTTAAACTTAGAATGATAGTCCATAAAAATAATATTAATAATGTCCGCCTCAATGGAGTAGTGGTTAGTGTAAGTAGCTGCCACCCCTGTAGGCCTGGGTGTTATTCCCGGCTCTGGCATGAAATGTGTAAAGTAGTACGAGGGCCGAAACGGTGTCCACTCAGAATCGGAAGGTCAGCTGAGTAGAAGGGGGTTCGATTCCCACCTGGGCCATCCTCGAAGTGGTTTTCCGCGGTTTCCCATTTCAACTCCAGGCAAATGCCGGGATTGTACCTAACTTAAGACCACGGCCGCTTCCTTCCCTCTTACTTGTCTATCCCTTCCAGTCTCCTTATCCCCACGCAAGTCCCCTGTTCAGCATAGCAGCTGAAGCCACCTGGGCGATGTACTGGTCCCCCACCCCAATTGTACCCCGACCAATGTCTCACGTTACAGGATACTGTCGTTGAGGTGATATAGGTGAGATCCCTCGCTGAGTGGGAGTGAGAAACAAACGCTGGTCTTTAAACGGATTAAATAAATAAATAAATAAATAAATAAATATTGTAATACCAATAATAATACTCTGCCGAGCGTAGCATCAAAAAGAACTTACTGGAATACGAGCCATAAACAAGTAACACCACAAAAACGGATAGACACCCCCATTCATACAGACTTTTACTGACATAGGTACGAATCATTCATACAGGGTGTAATCAAAAGACACTTACACTGAGGTACACGCAGCGTAGCAGCCACGGGTTAGGAAGGAACCCCTAACCAAGCAAGTCACGTATCTGAATCGGATTGACAGTTACAATGAGAACACTCGACTTGACTGGACACTGCTAGCCACCTATCTTGCGCTTGAGAAGTGAAGGGGAAGGAAAGGCGAGGCTAGACCAAGGTAGAACATATGGCATTATACAACTGATGACAGAACAAATTAATCAGCGAATTTTGACGCAGCCGCACACATAGAACGTCTGTCGAGATATCGATTTCTTCCGAAGAAGGAGTACACACCCGTGACACCGCGAAGATCGACTGACTTGCTTACTTACTTACTGCAGATAGTAGGTAATTTACTAACCCTTTATAGGAAAAAATTCCCGGGAACAAAAGAGTTGTTAATGTGGTTAAATATAGTGTCATTGGTTTGAGTTTCCTGTGTCCAGTCTTAGAATCATTTCCTAAGCGTCTAGGTGCTGGCTTCTCAGAATCCGAAGGCCTGCTTGCGCTCTTGGGAGCGGTGGATTCCTTCGATCAGTTACCACGTGGGGTAGTGTCTTCTTTCTGACGACTTTCCACGATGCTTGGTTGTTAATCTGAGAGTGGCTTGGATCGCTCCTTCTTGGTAATATAACTGAAATCCAATAAAGGAGCATACAGCAAGATGGAGCCGATAACAACAGCAATTAGAAAGAGAATAATGACCGGCTCACAAAGAACATCTGGAATTTTCTAAAACCAAAGGCATCTAACTTGAGATGGCTCCAATAATGTGAGAAAAATCTGAGAGAGGTGGGCATTACTGAGGATAAAATCAATGACAGGGTTAGTTTCAGAAGGATGGTGACAAGCTAGCAGGGTTTTATGGTAGAGACAAAACCCAGAAGATGGAGAGACCTTTACCAGAGGAGCGGAAGAAAGCGCTGATCGGCGGACTCAAGAGATACTGGCAGGACGTTAAAGCCGGCAGACGAACAAGACACAGACACTGAAAAATATATTGTTTGTTAACACGCAATCCATACAGGCTCAATTCAAAACAGAAAGATGTCATTGGGAGCTACTGTTTTGGCCAATACATTGTTTGTTAATGAGATAGGGGATGGTAATTATTTTTACGAGAGAGCATTTAGGATTTATTTCACGCGGAATGTGCACTGGTAGATATATTTACGTCGTTGCTTACATGTGTGTACACATACACTTACTCGCATTAATATTTGGCCAGGGCGACTATTATTTATTAATACCGCCTGTATTATACGCTGAAAAGAAGTATGAGCAAGAGAATGCTCGACAGATAGACGTATTGAAGTGTTCCACATGAATGTATTAGAAACTGATGTGTGGTCTTGTATAGTTTCAAAATTAATACTACGTATGTTGGAAATGTCACCGGAGTGCGCTTCTTTAATTTTCAGACAACCCATGTGTTGACCACTACCACGGGTGTTCACTCAAGCGCAGTTCTCCACAATCATTGTATGGAAGTGCTGGTGCAGAAAGTCAGTAGAATGGGTCGGAAAGGAAAGAATACTACGTATGAGCAACGTAAACTTATCGTATTTAATCATGCTAAGGGAATGTCTCAGGAAAATTAAGCAAGCTTTTGAACATGCCAAAGGGCACAATAGGAGACATAATATGAAGATTTTATAAGGAAGAGAGGCGCGAATCACTTCCTCAGCAAGGCCAGCCTAAGAAACTCTCTGAGCGAGAAGAAAGGATATTGGTTAGAAAGATTAAGTGGTCCTCAATTAGCAGCGGAACTGTTCCAGAAGTGCGATATAAGAGATCACTCTGAAACAGTACGCCGAGTCATGGAGAAACAAGGATACAAAGGCAGAGCTGTGACGGACGAGCCCTTTATTAGAGAAGTAAACCAAAAGAGGAGATTGCAGTTTGCAAATGTAATCTAATGTAATCTGCCTATCACATGACTGTAACTAAGTTCTCTAACCAATCAGAACTCCGGGGAGTGTTTGGAAATTTAGCCTTTTAGCGCTCTGGATTCTAATATAGTCTAAAACTTTCCACTGCGGACCTATTTAAGAAGAGCGCTTTCGGGCCGTATTGTCTGATTTGCTCCGGTGATTAGAGTGTGAGGGGGCAGGAGGTAGAAGGCAGAGGGTGGTCGGCTTGAAGCAGATCCAGCGCTGACAGATGATGGAAGAATTTACCTAAATATATGATTGTGCCGGCGTATAAAAGAAGATGATTCTTGGGGGAACGATGTCACTTATGCCGACGAAAGCAAATTCAATGTCTTTGACTCGGATGGCAAATACAGAACTGGTAAACAGAAATTACGGCACTCTGTCAAACACGGTGTTAGGAAGCATCATGATCTGGATGTCTTCATGTGGAGTCTGTGAAATGTCTAGGATTCATGGCACTATGAAGAAAGAAGACTGTCTCCTCATACTGAAGGAAAATCTCCATACGAGTGCTAATGAATTGGGCATCAGAGGTAGTTAAAATTTTTATCAGGGAATGATCCTAAGGGCAAAGCTTTTATTGTCAAAAGTTGGCTCTTGTACAATTGTCCCTAAGCGATTGAAACACAACCCCGAAGCCCAGATCTCAATCCAATCGAAACTTTATGAGAAAAATTCAAACTCAGGGTTCGCAGAACCCTTGCTCGTTCTCAGAATGAACTTTAAAGAAGAACGGAAGAGAAATGGCGAAGCATCCAAGCTGGCTATACCAAAATACAGATTTACAACTTGCGACATCGTTTACAAGCGGTTATAAGACAAAAGAGGGGTGCTACAAAGTTCTAATAGTTGACTATAAAATATTATATAGAGGCGATATACGGGTGGCCTAATATTAAAGCGACTGTCATATTTAGTACTTCTCATAAAGTAATTTATTTTTCATTCAGTATTCCAAAAGTGAAATTGTATTTGTAATACTGTGTCTTGAAAACGTTATATTCTTCCATTAGTATACATTAATTTTTGTTTCATTATATTATTAATAAATTAATGTACAGTATCAAAGTATAACAAGTGGCCGAATTTTAATGCGAGTAAGTTTATGTTGACCTACGACATTCGGAAGTGCAACGATTCAAGCGAGCGTGAAGTGCGATTTTCGAAAAAAGATGTGTACACATTTTTTACCAAAAAGTGTTACTAGACTAGGAAGCATGTAGTTAAAGCCACTTAGGGTAGGCTATCACCTTCTGAACATTTTTACCCAGTATCCCAAGTACTAAATATAATCGCCAGCCAGCTATAAAGGTTAATGTAATTAAATGGAAAATGATTTCACATTGGCAATCATCCTTTTGAAAATTACAATTTGATTAGATCCCCCTCGTATTAGTTATTGTATAATAAATCCCTTTTCGTGCTTTGCTGTTGATAGTGGCCAACGCGCTGTTAACGAGTCGCCAGTTTTTCTCTTCCCTTGTCCACAGACCACTCATTAGAGCTAAAATATTAATATAAAATACAGAGTGGAATAATTATGATTCTATTATGTGTATTTGACTGACGAATGAAACTTGAATATAATGCAAGTACTAGTCCGTGCGGGAATGCAGAGAAACGAAAAAATATATTTTTATACGTTGGTACACAAAATCGTGCTCTCCACCGAAGCTGCGGTAATGCCAAAGCCAATTTCTAAACGACACAATATAACCACTAGAGCTGTGTTCCGGTTTATCTGTAATCTCTTTCTGCTCAACGCTGCGGCCACAATGTGCTATGTATGGACTGGAAACATTACTTCTCGTAACCTGAATGCTCCATTCAACAGCACTGCTGGGGGAGAGAATAGACTTGTTGTCACACATAGGCAATATTTCTTTTTAAATTTACTGTCAATATGTGCAAAAATCCTTGATGAAATAAGCAGAAAAATATAATTCCAATACAGATAAAAAGGAATGCACTCACCTGTACTCTCCCCTTCTTTCACTACGAGGTTCCCACACTTTATTTTCAATTCGATTTTTATTTGTCTACAGAAATTTACAGTTGTCGGACAACGTCAAAGTGTAATCTATATACAACAAAAACAATTATACTAATTTATATACAAACAAAGGCCGACTCATTGCCTAAATGTTCAGTGTCCAGGCCTCTTGTTCATAGGGTTCCGGTTCCAATTCCCGGCCGGGTCGAGGATTTTAATCGCCTCTGATTAGTTCTGGCCTGAGAACTGGGTGTTTGTGTTTGTCCCAAAACTTTCCTCTCCGTATTCAGACAACACACCACACTAACAACCAGAAAAGAAACACACATTAGTGATTATATCCCTCCATGTAGGGTTGGCGTCAGGAGGGGGATCCGGCCGTAAAAGAGGCCAAATCACATGTGCGGTACAGTTCCCACTCGCGATCCCACAGATATGGGTAAAGGAAGAGAAATAAAAGAAAACATACACAAATAAAAGCCGCACATTCTGATTTACAGTTAATTTATTGAACACTGGCTGCTGTTAATTAAGCGATCTTTTAATGAGTTTTAATGAGTTTTAAAATATTTTACCGTTCAGATTTATTATATCCTTAGCCTCCTTGTTATAGAAGAACGTACCATTCATATATGGCTATGGGCCATCTCATTAGTGCGGTGGAAACTCGTGTGGTATTCACTCCTATGTCTTGTGTTGTAATTGCCTATAGTCGAAGTTTTATAACCTAGCAAGTAGCTGCGTGGTTTAGGCCACTTAGGAGGTAGTGGGTTCGAACCCCACCGTCAGCCGCCCAAAGGATTGTTTTCCGTGGTTTCCCATTTTCAGACCAGGCAAATGCTGGGGATGTGTATTAATTAAGGCGAAGGCCGCTTCCTTCCCACTCCTAGCCCTTTCTTATACCATCGTCGCCATAAGACCTATCTGCGTCGGTGCGAAGTAAAGTGCAAAAAAATCCAAAATATGGGGTCCTAGATCATAACGCGTAAAACATCTCTAAGCCATGATGTCTCCTCCTCCAAATATCTTACCCTGTAGCCTCAGGCCCTGAAAATTAGGTTGATAAGACTAATAGGTCATAACGTAGAGCCCGGATTTTTATGCATTAATAGGTTAGAATGCAAACTTACTGAAGCTGGTAGCAAGTATAGTCTACCCTCACAACCACTGTGCTATGGAGATTGCATAGATATTAGGGGTACGGTCTATCAGCACCCCTATAATTTGTTACTCTTGCTACATTATGGAAAAGCGGGTGGCCGACACATCCTACTACCCTAATTAGTTTGCAGTCTAACCCATTACTGCATAAAAATCCCGAGATAGCTCGCTAGAGTTCGGTCCTTAAGAATAGAGTGTAGCAACTTTCTTGCCCAGCAGCCCTTGCCTCATTCCCTGAATGTTAGGCTGATAAAAATAATAGGTCATAAGTTACAAGTTGTGAGCCCATAAGGTAGTTCTAATTTAGTCCTATAAGAACAATATTTCACCATTACCCCGTGGCTTAGTCTCATATCACCAATGTACACAGGCCATCTTACCTCGAGAGTTCTAACACTAAGTAGTTGCGCGAGGGGCCGCCATCTTGAATATTATCCCCTGGGGTAGAAGCCCCCTTTTCTCCCTACTTGTGTATTTGTGATCGTATAAAATTGAAAGTTAGTGAATGGACCGAGTTATTAATATTACTATAATTTCTACCTCCACTGTTATATACTTCAAAAATTCCGAGAAGCCTCCAGGCCCATAGAGAATAATTCTACAGTCGCTCAAAAAAGTGAGCACAGGGTATTGTGCGAGTCCCTCGCAGGTATGCAACAATGCTTTACAACCCATTTTTCTCTAATCAGTTTAATAAGATATATTATAATTTTGGATGGGGGGATTTTGCTGTATAAAAAGAGAAATAATTTACATTTCGCAAAAACTTTGCTCGCATCCTGAGAAGAAAAAGACGTCTGTCAATGACTAAGGCCTTTTTCTAGGTTTTCTTTGATACGGCAAAATCTCGGAAGATTTTTATGTCTGTTTATGTGAGCGGTGAAACAACCAATCCTAAGTTTAATAATAAATAAATTACTGAGTAAGATGGCTTCGCGGTTTGTGACACGTAGCAGTGAGCTTGTATCCGGGATATGAGGGGTTTGGAACCAGGCTACTGTTAGACCTAAAGACGGTTTTCCATGGTTTCATGGTCTCCATGGTACCTTAATTAAGGGCACGGGCAACCGACTGTGGGTAGGGGATGCAGACGAACACACCCGCCATATCGCCTGCCTGTAGTAAGAGGTGAATAAAAGGGCGACAAAGCGATGATGAAGTTACTTGCGACTAGTACCACCTTGCGAGGAGAAGCATGGGACTACGTTACATAGAAGCAGTACCATTATATGAGAAACACTACGGGTCTGGGCGTCTTTTGTGATAAGTGTCATGATGTGCATTCCACCGGTCAGTTCCACTGTGTTCAGAATCGATCTGCGTTACCTATGCGTAGTACCACTTTACAAGGAACACCATGGGCCTACGTTGCCAGTGGTTGGCACCCCTTTACTTTGTGAGAAAAACCACAGGTGGCAGTGATAAGTACCACTGCGATGAAAACCATCGGTCTGTGTTGCCTGAAAGTAATTCCCTTATGTGCGAAACACCATAGGTGTGTGTTACCTGTGAGTAGCGCCATTGTGTGTGACATACCAAGGATCCACATCACCTGTGATTAGCACCACCATGCGACGAACACCATGGTTTTGCATTACTAGAGATTAGTACCATTATGAGGGGCCGATGACCTGGATTTTGAACCCCTTACGATAAGTATCAATCCAGTACTTAAGGCATTCTGAATAGGATCCACTGATTGACTTTGTTTCACGATTATTTTTTCATCGTCATTCGTGTTAGACTCTAGTCAGTGGAAGTCTTAATTTTCACTTCGTTCACCTCGTACCATTAGGGAACGATGACCTAGCTGTTAGTCTCCTTTAAAAAACAAACATCATTATCATCGTAAGGACACGGGCGCTTCCTGGTTAATCTTATCCCTGTCCTCTTAATCGTCGCCTAAATACCCGTCTATTTCTGTGCATTGTAGACGAAATAACGAACAGAAGAATTAAATTGTAGTTCCAACACAAAATTTTCAGTTTGTCTCTGGTAATTTTCCTTATTTACGTGTGAAAATCGGATGTTTAGGTTAGAATGTAAACATCCTGAAGCAAATAACAAGCAAACTTTAGGCTGGACACCAGTTCTGCTTTGAGATTTGTATAAATATTAGCGGTCCGTCCTACTACAACCCCTAGATGTTATGTTACTCACGCTACATTACGGAAGAACGGGCTAGCCGACGCTTCCCACTAGCCAGTTAAATTTGCATTCTAACATATTACTGCCTAAATATCCAGGCCTTACTTATGTCTCTTGAAATGCCTGCTTGAAGATTCATTGATTGTGTCATTTCAGGGAGTAATTCACAGCAGTGTAGCAAATAAGCTAAGTGATAGTCGTAATCCCCCCCCCCTTACTCAAGTGACAGGTGTTGCTGAATACTGGACTGAGTCTTGTGTGCATGTGTGGAAACCCCGCACATCTGTTCGCGAGCATACGTCACCGAACCGGAAGTGTGGGCCGCCACCTTAGCACCAGAACTCTTTGGTCTAATCCATAATAAATGAGCTGCAAGCTACCTGGCAGGTGTTGCTAAATACACGAGTGAAACCCCATGTAATTGGACACTTACTTGGCGTGGGGTATTCTCCGCCATCCACTGTACAACCTACTCTAAAATAGCTGACTTCCCATTTAAGAGTCATTGTTGATTGTAAGACGAGGTGTGTGCATAAGTTTTTGCCGGCTTTTGTGGTAAAGATAACACGTAATTTTCAAGGGAAATTCATATTTTGTTTATTCAAAATATTGGCATTCGGCCTCTACACACTTGGTGGTTTCTGTCAAACCATTCGCCGAGCAATTTTCCAACATCCTCGAAGTAGCTGAAGTGCTGCTCTGCGGGCGCGTGCCCCATTGATGCGAAGAGGAGATAGTCAGATGGCGCCAGATCCGGAGAGTACGGCGGGTGCGGAAGGATGTCACATTCCAGCTATTTCAAGGTTCAAGGTGTCTTTCACGGTTTTTTCTGTGTGAGACGGCGCACTGTCGTATAACAAAATAACTTTCCCATGTCCTTTGGCCCATTCCGGTCGTAAAAAAAGATACCAGGATACCAAGATACCAAATAGAGTAGGAGACACCTGACCACTGAGATTAAACAGATTTGCAATATATTTTCTCTTCTATACTGAAGAGCATAGAATCATGGATATGTTTTGGCCATAGAAGACAGGAGAGAGAGTACAGATTATTTCGTAGTTCCCCTCTTAGTAGCCTCTTACGACATGCATTCGGTACACAGAAAGCTTGTGAATTGCGAGAAAATGAAAGACATTGCAGACCTTCTGAAATGATGCCATGTAGACAGCCTGCCATCAATTTTGATATCCCTATTCTGCTGATATCTGGAAAAGAATGTGCGATTCTACTGGCGGATGCAAAGGTTAACATAATTTAATTTTGTCGGATGTCACGTATGTGCCACCATAGATCATTAACATGCCACCTTTAAAAAATCACTAGCGGGGAGGGGGAAATCCCATAGTCGACAGTCCTAAAGATGGTTTTCAGTGGTTTCCCATTTTCACACCAGGCAAATGCTGGAGCTGTACCTTAATTAAGGCCACGGCCGCTTCCTTCCTACTTCTAGCCCTTTCTTGACCCATCGTCGCCATGAGACCTATCTGTGTCGGTGTGATGTAAATCTAGTTGTAAAAAACAATAGAAGGTAAATTTATAGACAGCAAAAAGTGCCTGTGGTTGTTGGATATAGTGGCTGGGGGGAGGGGATGCTTTAAACTGAACAATAAAGCTACAAAATGGTAACTTTTTGGATGCTCTCTGAGCGAATTTCGACAGAGACGTAAAGGTTGACAGTTTATCAATTTTTTTCAGTTTTCGATTCAATAATATACAAAAAATCTTTCTCCAAGTGAACAACATTACAAACATATTACAATTAAATAGAAATACGGCTTGAGTATACTATAAAAGAACATTTAGTATTTACCAGGAACCATAAAACTAACAGTGGCCGATGACCCAGATGTTAGGCCTCTTTAAACAAGCATCATCATCATCATCATCATCATCATCATCATCATCAAACTAACAGACACTAAAGAGCGCCAAAACTTACGAATGCGACCGAGCTCGATAGCTGCAGTCGCTTAAGTGCGGCCAGTATCCAGTATTCGGGAGATAGTAGGTTCGAATCCCACTGTCGGCGGCCCTGAAAATGGTTTTCCGTGGTCTCCCATTTTCACACCAGGCAAATGCTGGGGCTGTACCTTAATTAAGGCCACGGCCGCTTCCTTCCCACTCCTAGACTTTCCTTGTCCCATCGTCGCCATAAAACCTATCTGTGTCGGTGCGACGTAAAGCAACTAGCTTACGAATGCGCGTGCCAAGTGGGTGAATCATCCCTGTGTCCACGACCTTGGCAACGAAAGAAAAAATCCTGCTGCCTTTCCTCACAACACATGCAAGTTCCCACTACTTGCTATGGTGCTATACAAATCGGTTAGCCGCGACGAAGGATATTCTGTGCGTATTCCCGCTAATAATTTTGTTATTAATTAAAGAAAGTAAAGGGAAGTAATATTTGATAAGTCAACAGTGCTTGTAGATATAACTATGTTTTAAAAGTTCTTAGCTTCAGGTGGGTAAAACAGAATTAAAATGTAATGTTTTCTGCACAAAGTTGGGCGGGGCACAGTTGCCGCTCCTATGCACCGCCTCTGCTAAAAATCGACCGAACGCGTGGACTAGGTGTCATCAGTCGGATATTCCACCACTGATCCAGTTGATAGTGTTACGTGGCGTTTAAAGCTACCATCCCGCTTGTGACTGTATTGTAGCTGGTGTGTGAGGGTTAAACACTGTGTTCCTTTGATGATGGAGATACAGCAAACAACGGAGTAAATGAGTGCTTCAGCAAAGGAAGGACATCAGTCTTGCATCTACTCTCTAAATATTAACACGCGCGCGTCAATCCTCATTTGTCTCTTGCCACTTGTTAGAACTTCAGAGTTCCCACCTGCTGGCTTGTTGCCTAGTAACAGAGCTCTCAGAGACAATGGCAACAATAGCTAATTGAAGGTTCTCTCTTCTTGCATTTGTATGATGTAGGAATGTGCTATTAGACTAGTTCATAATACACATTCCAAGGGGAGTTGACTGTAATTTACCTTCACAGTTCTAAGTACAACAGGATTGCCGTCTTTCAACCGTGAAAATTACGGACTTCACTCACTCACTCACTCACTCACTCACTTTATTTATTTATTTATTTATTTATTTATTTATTTATTTATTTATTTATTTATTTATTTATTCGGGACAAATATTTCAGGTTCTCTATGGGAATCAACATCTATATCATCTGATGGCCAAGCAGGCATCAATTTTTGGTAATGAGACAAAGTCTCTCATAGTGCATTGGCACTGCTGGTGATTCCAAGTAGCCTACGCAGTGGCCTCCACGGTATTCACAAGCCATGCGCCTTGGTGGGTGTGCTAAGTACCAACTGATGAGCCCAACTTACCACACGGGGGCGAACCGCTGGCAACCAGGAATGAGTTAGCTGGGAAATTTGTAATGTCCAATAACGGACCATTTATATTGGTATTATTTATTTATTTATCTTCCGCCATAACGAAGCTGCCACAAGAACAATGTATAATGAGCAATTGTTATGTTTTGAAAGAAAAGAAAAACGAAAAAACAGTAGATTGGAAGAAGAACAAGAAGAAGAAGATGGAGAACAAGAGAGGATACATCGTCGTTGTTACCCCAAAACCTCGTATCTCGAGAAATATTCGTAGGTAGTAACTTTCCGAAAAGAATATTAGGATAATTACTAATATATCCCAACTTTTTAAGCAGTCACAAGTTAGAATGCAAACTTACTGAAGCAAGTAATCCTACACAACGATTGTACTACGAGTGTTGCATAAAATTAGGGGTACGGCCCATTGGAAATGAAATTACGAGATTTTGTATTAACGCATTAAAATATCGAGACACATATTATGTCCAATTTAGATTTTGTCGTTAACAGAAATTCGTATTTCTTTAGCATTAACACGAAAAATCGAACAGCTTTCAGATTTGGATAACAACACCCCCCCTCCCCCATATCAACCAGTTACAGCAGTGTCCTTCTGTGCTGCAACTGTAAGGAACAGAATCCCCAAGCTTAGAAATCTTTCAACGCAACAGGTATTAAGGTCAATAAATGTGTCAGACTGCACGTTATGGAACAGGCAGCTAGCCTGAGTTTTCTCCACGGAATTACCACTCGCAACTTCTTGTCTTACTTTTCTTTTTCCTCCTTCCTTCCCTCTCCCCGAGAGTCACAGATATTCTCCACATTCCCCATATTCAACACTCAATACTTCAACGATCTTTTCTAATCCGCTTTCCAACTCTCCTTGACACTTGATACAGCATCGAGTAAAAGTGCACTGCCGAAAGAAATTAGTACACCCTCTTAGAGTTTTCCAATTCACTCAAGATTTATTGTTGAAACAGTGGAAATGGAGTACATGAAATGGTTACATTTACAGATCAATAGCTCAAGCGGTACTGAGGTACCAGGTGTCGATCCATGCTGAAACACCCATATTAGTACGTGATGTATCCTCCATGGGCGGCAATTCAGGCGCTGATTCTGGCCTCCATTCGATCATACAGATGGCGAATATTATCTTGGGATGCATAATTCTACGAATGTTCTACCTGTTCACGTAGTTCTGCAAGAGTTGTGGGTTGACGAGCTGCACGTGTCAGTTGTCGTCCAGTCATATCCCGCACGTGCTCAATGGGTGACAAGTCCGGAGATCGTGCTGGCCTGGGAAGTTTCTTCAAGTCTTGCAGAGCACGCTGAGTTTCACGCGCAGTGTGTGGGCGAGCATTATCCCGTTGGAGCAATTCATCACCTTCCTGTTGCAAGAATGTCAAAACAATGGCGGTCTAACAACATTCTGCACATACCGGCGTTCTCTCCACAAACACCAAAAGTGAAAGAGAATTATATCTTATCGCACTCCAGACCATAAGGCCTGGGGTGGGGACAGTGTGTCTTGGACGAATGCGCTCTCCAGGTCTACGACCATCACCTGGGTGCGGGCAGATCTGCTTTCATCGCTGAAGCCCACGCCCCGCCATACTATCTTCCAAGTGATCCTCTGACTGCACCAGTAGAGCTGTGGCGTGAGTGGAAAACGGGGTAGAGGTGTGCGAGCCCGTAGTCCCACTGTTAGTAACCGGTTGGCAACAGTTCATGTTGACACTTCTGGTGTCACAAACCCTCTTATCTGTACCGTGGTAGCTGTGCAATCTGCCATTGCTGCTATTACAATACGACCATCTTGGTGGACGTCTATGCTGCGTGGTAGTCAAGAAACTGACGCAACACGTCCAACTCTTGTGATAATTCTTTGAAAGGACCATCCCTCCACTCGGAAGGCCACAATTTGACTGCTCAGTTGGCTGTAGGGAGCATGAGTGCGTCTCCGTGAGATGGCGCCAGTTTGCTTCACACGTTTACATCACGCTTATGGCTGTAAACATTACCTATTAAAGGGTACACGCAGATGGCGCTCTGGTAGCTATGTCACTACACTACCTGTTGAAACCATTATCAGTACATTTACTATCCCCGAAGTGGCATCTGCCGTTATCGGATCAAAATCGATGTCATCTTTCCAAGTGTACTAATTTTTTCCCGGCAGTGTATATTCCAGATGCCTGTAAATAATATCTAAATAATAATTCTATGTGTAATGGTTATACCACCATCTTAACCCTCACGATTTGGCTCATGGTTTTCGATATGGACATTTGTCATTAGTAGGCCTTACCAGGATTACTTGGTTCAGGAACTGGACAAAATCCAAAGAAAAGCAGCTCGATTTGTTCTGGGCGATTTCCGACAAAAGAGTAGCGTTACAAAGATGTTGCAAAGTTTAGGCTGGGAAGATTTGGGCCATCAGTGGAGAGATAGCGTGGGAGGACATCAGTAGACGAATAAGTCTGGATGGTGTCTTTAAAAGTAGGAAAGATCACAATATGAACATAAAGTTGGAATTTAAGGGGACAAATTGGGGAAAATATTCGTTTATAGAAAGGGGAGTTAGGGATTGGAATAACTTACCAAGGGAGATGTTCAATAAATTTCCAATTTCTTTGTAATAATTTAAGAAAAGACTAGGGAAACAACAAATAGGGAATCTGCCACCTGGGCAGTACTAAATGCATATCAGGATTGATTGATTGATTGATTGATTGATTGATTGATTGATTGATTGATTGATTGATTGATTGATTGATTGATTGATTGATTGATTGATTGATTGATTGATTGATTGATTGATTGATTGATTGATTGATTGATTGATTGATTGATTGATTGATTGATTGATTGATTGATTGATTGATTGATTGATTGATTGATTGATTGATTGATTGATTGATTGATTGATTGATTGATTGATTGATTGATTGATTGATTGATTGATTGATTGATTGATTGATTGATTGATTGATTGATTGATTGATTGATTGATTGATTGATTGATTGATTGATTGATTGATTGATTGATTGATTGATTGATTGATTGATTGATTGATTGATTGATTGATTGATTGATTGATTGATTGATTGATTGATTGATTGATTGATTGATTGATTGATTGATTGATTGATTGATTGATTGATTGATTGATTGATTGATTGATTGATTGATTGATTGATTGATTGATTGATTGATTGATTGATTGATAGGCTGTGTACGTGTACTTGTACTTGTTATTCATACAGGGTGGAAAAAATTAACCTGACACGGAAAATATTTGAGACGCTGAATCGACCCGTGTTAATAAGGAGGAGATCTGCCTACCACAGGAAATGCTGGAAGCAGTGACTTCGATGCACAAATCGGTTGCTGTCGCATGTCTCCCGCACCTCCGAAGTTCGTCGCTGCATCATTACTAGTGAGTGAGTGAGAGACAGGAGCAGACCTGTTTAGGGTTCAGATGAATGCAACACAAAATGGTGGTCAGGATAAACCAGCGCGTGTTCGTTGTTGAGTGTTTTGCGAAGCACGATTCGTGGAAAACCTGTGCGGGAGTGTTTGTGTAAGAGTTTGAGACAGGAAGTGGTTTGGCAAAACCTCCAACAAAATCTGCATTGCAAACCTTAGTAGCAAAATGACGCGAAATTCTGTAGCGGATAAAAACCGAGACTATTCAAAAAATTTGACCACCAGAAAACATTGCTTGAGTGAAGAAAAGCTTGGAACGAAGTCCAACGAAATCTGAACGCGGTTTATCTGTGCAAGTGGGAATTAGGAGGTCATCGTGTCGAAACATGATCAAAACGGACCTGCATCTGTATCCTAGGAGTCTCCGTGGCTCAGACGGCAGTGCGTCGGCCTCTCACCGCTGGATACCGTGGTTCAAATCCCGGTCACTCCATGTGAGATATGTGCAGGACAAATTGGAGGCGGGACAGGATATTCTCCGGGTGCTCCGGTTTTCTCTGTCATCTTTCATACCAGCACCACTCTCCAGTATCATTTCATAGCATTTATCAGTCATTCATAAATGACTTTGGGAGTGGCGACACCATTGTAATAATAGCCTATATATGATTGATTCATTACATCCCTGACCCGGTTAAAGACTGGAAAACAGGTTGTAGGTTCCATCTGTATACTTAAACATTTACTTTTGCGCATGCGGTAAAGCGTCCAAACGAACCATGACCTGTTTAGTTCTGCCGGAGGTTTCCGAGTGAAGAGGAATAAGAACTTTTGGATCCTCTGTGATGTTCACTAACAAGGGTTGGTCCTATTGTAAAAATGTTCCGGACCAGTTTTACTTTGCCCACCCGGTATTTTATTATGAAAGTTTACATTTCTTAATTAGTCTTTTGACACTCCAAGTGAAATGCGCTCAGTTTAACTGTATTTTAAGCTTCGTGAATAAATAAATAAATAAATAAATAAATAAATAAATTGAACTATATCGCATCATTAGCTTCCATAGACATCTAAGGATTTATATGTTTCATTCAAAATATTCAAAACCTCCATTTAGATAATATCTGGAGTATTTACGAGAAGTTTTAGTAATAGTGACGATATCCACTATTGTGGTAAATGAAATGAAATGGCGTATGGCTTTTAGTGCCGGGAGTGTCCGAGGACATGTTCGGCTCGCCAGGTGCAGGTCTTTCGATTTGACACCCGTAGGTGACCTGCGCGTCGTGATGAGGATGAAATGATGATGAAGACGACACATACACCCAGCCCCAGTGCCAGCGAAATTAACCAATTATGGTTAAAATTCCCGACCCTGCCGGGAATCGAACCCAGGACCCCTGTGACCAAAGGCCAGCACGCTAACCATTTAGCCATGGAACTATTGTGGTGATCTATAGAGATGATACTAGAGTATGGTCAGTGACCCTCTGATGGCGATGTCATACAATTGCGCTTCAGACGATCCCAAAATTTCACGAGGTAATTAGAAATCGTCCCTCGAGTGTCGACCCTGAGTCCATGCATAGAAATGTCGTCCACATGATATCTGTTTTTCAGTATTGCACGGTCATCTAGTACATAGTTCTCTTTTCAGCGTCAACTTCATCTGGCTAATCGATGTTGGAGTCAAGCTGCCAGGTTGAAAGGCTTATCATATCGCCACCCCTCGTACTACCATTCGTGGCCAGGTCAGAAACTTCCCCGTGTGCTATTAAACCTTTCTCTCTGAGGTAGTTTGCGATTCAACGCGGATAGTGATCAAGGAGATGAATCGGGAGACATCAGAGACAAGACGTATAGTATTGTACGCTGTTATAACAGCAATTGCGCATTCAGTACTGCATTTGATGCCGGTTGCGTAATTGTTAGACATTATTTTTTCGGTCCAACCTCTGTAGGACCACAGGCAGATTTGTCATGGTTTTGGTTTTTTCCCCTCCCAGAACCTCTTCATCATCTCTCTGCTTCTCTCCCGTTCTCCAGCTGATATTTTCAGTATCCTCTTCTATTTTGCCCCCACAGGTGCTTCTCTATCCTGTTTCTTTACCTATTTCTGTAACGGAACTCTGAAATATTGATTTATCTACTTCTGTGCCCCTTCAACCTTGATCTCCATCTCAGTCCAGACAACTCACTTAGTTCCCGTCTTTCCTCTCGTCCTCCTCGTTTTCTCATTTTCTCCATTCCCATTTCGAACACAGGACGCAGTTTTTCGGAGATTGTCATAACATTTCAGTGCAGTCGTCCCTTGATCTTCGTTCGCATCTTTCACCTCCTCTTTTTGGTCCCAGTGTTCCTTTCTAGTGTCATCGTCTCGGCCCCGTACAGTACTGAGTTCCTCACTGTTGTCTTGTAGTGTCTGAGCTTTGCGTCTCCTAATATGTTTCTTTTACTGTACATTTCTCTGCTCGCAAGGTAGGTAGTCCTCATGATTTTCACGCTCTGTTTTATCCCATCGCTGCTCATGACTCACTCAATTTAAGTATATGGGTGTGTACGAGACCTTTATGTTTTGCAGTCTGCAATTATTTCGCCCTGCGTAACTGGGGCGCCATATGTAGCTTGCTATGCAAGATAGGGAAGGAAAACACATTGTCAGCTAGGGCCGGTGAGATATGGTATCCATTGTCACGTGGCGAGACTGGTGGCGGTATCTACAGGTTGGTTGGCGTGTTTTCCTTACCGGGACAGACTATTCTAATTAGTTTTAGGTGGTGGGTTGGAGTAGTTACGTGATTAGGGTAGTTTGTAGTGCGGTGGCATCCAGTATGTGTGCTGGCTATCCGCGGATATCGTTAAAGCTAGCTTCCGTAAGAGTCAAAGTTAAGAAGACATTCTTCGCTCGCTAGAGGTAATGCAGCACGAGGCTCATTCTCCTCTAACTGCAATCACAATCAACTGTAAATAACAAACATCAGTACTCTACTGATTAATGTTTGTTGGCTTACAATCCTCCTTATTATCTCCCCAGTCTCTCCCCTGCATTTTGCCATACAGCAGAGACTCGTTCTGTGTATATGCGCGTGTTTGTATCCTTTTATCTGTATTTTTAATGAGTTAATCGCTCTAACAATAAATTTCTGCCATACACTCACTTTTGAACCTTTAGTATTATAGATGGCCTCATATGACAAAACAGAGATATTCTGTATTAGTATTATTGTTACAAGTTAAAACGCACATAGTGTCTCATAAATGAAATATCTTATTTTTCTCCCATTCACATGTTAATTTTTGCATTCGTAGTCGCTGAAGCAAGCTTCATGAAACTTACAGAATGGCTTAGCGATTCCATTGGAATATTCAAACACCTGTACATCACTAAATCCTCTTTCCTTTGAAAAAATGATAATCATCTTTGCTGTAAAACGTGAATTCACTGCGAACAAAATACTGCGTACATTCGGCAGGTTATTAATTCAAAGTTCAGCACTCAACAGTGGGCACTAGGTTTCTGTTAATGAAACATTGCAACCGCTAAATTAGTAATAGAAGCTAACACCAGAACGTGAGTAATGTTGTCAATACAATAATTTTTCCTCTGACAGTACCCGTAATAGCTACTAAAATCTATTATTTTTTTTCTTTCCCTTCTTCTCTAGCTTACACTGCATTATGCCCGGTCGCAGTATCTAAGGAGTAGACCCCATATTAGCAAATTAATTTGGATAACGGGAAGTGGCGTCCAACCCAGTCTTTCATAGTGCAGCACGACTAAAACACATTCTAGCGATTCTAATAGACCGTACCCCTGAAGCTTATGAAAACCTCATAGCATAACCGTTGTGCAGGCTAGATTATACTTATTAGTCGCTTCAATAAGTTTCCAGTCTAACCTATTACTATGAGCGCTAGTGTTTACGAATTTGATGTCAAAATTATAAAATTCTAAATGGCAAATCCAATATAGTGGATAAAATATTTTTAACAAACTATTGCAATCGCGTGAAACTATTTTATGCGGGTTTTCGCAGTAGCCGATTACGAATTTAATTTTAATTGCTATGTTTAAAATGTCGGATCTGTAATTGAAAGAACGAAACGTTTTTCGGGAAAACGGATCGTGCACATTCAAGGAGCAAGGCAGCTTGGATACATAACACTTACTGGTCGGCGCTACAGTCCATGTAGGTCCTCGGCATCCTAAGTCACCTGCCTCAATTCGTCCTGGTCCTCAGCTTTTTTTCTCCAGCATTTAACTCCCATCTTCCTAAGGTCGTCCTCAACATCATCAGTCCATTTCTTCTTGGGCCTTCCTCTCCTCCTCCTTCCTTCCTGTTCTCCTACAAGGACGTTTTGGCAGAACGGTTTTCGGCCATTTTCTGAGCATAACCAGCCCACCTAATTCTTCCCTGCTTAATTTTAACAACAATATCTGGCTGGACAAACAATCCTTGCAGCTCTGCATTTGTCCTCATTCACCATCCAACTACTCCAAATATCTTTCTCAGTATCGTCCTTCCCCACCGTAAGTGCCACTCTCTGGTAGTCATCACCCAACATTCTGAGCAACACATCATTATAGGTCTCAGTACTGTTGTGTATATTTTTATTTTCGTATTCCTGCTGACATTCCTGGATGTAAACATACTTTTCAAGGCGTAAAACCATCGGTTCCCACATATCCTTTCTTGTATATCTACAGAGACTTTGTCTGTAGTTATTACTGAGCATGGATATTTGAAAGTTGTAACTCGTTGATATTCCATCCCATGTATTCTCACTGTGGCCCTTCCTCTTGCTCCCTCTGTATCTCCCATATTAATATACTTTGATTTATTTATATTAACTTCATTATAGAATATGTTAAAAGTACTTCATTTCTAAGTAATCAACAAAAGTCAAGAAAAAAGGCGTGGCACGGCAATTATACCTATGGAGCTTGCTACACACTGTCGGAGTTAAGTGATGATAAAACAAAATCGAACACAGATGCACAGTTAATTCTTTCTGTTTCGATTTAAATAAATTTAATCTATTTAGGAATACTAGTTTCCAAAGCGGTTCTATGCGCAGAAAATTGTGTAGACAACAGTTTGTGAGAATATCCCGGTTAGGCGGGAGAAGTTAAAATCTATGTCTTTGAAGTGAATACATTTGATGTAATACTTTCAAAATGTGTGCGGTGTTATTCAGTACGAATTGTAAAAATCGGCGTGGGATACAACGTAAAACACTTTGAACAACACATGATTGGAGAATTCAGAAACTCCCAAGTTCCGTCTATCCGCTTACTGGAAAATTTAGCAGCGTGAACAACACAGACATATGAACACAATGTCCATGTCATAGTGAAGAAATGTGCACCAATCCTATCTAGATAAAGTGCCCTGCAATTACACTCCGACGCGCATTTTATTTTTGTTTTGAACAGATATTTGAGTGATTTGAATCACTGGGTAACGGAATTGCACTTAGCATAAGGTGACGTTCGTTTTGTCTACGCGATATCTGTGCTAATATTTATTACACATCTTTAAAAGGTACGTGTAAAATTGTGAAAGTATGTGAATATATACAAAATTTCAGAATAAGTTAATATGAAGAAGTCCCAAAAACCACGCGACGTATTCGACACCCAGGAGAATTGCGACCGATGTTTCAACATAGTTCGTGGCATTTAAAAAAATATGAACGGGGAGGAGGCTATGAATGAATGCAGTGAACTTATTGATGGGATAAAATTTAACGACGAGGGAGTTAAAATTATAAGGATGGCTGCGCAAACATTAAATCTGTTTAAGCACTGAATTAACGTGATGATTAACTTAAAGTAACTCAGCTTCATATGTTCTCCCGTAGAGAATGTTTGGGTAAGGTTTTCAATTAGCAGCTAATATTGGACATATTAACTAGAACTTGTTTTATGCTTCCAATGATATCAACGACATAGGAGGCCTACTTTCTCGACTTCCACGTAGGATGGTTTCGTTGAAAATGCTTTGATTGGGACCTACTTAATGCAGACTAGAGAATTCTCCACCTCACATTACGCTTCTGTAGAAATATTTGCATAACAAGCAGGGGTCTCGCCGATCATCAAATATAAGGAGCTGGCAACTAGGATAACATACAATAACATGCTAACAAGAGCAGTGGGGAAAAATAGGAATATCTTAATGTAGTATGGCCTCCCATCTGTTATTCGGTGAAATGTCCAATTCAGAATCCTTCTCTAAGTAAGTCATGTCCCTGAAGAGGAGAGGAGAGGCATCTAAAACCTCAATTCTAGGTATTGGAATTGGAAATGTGAGGATCATATTTTCCCCTTTCTGTTTCTGCTGTTACGTGTGGATGCCTCCTCATACGACATTTCTCACATCAAGGCAGATGAATTTTCATGAATTATTCGCTCAAATAGAGTGAGTGTCGACCTCCTGATCAGGAAGTGGCACCTCATGGGTTGAAAAGAACTATCCCAGCAAGAACCAGGGGTGACAAATAGATGAGGAACATCTCTTTGGCATTTTGTGCTATTATGTTGTCCTCGTCTCCGCGATTTATTGTTCCCTCTTCCAATACTAACCTATCAATGTTTTCACCTTATTATGCTTTCCTATCCTTCTACGTATTACTCAATGTCTCTTCTCTGTTCCTTTCCATTACTTATACATTCAATTAAATTCCCGCGAGGGAGAGAAACTTGTCTTGATTCTTGTTCAGCCTCTTGTTTCGAGAGGAGAGAAGACGATTGTTTTCCCCGTGGAGTAATTTGGAGTGAGACCGGCCCACCTGCAGCAGCAACAATAAGCTGCAGCGTACACACATTGACTTGTAAATCAGGTTTGTCACAGTGCTCGTGTTAAGTGCCCCTGGAGGCAGACTTCCCCTCCGACAGCTGCCTCTCACATTACATAATTTACCCTTGGGGAGGTCAATCTCGACCGCAGATGGAGTAATGATGCAATAATACGCGCATAGCATCTAGGATCGGTGAACATGATGACGAAGTACACCGCGAACCGTAGAGATGTTAACTTATATCTAGTTTTTAATACAATTTATTAATATTATTTTAGAATTTTAGATATCACAATGCAAAAGAAAAAGAAAAGGTAGCTTGAATATGTGTAGGTAAAAGTGAAAATGAAATCCATAAAAGGACTTAGGTTATATCCAAATGATTAAGGATTCTTACAATTAGGAAATTTTGTCCGTCATGGTGGGCGCATGTAATTGTTCCTTCATCTAATGCTTGGCACAGGCCCGAGTAAGATATATTTTATCTGAGGTCTCAGCCTCGTTTATGGCTGCGACAGTGTGATAGCCGCTGAGGTATGAGTGATAGACTGGGTGAGGGATGCCATGCGGCTTACAGAACTCATCCCCCGGGGTGCTAAGAAGTGGAGGAAACATTGCAAGTTGGCAGACCCCACATAAATGGGAAACTGTGAAGAATAATAATAATAAGAAGAAGAATAAGAAGAAGAAATAATCCTGAGTTGTATATATAACTGCCTACAATTTGCCAATTCCTTGACATATTTAATATGATAATTTGTTTCAACGCAAAACTGACATTATTACACTGTCACAAGACCAGAGGCTTTATATGCAGCGGAATGCCTTGCCATGAACAAGAAAGGCCCGATAGAAAAATAAAAAATTAATACAAGAAAGATCTTTAAAATTATTGGTCCAATTCACAGAGATAAATGTGTACATCAGCATAACCACGATCTTTTTATTCATATCCAGAAGATCTCTGATGTCATACAAAGAAGGAACATCGCATTTTATGGCCGCTTGCTATGAATGAAACCAACCCGATTATCAAACCAGATATTCACAGCCAACTTGATTCAAGGAGGTGGTATGGGACATACAGAAGATGGGGATCACTTCTAAAGATATACATGAACTCAACCCACGCAGGAGGAAACTGAAAGACCGTCAGGAGTTGCAAGAACGGCCGAAGTTGAAGACGGGAAAGACGTGGACAGAGGAAAGGAGAGAAAATAACACCGGCAAGGAATGCTAGACCACTGGGGAATGATCAAAGCCTAGAGAAGACATCTGAAATAACGTGGTCCTTAGTAGGCCGATACGAACAAAGAAAGAAGAATACGTTTTGAAATCTTGTTGTACAGCTATATTCGTTACAACATGTGAATAGATATATAAATGAATAAGACATTGTGGACGTGTTCGGTAAATTTGTGTAAATTATATTATTAGTCTTGTATCTGACTGTATGGAAAATGTTCCATTTACTATCCTTACTTGATCATGGCAGGAAATCATTTCTGCTATTCTTTATCTGGATTTGCATAGGATTTCATTATGTGTTCATATGCTGTAAGGCCAGAGAACAATGTTAATTAAACAGAAATAAAACAACAGTACATTGTCCTTGTTACAAAAATACATGCTCTGATTCAACAGATGTGCAAATAACGTACCTGAATGGTACTGTCATATTGTAATATGGAATTATGAGCTCTAT
This sequence comes from Anabrus simplex, assembly GCF_040414725.1. Taxonomy (NCBI): domain Eukaryota; kingdom Metazoa; phylum Arthropoda; class Insecta; order Orthoptera; family Tettigoniidae; genus Anabrus; species Anabrus simplex. The sequence goes on along the minus strand of NC_090277.1, from coordinate 91,625,687 downwards.
GTATTTCCGACTGTTTGAGCGGCCTCAAGAAATAAACACAAATAAAAGGTCCACTTCCTCATACGTACAAACGCACGGCTGTAATGTTTCATTATTCAATTTTGCCAAAGTTACTATATTTACATAAAGTTATGTCTTATGGCTGAGGGTCATCTGAATATTTTCGTTTCAGAAGTTTGCGTCGCAAAATATATGATGGATGTGTAACTTTAGCAACCCTGCAGGCTGTGATGTAAAGTATTGATGGATGGCCAGACAATGTTACCTAGCAACCGTGCAGGCTGTGATGTAAGGTATGGATGGATGGCCAGACAATGTTACCTAGCAATCTTACACGCTGTGATGTAAGGTATGGATGGATGGCCAGACAATGTTACCTAGCAACTATGCAGGCTGTGATGTAAGGTATGGATGGATGGCCAGACAATGTTACCTAGCAACCCTGCAGGCTGTGATATAAGGTATGGATGGATGGCCAGACAATGTTACCCAGCAACCGTGCAGGGTGTGATGTAAAGTATGGATGGATGGCCAGACAATGTTACCCAGCAACCATGCAGGGTGTGATGTAAAGTATGGATGGATGGCCAGACAATGTTACTTAGCAACCCTACAGGCTGTGATATAAGGTATGGATGGATGGCCAGACAATGTTACCTAGCAACCTTACACGCTGTGATATAAGGTATGGATGGATGGCTGGACAATGTTACCTAGCAACCGTGCAGGCTGTGATACAAGGTGTGGATGGATGGCCAGACAATGTTACCTAGCAACCCTCCAGGCTGTGATATAAGGTATGGATGGATGGCCAGACAATGTTACCCAGCAACCGTGCAGGGTGTGATATAAGGTATGGATGGATGGCCAGACAATGTTACCCAGCAACCATACAGGCTGTGATATAAGGTATGGATGGATGGCCAGACAATGTTACCCAGCAACCGTGCAGGGTGTGATGTAAAGTATGGATGGATGGCCAGACAATGTTACCCAGCAACCGTGCAGGGTGTGATGTAAAGTATGGATGGATGGCCAGACAATGTTACCCAGCAACCGTGCAGGGTGTGATGTAAGGTATGGATGGATGGCCAGACAATGTTACCCAGCAACCATGCAGGGTGTGATGTAAAGTATGGATGGATGGCCAGACAATGTTACCTAGCAACCATGCAGGCTGTGATATAAAGTATGGATGGATGGCCAGACAATGTTACCTAGCAACCCTGCAGGCTGTGATGTAAAGTATAGATGGATGGCCAGACAATGTTACCTAGCAACCGTGCAGGCTGTGATATGGATGGATGGCCAGACAATGTTACCTAGCAACCCTCCAGGCTGTGATATAAGGTATGGATGGATGGCCAGACAATGTTACCTAGCAACCGTGCAGGCTGTGATGTAAGGTATGAATGGATGGCCAGACAATGTTACCTAGCAAACTTGCAGGCTGTCATGTAAAGTATGAATGGATTGCCATAAGAGAGAAGAACATTTATGATCATTTCATTTTCTCAAATGGAAAAGTGGTTAATTTTTATAAAGTAAATACAAAATGTACTCATTTCCTAAAGGATAGTTATTTTAGGACCCATGTTTGTGGGGTTCACATTTTTTTGACATAAATATGTCTTAGAACTTTGGGTCATCGGAAAATTTATGTAACGAAATAGTTTAAGCCCAGAGCGAACGCACGGTGTTTGTACTCTGCTGGCTCTTCCGAACTTATGTCGTGCGCAGCCGCCCTGCCTTAAGGGTGTATATTATATGAAATCCTCCTCGTGAAACTTCGTCCTTCCTGGGTTATACTGTATCCGGTAACCACATTATGGCTGACGTAAGTGAATTTTTTCCAATGTAATGATTCTGATTTCATTCGTAATATTTTCTTTCGGTTCCTCAATTTTTTCGATACACTTTTTCTTTCAATACCTCACAATACCTAGCAACCCTCCAGGCTGTGATATAAGGTATGGATGGATGGCCAGACAATGTTACCTAGCAACCGTGCAGGGTGTGATGTAAAGTATGAATGGATGACCAGACAATGTTACCTAGCAACCGTGCAGGGTGTGATGTAATCACACACTCTTAGATCTGGAGAACGGGGAGGAAATAGACCAGCACTGATCACTCTGTCTGCAAACATTTCCGAGATTATAAGAAGGGAAACCACCCACGCGATTTTTCTCCTTCCGTTAACTGATGAAAGAACGGCGTCAAAATGTCATCTTGGTACCTCTCTGCATTTACTGTCGTCTCCAAAAGAATAGGTCCAATTATTTGCCTAGCACTAACAGCACACCAGACACCAATTTTCCTATCATAATTAGGGACTAAATAGTGAGAGTTATGACTGTCCACATCAGTCTGCAATGTTGTTTGGTAACATCGCGACAAACATTTTTTGAAAGACTTATTATTGACCATTTTAGTTTCCTAATCTGAATAATTATGATTATTTATTATTATTTTTCTGGTACATACTACCTCCTCTCTAAGTTTGTGGAACTTTCATCGGAACATTCAGTATACTGTAGAAATATTGACCAAAGTTTGAGCGCCCTGATATACACCGGTATGGCAACCATCATCACGTACGAGTACAGTGGGATTGCATAACATTTCCCTTCGTTACTTACCTCAGTGTCACCTGCTGCAATTAGCGCTGTTGGGATGTGCTCACGTCACCTGCAGTAACGACCGCCACCTACAGTAAATTGTTAACAGTTGTTATACGTTAGCTACATCGGTGTTTGCAGTCTGACTAGCCACAGACATAAATTAGATGCAATGTGGTGACCTATTTCAGAGCAACAGCACCTGCATCATTCTCCCAAAAATGAAGGAATATTGACCCTTTATGGCGATGCCCTGCTCGAAATGCTAGCTCTCTATTAAAAGCGATGCATGAGGAATAACTTTGTATGAGGAAATCTAATGCATTTTCATTTCCGCCGCCAGTAAGTATTTCATTACACAGTCCGTGCACTTGATGTATACAGAGTGTACTATAAATTTTACCCAATTATTACAGGCTGTGATAAAAGGAATCACGATGAGGCTATACAAATCAACCCGCTATCTCATAGTTTTCATCCTGATTCGAATGGAACTAAAAATGGAATGTCTCTGCAGACGCAATCTGCGACTGAAAGGTCTCGAAATGAGCCCCAAGTTGCTTAGGTCGCTAAAGCTCCCAATGAAATTAAGCCAAGAAATTCAATGACATTTTAAAAACAATAGTGATAGGAAAATGTTGCAAACTTTTGACTTGTAAGTAAGGAAACATGCTGCTCTATAAGACGCATGCTTCAAGCTGCAAGGGGAGAGATTGCATCTAATGACATTAGTATACGAATAAGATTTAGTGCGGTTTTTAATATCATAAAATGAGTTGCAATGCGAGAGGAAAAATTGGAGCAAATATTAGTTTATAGAAGTATGAATTAGAGATTGAAATAATTCGTGAGTCCAGAGAAGAGCCATGAAAGTCAATATTTGACCAAATTCAGATTATATTCGGCTTCATTTGGTTTAGTTCATATCTTGCTGTGAGAATAGTGTTATAAGTCGTGGTTAATATAAACAAAGTGAAATATACATGGGAAATCATGACATAAGTAATTTTCTTATGGCTTTCAATGGAGAAGAGCAGCAATCATCGATAATGACTTATGCTAATTTTTTCTGGAGTTCACGACTTTATCAACGGGAATGTTTCATACATATCCACTTCCTTTGAAATCATTTAAGAAACGACTATTTAAAGATCTGGTAGGGAATCTGCCATCTGAATGACCTTGTATGGAAATCGCTGGTGATTGATTGAAAAGCGCCGAAACCATTACAACATTTATTAATAAAAATGAGGAGCTTAACTCGTCATCAATTTATACGATACCGAAATACTAAAACTGCAATAAATTCGAATAATAATGTTATTTGCTTTACGTCCAACTAACTACATCTTTAAGGTTTTTGGAGACGCCGAGGTGCTGGAATTTAGCCCCGCAAGAGTTCTTTTTACATGCCAGTAACTATACCGATACGGGGCTGACGTATTTGGGCACCTTAAAATATCACCGGACTGAGCCAGGATCGAGCCTGCCAACTTGGGTTCAAAAGACCAGCGTATAACCGTCTGAGCCACTCAACCCGGCACAATAACTTATTAAATATGACCAGATTGTGTGAATATTTGTATAAATGAAAGAATGAATGTAGTTAAGATTTTTGATGATTTTTCTATCATGATTTTAGATGATCATTATTAGATCCCGGATTTTTATGCAGTAATAGGTTAGAATGCAAACTAATTCGGCTATCAGGGGCTGTCGTCTAGGCCGATCTTCTGCAGTGTACTGAGAGTAACATACATTCTAGGGGTTTGGATGGAGGCCGAGCGCCTAATGTGTATGCAAAACTCAGAGCATCACCGTTGTGAAGGTGGAGTATACGTGTTACTCGCTTCAGTAAGTTTACATTCTGTAACCTATTCCGTCTATATATTCGGCCTCTAATTATTATTATTATTATTATTATTATTATTATTATTATTATTATTATTATTATGTGGTTAAGTGTAAGAGAGGGTCGTGAATCCTAACTTTAGACACTAATAAAGGAATCAGTCAACCAATCAATCAATTAATCACTAGTCATTCATCTGCATTTAGTCCTGTCATGCAAGTGGCAGATCCTTTACCTAGACTTTTCGTAGATAGTTTTAAAGAACTTAGAAATTTTCTCGAACATTTCCCTTGATACATTTTTCCTTTCTCTAGAATGCTGCTTGTAGTGTCAAGTCAGCTGGACTTGTTGAGGTAGGTCCAGGTGCCCCTAATCAAGCATGCTTAATTTTTAATGATTTGCTCCTTTGTTCCTAGATCCCGTAGAGAGCTGGGGAGAGGGCAAGCGAAAGTGATTGTTGTACAGGAGATTTGTGGCTTGTATAACGGGCTCCGCCCATAGATTGTTGGTTATCCGCGACGGAAGGAAAGGAGAGTTCACACGTAAAGCAAGACGTAGGCTAGTTCCTTTTACCTTGTTTGTTTTTGTGTTTTTAAAATATTTTCTCCAGCGATAATGATCTAACTGGGAGAACTCTATATAGACCAGCAGAAAATAAAGGTGCTATAAATATTTGCCTCAAATTTTCCTCTTGAATTTCAACATACTTCCATCGTGAAATAAATAAATAAATAAATAAATAAATAAATAAATAAATAAATAAATAAATAAATAAATAAATAAATAAATAAATAAATAAATAAATAAATAAATAAATCATCATTATAGACCTTTATACCTTTCAGCGTTCAGTCTGCAAGCGTCTGTGAATGTACTAACCTTTGTCACAATCCTTAGAAACTGAGAAATCCTTAGAAATTGAGTCTAACTATTGTCGTCGTCTTTTTCGCCTCTACCTCTCTTACCCTCCATAACAGAGACCATTATTCTCCAAGGTAGCCTATCTTCCTTCATTCACCTGACATGACTCCACCACCGAAGCCGGTTGATGCGTACAGCTTCATATACCGAGTTCATTCCTAACTTAGCCTTTATATACTCATTCCGAGTACCCTCCTGCCATTGTTTCCAACGTTTTTACCAGCAACCATTCTCGCTACTTTCATGTCTGTTACTTCTATCGTATTAATAAGGTATTCTGAGTAAAGTAAAGTTGATCTGAAAACAGACTGATGTAAAGATAATTTTGTCCGGGAGCTGTATTCCTTCGTACAGAATACTGTTGATCGCAACTGCGACATTACTGCATTAGCTTTACTGCACCTTGCTTCAGTCTCACTATATTATCATCCTAGGAGAACACACATCCTAAATATTTGAAATTATCTACCTGTTCCAGCTTCGTATCACCAATCTGACATTCAGTTCTGCCGAATTTCTTACCTACTGACATCAATTTAGAAAGCCTAATTTTCATACCATACTCATTCCACCTCATTTCAAGTTCCATGATATTAGACTTCAGGCTTTCGGCACAATCTGCCATTAAGACCTAGTCGTCAGTATAGGCCAGACCGCTTACTACATTTCCACCTAACTGAAACACTGCCTGCCGTTTTATACCTTTCAGCAGATGATGCAACGGAATAATCATACATCATCATGATGATGGTATAATTCAACGGACAACAAAGGTGAAAGTTTACAGCCTTGTCTAACCCCTGTAAGTACCAAGAACTCATTATAAAATAAATAAATAAATAAATAAATAAATAAATAAATAAATAAATAATATAGCTTATACTGTTCTTTTCGTATAAAAAGGAAGATTCCAGTTAAAATTCATAATGCCTTGTATACGTGATTATGTTAATTAAAAGATTTCCTTTCAGTGCCTCCTTGCACAGTTCCTGGAAGCACTGAGACGAAGCCAGTGAAGTTCTGTCCCTTACAAAAGTCACCGACTTGTTTCTTTACTTTTACTACTTCTATTCTTTACTTTGCCATCGTGCGTCCTGGGAATTTATTTCTTGGCGTTATTTTAAAAAGAGCGTGGTGGCTTGTTATTTGCTTGGCTTCTTCTCTCTTTTTAGTTTGTGCATCCTTATTTTGAGAGTGAGTTTTTCTTTTATCTTCCTCCCCACCCATATTCATTTCACTTCTCTCTAGGGGAATGTTGCTAGTCGAAATATGAACGGCCAAAAGGACTCTGTATTTTCCGCTTTGATCACATGTATGCTCTCTCTTTGTAGGCAACGCTAAACAAAAGCCATGGGTTGAAATCCTTAGCAGGCTCTTCTTGCCAGGGTGTCTCATAACATAACGAGAGTGGTATAATTTTGCTGCACCATAATCAGTTGAACGAGTGAGTTGGGAGTGAAATTCAGCTCATGTAACTGTGAGCCTGCATTCGGTAGATGGTGGATACGAATTCCAGCGTCTGTAACTCTGAGGATGATTTTCAGTGCTTTCCCAATTTCACACCTGGTAAATCTTGGGGCTGTAACTTAAATAAGGTCACAACCGCTACCTTCCCAATCCTGGCAATTTTTTCAGCGCGGCGCTCTCGAAAACCTGTAACAAAAGAAACTGATGAATTATATGTATAACAATAATAATTATAGCCCTGACATTTAGGCATTACGTCTAATAGGTTAGAATGTAAACTGATTTGTCGAGAGGGACGTGTGTTCTAGCCTACTCATCCATGATGCAACGAAAATAACATAACATTTACGACTTCTAAGAGGCCAGGCGCCTAATGTTTATGCAAATCTTGTAACAGAACTGTTGATGGGACTAGAAAAATATATTTTTACTCACTTCAGTAAGTTTGCAATTTAACCTACTAATGCCTGAATATCCGGGCTCTAAAATTAGTAATAATGAGGAAGATCAAGTTACACTTCTATGGACATTTGTTGAGGACGGACAATATCAGACTGACAAAGAGAATCTTTGAATTCTTCAGGTAGAGGAAGACAGAGCTTGAAGAGTTTCGAGAAGTGAGGTTGGAATTGAGGTTGATGGGGTTTCCGAAAGATGATTTCATGCAAAGAAATCAATCTTAGACAACTCGTCAAGAACTTTCGTGGTTTCCAGAAGACTGGTAAAATGCTAGCGAGAAAAGGGAGGTCCTATACAGAAGGGCATAGCAAGGAAGTGGGTGAAAGTATGATACTGGCAAAGAGTGAGGGCAGAGGGGGGTAAAAATACTGCACATATTGTCAAACGTGGTCCATAGATGGCTGAAACGATGATAATAATAATAATAATAATAATAATAATAATAATAATGATGATAATAATAATAATAATAATCTCTTCGACAGAATTGCCACCCAAACACGACTGAATATCTCAAAATAAAAGTCCAATTTCATGAGACAAACATGGACCGAAGTTCTTCGAAACAGAGATAAAATGGATTGAAACGGTCAAGAAGTCCATGGACCTTGGTGAGACCATACGGGAGAATGGCCTAGCAGAAGCCGCAGTGGAAGATCTGATCTCAAAACTGTTCAAAACGTTTCGACTAACAAGAAAAATCCGTAATAAGAAGTGCATATCGTCGCTGCCGGGACAAAACCTCCTATGTGAAATATTTTTGCCTAGAACGTTGGTCGGTAAGGTTCTGTCATCTAAGGTCCAATATTGTGTGAATATTGTCAAGGCATTCTCGCTCTTCATAATGTTTGTGCAGCGGGTCAGTATACCTTCAAAATTATTATCACATAGGAGGTTTTGTTCCGGCAACGACGATATCCTGAAATGCCAAAACAACACACCATAATACCGTGGTCAAAACAAAATGCCTGTCCCTGAACTATTAGTTGAAGAAGCTAGACGTCTTACAAAGAAGAATACTTAAAAAAAATTAACGGCGCTCTCCATACTCAAGGCAGATGGAAACGTAGGAGCAAGAAAGTAGTTTACCACAGCATGGGGGAACTCGGAAAACATGAAGAGGAGGAGGCTAACATATCTTGCGCTTCATAAGTTGAATTAGTGCTTACTCTCTTTTCGTTTATTCATTTATGCCACACATTTTCCTATCCTATCTGGTGTGTTTGTTTACTAATTTTATAATCATATTAAATTCTTTCTCCCATTCTGTTTTGACTTTGCAAACACTACCCAAGTATTCGAGCCTGAGTGAGTCTATTTCCCTACATACTCCAAACACACGTGCCTCTTCCATTAATAATTCTCCACATAAAAAACTACCTTTCTCTTAATTTTTCCTCTCTTGACCCCTATTCTTATAGATACCCATTAGTCAACACACCATACCTATTACTTCTCTACTCGTAAGTCTTCTTTTACTTTATTTATTGACAAATTTGTTCTAATTTCAAATAATTCCCGTAATGTTCTTCTCGCTCGAAAATTTCATAATCTGCCTCTCAGTATCTTTCTTACTCAATTTATTTTCTTATTTTTGAATCACTCTATCCCATTAATCTTCCATACCTATTTTATATAGCATCCTTATCGATGCACGTTTCTACTGAGTAGTCTTTCGTTCTACACAAGGTATCATTCTCTGATAATGCTGAACTCTATTTAATGTCCCTCTGGGTATGTAAAAAAATGCCTCTGCTTCCTTAAGAGATTAATTTCCTTGTCATATTACTTCCATCATCTGACTCTACTACTAATTGAGTAACTTGTAATCTGAAAAAGAGAACATTTATTAGCAGATCATACCTGAAAAAGATACCATTAATTAAGAATAGAAAGTTATATTTCGTTCTTCGAAGAACGTCATCAGTAGAGTCCGAATGTTTAGGCTGTTATACGTTGAATGCCAACTTAACTAAAGCAAATAACAAGTATACTCTACACGGACAACAGTTCTGATAAGACATTTGCATAAACAGTAGGGCCACGGGCTAATATAACTCCCCAACATTTTTGTTACTGTCGCTACAGTACGGAAGAGCGGGTAGACGACAGTTCCTACCAGGTAAGTTGGTTTGCATTCTAACCTATTACTGCCTAAACATCCGGACTCTAATCATCAGATTCTACAAAATCACATTTTTTAATTGTATAAATATATAAGGGGAAGTCAAATGAAAAAATAACACCCGCCACAACGTGACCATGGAATGGTTTTATTCAAAAGTAATTACCAAAAGCGTTAACACATTTATTACACCGGGAAGCGAGACGATCAATTCCAGTTTTGTAGAAAGAGGTAGGTCACTCACAGATCGACAACCGGACCCACTTCCGAATGAAAGCGATGTTCACGAATATCTTTCTTCAGTTCGCCAAAAATGTGGAAATCATTCAAGGTGAAAGATCCGGGAAGTACGGAGGATGTTGAAGTGTTTCTCAATCTTCGCCACATTGGATGTATGGGGGCAGCGATGTGAGCCTTTCTCGGAGTCTCCTATCCCACTCGTGCACACTCGTCGTGGAAACACAGTGTTCGCCATACACAGCAGATAAGCGACGATGAGTTTCGCGTAAGCCTGCACCCTCAGCCACCAGAAAACTAACCTCAGCTCTCTGCTCTTCTTTACTTACCTTCATTTCTACGGCTAGACGAACTCACTAGACAAATCCGAGCACCAACAAAGACATAACTCAACTGCGTACACCTGTGAGTTGTCACTATGCAGTTCTCTTTCCACAACGATGGCCGTATCGATACTTAACAACAGTGTTGCCACCTATCGCGCCGAATGTGTGTTATGGCGGGTATTCGGTTTTCATTTGACTGCCTCTTCTCATATTTATTAAGAAATGTAAAAACATTTATATCTAAAGTACTTTTACACATTTCTAATATGTGAAGGTATTTAATGGTGTGCTCCAATAGGACTTCCTCTCTCAATACTAGTGGTGCAATGCTATGTCATTGGCGAGAGGCCAGCTGAAGACCTCATTTGTTGAAAGTTCATTTCGAGGGTAATGAAGTCGTGGAAATTAAATATTAATCAAATAGGCCCTCAATGGGCGGTTTTTGGTAACAGTAGCTCAATAGGATTGAGCATCTCTATGATATGTGCTATATGTATTGAACACGTTGGAAATGTATTTCCAACTACACCAAGCTCGATAGCTGCAGTTGCTTAAGTGTGACCAGTATCCAATATTCAGGAGATATTGGTTTCTAACTCCTATCGGCAGCCCTGAAGATGGTTTTCCGTAATTTCCCATTTTCACGCCATCAAATGCTGGGGCTGTGCCTTAATTGCAGCCACGGCGACTTCATTCGTATTCCTAGCCCTTTCCTATCCCATCGTCGCCGTAAGACCTATCTGTGTCCCGGCGACGTAAAGCATCGTGTAAAAAGAAATCCGAGTACCGTGCTGTCGTATAAGTTAGGAATTAAACTGGATGCCCCGTTCTGTAACGCGTAGCTAATTAAACAGTACAAAACATCCGGAGGAAGCATTGGGTGGCATGTCTGTTCGCTGGGTTGCATAAGTAACGGGGGGTCCAACCCCGCTAATCAGCAGAGAATGTTCTCTGGAAGTGTCACCACTCATTAGGAGAATAAATGTCTCCTTTCCGAGGCGAGCAAGGAGGTTACCTGCAAAGAGGCGGTGACAGCTGTAACAGAGGATTATTCACTCCTGAGCGAGGATTACGAGGGTCTGTTTCTTGCTGGAGAATTATTTCGACCTTTGTGTGAACAGAGTGTACACTCGGTCAACTTAGAACCTTGTGCGATGGTTGCTTTCTTAATATAAAAATTAGCGCTATGGTGTGACAAAACAATGGTCTTATTCTGAAAAACCTAGGCCACACTAGCCTTGTGAATACGAGGAGGGACCGAAAAGTGAAGATCAGCAACTTAAGAAAGTCTTAGTAGGAAGGATAAAATAAATATGTACAAGAAACTACAGATTTTACCTACTTTTCAACAATAATGTCAATTATCAGAATTAGGGCTCGGATTATAGACAGTATTAGGTTAGAATTCAAATTACACTGACTGACGTCACTGAGGTATGCTCATGATGTGAAATGCGCCGCTGTGCTGCGCACGTAGCGAACGATAAATGGGACACGGCGTTGGCGAATGGCCCACTTCGTACCGTGATTTCTCAGCCGACAGTCATTGTAGAACGTGTTGTCGTGTGCCACAGGACACGTGTATAGCTAAGAATGCCAGGCCGCCGTCAACGGAGGCATTTCCAGCAGACAGACGACTTTACGAGGGGTATAGTGATCGGGCTGAGAAGGGCAGGTTGGTCGCTTCGTCGAATCACAGCCGATACCCATAGGGCTGTGTCCACGGTGCAGCGCCTGTGGCGAAGATGGTTGGCGCAGGGACATGTGGCACGTGCGAGGGGTCCAGGCGCAGCCCGAGTGACGTCAGCACGCGAGGATCGGCGCATCCGCCGCCAAGCGGTGGCAGCCCCGCACGCCACGTCAACCGCCATTCTTCAGCATGTGCAAGACACCCTGGCTGTTCCAATATCGACCAGAACAATTTCCCGTCAATTGGTTGAAGGAGGCCTGCACTCCCGGCGTCCGCTCAGAAGACTACCATTGACTCCACAGCATAGACGTGCACGCCTGGCATGGTGCCGGGCTAGAGCGGCTTGGATGAGGGAATGGCGGAACGTCGTGTGTCCGATGAGTCACGCTTCTGTTCTGTCAGTGATAGTCACCGCAGACGAGTGTGGCGTCGGCGTGGAGAAAGGTCAAATCCGGCAGTAACTGTGGAGCGCCCTACCGCTAGACAACGCGGCATCATGGTTTGGGGCGCTATTGCGTATGATTGCACGTCACCTCTAGTGCGTATTCAAGGCACGTTAAATGCCCACCGTTACGTGCAGCATGTGCTGCGGCCGGTGGCACTCCCGTACCTTCAGGGGCTGCCCAATGCTCTGTTTCAGCAGGATAATGCCCGCCCACACACTGCTCGCATCTCCCAACAGGCTCTACGAGGTGTACAGATGCTTCCGTGGCCAGCGTACTCTCCGGATCTCTCACCAATCGAACACGTGTGGGATCTCATTGGACGCCGTTTGCAAACTCTGCCCCAGCCTCGTACGGACGACCAACTGTGGCAAATGGTTGACAGAGAATGGAGAACCATCCCTCAGGACACCATCCGCACTCTTATTGACTCTGTACCTCGACGTGTTTCTGCGTGCATCGCCGCTCGCGGTGGTCCTACATCCTACTGAGTCGATGCCGTGCGCATTGTGTAACCTGCATATCGTTGTGAAATAAACATCAATTATTCGTCCGTGCCGTCTCTGTTTTTTCCCCAACTTTCATCCCTTTCGAACCACTCCTCCTTGGTGTTGCATTGTCACTGTCAGTCAGTGTAATTTAACTTGTGGGAAGCGTCGGCTGTTCCGTTGTTTCAAAATGTACGTTGAGTAACATATATTTCAAGGGTTCTAATAGGTCGTACCCACTGATGATTATGCAAATCTCATAGCAGGACCGTTGTGCGGTTTGAGTACACTTGTTACTCTCCTCAGTAACATTACATTCTAACCTATTTCTCATGTGAATTTTTTTCTCATTGTGACACTTCCACAATCCACTGTTTTCGACCAGATCAGTGGCCTCTCTTATTTCTATGCATCTAGTGTTTAAATAATCAAAAACTAACTCCATCCATCACGAGCTTGGCCTCCCCTTATTTCTCCCCCCTCCATGACGGAGTCAATTATTCTCCTAGATAACTTACCCTCTTCCATGCACCTCCACCCAAGTCTGTTTATATAGACAGTATCAAGATAGACGCCCTCGACCAGTGTGGCACAAAAGCTGTTTGGCGCAGCTGTACATATTGGACCAGATTTTTTCTACAGGAAACCAAAATTGTTAGTTGTCGCGTGTGACTAAATTCCGGTACCTCGGTGTCTATAACAAACTTTAAACTTAATAAATGGGATCTTAAGGGAATAACACTTCTAGTTTGTTCAATGTATTTGCCACTGATGCTAATGGTACTCTTTATGTAGCATCTGCATCGAACAAAATATACAGGACAATTAATGCAGGAAAAAAGTAACAAAGGAGAAAATTAAACTGGAAAAGACAAATCGAAATATCATAACTAGAACACGAATATTTAGACGGGAATGCAAACTAATTTGGTTAGTAGGAAGTGTCGTCCAGCCCGACTTTCCGTAATGTAGCGAGAGTAATATAAAGCCCGGGGGTTCTAATAGGCTGGACCTCTAATGTGTATGCAAATTGTACATCAGAACCGTTGTCCGGGCTGGCAAATACTAGTTACTTTTCTCAGCATGTTTGCATCCTTACCTATAGGTGCCTATAAGTACGACCTCTGATCTTAACATACACAAAATACAAATAAAAATAAAACAGTATTACAAACAATGCAACAAGTATTTAAAACACTGAAATATAGTTAACTTGATTGCAATTATGGTGATGATTAAAAAGGAGTTCCTCTAATTTTATTAAATGATGCACACTCGAAATCTGTCTAAGTTCTGCAGTTGTATGTAGTAAGGATTTTCGGGCTGTAATAGGTTACAATGCAATGACATTTACGTAAGCAGGAAATATCACCTAGCGCACTCAATGGATACGTTGTAAGCTTCGGATAAACCAAAAGCGTACGGCTAATTAGGAACCTCTACATTTTATGCAGCCCTCCCTACACCTCCATAGAGCGCTCTGCATAAAACTTGCTACGGACTTCAACAAGATTCCATTGTAACCTATTAGAGCTGAAATGAAATGTCGTATGGCTTTTAGTGCCGGGATATCCCAGAACGGGTTCGGCTCGCCAGGTGCAGGTCTTTCTATTTGACTCCCGTAGGCGACCTGCGCATCATGATAAGGATGGAATGATGATGAAGACAACACATACACCAGCCCCCGTACCATTGGAATTAACCAATTAAGGTTAAAATCCCCGACCCGGCCGGGAATCGAACCAGGGACCCTCTGAACCGAAGGCCAGTACGCTGACCGTCCAGCCAACGAGTCGGACACCTATTAGAGCTTAAAAATCGTGGCTCTAATAATATGTTCATTACGTCTCACATTCAAAATGTCACTAACACAGGCGTGTTGAATTCTCTGCTATTTAATATTCAGTTTACTAGATAAATCATTGTACACTGCTGACCCATGGTTTATTATAGGAAGTATTAAAGCATCGATAGATGACTTAAGCATATTGGTAGGAATATAGAGAATGCTACCGTTTAAGGTCTGCGTCGATGAAATCATTAGTTTTCTTGCCTCCCGACGTGCAGAAGAATATGAAACCTTACTTGGAGGATCGCTTAAGTCTTTCAAAATATACTCATTTTTCGTCAGATAAAAGTCAGTTTAACTCATTTTCCTTGTTTAGCTCTGAACCCACTGATTTCAATTTATCACAGTTTTCTTCATTACATAACGCTTCGGCACTCACAAACCAAACACCATGGCCTACCAAACGACTGCTGCTTCTCACCACGAAGGACTGTAGATTACGATGAATCGTCTCAGCTATTATTTTTGGCATTCTAGACCCGGTTTTAAAAGAGCAAACACACGTAGTATTTCCAAGTGGTCATCCATCCAAGTACTGACCACGCCCAATGTTGCTTAACTGAGGTGATTGGATGAAACCTGGTGTATTCAGCATGGCATAGTCGTCAGCTTCGGCACTCATTCTCTAGGGAATTGTTTGCTGTATTCCCTTCACCATTTCCCTGCAGATTCGTGCTTTGAAAGTGCACAGCACACGAAAATACGTTCTTCAGCACTTAATTTAAGAAGCTATGGAACTCACTACACCGATCGATTGCTTCTGTGTAAGAAGCAATCACACTGTACGGAAGCTTTTCGCCGAATAGCTGAGATTATGATGTTACTGGGTGAGTTACATGGGTTAGGAGTCTGTTGCGTCATCCATTCACACAGACATAGCACAGGAAACTAGAATAAAGCGCGCAATTTATCATGAGGGTCAAAAATGATATTGAGATTGGTCACTTAATTATTTGCTTCCCTCATTCAGAGGCTACCAAAAAGACAAAGCTGATGTGCCTTGGTCTACCGTTTGACAGCTGCTCAGCCCATGGACAGGTTACGAGGTGACGCGTGGTCACTGCTACGAATACCCTCGCAGTTTATTCTTCACTTCCTCAACTGGGTCTGTAAACGCACCGTAGCACCAGAATGGATACCATAACATTCATTCGAATTATGTAAGCGTCAATCATAAATATTGAATGCCGTGTTTCACCTTCTGGAACAATGTTTGTTTTTAGAACCTGATTCTAAATTACAATGCTGAGGACAACACACACATGTAATGCATTATTTAAAACAATTCCAAAATAGAGATGCACATTGCAATATTGTACTGCATACGAACGTTTCCTCTGTGGGATTGCGTGTTGATTACAAAACGTGGTTAAAATCTACATAATTAAAGACGCAATCGTACATTAATTGTTTTGTTTCGGAGGCTGCGGACACCGCGCTAGGCAGCTTCATGTCGTGTTTAAGGGGGGACCTACACATTTGAACATAAAATAATTGGCTGAATTAATTATTTTCTGCACCCATGGGAATGAATATTAAACGGAAATTTAATATGACAGTTACATTATTCCTTAATAATATATCTACATATTTACAAATCATAAATCCTATGCTATTATACGTAATTACTCAAAACGGTCGTGCACCATGGCAACTACTTTGTTCTTTCCCTGATGAATTCCAAACACATATTTTTCTCTAATTCTTTTATATTGTGATCGGTAATGTTATAGCTACAACATATAGTAGAATCAGTGAAGTCCAGCAAGTATAAATATTCTTTTCACAAAGGTATTTTCGAGTAGTCAATTTTGAAATAATTTTCATTTGAAAATATGATTGAACTTAACCAATGAATATAGTTTATAAATATTCTTTTCACAAAGGTATTTTCGAGTAGTCAATTTTCAAATAATTTTCATTTGAAAATATGATTGAACTTAACCAATGAATATAGTTCAATAATTGTAGTACATCATCTTCTCTACGAAATACAAGTGAATGCACAATTTCATCTTATTGTATAAAAAACTTTCAGAGTTATCAGAAAAACTGTTCAATAGTTACGGGAAACGACTAAGGGCTTAATAGGGTGACGGAGCTTCACGTTTTTGGTCGTAACTGCGAACGTAATGGAGATAATAACACACATTTTGCACTGTTATAAAGAGAAAAGTATAATCCAAAAGAATTGTCGTCGCCATAAGACCTATCTATGTCGGTGCGACGTAAAACCACTAGCAAAAAGAAATAATTGAAAAGTGGCATTTTTGGTCTGTAATAGGTGTACGTCCGCCCGTAAATAACTGTAAGGGAATTGGTAAGAATATCTTATAATTCTTGCATGAAATGATGATGATATAGCGTCAGTTATAGAGTTGTACAGTATACAGCCCACCTACCAGTTTTGACATCTCGGTTGTGCTTGCGAAACGTAAGCTGAATTCTACTGGACAGTTCCCTATGGCTGAGTTACTGCATTATAACTTTGCCAAGTGACATCTTTCGCGCAAGAAGAGAGAGTAAAAATGCTAAAAACATGACATGGTTGCAAAGATTTTTGACCAAAATTCAAAAGCCGACCAGGGAGTTTGTTGAGAATACAGTTCGAGTCACCTGCTGTGTACTTGGATTCGGAAAGTGATTGGTTGGTATTCCATTGTCGGAAACTCCAAAGATTACTTTCATACCAGTTATATATTGACACTGTATCCTAAATAAGATCTTGGCCGTTACCTTTCTAGTCAGTCTGTCAGTCAATTGCCGCGATGAGTGGCTCGGACGATTAAGGGGCTGGCTTTCTTACCCCAAGTTAGCAGGTTCAATCCTGGCTCAGTCCGATGGTATTTGAAGATGCTTAAGTTCGTCATCTTAGTGTCGGTAGATTTACAGGCATGTAACAGACCTCCCACGAGACATAATTCTGGCACCCCGGCGTCTCCTAATCCGCACACATTGTTAGTGGAACATAAAACCAATATAATTAAAAATATTAATCATATAGGGGTGTTGCCCAAGTGATAAGTTCTTTTCATAAACTACTTCAAAGAACTTAAAAATTTACCGAATATTTTTTTCCTTTATAAATTATCCCAATCCGTAATTCATGTTCCCATAAACGAATGTTTCCTCCAACCTCTTGAATTCCAACTTCATACTGACTGTTCCTAAATTTAAAATTTCCACTCATACGTAGTCGTCTGTTAATGTCATTCCATGCCATATCTCCACTGACAACTTGGAACATACCACTTACTCGAGCAGGTCGTCTCCTCGCTCCCAAGTCTTCTCAGTCCAAACTTTGCAACAGTTTCGTAATATTATTCTTTTGTCGAAAATATGCACACAAAAAAAAAGAATCGTGCTGCTTTCCTTTCAATCTTTTCCAGTTCTCGAATCCCGACCCTTTCTGCGCCGAATACTTTGTGTGTTGGAACAACGCCATAAATAGTAAAACCCCTTCTTCTCGTATATTGCAGGATCATGGAAGCAAAATGTCTTAGTTTGTAGTCTCCATTAGGGAAGAGAATAATAATAATAATAATAATAATAATAATAATAATAATAATAATAATAATAATAATCTCGGAGAATGGATTAGTTGAAATGCAAAGCAATGCAATTCAGGAAACTTAACTGCCCTTCCAATTAACAAAAAGGTACAACAAGAAATCAATTCCATGGGGGTGCAAAATTAAGCATTATAAAACAGGGATTAAACCAGGATCACTATACGCAGCAGAAACAGTAAGCATGAATTTCAAAGGCCCGATGGAAATATTTGAGCTAAAAGAAAGGAAAATTTTAAGCAGGACCATAACACCAAAATTTCATGATAATAAGATAATATACATCAAGAATGAAATACCCTACAAGAAAATTGAAGAACTCTCAAATACTATGCGAAAAACGATACATTTTTACGGTCATCTTCTCAAAATGAACTCTAATAGATTAATTAAACAAATCTTTGACTTCTTCCGTAACCGCTAAACAAAACCCAACTGTTTTAAATAAACTGAAAAAGATCTAATAGAATTAAAGAGTACAGAAAATTTACTATTCGATCGAACAGCTAAAGTAATATCTAAATAAGCTTCCAAGACAAATCTACTTTAAAAACCCAAACCTATTATCTCGAAAAACGAGAGGAAACGAAGATCAGAGAGAATGAAGAAATACTGGGCACCACAAAGAGAGATGATGGATT
Source organism: Anabrus simplex (assembly GCF_040414725.1). Lineage (NCBI taxonomy): Eukaryota > Metazoa > Arthropoda > Insecta > Orthoptera > Tettigoniidae > Anabrus > Anabrus simplex. The sequence continues at coordinate 91,606,999 of NC_090277.1, read as the reverse complement.
CAGCGTACCCCAAAAAAGGGTGAAACGTAATGAGGTAAGGAGTAGTAATAATAATAATAATAATAATAATAATAATAATAATAATAATAATTAATTCCAGGAGAGTAAGATATTGACAAATGTACTAGGACTGATCAAAGTTGATGGCTAATACAAAAGGCGACCAAACTATACCGTTGTACTGAAAATATGACAGACCTAGCCAGGAAGAGGAGTCTGACCTTCTATTGACATGTCGCGAGAATGAACCCAACTAGGATGACTTACCGACTACTCAACTACTGGAAGAACAGGAAGATAGGGACACCATGGCTAACAGAAGTGAATAAAAGCATACAGGAACTGGGAGTAACTGAAAACATCAGAAATCGAGCATCTCCCAGAAGAATAATCAAACAAGGGAGGTTTCAGGACAGACCACATTGTAAGAAAACAATCGCCATCTGGAAAAAGGAAAGAAGGGGGAAATATAGCCAGAAAATGCACAAGTACTGCGCAAAAATAAAGTCCATCTCTAAGCAGAAATGTTGAACTTCATGGTCCTCATATTGCCCATTCGTAATGATAATCATAACAATAATAACGAACGAGTTCGCCGTGCGATTAGGGGCGCGCAGCTATGAGCTTTCATTCAGGAGCTACGTCAAAAACCCTTAATGCACATGGAGATTAAGCTCTTAAATCCTAGAGCCTACTATGATTTTAGTAAACTTTCTACATTCTCTGTTGAGTAGAACATTGGAAGATCAGCATACGCATATTCTGAATCTAAACTTTATGTTTATCATCTTCTGTGTTGTGAGTAGTTCCCAGTAATATCAACTTGGGTGAATGACTTCTGTTTATTGGACGTTATCCAGCAGGGGAAAGTACACTGGAAATACTTGGTTCCAGAGAGTCTGACCTACGAGACTACGAGGCTAGCTGGTCTGTCTATCTCGGTTTGGCAGAAAGCCCCAAGGCTTCTAAGTTTTTATTAGGAATGAATGCTTGAGACAATATTCCAGACCTAAGGATGGAGTGACACATGTCTTGAATCCATTACTTTGATTACTGTGCATTTGTTCACTTTTAATTCGTTCTAATTCAATAACTCGTAAGGATTACTGCATCCTGGGAAGTAAAACTAATATTCTGAATTAAGAAATGAAATCTTCTCTTTAATAAATCTATTGCCTTCTTTACTTCGCAAATATACAATAGAAGGGTATGCTCCTGTTGTTTATACAAATCTCTTTACACAACGTTATTCCAGACAATAGGTACATCTTGAGAACTCCTGGAATAATTTCGTACTGAATTGTTACACGTAGCAGAATATGTAAGTTCGTGGACTGGCCGTCTAGTGTCGCTGTGCTACACTATAGCGGAGAGTTGCACCGCATGATGTTGTCACGATAGATCTATGCTAGTCCCAGGAAGAGGCAGTTGTATTCATACAGTATAAGCGGAACTACGGTCTCTGTTGTTATGGGTATTTGAGTGTTAGATGCGGAACTTGAGCAACGGGAAAATTTAAAGTTCTGCCAAAAATTAGGCAAATTCTCTAGCGAGAGGTTTGAGATCAGAAAGTCAGAATCGTCCGGATCACCACGGTGGGGAAAAATCACGAAAGGACAGGTCATAAGACCATGTGATTCTTGAACTATTAGCGCCAGTCCACGAACATGTTGACTGTAGTACATACATAGGTGTATACTGTGTTGCCTACACTGTAGGCGCCAGTCAAAGAAGTTATCCACTGTAGTACACGAGTGTATGCCGCGTTGCCTACACTGTAGGTGCCATTCCACCACCTTATTGACTCTTGAAGTATAACAGAAAAAATGCATTAAAATCTGCTCTCTATTTGCAGATGTACGGGATCGTGTTTGTGAAATGCGTATTAGCCTTAGAGGCCACTGGGGGAGACTAATATTTTTAAAATCACCATTCATAACTTCAGTCGCTTTCATGAGTTATAGTAGGTACAGACACCGTCAAGCGTGGCGTCGCCTGCCTGCCTGCTGCAGGAGGTGAGGCTGCTTATTTAATAGTGGACAAGTCTTCCGTAGTTAGGTCAAGTTCTGGACAGTCGATACGCTTCAACATCTTGATGAATGGCGATTCATCCAGTCTTGAAAATGACAAATGATAAATTTTGACCTCCTGTCAGTATACTCGTATATGCCGAGCATACCAAGAATAAGGTGTTAGACTTCAATTAGTTGTTTTTGCATATGTGATCACAACCATTTGTCTGTTTATAGCAGTGATGTCGAGGTCAGGAGCTGACTGAGAGTTCCGTGTGGATGAGAAATAGCTGTTACGAGCGTTAGTCCAGGAAGTTATCAGATAGCGCAAGTCTACAGAGGTGTACGTATACAGCCGTTCATAACTATGGTACGCATCACAATTCATGCTTATATTCATTCATATAAGACCATACTTTGTAATCACCGTGTACCAAGTAAATAAATAATTACTTTAAAACTTGCCATATGCAATGATGTACAAAGTAAAAAGGCACCCAATTAATTTTAGGGCTCAACATGCGTAACACTCCTATAATAATAATAATAATAATAATAATAATAATAATAATAATAATAATAATAATGGTGTATAAGCTTCAGGAAGGCCTGGTACAGATTTTTCGAAATGGCGAGGAAATTGGGACTGATCAAAAAGGATGATATCAAAGGGAGGGAGATTCGATTCGTAGATCACAAGCTTGTGGAGCATGCTTGTAGTGCTACGCACTCGTTATGGGAATGTGTCCCGTGAAACACACTCGAAATATTCCTTTTTTTTCGAATTGGTTGAGAATTACATCTTGCAATTTGAAGTAGTGTGAAGTTCTTGCCTAGGCCTGCATGTATATTGAAAATTGCTCAAATCGCTTCGGACACTTTGGAATGATCTATTTATTTTGAATAGATCTCCTTCTTCCAAATACCTCTTCATTTCCCTGACTGGTTATTCTATATAAACATTGAAAAAGGAGGCAGGAAAACTGCAGCCCTACCTTACTCCTTTCTAAGCCACCTTATTTTTTTCTTCTTATTCTGAGATTGTCATCTCTGAAGTTCATTGTAGCAGTTGTCCTTCAGTCCCGGTCTTCTGCAAATTCATTCGGATGCACGTAAGAATGGAAGCTCAGCTCCTCAACTAGTAGACCTATGTAGTCCAACCCAGACCTGCCTATACTATTTCTTCCCTCTACAGCAGCCGTCGCGGAAATTTCGCAATGTCGTTTCGACTCTCTATGCATATCTCCTGCTTATTAAACCCTCCACCATCGTCGCCATTAGACCTATCTGTGTCGGTGCGACGTAAAAAAAAACTCCACCGTCCTCTCTCGCCAGTTGAAGACATCATTTCCATTCATATTTGAAGTACCGCTAGTGGACACTTCACAATCCTTTTAGATTTTCTCCGCACTACATAGATGTCTTGCACGTTGCATAAGCGTGGTACTCAATGACTCATCGCACGTTCACGTTTTCCACACAGCTGTTCTAAAAACCCTCCAAGGAGGTGACTAGCTCATTGTGTGTCCAGTCTAGAGGTTTTCTTCCTTTCTTAACGTACTTCGTCAAGCGAGGGGTGTCTTCTCAGCATCTCTTTTTTTTTCTAACATTATCTGCCTGAATATTTTCAGCATTCTTCTATAATCCCATAACTCGAATGCTTCTCCTCTTCTTCTTTTTATCATGCCTAGTGTCCAGGTCTGAATTCCATAGAGAAACACATTTCACACATAAGTATCTACCTGCTTTTCCTAATTTTCGATTCTTATTTATTCATAAGGTAGTAAGAATAAGATTGATTCCTTCTCATTTTCATGTCGGTAATTTGAATCCACGTCGTTCAGGTTTAACTAATATGCCTTTATTTCTTCCTGTAGACGGATCTTGTGCTCAATTAGAGTGTCATTATTCATTATTTAAACGCACGATTACGATTGGAACTCAAAGGTGTAGGCAACACTAACATTAGATCCTATCATCTCCAAAGTTTGCAGCCTGGTCAGATAATTATTTTTGTCTGAGTCCCTTTCATGTCCTACATTGTAATTATGTACAATATGGGCCATTATGAACATAATTCAATGTGATTGCTGTTTACGTTTACATAAAATCAGCTTCGTGGTCCGTATCGCACTTCAATAGATTCACAATTAAGTATTTATTTTCCACCTAGTCGATACAATGATTGCTTAAGGCAATTTTTAATGGTCAAAAGTGGTACATGTTTCGTATATTATCAACATCTTCAGCCACATAACACTGTTTAGATGAAAAATGTATAAAATTGACAAAGTAATGCTTTAGAGGAAGTGTCCTTAAAATTAACATAAGATTGACAAGATTAAAACATTTTTCATCTAAACAGTGTTATGTGGCTGAAGATGTTGATAATATACGAAACATGTACCACTTTTGACCATTAAAAATTGCCTTAAGCAATCATTGTATCGACTAGGTGGAAAATAAATACTTAATTGTGAATGCTGTTTACGTGTCAGTTTCATTCATAGCAGTCTTCCTCTTTCTGTTTAAAGTCCCTTCTTCAAAGCTGACCTTTTCCCAAAATACATTTTCAAAAGTAGTATTCTTTATTTGATGCAACGTTAACATAAATATTCTGGTCAGGTTTTGCACGTAAATACTTTTTTCACAACTATTCGAAATACCGACCCTAGACACACGGCACTAAGTTAGTTCCGTAGAAATTATACCTAAGAATGAAAGGATAAAATACTTACAATATATGATATATTTTAGAACTTATAGTTGAAACTGGTCTGAAAAATACTGTTTACGGGAAAAGAGCGATGAAGTTTATCATCCATTCACAAACTCACCCTCCTTCCACTGACTGCTAAAATTCAGCATCTTGATTCTTAATCCAAAATTCTTTAACTAGAATGTACTCTTATAGGTTGATTGTACCCAAAAGGTAGTTTTAGACACCTCGGTTTCCTTTCGAAGGTTGTAACATATACAAATCCCCTTAAATGTTCTCGCGCTAAGGTGGACGATCTGTCCTCTAAAGCCAATTGAAACCTTCATGAACGATACTCCCTTTGAATTAATTTCACAGCAGGTTGCTCGAGTCTCTAATCGAATTGTCAGACGGGCCGCCAAACTGAATTGTATGTGGCGCCCCTGTTAGTTGGTTTTATGACTTTCCATCCGCTAACCCTGGAGAGTATGCAACAGGGCGAGCAGCTTGTATTGATCACTGCGCTACACATTTGAATGGCGAGCAAGCACTCAACTAGTAGTGAACAGCCCGTATTATCACTTGCTCACATAATGTTAACTACAGAGTACTCTGGAACGTAACTCTAGACGCTAAGTACACGTTTGACGCGACAGATGCTGCAAGAGGTTGGACCTGAGAGTAGAATTTGCATAGTAAACTATGTGTCACTAACCGCTACTTCGGAAACAGTATTCTGCTACACTACGACCCGGAATTTTTTACAGTCTTTTTAGCTAGTAGCAAATGTTCTTTAGCCCGTCGTATGAAAGTGATGTAAGAGTTGCATAAGAAGCAGGGGACTCACTAATGCTTATGCAAATCTCATTGCAGGTATAGTACAATATTCTTCGTCATAAGTTTCCGTTCTATCTTACCATGGTACGAGGGTTGTAAATAAAGTCGTGGCAATATAGTTCAGGTACTCGCATAGGATCGGACATGCACAATAGGATATGGGACTGGTTTTGCTGTGTGGCGTTAAAGTGAAGATTGTCAAGCAAATTCTCAAAAGGCGATCAGTGTTCGTGGATTAAAACAGAGGTTGCCCGTGGCAAAAATGCATCAGAATGTTATCGAAGATTACATGAAGCCTATGGCGAGAATGCTTTACTGTATAGGACGGTTGCAGGATGGGTCAAGGCGTTTCGTACGAGTCGGAATGGGACTGCGGATTTGAACCGTACAGGTCGGCCGTCCATTCCTCAAGACCAGATTTACATTGTGAGTGGTCTTCTTTCTGTAGATCATCGATGTACTGTTCGGGAATTAACCGTAGAGGTTGGTCTCAGTCATCAAACGGTGTGGCCCATACTGAAGAAATGTTTTAACATGAGAGAAATTGCGTCCCGTTGGGTTCCACATCATCTCACCGACGTATAGAAACGACACCGGTATGCATTGGCTGACACCCGCCTGGACAGATACCGGAACAACGCAGGAGATTCAGTTTTACAGCCTATTGTCGCTACTGATGAGACGTGGGCACGAGCCTACGAGTATGAATTAAAGCGTCAATGGAATGAATGGCGTCACTCAGGATCGGCACGTCCACATAAATTTTGACAGGAACCCAGTCGGGTGAAGCATATGCTGACTGTAGCATAGGAGTACGAAGGTGTTATTCTTGCGCATGCTGTGTCTGAGGGACACACCGTTAACGGTGACTATTAATGCCGATTTCTGGAGCAACATCTGCGGCGCAAACGTCCACATTTATTGCGAGATGATCGCCCTATCGTGTTGCATGGCAACTCATGTCGTCACGTCGCAATCAATGTCAAGCATTGGAAGGTCTTGAAACACCCTCCATACTCACCGGACATGAGTCTCTGTGATTTCGACCTGTTCCAGAAGTTCTCCGAGGCCGCCGATTTCCTGACATGGCATCTGACATTGCACTAGGCTGCTCCGTCACTGTCACCAACAGAGAGAGCGCCCTGCCAACGGTCCCCAAAGGCTTGCCGACATTTGGCACTTTGCGAGGGACTACACTAAAGGAATGTACTGCAGTTCTACTTGTTAGTTCGTGAAATATTGCGTACTACTTTACTTACAGCCCTCCTATTTCAACCTGAACATTCACTATTACCTTAGATAGTTCTTATAACCTATATAATCTTCATATAATCGTATTTTAAATTTCAAACAAACGTGACCGAAAATATTGCTTCCAACTGAGATACATAAATACAATTCAGGAAACTCAATCGTCAAAACTTACCAGTGTTTCGTCCCAGTGCGACATGGGATTGTCACGTCAGTGTGATGTATCTAGACAACTTATGTTGACAAGAACAAATGTTGTTCTTTGAAGAATGTTTCAAATCCGATCTTTTCTTTTTTGTAATGGGAATAAATAAGTTCTCAGCCGATTTATAACGCAAGTTTTACTAAATTTTTCTACATGCAAACACACATGCATATATATTCTTCGTCTTTCTCTCGTTCTTCCCAATTTATTACGGACAGAGCTTGATGTAAATTCGGCCGAGATCAGATGCCAACCCTGTTGTGGATGGATGATTTCACTATAGGATTTTTCTGTAATGTTTTGTGGTTTGTTGTAAGATATATTAAAAACGAACTCGAGCAACTAGTCAGTAAACTATAAGAAATAAGAGCACATATTTTAAAAAACCACTGGCGTGGCAGGAAAAAGAACACAGAGCCCTCCGAAACTATCACCAGTACTTTGACCATTTAACCAAGAAATCGAATACAGGTAATTAAGGATAATTTACCTAAAACAAAAATCCACAGTTCTAGTCCTTCAGGCAAACAACTCAATCTTTAAAACATCCTAGGGATATTATGGTTTATTAATGAACAACACAGGCGATTAGCCCCAATACATGTTCACAATAGAGCATAATATTAATTAGCTACTACTACTACTGTCCGGCCATGTCATCACCCTTGGTGAGAGAAAGGCCACCCTCCCGTCGATGACATGGCCGGCCCTCTCCCTGGGGTCTAACTATGGACCCCCATAATCATCACAGGTGACAATGTGATTCCCTCTCACCAATCCAATGCGGCCCATCCACTTCACTGGCGCCGCTCCCTTCTCCTATTCCTCTATTCCCATCTTATCTTCTTAACTCTAATCTGCGTGGGCCCCTCCCACCCCCTCCTTCATTTGGATTGGGCCCACCCCCACTCCGTCTTTATACATGACTAGGGAGAGAAAACCACATGCCATCCTGCACTCCTTTGGGCGCGCCATGGAGTCCATCAGATGCTCCGGAAACGTGCCTTCAAATATAGGTCACCACGGCAGCCATCCTTTTTTCCCCATGGCACGTCCATGCTTCCCTTCTAAAAAATACTCAATTCCTAAGCCACTCTACACTATCACGTCATATAAATAATTATTTAAATAAATACATAAATAAATAACTAAATATAAAATACCCCCTACCCACATATAAAATAATAATAGTGATGTCAATAATAATAATAATAATAATAATAATAATAATAATAATAATAATATAATAAAATAATGATAATAATCATAATAATAAAGTAATAATAATATTAATAATCAGCTGGCCAACGGTAGATTCCCTCTATGAACCGTTTGCCTTACTTGCAGTAAATAATAAACTTAAAATATCACATATGCGATCTCGGAGCAAGACTACACCTTCCACCGACTCTCCTTTCTTACTCAGCACATTCCCACACCGCCATTGTTTTTCTGTTTGACCTACTCTGCTTTGGTGTGCTCAGGCCCACCATGCCTATGTTTACCTTCAGCATTTTCATCACCTTTATTGTTCCCTGACCTACTCCAAAATAAACTACCACAGCAACATTACACGATTGCATACCAAACCAGCCATAATAACAACAATATTCCTTCATTACATTCCAATCCACCATACCACAACTTTTACAAATCCTCGGTAACATTGCTTCATTTCATTTCATTCCGTCATAGCACTCCATAATAAAATTACCTCTCCATCTCCAAAAAATTTCGGTAATCATATACCAACACCTCTCCAACATCATATTTCTTCGTCCCTTCTACACAAACAAACCAAAATTTACAAAATGATAATAAAATCATCTCTCTCCAACTCCAAAAATTCAATACTCATACCAGACACCAATACAATAATACCACCTCCCAACTCCTACGAATTCAGCCGTAAATAAACCATCTCAATACCAAGCCATACATCACCTCATAACCACATTTCCAACACCTCATTTCTATATATACCACTTCTACTTCTCCGGCAATTACACTCACCTTCTGCCTTCCACTATCTTATATCACCACTTCTCCCACACCACATAACACCTCATACAACACCAACTCCACATACAAATAGCCAAATTACATCACTATATCTTCATACTTTTCCAACACCACATTTCAACATCTACAAATACCACCCACTCATATACCATCACATTAGATACAACTTACTCATGAGTACACCTTCACTTCTCTATACCTTTCCAACACCACATTTCAACATATACCACCTCTACTTCCAACACCACATTTCAGCTCTAGCACGCACTCGTCTACCATCAAATAAATCTCCATCTACAAATACCATACACTCATACATCATCACAACCTTCAAAATATCACTTCATCATCACCTACAAATACCAAAACACTCATTCCTCAACACTACATTATTTACTTACTCGCTATATTATTGTTTTTTGCTTCTTGTTACAATACCCTCATTACTTTGCGCAACTCTCCACATGTCCCTTAAGCTTCTATTCCTCCCTCCGCTAAAACTCTGATTCTGCTCGAAAATCTCCCGGGTTAACACTGACCTTACTTTTTTACCCTGATCTTGTCTTGCTACACCACTACACTCGGCTCTCTCAGCTTCTTGCTGCTCACTCTTCTTGCCCCCATCACCCATTTGTTCTTCAGCCTCTCGACTGCACTGTCCGTCCACTGCTCTTTCCTTGCCGTTAGCACTTGTCATTTCTCCCTGCCTCTCTTCACACAGTACACTGTTACTTCTGGTATTTTGCCTATTCTCTCCACTAATCGCTGCACTACACTCTTTTTCTTCGGCCTGTCTTGACTTCTCTAACTCCATCAATCTATCCGCAGACCAGATCCTCTTCCAGCTTCTGTCTGACACCACTAGATTTTGACCTCTAATAGTTGCCCTCAGCCCCTGTTTTACAGCCAGTATCTTGTGTTTTCTGAGAATCCTCTCATTTCTGATCACGTCGCTTCCAACGTCTCTCTTTATCCATATTTTCTCCCTCTGGACGTTTCCCGCATTTGTTAACACAACATCCGCCATCAACGTTGAAAACAATTGTAGCTTTATAGGCCTGTTGCCTCTAGTTCTCCCCACTCTCTGCACATCGTCAATATCTACTTCACTAAAATTTATTTTCATTTTCCCCTGTATAAGGTCCACTACTTTATAAGTAGTAAGTACTTTGCCTTCCCTCGACTCCTCAGGCACTCCATAAATAAACAAGCACTTCTTCCTTCTGTATAAAGTATTTGCTTCCACTTCTGCTTTCAACTTGCAATTCTCCTCTTCAAGTCTTCCTACTTTTTCCCTTAATGCTACCACTTCCTCGGTGTTATTTCTCGCCTGTGCAACGATGTCGTCCGTTTTTTCTCTTATCCATACTTCCATTTCTTCAATCTTACTGGTTTGTTCTTCAATCATCTCTTTTATTTGCCCAAAAGGGCAAACTTCTGTCAACACCTCCCTTACAGCTCTTTTGATTGCATCCATATTTTCCCTATCCTCATTTCTACCAGATGACGGGCCTGGGTTCAACTCGACCCCCCCAATACATAATAAAATTATAATCACTGCTGCCGATAACAATAGTTCTCCTTTCCTCTCCATATCCATTTTACACCCACCTGGCTTCTTTTCTTCTTTCTTCATTCTCCTCTGCCATCTTCCTATCGTCACTCTGTACTGCTCTATGCCAATCATTATCGGCCCACTTCTCGGCGACCTTCCAGCACTTCACACTCTCTAACTCCACTCCCCCTCTCGGGACCCACAGCTCACTGCGACCTCCTTCGTCCGTGGCTTAGGCAAGACTGATCCTAGGGATATGAGGCGCGAATTTTGGGTAAATATAATATAATATACTATAAGAATATATTCTTTATTTACTCGTAAAAATTGCATTCTCTTTCTTAATCAACTTTACACAGTAGATTAGATTAGCAGTTTGCTTTCTTCTACCACTGCGAGCCCTAATGTGAGTTAATGCAGAGTTCCACTCAAGCAAGCCCTTTAAAATTCATTCGGCGGGTATATTTTTCAAAAATCAAAAAAACCGCCTGAGGATTTTGAACCAAGAAACACATTACAAAAATAATTATGTAAATAAGTTAATTTTGCTACAATTTGAAACAAGCAGGAAGCGAGTAAAGAAACAATATATATTAGGTTTTTCCGGAACTGCATTTAGACCGGAAGTAATTTTCGATACATTTTTTCAGTTTTATAGCGCTACCTAAGACTCACAATTTGAAACATTTCCAAGCTCCTTAGCCCTTGAGCTTTCGGCTTAATCCAGGAAATAGTTTAACTTTACGTTTTTCGTCAAATTTGTCTGCTAAGAGAATTTTTCTACATTAAAAATGATAATACATTATTAATATTAGTACTTAAATCCTCATTATAGAGATGAGGGATTCAGATGATAAAACGGTGGCCGTCTGAACTCTTTGATCCGCGCTCAGAATGGAGGTATCGGGTGAGTTGGCCGTGCGGTTAGGGTGCGCAGCTGAGAGTTCGCATCCGGGAGATAGTGGGTTCGAATCCTACTGTTGGCAGCCCTGAAGATGGTTTTCAGTGTTTTCCCATCCTCACACCAGGCACGGTCACGGCCGCTTCCTTCCAACTCCTACCCCTTTCCTATCCCATCGTCGCCATAAGACCTATCTGTATCGGTGCGACGTAAAGCCACTAGCAAAAAAGAAAATAGATGTACTTCAAGATGCTCCAATATGTCAGCGTCCTAAATTGAAATATAATTAAAAGACATTGAATGAATTTAAAGTATCGAACGGGACTTAATAGATACCTCACTGGAAGTGAACGTAAAAATCACCAAAACCTTATGCATTTTTATCTGAGAAAATTCAAACGATAATGAATAAGTCATTCAATAAAAGGTGTCTTGCGATGTTGCCTGGCAATCGTGCTGAATGATGGATGGCCATGACTTGCAGTTCCACGGCCTGTGCAACTCTCAAGGTACCGTTTCTAGGCAACATCGCCTCTCACATTTGTCATGACACTATTTCATTACCGTACAAAAAGGTTCGTATGACCTCCAACTTCAACATATATAATATGTAAATATTCTTCGAGCAGCTGTTAAAAATTTGAATCACCAATCACCACAGATCTGCATTTACGGCAGTCGCCCAGGTGGCAGATACCTTATCTGCTCTTTACCTAGATATTTCTTAAATAATTGCAAACGATTTGGAAATTTATTGAACATCACTCTTGGCTAATTATCCAAATTACTAATTCCTCTTCCTATAAATGAATATTTGCCCCAGTTTGTCCTGTTGAATTCCAACGTTATCTTCATACCATGATCTTTCCTACTTTTAAGTGCACAAAACTAACTTATCCTCTTACTAACGTGATTCCATGATATCTCTCCACTGACAGCTCGCAATGTATCACTTATTCGTGCAGTTCGTCTCCATTGTCCAAAGTATTCCCAGCCCAAGTTTTGCAACATTTTATAAGGCTACTCTTTTATCGGAATAATCAAGAATAAATCAAGCTGCTTTTCTTTGGAATTTTTCTAGTTATCGAAACAAGTAATCCTGGCGAGGGTTCCATACACTGTAGCCATACCCTAGATGGAGTCTTACCAGAGCATTATATTCCCTCTCTTTTACATCCTTACTACAACCCTTCACTACCCTCAAAACCATGTACAGAGACAACACTCAAATGTTCTGCCATTTTCTTTCCTACCAGCACTTTGGAGTCACTCAAATTGGAAGCTCTTGGATATGGTGAAATGTCTAATGCAAAATATTTGTAATTCAACATACTTCTCAGTAGAACGTACTGAATATAGATACTCTGTTTACTAAAATATTCCTTACGTCTTCATGTTTTTGTCCTAAGTTAGAATTTAGTGTAAGATTTCCAGAACTAGTAAATGTTATCACTGCAGGTCACGAGATAATGTGGTATGTTAACAATATGGTATTAATTAGGTCTCACGGTAGAAGTGAACGGGTCCGTTCCTGCAATGCCTTGAAGGGACAATGCGGACCCTTAGGGAGTGATTGTCCTCGTACTAATTGGGAAAGGCTTCACGGCTCTTAAGATAGCCAAGTGCTCACAAGCCTCATTACAGTACAAAAGACGGACCAGTATTAGCCCTGCCCCTTTCTCCATAAGTTCACATGGCTGTATGACACGGAGGGAAACGACAAAAGGCAGGTTACTTGAGCTCGTAAACAAAAGGAATTTTAAAACCTCACTCAACGATCCTTATTGTTTGCAAGGAGTTCTTAAAGAACTTTATGTTAATCCTAAAGAATGGAATAAAACAATGTACACAAGGACCCAAAAGTCCGATAACATTTGACGAGGCAACACTTCACGGAATATTGGAATTAGAGAGGTAAAAATTGACACACATGACTGGCATGACATGGGGTTTGATTGCCACCGCAATAAAGTTCACAAAGTGCCCAACAGATGGCGCTGGACAGCAACACGTCAGTGATGCCGTATGAGACCCGTGTACGGTATAAAAGGAGCCGCCGTAAGAGTGGGAGTCAGATGCGCCTGCAATCGCGGTATGTCATGTTTGGCCTCCCCGATCCACCGACCTCAATCCGTGCGAGTATTCGTTGTGAAGTTACCTGAAGTCACAAGTCTACCGCGATCGACAAACGTCATTAGGGATGCTAAAAGCAAACATCCGACGGCAACGTCTCACCATACCTACTGATATGCCGTACAGTGCTGTTCACAACATTGTCCCTCGACTGCAGGTATTTTTGGGGATTGACGGCAGACATGTTGAGCATGTGTTATAAAGAACATCATCTTTGCTCATTATTGCTTGTGTGTCGTATAAAGCGCCATCTGTTCGTCATTTTTTGTACTTTATTTTGGTGTCAATAACATTTCTTATCATGCCAATTACGTGTCAGTTATTACCTCACTACCTCCAATATTCCGTGAAGTACTGCCTCGTGAAATGTGAACGGACTTTTGGGTCACCCTGTACACTGGCTTCCAATAATGCTGTTCAGTTCCTTGAAATTATTCGTCAGGGTGTGAAGGGATTGAGTCAGTTTTATGCAGCAGTAGTGCAGAATGCAAACACTGCAGTGAGTAACAAGTACGCTCTAATCTGCACAACAGATATGCTATGAGGTTTGCATAAATAATAGGGGTTTGGCCCATCAGAAGCACTATAATTTATGTTACTCTCACTAAATTACGGAAGAGCGGCCTAGAGGACACATAATTATAACCAATTTAGTTTGCACCCTAACCTGTCACTGCATAGAAATCCGGGGTCTAGTGATTGGGGCATTTAAATCGGAAATTGAGTACTGTGAAAATTTGTTTAATTTAAGTGTGGCTTCCTGATAGTTATTTACGGAACTGCCACGGAAATTGATCTTTTATATTACGAGTGAGAGGTTTATTGGCTGTTCCGTACAATATTTTATGCCATACTAGGATAAATTTACTTATTTTTCTATTGAATGATTATTTATGAATACTTTTGACGTTGTGTCACCCAAATCATCCACGTTAAACTCTTTCAGTGACATTTTCAATGTCAAAAACATTGCATAGCAGAAAAAGTAGCGGTCCTATACCATGAAAAACGTAATATTAAACTATTTCCACAATTATGCCGAAATATGAAGGACTATAGGGGCCAGGAAATGTTTCAAATTTTGAGCCCTGTATAGCTCTATTAAATTAAAAAACAAATTTAGAAAATCACTTCCGGCCTAAATGCAGTTCTGGAAAAACAACCTAAAATTGCTTTTTTTCTTTACTACTTTTCTTTTTGATTCAAATCCTAGCCAAATTAACTTATGTACATAATTCTTTCTGTAATGTGTTCCTTGGTTCAATACCCTCAAGCGTTATCTTCTTTTTAATTCAAAAATGTCAACTCCAAACATACTTATGTCTTAAGTGAAGCTCTGCAGTGACTCACATCATCGTGCGTTGTGGTAGAAAAAGGTAAACTGCTAATCTAATCGGCGGGATAATGATGATTAAGAAAAGGATTTTAAATTTTAAGAATAAATAAGGAATGTATTCTCATACTATATTACATTTTATTTAGCTGAAATTCGTTGCTCATAACCCTAGGATGTTTTCTACATTGAGTTGCTTGTCAGAAGGGCTAGAACCGTGGATATTTGTTTAGTTGTGAGAGTGTAGTTAAGATATGAGGTGTGTAGGTGGAGTTATGTGATGGTAAAACATCACAGTTATTGTTATTTAAAGCAGTGAACAGTCCAGTAAGCTACCAGAGATGCGTATAAGTTAGAATGTAAACGTATTTCAACAAGGCGCAAGTATAATCTAAGCGCATTGCAGTTATGTAGGGGAGTTGCATAACGTTTAGGGGTTCTGATAGGGCAGATCGCTAATATTTATGCAAATCTCACTGCACAACTGTCATGCGGGCTAGTATACACTTTCCCCTTGGTAAAATACATTTGAATTTTAACCCATTTGTGCCTAAGGGTCCTTTCCGTAATTCTTACAACCGAATCGGCCTTGTCACCAGAAGAAGTCAAAAGGTGGGGACAAGACGAAAACGTACTTGAGAGTTTCCGCAGACGGGACAAAGACGTACAGCTGCGAATCAGGTTAAAAAAGATCAAGCGAGCCCAGTTCAGGAAAATATATAAGAATATCAGAACAACGGAAGAGGACACAAGCAACAACAAATGTTCATTACCAGATTCAGCACGAGAAAGAAGCTCTGGCCAACAGAAGGTAAGGGTGTATTCTGCCTGAAGACAGGTCCGAACCTACGCAGAGGTGTGCCTGAGCTGGAGTTTACGTACGGTATGGTGGCCAGTACCTTTCCGCTTCTCAATTCGCTTACCCCCACCAACAGTGCAGGGCAACCCATCCAAATCGTGACTACACCCAACGTTGCTTGACTTCGTAGATCAAAAGGGATCCGGTGTTTCAACACGCAGATAAAGTGAATAAACAATGAGACATTATACTAGGAAAGAAAAAGGAATAATTCATCAAGAGGACGTACTGAAGGGAAAAGGGGTGGAGAAATATGGATGAGAGAGATCTTAAGCCAACGGGGAAAACTCCATAAATTATTTATAATTTCAATATTTGTATTTTTATATTTATATATGCATAGAGTGGTTTAGGGGGCAGTGTGCCGGCCTCTCACCACTATATTCTGTGGTTCGAATCCCGGTCACTCCATGTGAGATTCATGCTGAATTAAGCGGAGGTGGGATAGGTTTTCTCCGGGTATTCCGGATTCCCTGTTATATTTCATTCCAGTAACACTCTTCAATATCATTTCCATCTGTCAGTCTGTGCCTGAGTGGACTGTGATAGGTTTCGTCCGCCGGCACAATTCATATCCCCGCCATTTTTGACCCGATCGAATGACTGGAAACAAGCTGTAGATTTTCATTTTCTAAGGCATAGAGTATTAATTACAGATTGTAAGTGCTGGATTTTATTAATTGCATGCTCTGTTAACATTGTAGTCGGAATACTTTCAATGCCAAAAGGCGATAAATAAAACTACTACCACCATTGCACAGTTCCTTTTTGGACATCCTGGAGAAAGTGACGGATTGCAACCGAATGCGAACCAGTCTATCGAGGACTGCATCGTGAAACAGGCTGTCATTTAGTGGTTTACCATTTACACACCAGGCAAATGCTGGGGCTGTACCTTAATTAAGGCCATGATCGCTTTCTTCCCACTTCCATCCCTTTCATATTCCATCATCGCCACAAACCTATCTGTGTCGTTGCGACGTAAAGTAAATTATTAGGAAAGCAATCAATAGTGAAATTTGTCCAGTGGTTACAGATGGTGTGAATTTCAATGCGCTCACTTTCGGGGAGGGATAATTTGCCTTGAAGTATGTACGCAGACAAGAAGTCAGGCAACAAGTCAATTCCAACAGCACTGGGCCACGTCACCACGTTCTACATTCCGCACGAGTGTATACCTGGCTCATCATAGTGAACGCTTTACAACTCCCATTTAGATCGACTTTGATCTTGCTGGCGCGAATATGTGTGGTCACTGTGTGCGCAACATTTTTCCTGGTGCAAGTTAAAAGTTTATTTTGAACATTTTGTGAAGTGTACCAAACACATTCCATAGAAGGTTGATCTTTGTATCTCCCGAATATTTTATTTTCTGTCGTTCTCCCATGCACATGGCGAGTCTTTAGCAGATGAATGTTTGCTGTGACTATTGTTGGTAATGAGTACATCTCCGGGTTTTTATGCAGTAATAGGTTAGAAGACAAGCTAATTTGGCCATTAGTTAGTGTCTACTAGCGTTCACCGGGCGAATTGGCCGTGCGGTTAGGGACGCGCAGCTGTGAGCTTGCATCCGGGAAAGAGTGGATTCGAATCCCACTGTCGGCAGCCCTGAAGATGGTTTTCCGTTGTTTCCCATTTTCACACCAGGCAAAGTACCTTAATTACCGATTCCTTCCCACTCCTAGCCCTTTCCTATCCCATCGTCGCCGTAAGACTTATCTGTGTCGGTGAGACGTAAAGCCACTAGCAAAAAAAATAACTAGCCCGCTCTTCCCCAGTGTAGCGAGTTTAACATAAATTCTAGGGGTTCTGATGAGCCGAACCCCTAACGTTTATGCAAAACTCATTGCATAAACATTGAGCAGATTATACTATACTTATTATTTGCTTCAGTAAGGTAGCATTCTAATCTATTTCTATATAAATATCCGGACTCTAGAATGACGCTTTCGAATAGATATTGCGAGAGTGACCTCACACTCGAGTAGGTTCTTAGTCAACTTGGCAGGCTCGAAACTGGCTCATATTTACTGGATTGTAACAGCACTAATGCTAGAGAAAATTCCAGCACCTCGGCGTCTCCAAAGACCTTAAAAATTTTGTTAGTGGGACATAAAACTAAGAACATCATTAGTATTTTCAGCGGAATGTATTAATTTCACTTGTGGCTTGTACGATTATAAATTTGACACACGTTTTTATACGTCCAATATCAATCTGAAAGGAACACCTTCCCCCTCAACCAACCCAGCTGTTAGGCCCCATTTACAACAATAATCATCCTCAGTGTCCCAGAAACGTAAGTATAGAGTTTCAGGGTTAACTAATCGTTTATACGCATCCTTTTGCACATCATTCCATTGTTTGTTGAACATCTTGGTGATTCCATTATTATTTTGGCAAATTTACTTAGGACTAAATCCAAGCCTGTATTTCCATCATCTACTTTCCAGTGTGAATAGCTGAAATTTCAAGTTAACTGAGATGAGTTGTAAAGTTTGTAACTCACAGCAAAGTCAGATCAAAAGTAGATACAGCTAGAACAATTGCTAGTTACGAACTTCACCCGGAGCTTTTTGTTACTGACAACGGATCTTGCTTCTTGCTCGGCGAATAATAATTACTCTATCTCCAACATTGAAACTTGTAAGGACCTCCTAATGTGCGGCCAACTTCAGTTTAGAGTGGCCGCCCACCACAAAGCGACGCAAGGTGCCATAAATTATCCGACCAATGGCAATATTCCCAACCACCTGAGCGCTCACACTGGAGCAAGAACTGTTCTAGAATTAACGTTTTAAATGAATGTGACGTAATTTCCACTTCAGAAGAAGCAAAATAAGTGAAAGGACTTTGTCTTATCTGATTACTGGTACCTTGGTCAGAGCCATGGCTTCTTCTCGCTCACTTAGAAAGCAAAATACACAGACGGAAAATTTTTAACAAAAATGGCGGTAGGCTGCAGTGTTTTGCGGGTTTCGTTGACTTATCATATTTTCGTTGCTTCAATTTCTCATAGTAACGCCTATTTCGCTCTTTTTGTTTCATTGTCTTTATTCCTCCACCATTTACTTTTCTCCTTTCAATTCTTAATTTTACACCACGAAAAAAGTAAATTTAAGCAGTTTCCTCAATTGTACCTAAATATGAAGGACTAAAGGGTCCGCGAAGGTTTCAAAATGTAAGTCTTGAATAGATATATCAAACTTTAAAAAAAGGAAATTTTGAAAAATCACTTCCGGCCTAAATGCAGTACCGGAAGAACAGTCTAAAATAGTTTGTTATTCTAATCCTAGCCACAATAACTTATTTACATAATACTTTCTGTAAATATGTTCCTTGATTCAATACCATCAGGCGGTTTTTTTTATTGTCCACACCGAATGTAGTTTCAAGTGCTTAAGTGAAACAATGCATTGACTCACATTAGCGTTCGTGGTAGTAGAAAATAAAGCAAACTGCTAATCTAATCGGCCGAAAAACGATGATTAGGAAAAGGAGTGTAATTTTTGGGTATAAATAAAGAATATATTCTCGTAATTTATTATATTGTATTTACCTAAAAGTCGTAGCTCATATCCCTAGGATGTTTTCAACATTGAGTTGCTTCACTGAAGGGCTAGAACTGTGAATTCTTTTGCGGAATCCGAATCAATTATTTATTTTTCATTACTAAATTTGTTATTCTATACAACCGACAACGATGTATTCACGACGACAGCTAACCTCCAGCTGAGCGCGCGAGTCAACACAGCGCAAACTTGTAACAGAGTGTGCGTGTGACAACACATATTTCGTTTGTTTTCTTGGTTTATTTTGCAACAGGTAGTCCCCTCTTTTATCTGTCAATTGAGACATTAAACACAAACTAAATACTCTCGGTGATATACGCGTTCTACCCAAACATTCAAAGCATCCTAATTGTTTTCTTTCCGTGCACCCGTTGTCGAGGAGCGTTAAGTCTACGTTGAAATCTCAGATCCATTGGACGAACAGAGTTCTAACAATGGTGACCAGCAAGAGACGATGGTGTTGGGTTATCAAGCTCATCTTTTCACTACCAACTGCATGGTATTTTATTTTTTTTACCATGTGGCTTTACGGGTTCAATACATGCATGCTTCCTGATTTAGGAAAACAAAATAGGTATTTCTATCCACGTTGTTTATATAACTAATTATCTCTGGAAACGCTTCAGCAAAACTGTACTTTCTTTTTGGACACACTGTGATGATATGTGTGATGGTCAGCTTAGAGGCACCACAATAGCAGTTAGTTGTAGAAATTCTTTTCCATTTTAGTGGCCCGATCGTATTCTGTTGAGAGTGGACCAACCATGTATTCCGAGGAAGGTCAAGTCCTGGTTGCAGCGACGAACCAGTTTGTTTGTCTGTAACAGCATCACGTGATAATTGATATGTATTTGAATCTGTCAACAATTTCTAGGCTTTGAGCACCAATTTTCCAAATGGTTTCCCTTGACATTCGTCTCTTGATATCAAGATGATCTTGCATTTCTCTGCGCTCCTTTTCGTACCAAAATTGTCAATTTCTTCGTTCATTGCTTCAAGTTGTTCTTCTACTTCCTTGCTATTCGTTGTACAGACCACAATTTCGTCTGCAAATTGTAATAACTTCACCTCCCTATTACCATATGCTTCCTTTATGTCCATTACAACTTCATCCATAACAGCACACTTCCCTGTATTAGTCCAGTTTAATCTCTAAACCATTTCATCTCTTTTTGACCATGGTTTCCCAAACCTTCTCCTTGGGAACTCTTGATTAGATTATGAATAACATGACCCCACCTTTTATTTGTACAATTAAAGTAAAATTCATGGGTATTGAACAATTCTATTTTCCCTAATGTGAGGCACGGAAGTCCGTTATAGCGAGAATTCGTAATTGCGGTAAATTACTCGCTATAACGGAATGTCGTTATATCCGGTTTTAGTAAATGTCGGAAATAAACTCCTACACATAAAAGTCGGTATGCAACGGCAATCAGTTTTGTTCAAAACCTGCGTTTTCGCTTATGATATTGACACTACGGCTTGCTTGTTTGTTATTGTTCGAAATCCGATACTACGTGGAAGTGCACGTTTAATTTCATTCTGAAGAAATATATGCAGCCGTTGTACATAAAAGACCAAGTATCGACTTATTATTGAAAACGTTCAGACTGAATAATATATATATTTAGAATGTTCTTTAAGCATGAATAATTAATTAAATAAGTCTTCGTGCCACAAAATAAGCTGCTAATTAGCTACATTACGTTTTGTTTGTCTCCGCTAAGAAATACACGATACGCTTATCTGCTCTAGTCACTGTTATTACTACTCTTAATTAATACATTCTGTTTTTAATTGGCATGGGGAAATGATGGGAGCGATAAGGAAGTTTGTTTACACGTTGTGTGTGGGGTACGCAGACGATGAATTACACCCACGTTATCTCGTACCTTTCGTAAGAGGCAACCAAAAGGTACAACCAAAGGGTGATGGAATTAGAACCATGAGAATACTTGCGACTACTATCATTAAGTGAGGAGTACAATCGGTCTGGGCGTTGCCTGTGATTATTACCATCGTGTCCATTCGACCGAGGCGGGGGAGCTGGCCCACGACATCACGGAATACCACTATATGAGGAGAACCATGGGTCTGTGTTACCTTTGAGTGGTGCCATTGCGTGTGACATACCATGGGTGTACTTTACCTGTGATTAGTATAATTGTGAGGGGCCGGTGGCCTATACTTTTGGACCCCATTGGACAAAGAGCATCATTTCAGAATATGAGGCATTGTGAAGACGATCCACTGGTTATTTTGGATTAATGATCATTTTTCATCTTATTCCGTTTTAGATTCTTGTCAGTGGATACATTTTGAAGTTTTAATTATAGTTTGAATTCGTTGCATCTCGTACCATTGCTGTCCGATTACCTAGCTGTTAGGCCCCTTTAAACAAAAACATATCATCGTCATCTGTTTTCACGCTAAAATGCCGCAGGTTCATTCACAACGAAGTTCTTAACAAGCGGTACATTTGTTTCTCAACAATTTTACCATCATATTTTGTAACAACGAAGTCATCAATGCGTACAAATTCTCCATTTTGCAAAATCATCTGGGATCTGTAACGTGAGGTTATTTCATTAATATTTCGATTTATTGAAAGGTGCAACTCATTACTGCCCCTGTAATAAAGGCCTTGTCCGTTAAAAATATGCCTCTGTTATGAATAATGCAGTTATCGATATAATTTTTGCAGTCCCGTCATAATGAGGTTTCAGTTTAGATACGTTTGAACTTCAATATTGAGTGCCCGCACACTCTATGCACATTCGGCTACAAAGTTTCATATCACTTTTGTGGTTTCAATATACCTCGCTGCTCGGAAAATGAAATGTACTAGTAAAGTAATCCAAGTCCCAAGGGCAGTCGAACTGTTTCCAGGCTGGCTTCAATACACTGAAAGTTTGCTAGGGGTATGAAGTTTAAGCAGTAGATTATAAAGTTTCTACAAACTGATGTAGTGCACAGAAATAAGAAATTCTTATATGTGGATCAAAATTGTCGTCGGTCTGTCAGATATCACGGAGAGCATCACTTCGTACACTATTCCGTCTTCATTTCAAGTCATCTTTCTCATTCTGGTGCTGGAAAAAAGCTTTCAGTTGTCTCTCGTTGTAGGAATGACATCCCAAAAATACTAAATAATATTAATGAATAATAATAATTAGAACTTGGAGGAAAACCATAAAACAGGAAGGGATAGAAGGAAGCTATTTACGTACGAAGAAGCAGAAAGTGAAGATGGATGGCATTGTTAGCAAAAGATAAGGAAGCCTAAATAATGTTTGAAAAATTAAATGAAATCGTAGGGAAGACAGGTTTCATGATCTCACATGAAAAGACAGAGTACATGGAATATAGGCACAGGAAAGAAAAGTATCTTTAAGCAAAGTATGGGACATTCAAGAGGTCAGATAAATTTAAATATTTTGTTGAATAGATCCAGCCGAATGGACTTGCTAATGAAGCAAATAAGGTTAAGGGCTGGAGAGATGGAGTCAGCCTATAGATTATTACAGTATAGATACAACAAAAGAACGATATCTTACAGGGCAAAGATCAGATACTCCACCACGGTTATGAAGCCAGAAGGACATTACACTTCAGAATATCTGATACTGACTAAGAGACGGGAAATTGATGAGTTAAAGAAGGAAGAAGGAAACATCCTCAGAAAGATCTTAGGACCCGAGGAAGAGGAGAAATGAAGATCTATACAGAGAAGTTCACAGACACCATACGTAAGACGAGGCTGAAGTTTTTTGGGCACCTCTGAGGAATGAACGAGAGTGTCCAAAAAAAGGAAATCTTTAACTACATCATCAAATTAAAGGTAAGAAGGTAATGGTGTATTCTGCTCGAAGGCAGGTCCGAACCTCCGCAGAGGTCTGCCTGAGCCGGAGTTTACATACGGTAGGATTGCCAGTTCCTTTCCGCTCCTCCATTCCCTTACCGCCCCCCTCCCCACCAACAGCACGTGGCAACCCATCCAAATATTGACCACGCCCAATGTTGCTTAACTTCGGAGATCTCACTGGATCTGGTGTTTCAACATGGCTAAGGCCGTTGGCACGAAATTAAAAGCAACTACTAAATTGGTACAAGAAACAAGAGAGGACATGTAGGAAGTTGGCGTAAATCGAAAATAATCTTTGATGGAGATGGAAGTTGCTAAATCCCAAGGGTTCCCAGGAAAAGTAAAATGAAAAGTTCAAGAACATGTGGTGAGAGATGAGGAAGAGGAACGACAGCAAAAATTCTGGGAGAAGAAAAAGAGGACTAACCAAATGGAAGAAATAAATAATAATAATAATAATAATAATAATAATAATAACTGCAGTACAAGCACGAAATTGAGAGGTATATGCAGGTGAAACATTAAAAGGAGGAAATAATTGAAATACCTTGTAGAATGGATCGAACCCAACGGAATGGATAAAGGCGCAAACAAGGCAAGGGGTTCGAGCCCCACTGTCGGCAGCCCTGAAAATGGTTTTCCGTGGTTTCCCATTTTCACACCAGGCATATGCTGGGGCTGTACATTAATTAAGGCCACGGCCGCTTCCTTCCCACTCCTAGGCCTTTCCCGTCCCATCGTCGCCATAAGACCTATCTGTGTCGGTGCGACGTAAAGCAACTAACAAAAAAAACAAGGCAAGAGCCAGATAATTAAATCTGACCTACAAGTTAACACTGAACAGGTATAACAAACGGGATATTTCCTACAAGGCTAAAATGCGACATTATACTTCAATAATAAAACCCGAATGATTACAGTATGCTCTTCAGTTGGCCGGTTCTACCACCTACGGGTAAAGTAGCGCATAACTTGCCCTCCGCGTAAAAGAATATTTCCGTTCAAAGGTCCGATAAGACTTTACATGCCGAGTAAGTTTTGAGAGCTGAACAGTGTTAGCTGTATTTTTGGTGACATAGAGCTTAAATTAGCTTAATATGTTGATAAAATATGATACCGTAACAGTGATCGGTATTGTTTTGCAGGATTTTGAACATTAATGCTTTCCTTGAGTGTCAATGGTCACACCATTCTCTCGCATCGACAGCGCCAGGGTCGCATAATTATTGTATACGTCAAGTTTTGAAAAGAAGCTGTATAAGGATATAAAATAAAAACCTATTTGGAAATCATCACAAATGGACTTTAATTTTATAATTTTAGTTTTTCAGTCTTCAGACACCAGGTATATGTAGCGTAATGGCAAACGCGCTCGCTTCGTAAAAAGTGAATATTTTTATTTTCATTAATCCCGTGAGATCTACGAAGTTAAGCAACATTGAGCGTGGTCTAGGTTTGGATGGGTTGCCACGCGCTGTTGGTGGGGGTAAGGGAATGGAGAAGTGGAAAGGAACTGGCCACCCTACCGTACGTAAACTCCAGCTCAGGCAGACCTCTGCGGAGGTTCGGACCTGCCTTCGGGCAGAATACACCCTTACCTTACCTTACTGTCATAATGAGTGTTGTATTCATCTCTGTCTCTTTCCATACGTTCCATTGTTAATAATGTATTTAATTGAAATGTTTAATCGCAATACTATGTCTGCTAGGAAAATTCTTTATATGTGTACTATTTACAGAAGGTAATGCTATGATAAATTCCAATCATCATCATCATTATAGTAGTAAAGCATATAGGACTGCTGCTGAGGTAGAAGAATATCTATCAGTTGTTTGTGTAGTCTTCGCGTAAACGATTTCAAAGAAATTTGAAACGTGGGCCTCTCTGGCGTAGTGGTTGGTGTGATTTTCTGCCACTCCCGGAGTCCCGGGTTTCTTCTTGGATGCCTTCAAAGGTGATCCCTCTTTCTCGTAGGTCATTTTTACAACTTCGGTGAACTAAGGCTCCCTTGGTTTTCTTATGTGAACAGTAGCAAAAGTTCGGCTTGGTCAATCTCTGCGAGCTCCTACGTGTTATGTGGCCATAAATATGAATCCTCGGTTTCCGAATGGTGTCCGTTATCCTTTCCACTTGCAGGTACAGTTCATTGTTAGGATATCTCCTGTGCTCACCATTTTATCTCATTGTTCAGGATCTTTCTTTCTTTCTTTGTCTTTTAACTTTTCAGTTAGACTCTTCCTGTTCAATACAAGGAACTCTGATGCCTTTTATTGCACATATCTCTAGTTAACTGCTACACCACTACTATCCTGATGAACCCAGATGTGAATCCTACTTTCTCAGAGTTGTTAGGTACTATCCACCAGTCTAAGTTCTTAAACTTTTCTGACCGTTTGATTTTCCTCTGTTCCACAATCAACTCTCTAGGAGCCGGCTTGATATTAGTTATAACCTCAGTTTCTGCAAAGGACATCTTGAGACCAGCCTTTGTTGCTTGGGATTTAAGATTTTTATTTGTTTGGCCTGTTTCCATTTCTTGATGTATGCCGTATTTTTGCATCCGTCTCTTGGCACAGGCCAGTGCAGCTTCCACCAAAGTCCCAGTCTCATCCATGGCTGTGACAATATGGAAGCTGCTGGGGTATGAGTGGTGCTGAGTATTGACATTTGGAGCACAAATAATGTCTG
Source organism: Anabrus simplex (assembly GCF_040414725.1). NCBI lineage: Eukaryota > Metazoa > Arthropoda > Insecta > Orthoptera > Tettigoniidae > Anabrus > Anabrus simplex. The sequence continues at coordinate 91,581,064 of NC_090277.1, read as the reverse complement.
AGTGTTATGAAAGGTGTTGCTCATAGTATCAGTCGTGCTGTAGTGGCACCTTCTGGTACAGTGAGGAAAGCAATGGCAAACTGCATCACTCCTGATCTTGCCTAGTACGCCTCATTTGGGCTCTGCCATTGGTTTTTGTGGTTTTCCTATAACTGCATAGCCTTTGGTGGTGCTATTTGAGGATCCAACCAGCCTCTGGGCTGATGACCTAACAGACAGACATTTGTTTTGTAGCGGTATCAAGGAATCATCAGCAAAAGCTAGACAATCTATTATCTGGTGATTTCTCTTGTATCCTGTTGCAAGTTCAATCTCGAACTCTTTCTTGCACACCACTTTGTGCCATTCCCGAATGATTTTCTCCAGTGCGCAGTTGAACAGTAGAGGCAATAATCCGTCTCCCTGCTAAACGCCTGTATTTATTTTTATTATTGTTATTATTATTATTATTTCTTTTTCGTTTGGGTCTTCTAGGAACAGATTTCAGTGCTTGATCCTTTGTTGTTCCTTCTTTCCCCCCCCAATACTTCATCTGCTCACTATGTCTCCATTTCCTCTCCTCTGACAAAAGAGTAGCGTTGCAAAAATATTGCAAGGTTTGAGCTGGAAAGACTTGGGAGAAAGGAGACGAGCTGCTCGACTAAGTGGTATGTTCCGAGCTGTCAGTGGAGAGATGCCATGGAATGACATTAGTAGACGAATAAGTTTGAGTGGTATCTTTAAAGGTACGAAGGATCACAATATGAAGATAAAGCTGAAATGTAAGAGGAAAAATTGGGGCAAATATTCGTTTTAAGAAAGAGGAGTTAGGGACTGGAATAACTTACCAAAGGAGATGTTCAATAAATTTCCAATTTCTTTACAATTGTTTAAGAAAATGCTAGGAAAACAACAGATAGGGAATCTGCCACCTGGGCGACTGCTCTAAATGCAGATCAGTAGTGATGGATGGGATGGGATGGGATGGGATGGGATGGGATGGGATGGGATGGGATTTGGGATCACATCACCTTGAAAGACATGAATGAAATGGAAAAACTGAAGGATGAATATTTAAAGAGGCTACCTTGTACTTCCAAATATACACCATTGAGGCTGACTTATGAGTTAACGAGAGAATATTACCTTATAGATGATTTGATGATCCATGATGATGTTACCATGGAATTCAGAATCCGAAGCAATATAGCGAGAGTTGAAAGAGACGAACAAAATTTATTTGGCCGGTGTTCTATTATAGGGCGGCTATGACTTCTATCAAGTTGACACAGACAATATTTGAATTGAGGCACACTGTAAAACGTCCTGCCGTGCATGGATTTCACCATAGAGTTTGTAATAACAAGAAGTTTCCCGAACAGCCTCCAGAATTTATTTGTGAATTGTGTGAATGGTATCGCGAGAGATCCCGCATATTAGTGTACAAAGACGATGTTATCAATTACGTAGCTATGCAGTAACTGATTCACTTACTTTATACTGTAGATATTTAGTGCTTTCCATGTGATTGTTATTTAATTATGGATTTCTTTCTCATATATGTATGGCCGTTGTCTGTTGTGTATAATAATGTTGTTTTATCAAGTGTAGAAGTTTGTTTATCCTCATCAAGTTTTGAAGTGGCTAATTCAATATTTACAGTATATAACAACAGATGTTGAAATCCTTGTGAGAGAATAATTCCCTACTGTATTATTTTTGTTGCAGGTTCGTGGCGCAGTGCAGGAGCCTTTGATGTATAGAAGATATCTTGAATCATCCTCCATCACTTCTAATACAGTGGTTTAGGTGTGCTCCTTGGTAAAAATTCAAATTCTTACATAACAGTGTAAGCTGTGTGAAAATAAACTTCTATGCGTTTGTGGAAAGAAATCACCGAATGTGACGTGCTTAGTTGCCAAATTTCTTGTTGAATTCAGTTTAAAAAAGTGCCAATGATGAAGAATTGTTTCGGTGTTGATATGGTTTTCCTCTGATGTGATGCGGGCTATTTTATGGACAGGAGAAACAGGTGAATTTTTCGAGTGATTATTAAGAACATCTGTTGCCTAGGGATACAACCTTGTATCTGCTAAACACCCGAAGTGCTGATACTACGATGAAGCCTAGGAGACGAAAACTGTCGCGGTATCGAATCGAAAGAATCCTAAGAAGTTTAGGCAGTGCATTGGCGATCTCTCTCTGATTGTTATCGATATAATAAAATATATCGAAGGTCGATTAACCGTATTATGCTATTATGTGGCGAATGATGGTGACGTGTTTGTTTCTGAGTTGTTGCTGTAACCACCCCAACGTGTACTTTGTGGAGAGTGCTTCGTCGCCCAAGGATAAGGTGATCCAGTGCGGTGGATGGCTGACGGATAGAGTCGGCGTTATTCAGACTCCAGGATTCCCCAGACCGTTTCCAGTACCGATCCACTGCCTGTGGATCATTGATGCGAGTGGTTTCAACGTCCCACCCCAGTCCAACCTGTCGATAGTCATCTACTTGACACAGGTGTTTTCGACGACCGGACTCACCTTCACGAAGATCGCCTACTACGACAAGGACGAACACAAACCTTACGGTGAGGTTATGATGCACAAAGTTACGGAACAGAATGTGACCAAGTTCAATCTGTTGGTAGCGAACGAACGTACCGTGGCGGTGGAGTTCAAGTTGGACAGGCTGGAAGGGAACCATCTGAGGGTCCTGGATGAGCTACTGGAAGTATATGGGTTCAATATCACCTACGAGATCAGTGAGAAGGTCAAATCCAAAGTCTGCAGTGTGGTGGAGTGCTCTTTCCTGGGGAACTGCTACGCCTCAGCAGATTACACGTAAGTTGAATATTTTGATTTTAATCTCGGTTCAATTTTTCACTTCATGTCTACCTGATTTATTGTATAGTGAATTCTACCGACAAATTTTCATAGATTATTCGGGGCTGTTGGCCGACTATGTTGATATAAGAAACTCATGGTCGCTGGAGGTACATTATAAGAGCCCGGGTATTTAGACAGCAATCCTTATATAGAAGTCATTGTATGTAGGTTTCACATCTCCTCCTAAACCACTGGATCGATTTCTAAAAAACTTGGTAAATTTATGGCCTACTATCAGGAGACAAACCCCATGGGAGTAATATTCTTCTATCACTCCTTGGGGAGGGGGGAGAGGGAGATATAAAAGTAATCGAAAACAGTGTCGAGTACATTGTTTTCGGTGTCACTGAGACGAATAGTGACACTCCGGATGTCGTATAAGTCCACCTTCAGGGGTGGAAAAGGAAAATATCAAAAGTGATTTAGATTATGGACGTATATGTGGATGTTCCAGTAATGCCTTCGTGGCTCAGGCGGATGGGTGCCAGCCTCTCACCACTGGTTTCCGTGGTTCAAATCCCGGTCAATCCATGTGAGATTTGTGCTGGACAAAGCGGAGGCGGGACAGGTTTTTCACCGGGTACTCCGGTTTTCCCTGCCATATTTCATTCCAGCAACCCTCTCCAATATAATTTCATTTCATCTGTCATTCATTAATAATTTCCCCAGGGGAGTGTGACAAGCTTAGACAGCCGGCACAAATCCTATCCTAGCCGCTAGAGGGGGCTTCATTCATTCCATCCCTGACCCGGTCACTGACTGGAAACAGGCTGTGGATTTTCATTTTTCCTGTGGATGTTCCAGTATACCTCTGAAGCAAACTTAACACGCATTACTGTCTGGGAAAAAACACTTTGGTGGTAAGAAACACCTAGCACACGTAGGGGCGAGTTCGAAATTTAAAAATTATCGAAAACGACTGATAATATTGTCCAATTAATACTTTAATTGTGATGCTGTGGATGTCCTTTAAGTCCCTGTTCAGCCTCCATCGGTATGTGAGTTAAGAAGGGGTGGAAAAGAAAATGTCAAAAATGACCTATATTAGTTGTGAATTAACATTTTTTTGAGAGTCGCTTACCTGATTGGTGTGAGTCCCAATGACAGGTGGAATCGTGCTCATATCTATAGCATGGCGCGTAAATGTATACAGTTATAACTTATTTTTATTATTTATTTGAAAGGATCATCTACTTCCCAAACATACTGGTTTCCACAAGGACAACGTTCAACGCGAGACTAAACACATAACGAAGAGTTCGTAAATTGTTAATCAACGTCATATGAAGAAATCTACAAAAAATCACTTCAAATGGGAAGTACAAATCCTGAAATTAAGCATTCGAACAGGAATCGAAACAGAACCGGATACTACAGCTTAACGCAAACTAGTTTCGCTAGGAGGAGGTGTCACGCAGCCCTCTTCCGTATTGTAACGAGAGTAACATAATTTCGAGGGGTTCTAATAGGCAGTACCCATAATTTTTGTGCAAATATGGTTGCAGAACTGTTATGCTAACTGGAGTATACTTCTTACTCGCATCAGTAAGTTTGTATTTAAACCAATAGGTTGCCTAATTATTGCGGCTGTATTCTTTACTGAGTAATTGCATTGATTCTTTCTTAAAGTCGAACAACGTTAAAGCATACGTTGGCGTCTTTGTCAAAATATCGAAGTGGCACTACTCATATAACGGTAACGCAAAAGCTCAAAATATGACATATACGGGAATGGTTTATACAGAGTGGTCGGAAGCAATGTGAAACGGGTAAATGAGCGTTAGAAGGTTGGTCATACTGATTCGTAATTTGACAAAAAAATAATTCTGAAACTCGTGCCGTTGCAATTTCGGACGATTCCCACAATCCTGATTAGTTTCCATTCTGAACTATTCCTGCCTTAAAATCCAAGCCCTCCTAATGAGTCACCAGTGACCTTAAGGTCCTTGTATCGAAATACTTTTAAAAATCCCTGAAAATCTGTCTGTAGAAACCACTTCTTCATTGTAGTTTTAGACCGTTGTTTTAAAACCCCCAAATAATAGATAGGCGCTATAAATGGCATATTTGTGGAATGGTCCTTTTTATCTTGGTGCGAAGATAGCATTTAGTCCTTCTTGCTGCGTAAAGTCTGCCTGTATATATGTTGCTGACATACTGCTAGCCAGGAATATTAACCTTAACACGTTGGGCTCTCACTTTTTAAAATTGTTGGGCGCCAGCGTATTTTATTTTTTGAAATTTTTCTCTGAGGGCCTAAACTTTATTTTTATTCTCTGCAAGTGGACAACCGGGACCAGGAAATCTGACAGTAATCACCGGTGTCCACTGTGGAGCTGAACGTGTTAAGGACTATCAGTGTTAGATGGGTTGCAGATCTTCATGAATTATAAGGGGCTGGTGGACCACCCGATATATGTATGGTCACCAGTCTAAAACTACAGGGCGTGTACAGTTAAACCGACGGTTTTCAGCGCGGCACGGCGCGGGCTGTAATGATCGTAGGTGTCTGAAATTTCGCTGACAGGTTAACTAAGTAGTGCCTTCACGAATTATGCCACAACATTAGTTCCAAGTCCTGCCACCAGGCGAAGATATGAGTCGAACGAGCAATTTTTCGTCAGAATGTTCTTCCTCTGGAATTGCGTTGTGTGAGTTCCTTGGTTATTACAGGAGCAACCATTGCATTCAGCTTCATTCCTGGTCCGTGTTTCCTTGATGGTGATGGTAGTGGTTGTGATTATTGTTTCAAGAGTCGTTCGCCTTTGAGAAGACGACCCCTTGTGGGCCTGTCAGGTGTAGAATGACATCAGCACGTTATACGGATCTTCTTCTGCAACATATAATTCGAGCTTTGCCAGAACGAAAATGTGACCACGTCGTCATTTGCATGCAAGATGGAGAAACACCATATTTCGCTCGCCACGTGGGAGATTTTGCGGTGAGAAATCGTAACGTTTGGCTATTTTTCAGATGCTTGACCTCCAATATCTCCCAACCTGAATCTATGTGACTTCTGGTTGTGAGGATATTTGAAGAATCGATCGACATATCCGATCTCCACCTGATCTAAAGGTTAGGATACAACGACACTCGCTGTGATTTCACTGGCACTTGTCGACCATGCCGTGTTACGGATTCAGCATGTTGCTGAGATGGGAGGCCATATCGACCGTGTTTTTAACCATAAATTAATCGGTTATTTTTAAAACCTCGTAAGTCAAGAATTGAAAATGGGAAAACAGGAAAAACTGAATAACTACGTTGATAAATTTTAAATGTTTTTATTAATTCTAAAATTTAAATATTGATTCAGCATGCCATGGAGATATGTAATTTGCTTGAATAAATATTACAAGTGTTGCAAGACTGTTTAAAAATTCATGATTTATGGGATTTGAAAAATTAATGAATTTTGTATCATAACATGGCGCATGTTTCTTACAATATGATGTTGAATTACAGTATCCATCTAGAAATAATTCCCTCGTCAGTTAGTAAAAACATCGCTAGAAGCTTTATAAAATAGCGTCTATACGAATGTACACACCGTATAAATTATTTTGAAATGAACAACCTTCTTTAACCAGTCCCTCTGTCCATGATATCTCAGTCATACACGGTTTTCCAGAATCTTTGAATTCCCCCTTAATTCGGTATGTATCCTTCCAATTTTTTAAAATCCTTCATATTCTATATATTAATTAAAATATTCTGCTTGCACACTCTGATATCACAATGGCACTGGGAGTACTGTTAAGACTCCTCAGGTTTTAGATTATTAATTATACCAAAGTTGTCCCTAGAATACACGAAATAGTTACACTGTGACACCCGAAACTTTACTTTCATATCTCATGGGATTACCGAGCTCGATAGCTGCAGTCGCTTAAGTGCGGCCAGTATCCAGTATTCGGGAGATACTAGGTTCGAATCCCACTCTCGGCAGCCCTGAAAATGGTTTTCCGTGGTTTCCCATTTTTACACCAGGCAAATGCTGGGGCTGTACCTTAATTAAGGCCACGGCCGCTCCCTTCACACTTCCAGCCCTTCCCTGTCCCATCGTCGCCATAAGACCTATCTGTGTCGGCGCGACGTAAAGCAACTAGCAAAAATATCTCATGGGATTAAATGGACAGGAGAGACTTCTTGGACAGTATAGTTTTCCAGGAGTTATAGTCAACAATAGTTACGTTTAGAAACACCGCAAATCAATGATTCACAGAATTTAGAAATCAAAACCAAAGTTCCCAGTGTCCTCGCATTCATTATATTCATCAAACTAACGGGATTTCTGCGTAGAGTGATGCGAGTATGTTGCAGATTTCATTTTCTCACATAATATGACGATTACGAAGTGAGAAACTTAAGGGGTTTTAAAAACAACCGATTCAAATCCTACTAAACGTGCCAGAGTCACTGTTATCACGTGCTTAATCTTTCCTGCCTTTTTCTGTGACCCTACCACTTCCTATAGCGCCATTTTACTCCTGGTGGCAAGACACAGAACAAAACTTCAGACTCGTATGATCATTATAGCTCGTGCTGTGACGCGCGTCAGTTTACTTGAGGACACCCGGTATTACCCCACAGGACCTTAAATGTATACCTAATCATGTTAGCTATTGAAACATTTCTTAATGCAAACTCGTTCCCTTTTCCTTTACAGGTACTACGAATGCTCATGTTTCAAAGGCTACTCTGGACATGATTGCGGTAGAGGTCCTCTGTGTAAACCTGAAAGGCACACCTGTCTAAACGGAGCAACCTGCAGGTAAGGAGCATGATCTGTTCTCATAATTGTGAAGTCTGTGTTCATTAGTGTGTTGTCAACAACTTTCTATATCAGAGCCTCTCAAACGCCCAAAATACCATGCGTGAGAACCAGGGCGCACCGTGCATCGGTCCGACTCGGCTAGGTTCGGACCAGCGTTTTGTCTCGGGACAACTCGGCTAAGTTCGACTCAAATTTGCTTGGATGATGGAGCGCTGCACAGCAAATCGGGAAGGGGGAGACAGGCGGAGTGAGCAAGACAGGCGTAGGGAAAGAGAGAGACAACCCTATTGCTCACAATCGAGGAGTGGGGGGTCTGCACTCTGGTCAACCTAGCGAAGTCGCCTCACGCACCTTGCGCCGCGCAAAGAACCGGTGCGTGCAAGGAATAACTTAGCGAAAAGTTTCATTTCGCACTTTAGCCTATCATTCTATCAAAGAACATATTTCTGAGTATAATATACACCAATGGTTCTCAAACTATGATGAGATAGTACCTGTCATTCATGGCTAAAACTTCAATTTACCTCCAGGATAAAATCCCTAAATGATATGTTTTAAACATGAGTACCTACCATTTTAAATGTATAATATACCATTCTTTTTAACACACATCGTACAACCATTTTACGAAAAAATAATTTCAAAATTTTATTGAATGTTTCACAGACTTAATGTTAAATATTATCAATGTGTAACTCGGCTCCAATTTGACTTCCCTCTGTGAGGTTGTTGGGCTCTGGACCCCAAGATAGGGGGTTTAAATCCGGCAGATGTAGTTGGGTTTTTGAAGAGTGGAGAAAAGTCCATTCAACACTCCTAAGTCGTACGATGTCAGCAGGTAACAGATCTCTGACCGGGAGAGTTGGCCGTGCGGTTAGGGGTGCGCAGCAGTGAGCTTGCATCCAGGAGACAGTGCGTTCGAACGCCACTGTGGGCAGCCCTGAAGATGGTTTTCCGTGGTTTCCCATTCTCCCACCACGCAAATGATGGGGCTGTACCTTAATAAAGGACACGGCCGCCCGACTTCTAAGTCGTTCCTCTCCCATCGCCGCCGTAACACCTCGACGTAAAGCAAATTGTAGGAAAGATCTCTGGTGACACATTTCTTGTTTACCAGATAAAATTAATTCAAACTCACACTTAGAGATCCGTTCATCTGCCACCTGGTAGAGTAAAACAGAACGAAGAAATCGATACGCGGGCAGTCTGGATGGCACCACATAGTGATGCTTACCTACGGTAGCTGAGGCCATACGATGACATTATTATTATTATTATTATTATTATTATTATTATTATTGTCCGCCTCTGTGGTGTAGTGGTTATTGTGATTATCTGCCACCCCCAGAGACCCGGGTTCGATTCCCGGCTCTGCCACGAAATTTGAAAAAGTGGTACGAGGGCTGGAAGGGGGTTCACTCAGCCTCGGGAGGTCAAATGAGTAGAGGTGGGTTTGATTCCCACCTCAACCATCCTGGAAGTGGTTTTCCGTGGTTTCTGGAGTATATTTTCGTTATTATTTATTTCAGTACTGTTTTCATTGGTGGTACGATTCTTCTCAAGATCCTTGTTTCTAATACTTCCAGTTTATCTAAACTATAGTTCAAAAGGCACTCTGCGTAAATACATTCTGGTTTCACGACTGAATTTTAGTGTCTTATATTAAGATTTTTTTAATGGTTAGGCGTGCTAGGGACCACATGTCGCCTTCCTTGTTCACTCGTCTTCCGTTCCTTCCAGTATTCATCATTGCGCCATACTTTATTCTTCTCTCCTCATACCTCTTTAAACCACGTTTCTTATTCATTCGCCGGGCTGAGTGGCTCAGACGGTTAAGGCGCTGGCCCTCTAAACCCGACTTGGCAGGTTCGATCCTGGCTCAGTCCGGTGGTATTTGAAGGTGCTCAAATATGTCAGCTGGCACGTAAAATAACTCCTGCGGGACTAAATTCTGGCACATCGGCGTCTCTGAAGACCGTAAAAGTAGTTAGTGGGATGTAAAGCATATAACATTATATTATTATTATTCTTATTCATTCTTCTCTGGAATCAGTTCATTCTTACGCAAGAAAGCTTCTCTTTAAAAATCTCTTTGAATGGTTTCCTCTTCTCTTTTTTCATTCGAAATCTTTCTTGGCCTCTTCTATCCATCTCGTTGTTGACGCATTTTCTCAAACGTACTTCAATATCTGTTTAGTCCGCCTGTTATCATGCATTCCACAGGTATGTCTAAAAGAACGACACCTTCCTTTTTATTATCCTTTCTATCATATTTTCTGTGTTCTGATATACTTAATATTTACACTGATAGGAAAGTCTGGGGCTTTGTCTGCGATCAGTCTGCAATCCACTGTGAATCAACTAATCGCGCCCACAATCTTTTATTTGTGACTAGCTCTTACGTCTCGTTTAGTTTCATCCCCCTTTAAATCATTAGAAACTTAGTCTAAATATCGTCTTCTTGGTCTTCGTCTCCTTCTCTTACCGTATATGTTCGAGTTCGTTATTCTCCTAGGTAACGTGTGCTCCTCCATTCGCCTCACATGGCCCCACCCGCCACTGTTCACATAATCGTTGTTCATGTTTTCCTTTCATTTAAAGTAGTGGAATTTCTTCATCATTTTTAAGAAGAATTATAAAACATAAGGGAAATAAATTGAAAATGCAATTTTTGGCACAAATTTGTAACCGTCTCTTCCTTCACGCTGAAATGAACGCATAATGTTTCGTTTAAATTAGCGCTTGGTGAATTTTTGAACTACGATGTGATGCAGTTCCACCACCAAATGATTTAATTTGCACCTTGATCTAAACAAATTTCCAATTAAATAAATGTGTAAGAGAACACGCAGTTTGGGAGAACCTTGCTTCAGAATATTTACATACCACTCCGTAAATAGATGAAGAGAGTTTTAGAACCATGTACTCACAGATGAATGTGTTCCGGGCGAATTTGACGAGGGTTGTAGAGGTACTGATATTTGCTCAGCTGTGGTCTCAAGTTCCTCACTTTGCTGACGATATATATACATATATATATATAAGGAAAATAAATATATATTTATCTAGTTACATTAATTGAAGTAATGATACAAACTGCTTTATACTTAATCGAATTGTATGTAGTTATATATTAAGCGTGGGTTTCTTTACAAGTCTCTGCGAAACAGCACTGCATTGCATTACATGTAATATTTGAGTTATACGTAATCTGTTTTCAAAAGGATTACATTTTTAAATAACATATTTTGGACCCTAAAGTAGGCTTATACGTATCGTTATTTCGTTTCTGCCCTTAAAACACAGCACGTGTGTTATCACACGGCGAAATGGAATCAACTTAAAAAGAAGAGAGAAAACTTGATGCTGCATTAGCGGTGCTGGTATCCAATGGACAGAAACGCTGAGAGGACACTTTCTACTTGCACCAAGAATATAAGATGTATACATAGCATCATGTAGTAATAAAGGTTAATTAATTATCTCGTCAATAAAAGTGGTAATTAGCGTCCGGTTTAGAATGCAAACTTATTGATGTGCGTAGCAAGTTTCATGCAGACCGCTCTACGATACTGTAGTGACAGCTGCCTAAAATGTAGGAGTTCTTAATTAGCCGTAAACCTTACGTTTATGCTAAACCTACAACAGATCCATTGAGTGGGCTACGCATTATTTCTTTCTCACCTAAACGACATTGCATTCAAAACTATTACAGCCTGAAAATTCGATCTCCAGTGACAACAGACCCGATTGCGCCTATGAATGAGAAAAAAATATTATATCATTCCCTAGAATGAAAATTCAGATTTATTCGAGGAAAAGCATATATTTTGACCGGTTCTGTAATGAGATACAGTATGTTACATTCAATAATGGGCAATAATGTGCCAAAATTAGAAGAATTTTTCTATAGTGCGATCTAAATCCTTAAAACACAGTCATGTAGGTAAAGAACGTTTTCACAATTTGGGAACGCGCTTTCTACGTTATTTAAGCAAAAATAACCTGTTGCATTACAGTACCTGATCGTGGGTAAATATAAAGATTAATGACCCTTGAATTTGTTGATTCTTAGAATCGCTCGCCTGGCTTATCAGATTTGAAGATAAACTCCAAGGACGATCTGTGGTAAATTCAAAGCAGTTGATGACGATACAATGCAGTGCTGTATAAGTCGGAGTTATAGACCTGAAGGTATTTCAACTTTTATAACTTTTTAAGAAATATTTCCATACGTTTTCTGAATTAACCTGATTTGAAAAAAAAATTCCATAAAATAGTATCGGATTGAAAGGAGAAAGATCCATTATGGAGTCACAATTGTGAAAGAGCCTTTAAAATATTTTAAAGGAGATTTATTTTTATTAGGAAGATTAATAATATACAAACTTAGATAACAACCTTTTTTGTCCAAAGTAGTTGGGACCAGAAGTAATACGAATGAATGAAAACTAGTATAATCTTGTAATAATACAAAGTACGTAATATACAAGGTGTTTTGCAAAATACATGATATAATTTCAAGGTTGGATTCCTGTCATGCAGACAAGGGGAAAGGTGTATATAAATTTGAGTCCTGAAATGCGTACCATCCGAGTTATCAGACTCCGACTTGGACTAGCTTGCATGTACTGATGTGTTCCGGACATTACCGATGAGAAGTGTTCAAAATGCCGGCTTCGTGTCATACTGCAACTCGTCGTTGCATGGAGTTACGGGTGCTCTCGAATATGCCTGGTGTACGAATTGGATTCATTCCATAGAAGAATTATCGCCAGTTAGTAACATATAGGTAGTAGTCCGACTCGTTGGCTGAATTGTCAGCGTACAGACCTTCGGTTCAGAGGGTCCTGGGTTCGAATCCCGGCCGGGTCGTGGATATTCATCGCTTCTGATTAATTATTCTGGCTCGGGGACTGGGTGTATGTGTCCGTCCCAACACTCTCCTCATCATATTCGGACAACATACCACACTACCAACCACCACATAAAGGTCAGGAAGGGCATCCGACCGTAAAACAGGGCCAAATCCACATGGTGTGACGCAGTTTACATCCGCGACCCCACAGGTGTGGGTGAAAACGGTAGCAAAAGAAGAAGAAGAAGAAGAAGAAGAAGAAGAAGAAGTAACATGTAGGTAGTAGAGATTAGTATTAAGGAAATATTGTCAGTTGGTCCTGTAGTTGTTACTAATTATCTGCCTCACATTCTACGAGTCAATATACTAGGGAAAGTTTTCTTGTGAACCCACGTTTGAAAATATTTTGCAGTTTCGTGAAGGCGGCTTCTAGTAATTTCTTTCATGGCCTGTGTAGTAGTGGAACCAGTTTTATCGAGAACAAAGGAAGGAGGAGGAAGCCATTCCTGTTGTTTTGGATTTAAGTCATTTATTTTCTTTCGAACTTCTCCAACTTCTTGGAAATCAGTTACTTCCACAGTAGAAAGGTTAATAGATCATTAAATTCCTACGAACAAAAAGTACATTATACGTGAGAAGATTTCTGTTAAAACGGTTTCAATTAAAGAAAAGTGAGGGAAGTCTATCTGAAAAAAATTGAAATGTGGAGGTTAGGCGAAAAGGAGGAAATGATGAAAAGGGCAGAAAATATGAAATGAAGAACTTGTCTTTTATTCCGTGTCTCCGTTTCTGAATCTCCCTCACATTCTTTCATAATAGGTATTGACATTTCATGCCCTCTCTATGCGAGAGGAATCTTGATTGCTTCACTTGTCTGCGATTTAATATAACCATCTCCTGGGAACCGCAAAACAATCTCCAGCTCCATTCCCAGAATGACAAAGTTTGAATCTCAAAAGTTCGTTCCCGGTAAGTTGAATATTCTGCTGGCGGTGGGCTATTGTCCAAGAAGAGAACACGCAATTCATTAGCTAAGAGGGGAAAACTCTGGAATGTCGTCACTTCGCATCGAGAGAATTCCGCAGTCAAGGCGAAGAATAACTGACTGATAACAGACATGGAGACGGTTTCTTTCTCCTTCTGTTCTCAAATGGAAGTAGATTTCTCTGTGTGGTGACAGAGGAAGAAAGGAATAATTGGCGACAGTGTTCCATTCTTCTATAGAGAACTTTCATCCATGTCTATTCCCACGCCTACCTCATTCCGTTATGTTGTGACATGTAGAGGCAATAATAGGTTAGAATGCATACTTACCGAAGCAAGTAACAAATGTACTCTAGCCTGCACTATAATTAGGATATGAGTTTTGCATAAACATTAGGAGCATGGCCCATCAGAACCCCTTGAAGATATGTTACCTTAGCTACATGACGGCAGAGTGGGTTAGTCGACTCTTCCTAATAACCAAATTAGTTTGCATTCTAACGTATTACTGTATAAAAATCCGAGGTCTAGTGATGTGACTGAAATTAAGAACGATGACAGGTCGCAGTTGCCCAGGTATCCATTATGATGGCGATCGTTTGATTCCCTTTGAAAGTACGAGATTAATCCTGTGCTCCACCTTTTTCCCTTCTGTTTGCTTAATATTAAATAGGGGACCCGTGCGAGAAATCTCGCATGTTCATAAAGTATTTGGTGGAGTAGCCCCCTGGTGTACTACTGGTGAACTAAGGAATACACAAATCAGTAAAATAGTAGACAGTCTTACTGACCACTTAATGTATTCTTTGATTTTTTAATACTTATAGTATTCACTTGAACGAAAGCAAATGCAAGTGCGTTATTATACTGACGAATGTTCCGAAGTCATTTTTGGTTTTACTATCACTCTTTTCTTAACTGATAATTACAGCATTTTATAATGACATAAAACAGGCGTTCCAGCGGCCAAAATGTGAAGTGGACAGCAATGCTAGCGCGTATTTTCCTACAGCAACAGTATTTGCAAATCGTCCACTTCGTACAGTTTCTCATTTTTTTCACGAAGTATTTGGTGGAGTAGCCCCCTGGTGAACTAAGGAATACACAAATCAGTACGATATTAGACAGACTTACCACTTAATGTAATCTTTGATTTTTTTAAGATGTATGGTATCCACTTGAACGAAATTTAAAGAAATTATCGAAATTTAGGAAATGAGGATGCAATTTGTCACTGCTAATGTATATTCTTTCATTTGAATGCTCATTTGTTACTTGTGAGCGCCGCAAAAGGGATCTATACTACTGAAATAATATGTATGATTTATTTGTCTTTTTCATATTTTTTCATAGTAACCGCACATTTCTTAAAACAATTTTTTTTTTCGTAGTCTGCTTACTATCAAGGGTTGATCTTCCCCTCGGACTCAGCGAGGGATCCCACCTCTACTGCCTCAAGTGCATTGGTCTGGAACGTGAGACTTTGGGTCGGGTATACAACTGGAATAGAGACCAGTACCTCGCCGAAGTGGTCTCACCTTCTGTGCTGAACAGGGGTCGTGTTGGGGATGGGAGGATCGGAAGGAATAGACAAGGAAGAGGGAAGAAATCGGCCGTGGTCTTAAGTTAGGTACCACCCCGATATTTGACAGGAGCAGAAGTGGGAAATCACAGAAAACCGCTTCGAGGATGGCTGAGGTGGGAATCGACCTCCCGATGCTGAGTTTACCCCTTCCCAGTCCTCGTATCACGTTTCAAATTTCGTGGCAGAGCCGGGAATCGAACTCGGGCCACCGTGGGTGGCAGCTAATCACACTAACCACTACACCACAGAGGCGGGCAAAATTTAAGCTGAGTGTTGAAATGTTATTAATAAAAATGTTTTTCTTTTAATTAATTGTGTTTACTGAGTCTGTTCCGAAACTGTGGACACTGTCTCGAATGATTAATTATTAGCGAGTTAGCGTTTTTAAATAAAACGATCTAATCTGTGATTGTTAGATTTGACCAAAATTATCACTAAGACTATAGAAAAGTCTATAATTAAAATATAATATTCCAACATATTTATGTGATGGTGTGAACACATATCTATTCCTCATAATGAAACATATTAAGAAAAATAATGCGCAAATTCTTTAACTCGGATATATCCATGTCATGTGTATGTTATAACTAAGGCTCGAATTTTAGATTAGAGGTTAGAGCACAAACTAATTTGGCTAGTGGGAAGCGTCGGATAGCAGGTTGTTTAGAAATGTACCTAAAGTAACAAGTTCTAGGGGTTCTTATAGGTCGTACCCCTTATGTTTATGGATAGCTCATAGCATGACGGTTGTGCGGTTGGACTACACTCTTTTTACTCGCCTCAGTAAGATTGGGTTCTGATCTATTACTGCGCACAAATCAGGGCTCTAGTCATAGCCATTCCATAAGCTGCAACTTATTTTAGAACTAAATTTATTTTATTACGTTTTGAGATAGCAACTCTCATAAGAAGTCAGATTGCAGAATTGAAATGAGCAAGTACCTAGCTATCTCTATCCCTAGTTAACATTCTCCAATTACATCATCATAATTTTATATATTTAATTCAACATGAATATGTATGTGTGTAAAATACGAAGTTGTTCGGACCTGCCTTCGGGCAGAATACTACCTTACCTTACCTTACCTTACCTTAACCAACATGCCGATGGTGGCTGAACTTGGGCTTAAATGTCCTGCGGAATTTCCCTATTCCTCTCAGCGACCCCGAAAACTATGGGTTCAACACTAATATAGGTCGTTGTCGGTTATTTTTACGTTACGAAGCTTCGTCAATATCTTTTCATAAAAATATTACCCCTTAAATGTGTTAAACCCACTATGTACAGAATGTATTGCAGGCTGGTATAAGACTTCGCCTGCAATTATTGGAGTGATCATTTAATGATTTGATGTTCAATTACTCAAAGGTAACTGA
Source organism: Anabrus simplex (assembly GCF_040414725.1). Classification (NCBI taxonomy): domain Eukaryota; kingdom Metazoa; phylum Arthropoda; class Insecta; order Orthoptera; family Tettigoniidae; genus Anabrus; species Anabrus simplex. The sequence goes on along the minus strand of NC_090277.1, from coordinate 91,564,612 downwards.
ACTTAGAGACCTCTAAGTGCCTGATGACGCATTCCCAGGTAATTTCGGAGAGAATAAAACAAAAATTTAGCAAATATGCGCAGCAGAACGGACGGACGGATTGGACAAAGCTGTTTTTAGTAAACTCTTTTAACATACTGATGACACAGAATCCTCTGTAATGTGGCATACCTTTTCATTGGAGTTCAAAGTAGTTTGAGCAAGTTATTTCCTTGAGGGATGATTACTAATTTGGATGCTGTTTATAAGGTTGTTTTCCGAGGCTATTAAACTCTGTAATGTACAAGCATTTTGCTGTAGGCCTCTCTACCCTTTACCAGAAGTGTGACATGATACGCTCAGTACGAGCGTGCGGCAGCCTCTTGAATTATGTAATATATATGTTAAGGAGAGCTGCTTGAGGTGTTCCGTTTTCTCTGGATTACCATTTTTATAAGTGCTCGCGTTGTTCGTACAACATGTCCCCAAGTACGTCCTTCCTGCATGGTATGTGAGGTTTTAATGTAAACAGGATTACAAGACACAGACAGAGATGTTCCCAAATACTACCAATGACAACACCAATATAAGCTGTAAAATCTCCTTAAGATATCATTATTGAAATTAATAATATTGCAGGGATTCCTTTGCTGTCATGAGTTGAGCTTGTATATTTGTATGCAGTCCTAGGTTAGAATGCAAACTTACTGTAGCGAGTAACAAGTATAGTCTAATCTGCACAACGGTTATGCTAGGAGTGTTGCATAAACATTAGGGGTTAGGCCCATCAGAACTCCTAGAAGTTATGTTACTTTCACTACATTACGGAAGAGCGGCCTAGACGACACATCCTAATAACCAAATTAGTTTGCATTCTAACCTTGTTGTGTGAGTCATCAGTCCATTTATGTTTTGATGCAGTTCTCCATCTCACCCTATCCTACATAACTGCTGCATCTACATGTGCTCTAATCTGCTTTTCATATTCATACCTTGGTGTACCCCTACCGTCCTAACCCCCTGCACTTCCCTCAAAAATCATCTAAACAAGTCCTGGGTATCTAAAGATATGTCCTATCATTCTGTCTCATCTTCTCGTCAAATTTATCCAAAACGATCTCCTCTCGCCAATTCGATTCAGTATCTCTTCCTTCATGATCCGATCTATCCATCTCACCTTCAGCATTCTTCTGTGACACCACATTTCAAAAACTTCCGTTCTCTTTCTTTCTGAGCTAGTTATCGTCCATGTTTGACTTCCATACATTGCCACGCTCCAAACGAAAGTCTTCAAGAACATCTTTCTAATTTCTGTATCAATGTTCGAAGTGAGTAAATTTCTTTACTTGAGAAAGCCATCCTTGCTTGTGCGAGCCCGCATTTTATGTCCTCCTTAGTTATTTTACTATTCAAGTAATAATATTAACCTAATTCTTTTCAGAGACCATTTCCTAATCTAATATTACCTGCATTACCCGTACGACTGCACTCCATCACTTTTGTATTGGATATTCTAACGTCTAACCTACATCAGGTCTTGTCTTGAGTTCTAATATCATTTGTGGGGCTGTGTTTTTAAACCATTGATGAGATTAATTTGAAATTAGAACAATACTCGTTGAAATATATCAAAGGAATTATTGTGGATGTTTTGTTTTGCACAAGCGAGAGAAGAGTAAGCAAGGGCAGGATAAAGATTGGACACTAAATAGAGAATTATGGAGAAGAAAACTATTAATTTAAGCAAAATAAACTCAGGTCTACATTTCCATGATGCAGAGTATTTTGCGGTGTAGAGCAAAAGCATAAAGAAAGAAACACAAAAATCAGATGAATTGTAGAGGTAGAGAAGAATGTGTTGGGCGTGATTGAAGAAATAGGTTTGGGCACGTGAAATGTTAAGAGGATGGAATTCCCAGGAGGGTGCAAAATTGGGAAACTGAGGGTAACAGGAAACAGCGTAAACCTAGGGAACAGTGTGTGGAGTGATTAGTAACAGTAAATTATAACATCTACAGTATGCATCAAAGACATTATCTTTGTGAAACAATAGAACTTTAAACAGAAATGGCTTTTTCCACATCCTTCCCCAGCTGAACCGGCCCTACAATTCTATATCCATGTAAAGTGGTGAGTATTGCTGCTCACATAAGTCCGTCTCTGCCTGCTTTCAGTTCTCTAATCCGGATTCTCCTCAGGGACTGCTATGATCGTACGTCTTCTTGGAGGAGGATAGCTTTCAAACTGTAAGCATGGAGGATTTTCTTCGCGGGCATCGACATCAGGAGCGTTCCGCGTGAACAATATCCTTTCCTCTAGCGATTAAAGAATTCGTCCGTGGATTCTTGGTTTACACTTAATTCATTTTACAGATGTCTTCCTCTGTGGTTCAGGTCCAGTTGATAAGATCGTGAGTCGCCCCCTCCACCAGAAAGTGAGGTTGCCTAGTTGTGTGATGATTCTGGCGTTCAGTGCGTGTTCTATCTTATTCGAAACTAGGAAGCTGCGATTACACTTGACCGGCGAGGGGTCGCGTCACGGTCTTTTAGACCAGGCGCATATATTTTTTATTCCTTCGAAATAGTTTAGCAGTATTGTAACTGTCCAGGCTTCTTTAGCCATACTTTTACACGATATCACTCGATATCAAGATTATCCGCCATCGGCAATTATTTATATGGCATATTTATTTTAACATCAATCATTTGTTAATAAGGCTTGTGAAATTATATTGTGTATATTAGAACATAATTTATTATTTAACTTATTATATTATGTAGGATAGGAATTCATTATGTACTGTAAATGTGGTCAATGTTGAGACAGAGTTGTTGTCATTTCATCTCATACTTGTGTACACGGAAAAGTTATTCTTGAAGCGGGGAAGTTGCATGACTCACGCGGTTTACTCATGAGCAAAAGGCACTACACAGAGCCCGAAGATATATTATCTAGCGCGGAGCAATCCTTGAGACATCACTCACATCACTCACACGTCACTACGAGAACGTCAACTACTTTATTGATTTTTGAGACAGTGAGTGGTCGCTTCGAGACACAGTTATTTTCCTACAGTGTGTTGTCGCTTCGACACAGTACTTAGCTGCTGTGATGCTGTCGGATCAGCGTGAGACGAAACAAACTTACGGCTTGTGAGATATTCAGTAATTATTCTGGACGAAGAACTACGTTTAGTTCAAATCCATGGCATTTGGTACGAGTCTGTATAGTATCAGTAGATTAGCTAAGTTGGATTGAGATTTCTGCTAACATGGAAAAATTCATATCTCTGAATTTTCTCCTCCTACGATCAACGCTGATCAATTTTCACAAGTATAGGGCCTATGTCTAATTTAAAGACTAGGAAATTAGGAAGTGCTAGTCCAGATAGCCCACGTCATATCACAGAAGGAAGGCAGGATATCCATGGAGCCAATTCTACAACGAGAAGAGGGTAACGAGTAACCACGGAAAATAGATGACCTCAACGGAAGCTGCAATTGGTGAGCTTCAATTAGATAAAGCAAGCAACAGTTAATTTCAGTAACGTAAATTCTTAAATCCTTCCAAGCTTTAAGGAACATTTCCGATTCATCTCATTTTTTGTATAATAAATTCATTTGTATTTTATATTGCGTTAATTTTCTTTCTTAAGCGATACTTAATGGTTAATTATTATTTAAAATTCTACCCATGTGATTTACGTATAAGTCTCTATGCAAGTAAATATGAATTTTGCTTTACAGTTTTGTTTAAAACTGTAACGCTGGCGCCCAAACATTACATAGAGAAATGGGAAACCATGGAATGATAATTAATTCTATTTGCGGGCAAGCCACATTTTGTTTATATTTATATCCATGTGTCCCCAGCTATTAACTTTCGTCTCTTCTAATGAGAACCTTAGGAGAGCGAACAGTTACAGTATCAAGCTTCATCCCTTCCTGAACCTTTCCATGGACTTGTCCACTACACGTGTTTACGTTCGCTAATCCCCCTTTCATCACAAATCAGTTAGTGAAAAGCTCTCTCTGTAAGCCTGGTCCTTTACATCGTGTGGGACTCCTAACGTTCGCCGTTCGCGGTCTTTATTGTCGGTATAGAAGTGTTTTGTGAGTTTCATGGATACATGCTATGCATAATCCTGAATTACCGTCTCTCTTAAATTTCCATGTACCTCGCTTCAATTCCAGAAATAACATAACATTTTTAAATGGAAAAACCCATGATAACTCGCCGGTGAACAGACTCTGCAGTATCTTCAACAGTCCCATTCAGAAAAATAGTGGCCTTGACTTCAGTCTGCCAATGCGGAAGTTTCAAACTGAACTTCATTGCGCCATTGTATGAAGTCATAAACATGGGGAAATTATACGGTGAAGTTCCCTAATACTATGCTTGTACGAGAATTGCTTCGTTTCATTTATCATTTTCTGTGTTGTGGGTTTTTCACCATATTAATATAAGGCATTTTAATTTTTAGAAAAATACTTTGATATTTTATATTATTATTATAGGTGATTAGCTTAGATAAAATTGTAGAATAGTGTTTAGATATAAGTACCGCCATGTTAATTGTGGTATATATATCGTAGTTGCCACTGTATTGAGACACTAAATCCTACAGTGTGCAATAAATAAATAAATAAATAAATAAATAAATAAATAAATAAATAAATAAATAAATATTTCCTCAAATTTTACAGTGAGTTTTCCTACAAAACTGGTATAAAATTTCATGGATATATTTTTCTTTAATAATTCAACGCGCTTTGCTACAAAAACTATTTTTTTAAATATATATATATACTTCCCGGTCAACTGGAGCGTGCGGGACCCATCACGCAACTGTTTTGACGTGGCCTCTCGAGGATTAAGACAGAAGAAGCTGCCATCAATGGTGCAGACATCTTCATAAAAGTAAAGCTGTTCAGTGGCTGTATGCCTCAAATAAATGGAGGCGCGCGGTTGTGAGCTTGCATCCGGGAGATAGTAGGTTCGAATCCCACTATCGGAAGCCCTGAAGATGGTTTTCCGTGGTTTCCCATTTTCACACCAGGCAAATGCTGGGGCTGTACCTTAATTAAGGCCACGGCCGCTTCCTTCCAACTCCTAGGCCTTTCCTATCCCATCGTCGCCATAAGACCTATCTGTGTCGGTGCGACGTAAAGCCCGTAGCACAACAACAAATAAATGGATAGCAGCCAACAAGATGACTTCTGCTATTTCCGCTGTGCGTTCCCTGCCGGTGAAGTCGCAGAACAATGAATACCCTCTGTCACCGCTGTTGTAGAGAGCACAAACCCCTCGACACCATCAAGTACAGCAGAAGCTATGAGGGCAAAACGCTTCCTGGTTTATGAAGAGGGCCGTGGACTGGCCACTGACGCAAGAAATAGGTGCATTGACATGAATGCTTTCAAACCAGCATGCAAGAGTGGAGTGATCTTTGATTCTATCTTTAGTTTTGAGTCACACTGTGTCATAAGTGCATAGACTGGTTTGATGCAGCCCCCCATGCCACCCAATCCTGTGCTAAACATTTCTACGTAACCGCTTCATCCTATATCTACTCTAGTCTGCTTGTCATTTTCATACCGTACAGTTTTTACCCCCTACACTTCCTTCAAAAACCAACTACGTAAGTTCTGGGTGTCTTAAGATGTCACCTACCATTCTACCTCTTCATCTCGTCAAATTTAGCCACACCAATCTCCTCTCACCAATTCGATTCAGTATCTCTTCATTCGTGATTCTATCTACCCATCTCACCTTCAGCATTCCTCTGTGACACCACATTTCAAAAGCTTCTATTCTCTTTCTTTCTGAGCTAGTTATCGGCGGTATTTCACTTCCATACAATGCCACGCTCCATATGAAAGTCTTCAAAAACATTCGTCTAATTCCTATATCATTGTTCGAAGTGAACAAATTTCTTAAGGAAGGCCTTCCTTGATTGTGCTAGCCTGCATTTTATGTCCTCCTTACTTCTGCCATCGTTCTACCTCTACACAAGTAACAATATTCATCCACTACCTTTAAGAATTCATTTCCTAATCTAATATTTCCTGAATCACCTGACTTCGTATGACTGCACTCCATTACTTTTGTTTTGGACTTATTTATTTTCATCTTGTACTCCTCACCCAAGACTTCGTCCAGCAACTTCTCCAGATCTTCTGCAGTCTCAGATAAAATAGCAATATCATCAGCAAATCTCAGGGTTTTGATTTCCTCTCCTAGTATTGTAATTCCTTTTCCAAATTCTTCTTTGATTTCCTTTACTGCCTATTCTACATATACACTGGAAAAAAGGGGACAAACTGCAGCCTTGCCTCACCCCTTTCTGGATTGCTGCTTCTTTTTCATAGCCCTCGATTCTTATCACTGCAGAGTGTCTGGCTCCATGGCTAAATGGTTAGCGTGCTGACTTTCCTTCACAGGGGTCCCTGGTTCGATTCCTGACAGGGTCGGGAATTTTAGCCATCATTGGTTAATTTCCCTGGCACGGGGGCTGGATGTATGTGTTGTCTTCATCATCATTTCATCCTCATCACGACGCGCAGGTTGCCTACGGGTGTCAAATCCAAAGACCTGCACCTGACGAGCCGAACCCGTCCTGGGATCTCCCGGCACTAAAAGCCATATGCCATTTCATTTCACTGCAGACTGATTTTTATATAGATCGTATATAATTCTTCTTTCTCGGTACCTGATCCCCATCACCTTCAGAATCTCAAATAACTCGGTCCAATCAACCGCCATGTATGTGGGCTTGCCCTCCTTAATTCGATCCTCTAAGGTCAGACGTAAAGTCAGGATTGCTTCACGTGTTCCTACATTTCTTCTGAAGCCAGCTTGATTTTCTCCCTACTCAGTGGTAGCCGCTGAAAATAAAGCTATTTACTAACTAACCATCAAATTGTATAAAGAGAAGTATGGTCTTCAAGATATAACTATTACAGGACTTATGATTGGTGTGCGGCGAACAGTGCCGAAACTGTCACACCGGTTTTGGATGACCCAACATTTGGACAAGGAATTATTCAATTCAATTGCTCTCACTTCGTTAAGAGGATCTATTTTCATTCTGATGAACCATTGTTATAGCCTAAAATGATACGGTTAATATAGGACTGTGTTACTCTTTTAAAATTAGATAATAGTCTATATCCCTATAATAGGCAGTGTTTCCCCGAAGCAACACGAATTTTATCGAAATTACTTATTGTTACTTTTTTTCGACAGTCTCTAATTACTGTACATAATGTAAATTAATGTTTGTCAACACATCAGAGCATTCAAAGAGTCGATTTGATGTAAGAAATAACCTTTGAAAAAGTTTCTTTGAACATTTAAATAAATGTAAATTAAAGGGATATATTATACTTTGTCGTATGGCATGCTTCAAATGCCAGCAAGCCTACGGGTCATAAAATCGGTCTGCTGCATGGAGAATGGTCCGTTTTCTTTACTGGCCTCCCTCAAGGGCCTCCGTAATGTCGTGCTGATCTACCACCGTGTTACAGTACATCTCGAGTACACCTGTTTCTAACTTGACTCCCTAACATTCACTTTTCTACTATTGAAAATCCACAAGCCTGTTTCCAGTCATTCGACCGGGTCAGGAATGGAATGAATGAAGCCCTCATCTAGCGGCGACGATAGGAACTGTGCCGGCTGCCGAAGCCTGTCGCACTACTACTTTTCCAGTAATAAACCTTACAAGTATCCTTGTACGGCATGCAACGTTCATATCATAATTATTTCCAAGTGTTGCCGAACATACAAAAGTACAAGGTAAAGCTTATCAGAAGTGTATGGCGTTATGTTTCTGTGGCCTTTGTGTTGTTGTATAGTAATTTCTTGAGACCTTAAATCACTTCATATGTCGTGAATGTCAAAATATTTCAAACACACTCTGAAAAACGACTTGACAAACAAGCTTCTTATCGTGAAATAAATCTCCGCGTTTCGGCACTAAGATTAATGTGGAGCGATTAGTAATGGTGAAGAACGTCATATATCACTTTGTTTTTGCAAGTTGCTTTACGTTGCACCGACACAGACAAGGTCTTATGGCGACGATGGGACAAGAAGGAGCTAGGAGTGGGAAGGAAGCGGCCGGGGCCTTAATTAGATACAGCCCCAGCATTTGCCTGGTATGAAAATGGGAAACCACGGAAAACCATCTTCAGGTCTGCCGGCAGTGGGGTTCGAACCCACTATCTCCCAAATACTGGATACTGGCCGCAATTAAGCGACTGTAGCTACCGAGATTTTTCTTTTGCCTTTTATTACTCTGAAAAGTTAATGAGCCTTCTGCAAGAACTAGGGTCAAGATTATTGTGAACGATTTGAAAAAATTTACACTCCAATAACATGTCTGCCTTTATTTATTTATGTACCAATTATTTATATATTTATTTAGTTACTTTATTGTTGTATCCCATAGTTAATGCTCATATTCGGGCAGTACATTAAAGAGCTGGCAAGTTATAATATTAAAGACAAATTATATTATTGATAATACAAAGCTGATAAAATATTATAATAATTTCAATCTAAAATATAATATTTTATGGATACAATGCCTTTGCTGGCAGGACGTAGTGTCTACAGTGCACTATGTCTTCTGGTATGGGCTAGAACAATATTGTTACTTTCCTTGATCTGTCTCAGCTTTATCCTTGGCTTTGACCAGATGAAAGTGACTGAGGTATGAGTGATGCTAGTAATGCCATTCCTTATGCAGCAAGTACCTGCTATGAATGGTGTGAAAATGTTGCTCATAGGGTCAGTTGGTGCATGCATTTCAGTGGGCTTGGCAGACTGATATGTAATAGCAACTTCTGGCTCGGTGAGGAAAGCAACGGGAAACTACCTCATTCCTCATTTCCCTAGTACGCCTCTTCAGTGATGCCTAGGCCATTTATGACAGCTGATGGCGGAGCTGTTGAGGATCCAACCAGCCTTCGGGCTGAGGACTAAACATACATACATACATTCATACATACACAATTGCGTGTGTAAAAGTTTATACAAACAGAACCATATAACTCAAAATGAAACGTGATTATAAATTCAACTAAACATTAAATCCAAGAGCATTAAATTTTGTCCATAAATGTCTCTTTATATTTTTTTTTTAATTTGTTAAACTTCTGACAAGCTTTTATCGAGTATGGAATGGAATTAAATGCTATTATAGACCTATACAATACACCATTACCGAGCTCGATAGCTGCAGCCGCTTAAGTGCGGCCAGTATCCAGTATTCGGGAGATAGTAGGTTCGAACCCCACTGTCGGCAGCCCTGAAGATGGTTTTCCGTGGTTTCCCATTTTCACACCAGGCAAATGCTGGGGCTGTACCTTAATTAAGGCCACGGCCGCTTCCTTCCCAGTCCCAGCCCTTCCCTGTCCCATCGTCGCCATAAGACCTATCTGTGTCGGTGCGACGTAAAGCAACTAGCAAAAAAAAAAAAAATACACCATTAGTTCGATACTTCACTGTATTCATTCTAGGGGAGTAGCGACCGGCCCTTGAGGGCTCCCGGACGGTGTCCTCCCTAGAGAACGAAAAGTATCTAGTATCTATACAATTCTCCTTGGTTTTTAAAATGTTTCCAGGTCTGCTTGACTAACTGATATGTTCCGAGCCGTGAGTAGAGAGATTTCATGGAATGACATTAGTAGTTAAATAAGATTGAGTGGAGCTGAGGAGGGGGCAAATATTTGTTTATGGAGAGAGCAATTAGGAATTGAAATATTTCCCAAGGGAGGTATTTTGATAAATTTCTCCGGCTTTCCTTGTTGATCTTCCTCATCCTAAGCTGTCGTACCAATGGGAGAGGTGATACCCCCATATGGTGCGTCCCAGGTGGACTTGAACGAAAAAAAATAGCTGTGGCGGACCAAACACATTGTCTCCAGTTGGGACATTTACTTCCGGAAGGTAGAACATTCAAAAGTAAAAGTTTACAGGAGCGAGAAACAACACTCAGATTGTAAAATATCAACTGAGAATTTATTTTATCACACTTACTGTGTTCAGACAGAATGGATGCTTTACTGTCTGTCTGTCAGGTCATCAGCCCAGAGGCTGGTTGGATCCTCAAATAGCACCACCAAAGGTTATGCGGTTATAAGGAAACTGCAAAAACCAATGGCAGCACTGAAATGAGGCGTACTAGGCAAGACGAGGAGTGAGGTAGTTTGCCATTGCTTTCCTCACTGGGTCAGAAAGTGCTATTGCAGCACGACTGACCCTATGAGCAACACCTTTCATAACACTCAGATGAACTAGTCGTGCTCTGCATGTCATTACACAGCACTACTCATACCCCAGCAGCTTCCATATTGTCACAGCCATGGATGAGACTGGGACTTCGGTGGAAGCTACACTTTACTCTGGCCTGTGCCAAGAGATGGATACAAAAGTACTGTATCCATCATGAAATGGCAGCAGTCAAGGATGCTTTACTAATCAAAGTATATTTGTTAAAACTTCGGCAGTTGGGGAGACGAACACGAACAATAAATTGGTTTTCTAAATTCTCTGTAACTTGGATATTGAGTTATAACAACGAAACTTTGTATACTGACTTAATATATATTGCTCTTAGCTATAAGCGGAAACTAAAAATAATTCATGCAGTAGAGGGTTAATCCGTTTACCCTCCAGGGTTGGTATTTCCCTCGGACTCAGCGAAGGAACCCACCTCTACCAACTCAAGGGCAGTGTCCTGGAAGGTGAGACTTTGGGTCGGGAGGATACAACTGGTGAGGAGTACCAGTACTTCTCCCAGGCGGCATCACCTGCTATACTGAACAGGGGCCTTGTGCGGGGGGATGGGAAGTTTGGAAGGCATAGGAAAGGAAGGAGGAAGCTGTCGTGGCTTTAAGTTAGACACCATCCCGGCATTTTCCTGGAGGAGAAGTGGGGAAACCACGGAGAACAACTTCGAGGATGGCTGATGTGGGAATTGAACCCACCTCTACTCAGATGACCTCCCGAGGTTGAGTGGATCCCGTTCCAGACCTCGTACCACTCTTCAAATTTTATATCAGATGCGGGAATGCAACTCGGGCCTCCGGGGATGGCAGCTAATCACGCTAACCACTAAGACACACAGGCGGACAGCTATAAACTTTAATCAGTTAGTTTTGAAGTTTCTGAAAATAAATATTTTTCAAATTCGAATTTTGGTGATATTGATGTACATTATCCTCAGCAACGCCGATATCCTGGACCTTGTATTTCCTTTAATGAATCCTAAGATACTGATGATCTAATGGCTTGTAGGCGTTTTTAATTTCATGCATATTTCGATTTTTTAAAAATAAGTGAACTCTTCAATTTGAAACTCTGAAGTCGCTAAAATGACATATTTTGTAATTTCCTTGCACAAAAATGTGTGGAAGTATATAGCATGCCTGTCTATCAAGTTTCAGACTTATATCTTTAGTAGTTACATAGAGACGGTACATTTCTCATGTTCTTCTGTAACACCACTGAATTTTAGGTTCGAGTGAAGTGTTCGGATTATTGCTTCGTGACGTCTTTCTTTCATTGTCTGACCATCCATCCATACCTTACAACACTGCCTGCACGGTTGCTATGGTTACACTTCCGTGACTCATTTTGTCGCATTACGTTACACAAATTCTCGGATGACCATAAGATATATTTATGTCAAAAGTAAATGCAAAAGGCAAATCAATGAGAAAGCGATGAAAATTTTGCCACGAAAAGGGGGGAAAGGACTGACAGCATTTATTATTGTCCTCAGTTCCCTCAAAATCCTCCGCTTTGATAAGAGCCTTGTTTTAAGATTTATTTCTATTGTATTCATGATGCGAATGACTACAATTATATTCAATACTGCATCAAAAAAACAGTTACTCGAAGTTATTCTTGGCGTGAACGGTTATTACAAAACAGTGTAACATCATTTGTTACAATGCAATGTAAATATACATCGATGATGCCCATGTCTTCTTTTCGTTTATTCCCATTTCGCACGTCTCTTTCAAAAATTCGTTCATGTTGCTAGAGCCTTAATTATATTCTTATGTTAATTCCACTTTTTATTAGAGTCCGGGATTTGAAGGCAGTAATAGGTTAGAATGCAAACTTACCGAGGCAAGTAACAAGTGTACGCTAACCGCACAACGGTCCTGCTATGAGGTTTGCATAAGCTGTAAGGATACAGCCTATTACATCCCTTAGAATGTATGTTACTCTAGGTACATTACGGAACCACGGGTTAGCCGACGCTTCCAACTAGCCAAATTAGTTTGCGTTCTAACCTATTACTTCGTAAAATCACAGCCGTACTCATAACTAATAGAAAGAAAAATACATATCGGCTCCTGGGGCGATGTATACGTTTCATTAAGGTGGCAGTACTAACACACGTTATTCATTTCACTTTCTTGAAGTACCCTTGTAGCTGTCGTTACACAGCTCGTGTTTGTACTTGGAGAAACCTTCAACAGCGGTTCGCTACGGTATTGTTCCTCTCCTCGTATTGTTTTCCTTTCATCTCCGTTGACCTGCGCTCACTCGCTTTGTCGGCGACGTTTTATTCGCTCTCACAGTGTGCGCGTGACAGATGAGGCCCCACTACTGTGTTATCAGTCAATTTAAAGCGACGTCGACGTCGTCGTCGTCGTAACATTTCCTCAACGAAATTAACATTCTGCATGCCACTATATTCGTTGTCAGTCAGACTTTTTAACATCCGCTGATAAATGACAGCTACGTGTTGCCAAAAAGGGAATATTTATATTCAGAGAAAGTTTCGCTACCAACGGATAAGCGTATTTCAGATCAATAAATTAATCAATCACTGAATTACATTTAGAGCTATCGCCCATGTTGCAGTTTTCTCTGTCAATTTATGGAACATGTCTTCTTCTTCATCCCCTGTAGGTAGGGGACACAGGTGAAGAAAACACCTGCTGTATCCCCTGCTTGTCGTAAGTAGTGACTAAGAGGGGTGACCAAGGGATGATTGAATTAAAAACAAGAAGCTACTTGTGATTAGTACCGTCACGCGAGGAACAACATGGGTCGAGTTTACTTGCGAGTAGTACCACTATGTGAGGTACACTTTAGGTTTGTGATTCGTAGCAACATGGGTAGATCACTATGGGTATACATACCCGTGATTAATACCACAATATGTGGAATACCACGGACTTACGATGCCTGTGATTAGTGCTCCTATGTGAGGAAAACCATGGGTTTGCATTGCCCATGATTGGCGCCATTATATGAGAAACACCATAGGTCTACATCACCTGTGTATAGTACCACAATGCGAGGAACTCCGTGAGTCTACGTTACTTGTGATTAGTACTACTACATAAGAAATACCACTGTTCTACTTTACTAGCGATAAGTACCATTATGAGAGGCCGTTGACCTGTATTTTGGACCCCTTTACACAACAAGCACCATCGATTCAGGATTGTGCTTTGGAAGCAGTCAGTGTATACCATTGTTTTAAGTTATTTTATGGTAGGGGGGGCATTGCGGGTCGAATCCACTGATTGTTTTACGTTCATAACCATTGTTCATAGTATCATTTTGAATTGTTGTCAATGCGTTGATTTTGGAAATTTTTATACTTTTAATATTATGGGTTGTATCAACTGATTATTTTAAATTCATATTCATCCATTCATTCATTCTTCATCATCATGTTTTGAATCCGACTCGTTGGCTGAACGGTTAGCGTACTGGCCTTCGGTTCAGAGGGTCCCGGGTTCGATTCCCGGCCGGGTCGGGGATTTTAACCTTAATTGGTTAATTCCAATGGCACGGGGGCTGGGTGTATGTGTTGTCTTCATCATCATTTCATCCTCATCACGGCGCGCAGGTCGCCTACGGGAGTCAAATCCAAAACCTGCACCTGACGAGCCGAACCCGGCCTGGGATATCCCGGCGCTAAAAGCCATACGCCATTTCATTTCATTATCATGTTTTGAATTCTGGTCAGTGAATGAATTTTCGAATTTTAAATTGTCACTACATTTCGTCTCATTTCATACAATTAGAGGCCGATGACCTAGATGTTAGCCCCCTTTAAACAACAATCATCATCTTGGTTCTTGTTAGCAAATGTTGATAAGTGAATTTCCGAGAGTCTCTTTCCAATATTTGAAAGCGATAGCATTCTTAATTCTGCTATCAAATGGAAATGCGGTCGTTTTGGAAACCATCTGCTTAATATAAGCAACCCTCTGCGATATGAAACACTGTCTCGAATTCTGAATATCATGCGAGACTGGCTGCATCGAATGTCAAATATTCAAATGTTGTTAATGGTAAGATCATGTTCTACCTCTATCTTATGTTGGAAACCTGCTTCTGTTCTTCTCTTTTCCCTGCCACGGTCTGCAAGCAGCGAGCTATTTCAAATTGAAACATCTCCCTCCTTATAAAAGTCTCGTCCTCTTCCCCTCAGTTCAACTTGGCCTGGTGCAGGTGAAGGCTGAGTTGATTCAATTGTGTTTTGAAATTCTAAGCTGCTTGTCTCCGCTAGCAAAAGGGATATAGCTGATGTTTGCACATGATGATGTACTGCTTTCAGTTGTAACACTGCCACCTATTGACCTCCAACTGCGCAGAATCGAAGTTCAACCTTAGCGAGAGTTATTATAAGGTCGATGAATTAATACGGATATGCTTTTGGGCCTGGGATCTATCTGGAATTCACGTAATCAGTTTCCTCACACGATTGTAACCATGGCAACCAGTGTTGTTCTGCGTACACTCGGTCAGTAGCGTCATCTTCTCACTGTGCGCTTTCTTCGTGTAACTAAGAGCTTGAGGAAATTTTGAATGAACCCCTTTCTGTTCCTCAGTTCGTAATTAAAACACTTGAACTGGTCGAAAAAAGAACCAAGGCCCTGGAATAAGACACAAGCACGCTATCTCTACCACCACAGGGCTGGCTATTATTATTATTATTATTATTATTATTATTATTATTATTATTATTATTAATAATATTAAGCCTCCGTGGCTCAGGCGGTAGTGCGCCGGCCTTTCACCACTGGGTTCCGTAGTTCAAATCCCGGTCGCTCCATCTGAGATTTGTGCTGGACAAAGCGGAGTTGGGGCAGTTTTTTCTCCGGATTCTCGCGTTTTCTCTGTCACATTTAATTCCAGCAACACTCCCCAATATAATTTCATTTCATCTGTCAGTGATTAATCATTGCCCCCCCCATACCCCCCCCCACGAACCTACTACTCACACGTGGCGGAAAGAGGGATCCTAACCGGTTTGCCGGCGGACCTGAGGGAAATAAAATACCTCTCGAGGACCAAACACACAACCCCCTGTGGGTGGGGGAGGCAAACGAAGAATACACCCACGGTATCCCCTGCCTGTCGTAATACGCGACTAAAAGGGGCGACCAAGGAATGATCAAAATAGAACTATGATACTACTTGTAATTGGTACCACCACGCAGGGAACACCATGGGTCGGTTTTACTTGCGCGTAGTACCACTATATGAACGACACCACGGTTCTGCCTTGCCTACGATTAGTACCCACTATGTGAGGAAAACCACGGGATAGTGAGAGTCCCTGTGGTTAGTCCACTTATGTGATGAACACCATAGGTCTGCGTTGCCTGTAAATAGCGACACAATGTGCGGAACACCATAGGTCTGTGTTACATTTGCGCATTACATTACCTGTGAGTAGTACCATAATGTGTGGAATACCGCGAGTCTACGCTACTTTTTATTAGTACCGCAACATGACAAATACTATGGTTCTACTTTCCTAGCGATAAGTACCATTATGAGGGGCCGATGACCTGGATTTTGGACCCGTTTAGACAGCAAGCACCACCGATTCTGGATTGTGCTATAGACGCAGTCCCTTGGTCAGTAATTCTATTGTTTAACGGTAGTTTCTGGGAATGTGGGGCTTTGCGGGTCGGATCCACTGATTGTTTTAACTTCACATCCATCCATTCATTCTTCGTCCTCATGTTTTGAATTCTGGTCAGTGGAGGATTATGGATTTTTAATTGTTCTTACATTTCGTCTCATTTCGTGCCATTAGGGGCCGATGATGTAGATGTTAGACCCCTTTAAACAATCATCATCATCATCATCATCATCATCAATCATTGCCCTAGAGAAGTGTGACAGGGTTCGGCACCCGGCACAATTGCTATCCTCGTCGGTAGATGGGGCTTCGTTCATCCCATTCCTGATCCGGTCGAATGACTGAAACCAGATTGTGAATAATATTTATTATTCCTATTATTATTATTATTATTATTATTATTATTATTATGCCGCTTTTCCCACATTTGTGTGGTCGTGGTTGCGAAATGTGTCGCACGCGTAGATTTGGTCTTGTTTTACGGCCGGATGCCCTTCCTGAAGCCAACCCTGTATGGAGGTATGTGATCACTATTGCGTGGTTTTTTTGTGGTTGGTAGTGTAGTGTGTTGTCTGAATATGAAGAGGAAATAGAGTTGGGACAAACACAAACATCCAGTCCCCGGGTCAGAAGAATTAATTAGACGTGATTAAAATCCCCGACCCGGCTGTGAATCGAACCCAGGACCCTCTGAACCAAAGGCCTCAATGCTGACCATTCAGCCAATGAGTCGGACTACTCTTATTATTATTATTATTATTATTATTATTATTATTATTATTATTATTATTATTATTATTATTATATTTACGAAGTCTGGAATGTATTTTCTCACAATTCGTAAATAAGACTTACTATTAGTTAATAATAATAATAATAATAATAATAATAATAATAATAATAATAATAATTATAATAATAATGTTATTGGCTTTACGTCCCACAAACTACTTTTTCGGTTTCCGAATTCGATGTGCCGGAATTTTGTCTCTCTGGAGTTATTTTACGTGCCAGTAAATTTACCGACACGAGGCTGACGTATTTGAGCACCTTTAGATACCACCGGACTGAGCCAGGATCGAACGTGACAAGCTGGGCAGAATGGCAGCTCCCCAACCGTCCGAGCCTGGATATCAGAATTGTTATTCTCGTCTGGGTGGAGCCAAGCGATTTATCCCCTGTATGTGACTACTAAGAGGGGAAAACCAAATAATCTGTTTTCGCTCTGTCGTCTTCTAAGGCCAGTAACATACCCATGATTGTATGGTGTTCCGCGTAACTGAGAAACTATACGAGCGTGGAATGTTTCCTAACAATACGACGCAACTTTGAAAATGATTAATAATGGCGTATTGTCTCCAGAGAGGTCTGGTGCAGGTCTTTTTAGTTGATGCCCATGGGAGATATGCCCGTCTGTGAGGATGTGGCCCTGCCTAGGATAAAGTTCTTGACGACGGTACACATCAGAGGAATTAACCAATGAAGGTCGAAATTCCTGAGACGGTCGGAAGTGAAACCCAGGACTCTTCGTACCAAAGGGCAGTATTTCGACAGATTACCCACGGAAAATGGCCTGACTGATGTTTACTAACCACCAACTAACAACTTTCGAAGGAACTAAGCTACCTTGAAAGGCTGCCTGGCCGAGGCGGTAAAGGCGTGCTAGCTTCACCCGGAAGGACGTGGGTTCGGTTCCCCGACAGGAAGTCGTAAAATTAAAGAAACAAAATATCCTCTTCCGCAGGTGGACATAACCCTGAAGTTCACCGAGTCTGCATCAAAGAAAGAGTACCAGGTTAGTTCCTGGGTATAAAGGTGGCAGTGCGTAGCTTGATAACCACTCTACCCCATCAAGTGCCGAGGTTACAGATAGTGGAAGCCTTTACCTTCCACCCCTCCTAGAGCGTGTATGGAGATGACTTTTAAAGCTACCTTGATCAATCCATTTTGTAGGTATCAAGTAACAATATTTTGCTCACCTGTTTCAGACATAGAACTACTGAAATAATATTAGTTCCAGTGCTCGAACTGAGCTCTCTTACCAGTTTTGGTTATTTGTTCATTATTTGTGGATGAGTTATGGATATGAATTTAAGTCTTGTTTTCTCGAGATGTTTTAATTTGAAATGTACTCTACAGTCTACCGGTGGGCCAGTATATACTGTATAGCGGATCTTTCTGGCAGTTCCAGCCCGTTACAGCCCTCGTACCACTTTTCAAATTTCGCGGCAGAGCCGAGAATCGAACCCGGGCCTCCGGGGGTGGCAGCTAATCACACTAACCACTACACCAAAGAGGCGGACATAATTTCATCCTATGACCCTTTAATGTAGAAGTATTCTTTCGCTAGCTCGTAAACTAGTCTTGTATGGGCCATTTTTCCAGCCCTTAGGGCACAATTTAAGAAATGCGACTCGACACTCTGTAACCTGTCTATATCACACAAAGTAAGTGGTCCCATATTATTTCTATACCATATATCACAGTGGGTGTGATGTATGTATGTATGGAGTAGTATCAAAGCTGTAGTTAGAGATAAGGCTGTTAGGGTTTTGATCTTATAGATGACTCTTGATTGCTTTCACTGACTTCTCTTGTATATGATAGCTGAATGAGCTTGCGTAAGTCTGGAGGGTTACACACAGGTAATTGAATTTGATCACTATGATTAAAGGTTCCTTGTACAACGTGAGGGTGTCCTTAAGTGTAGATTTTCCGCCTTCTCTAAATGCCATTTGAACTGTTTTTAAAGGTTAATTTCAAAGTGATTTTTATTTATGAGAATGTATGTAATAGTTTGGGTAATTATGTACAGGTAAAGTATGATTGTGGCTGCGTCTGTTGAAATAAGAAGTTGCAGTATGAGGTACGTTTCCGTTAGATGCTGAGCAACTTGAATGCAGTTTACAAATCCATACAGCTTCTTTAATCATCCGCCGAACTGACTTATCGCTGAAATCTATTTTCAGCTATGATCGTCGTAGACTGGGCCTGCTCGCAAAGTAGTGGTGACCGTTGCCCCTTTTGTTGACATAAGACTGATCCCTTATGGTGGTACTTCTAAATGACAGCTAACTTTCGGTGCCTCCTCATGCTGTTCCTTAACGGGAAGCGAATTCTGTACATTCTAACGGCTCCATCCGTGTCAGCGGAAATAATGTTCCACTATAAAATCTTCTCTTCGGTTGTGGAAATAACACTGATTTCTTAATATTTCAAAATATTCTTCCTTGCGTGATGGATCATGGAACGCCATTTCCCGCAATCAAAAACATCATTACGCTGCAGGTGAGTGCTCTTACGTCGGCGTTAATGGTTTTAGCCTTTCAATTGATCGAATTCCACTGACATTAAGGTGGTAGGCAGTATTGGCGGTGATGTGAGGAGCTGCACGAATGAGTGGCCGTACAATTGAAGACGACTCTGACGCACTTTCTCATTTATTTATTCCTTCGAATAGCATCATTTGTGATGTAGTCACTGGACGAACAACTGTACGGTATATACTGTATTTTCTACTTCGTACATATCGGCATTCTCTTCTCCCTCCATCCCATCCATCCAACATTTATCTTCGCTCGCACTTCAGCGTTAATGTTGGTGTTACCAAATAAAAGATATCGTAAGTAAGGGAAAGTATCGGTCACGGTAGGTTTTCACCACTGACTTCAATATCACTGCCACTCTGATTTGTACGGTATTCTGTCTTTTTGATGTTAACCCTCTACTGCATACTGTTGCCATTAGGTAACAAATAACTTTTCACCTGTATAAATGGATAAATATTTTAGACAGAGGTAATTTTACGGCACTCTTTCAACTGTACAGTCAATTAAAGACATATACCAGTGATGCCTTGTTTTTTATTTTTTACTTATCATAAGACAAAACAATAAAAGTACTCCTTCCACGCCGTCAACATCAGGTCCGAGCCTGGCATGGCGCAGTCTGCGAATTTGGTCTTCACCTTAACATCAAAGACCAAATTCGCCGACGGCGCCATGCCAGCATTGGACATGGTGTTGCAGATTGTGTTTAGTGGTACTGGAAAGCATGACATCATCCACATAAAGTAAGTTCCATGGAACTTCGCGCTGTAGGTCTCGAGTGATCATGTCGATTACACAAATATATATTAGAGGTGGCAAGGCTGAACCTTGAGGAACACCAACTTTGACTGGAAAGCTGTCTGATATACTAGTGGCACGTTGTAGTCTGGTAAGATGAGTTATGGCAGAAGGTTTGAACTACAATTTACCGCTTATGAAACCCAAATTTAAAACACAAGCGCATGTTAATAAGATAGAGTCCCACGTAGAAATTGGAGTTGATAAGTTAACTGGTAGAAAAGTTATTGACAATTTTAACTTTTATATTGTAACAAGAAATTCCCGTACTTTAGGCTTGAAGAACACGAGATGGTACGCAGGGCGTGTACGGCACTCTAAATTCGAGTGGTACAGAGAGGGAGAGGATTTGCTTTGAATGACGTTCTAACATTTTTTTTTAAAAAAATTTGTTCGTATTATTGTTAAAAGTTAAGTCCATATCACCTCAGTACAATGGCGATGTCCCGCGTTGCTCTGCTACTCCTCTCGCCCTTATCATGGGTCAGTTCTCGGCAGTATGGAACCACGTATACTCCAACGAGGGAAGCTCTAGAAGTTCTAGATATTCTAGAAATTCTTGAAGATCTTGGAGGTCTAGGAGTTTGGTTCGCCGAGATCACTTACTCGGAAGAATAGCGTGAAGATATGTATTTAAGCCCTTGGACGCATTAAACTTGTTAGTCTGAGGTGTAGTTTGTGAATTAAAGAAAATGAATGCACTGATGCCGTGTCGAATGTCAATGAAATCGAAAACGAATGTTTCCTTACGGCGCATGAACTGTTCAATTGAGAAAATAGAGCAATTAACTTTCGTGCAGCCGAATGTCAATAGAATCGAACTCGCAAATAAACTGGTCACTTGAGAAAATAAAGGTCTTAATGCACTGTTCAGAATTACTCCAAACACTTTGAATGCAAGTCCTAATGCACTCTTCAGTATCCTAAGTTCGCTATTAGCAGAGATATATTTCAATCACATTGAGATATTAACCACCTGCACTTTTCAAAATTGTAAGTTCGCAAGACTATTGAAATGTTTCAATCACTTCTCACCGTAATTTCGTTGACTGTAGTCTTCGATTACGTACCGTCACATCGCGGTACAAACTTCCACCAGCCATCCGTCCTAACTCGAATGTCAGACAAGACTGTGTCGTGTTGAATTTTCGCTCCTCTTTCATAACAAAATCGCGGAGATTGAAGCTGTTCGTTTTCCTTCAATATCTTCCTTAATCCGAGGTGGATTTCAACGGAACTTGGTGTTATTGGAAATATTAAAATGGTGTATACGGTGATATTATATTAGCATTGTAATTCCTATACGAGTTACTTATGGTAGAAGGCTTAGAAGGTTCTATGGATGATGTTGAGCCAAGGCTGGCTCCTACGTTACTCGCAGCATGCTTGCTGTCACCAGCTGCTATGTTGGCGCGTGGCGGGTATTTTAAGTTTGAAATACTTAAACTAATGCTGGACCAGCGTTCCTGGTACAATATGCTGAATGAATCAGCTCTGGGTTTCGCAGTCAGATGTAAACTATTGGAGATGCCACTTTTTTTTTCAAATTTTCATTATTCAATCAATAGGTAAAAATCCAGTTTCGTGCTGTTTTAGGAGCAAAAATATGTTAATATTGATCTGGTAATAAAATGCTAAACTACTTTTCATTTCTATACTTATTCAAATATTCTCTGAAAATTTCAGATGAATCTAGTTGGAACTCTGCGCAAGGAGCATTTTATGCCTGGCAAAGAGCTGAGAAAATTTTGGAGTTAAAAACGCAACTAAAATTTTAAAAATATACTTGTTTTAAAACTCCCTCAAATTTCAAATGATAAGGTAAATATATTCCAACGGCATTATTGAAATGGTAGTCCGAAAGAACTTTGAAGCTAATGCTGACAGCTTGAGACAAGGCAGCATGGGCTTGCTCTATATACACCGTACCGATACCCTTTAAATCCGACATTTAGCGAAAAACGGATAGGGATTTGAAAAGGAAGAATCGGTGGTTTTTAAATTGTAAATTCGACTTTTTGGGTCAAAAAATGCGCAACATTTTCAGTCAAGTCTCCCCTATAAGCAGGGGAAAAATACTTGGTCGCTACGGAAATGTGGCCAGCAGATAAGCAATAATTTCAGTGTACTTTCTTTCATCGCATACTGTACAAGTATGTGATATTTACCTCTTTGTCTGGTTTTAACCAGGTTAAAAATTAATCTGAGGCAACAGTTCAAAGTTCGTTGTAGTTTCCTCCTTTGTTCCTTACTTGCGTCAAGAAGGAAGTCGATTATAAGTAGAGTCCGGATTATTAGGTACTGAGAGGTTAGAATGAAAACTTACTTAAGCCAGTAACAAGTATACCCTACACTGTACAACGGTTACGCTATGAGATTTGCATAAATATTAGGGGTACAGCCTATAGAACTCCTTGAATTTATGCTACTCTTCCTACTTTATGGTACAACGGGTTGCATGACACTTCCTACAAACCAAATTACTTTGCATTCTAACCTATTACCACCTAAATCTCTGAGGTATAATTATAAGAGTACAGACAAACCTATTGAAGTGCGTGACAAGTTTTATGCAGACCGCTCTACGGTGGTGTAGAGAATGCTGCATAAATTGTCGGGGTTCTTAATTGGCCGTACCCGTTACGTTTGTGCTTAGCTTACACCACATTCATTGAGCAGGCTAGGTGATATTTCCCGCTCACATTGCATTTTAACCTATTACAGCCTGCAAATCTGGTCTCTAGATGAAATCTACATTATGTCGTGAGGATTTAGAGAGTGAATGTCAGTCATTCCCTACTTTAAACCACGGAAGCTGAGGGAACAGATGCCAGTCATGTTCTAAATAATGGGCAGTGAATGTCCATCAGGATCTTCAGTATTCGCCTGTCACGTCTTTATGCACGACAATTGAATTCTGTACAGTGAACTATTCACACTCGCCTGGTGGAGAATGTTTTAATTTATTGCTCACTTTCACTTTTAACTTCCACCTCTCCCAGATCCCAGGGGAATGAGAAGACTGAATACTGCCTGACCGAGATATTGATTCCTTCCCTCCTCCCCACCTCCCTCCATCGTTGAAAGCGGAGAAAAATATCGAGGGAATGAGACCTAAAGTTCTCCTGCTTTTCGTAGCATTACCAGACGATCCGTGCAATGAAGACACGTTCAAAGTTGCCCAGTTTGCAAATTAGAAAGTTCTTCCCCTGAAGGTTAGAGATGCGATCACAGGGTGATACGAATTTTTTTTCTGAGTTCGGATGGAAATATCTACCGGTTGAGGGGGCTAAGATTACCACTCACAGAATTCCGGCACCTCGGCGTCTCCAAAAAGTTTATAAGTAGTTAGTGTGAGATAATAGTTACTTACGCAACATTCACGGGATGTGACTATTTACGTTTATCGGAGATGAGTAGCGTAAATTTATAACTTCATTGGCTGTTGCACACACTATTTTATTTAATGCTGCGGTGAATTAATATAATTAAATTATACATAATTTGCATTCTTCGCAACGCAAATCCTCCATATTTGATCCTCGCATTAAAGTTTCCTTGTTTGGTTTGGTTTTGGTGCTGCTATTTTGTTAATATTGAAAGCATTTCTTAATAGACAGAGAACGGGACCCCATTCAACGAAAAACGTAAAATTAGGGGATTTCCTTGATTGTTCCGACCGTTGAAGGGAAAATGTTTCGAATTGTGAGTCTTGGATAGCTGTATCAAAGAAAAAGTTCGAAAATCATTTCGGGCCTAAATGCCGTTCCGGAAAATAAGCCTAAAAACACCTGTTTCATTACTCGACTTCTTTTATATCCAAATCCTATCTGAATTAATTTATTGCCGGGCTGAGTGGCTCAGACGGTTAAGGCGCTGGCCTTCTAACCCCAACTTGGCAGGTTTGATCCTGGCTCAGTCCGGTGGTATTTGAAGGTGCTCAAATACGACAGCCTCGAGTCAGTAGATTTACAGGCACGTAAAAGAACTCCTGCGGTACTAAATTCCGGCACCTCGGCGTCTCCGAAGACCTTAAAAGTAGTTAGTGGGACGTAAAACAAATAACATTATTATTATTATTATTATATTATTATTATTATTATTATTATTATTAAATTAATTTATTTACGTAAGTCTTTCTGTAATGTGTTCCATGGTTCAATACCATGGGGCGTTTTTGATTTTTGAAAAATTCTACACCACCAAGGGATTAAGTGAAACTATGCATTGACTCGCATTTTTTTACAATTTTTTTACGTTGCACCGACACAGATCGATCTTACGACGACGATGGGATAGGAAAGGTCTAGGAGTGGGAAGGAAGTGGCTGTTGCCTTAATTAAGGTACAGCCCCAGCTTTTGCCTGGTGTTAAAATGGGGAACCACGGAAAAGCATCTTCAGGGCTGCCAACAGCGGAATTAGAACCCATTATCTCCCCGGATGTAAGCTCACAGCTGCATGATCCTAACCGCATGGTCATCTCGCCCGTTTTGGCTCGCATTAGCACTCGTAGTGGTAGAACAAACAACCTGCTAATCTAATCGACCGGATAACGATGACTAAGAAAAGGATTGTAATTGTATTTACCTCAAATTCGTAGCTCATATCCCTAAGAAGTTTTCATCATTGAGTTGCTTGCCTAAAGGGCCTAGAACTACGGGTTTTTTCCGGCAGTCCATCTCAAAACTGCAAATATTGACTTAAACTTTTACTACTTGAATTGTTTTATGTTTGCGTTTGTTGGCGAAACTTCCGAGCTTTAAACTCCAACCACCGTTTAGTGTCATAAATTTACGAAGAATTCTTAATTGGTACTAATACCTTAACTCTTGTATGTAATTTTGTTTACCACGTTAAGCGTTTGACATTCAAATACCATTCATTACCGCCTACTGAACATAAGTACGTATTGACGTAAAACTACCTTTGTTCACAATCGGTATTCACTATGTTGCCTTATAGCAAAAGTTTAACACTACTTGGAGAATATATTGCACATTCAAGCTCAGCGCACAAAAAATCAGCCACCCCTGGAGAAATCATTACAAGCATCATTTAATATCATGTAACTCCTCCTCTGGTCTTGATAACCGCCTTGATTCAGTTAGGAACTGATTTCACAAGGTTGTGCAGGTACGTCTCATCCAAGTTACGTCACTGGATGCTGATGTCGGAGTTTTACCCGCTGTTCCAACATGTCCCAGAGATTATCAATAGGGTTCAAGTCAGGTGATTTTGCAGGCCAATCGAGATGTAACTGGGTGGAGGAGTGTTCATAAAACCTATGAACTTTGCTGTTGTCATCTTGAAAAATCGGAGTATCTTTAGCATATTCATCACGCAGATGTTGACTGAAAGGCAAAAGCTGATCATCCAGAATGTTTAAATAACCATGCTGGTTCATGTTAGTGGTCATCTGAGTGAGCGAGCCCAATCCATGATATGAAAAAACTCCCCCAAACCATCACAGACTCACCTCCTACTTGAACCTGAACTTGCACACATCCAGGATGAAATGCTTCATTTGGCCTTCGGTGCATTCGACGAGCTCCGTCATTGGAATACAGGCAAGAACGTGATTCGTCAGATCACATTACGTTCCGCCAGACAGCTACTATCCACGCCCGATGATTTCTAGCCCATTGAAGACGCGCAGGTCTTGCGAGGTGACCGCCTCCAAATGTTCATAGCATGTACTCTCGCTAACAGGTTGATATGGACCTTCATTCACTGACCGCAGCAATTCTTGTCGGGTTTGGGAAGCGATTTTGATTCACAATCCGTAAAACGCGTCTCCGATCCCTCTCGTTCAGGATCATTTTCCGACGACAATTCTGACGTCGTGTTTCGTGGCAACGTTTAGAACACTACTGCTTGTAGACACGTTGAACCTTCCGCTGAGAAACACAAACAAATCCATCAAATACATGCACCGTATGGCATGGGCACGGCCTAACACGATTGCCCCTTTTTGCCACTCTGTCACATTCTTACGTCTAGCAATGTTGAAGTACACTGTCCGCTTGAAACATCAATATCTCACTGATCGCTTATGCTCACGTAGAAGCAATGCACGTGCAGTTCAGCACGAGACACGTTCACTGCGCCATCTGTGCATGCTTAAATATCTATCTGTGCATCATTAGGGTGACACATTGTTTGCCTGGTGAGCTTGTAACTACAACAGATCGTTGTAATATTTGATGCACATCACCACAATTATTCCATTACTTCATCACTGATAAGTAGAGCCCGGATTTTTATGCAGTAACAGGTTAGATTGCAAACTAATTTGGTTAGTAGGAAGTGTTGGCCACCCGCTCTTCCATAATGTAGCAAGAGTAACATAAATTATAGGGGTTCTGATTGACGTACCCCTAACGTTTATGCAAACCCCATAGCATCTTCGTCGTGAAGGTAGACTATATTTGCTACTCGCTTCACTAAGTTTGCATTCTAACCTACTAAAACATCAAAATCCGGGCTCTACTGATAACTAGAACCCGGAGTATATGTAATTACGTATCCTCTTCCCATCTATGTAGCTACACGAGAAACTGAAATGTCGATGAATCACAGTAACATAACCATTGTTCCAGAAGTTTAAGGTTACATTTTTTTTACATATATTGATGCATAATAAATATTTTGATAAATAATACATATTTCAAATATTTTGAAGGTTATAGCTTATATGAAAGAAAAACAACCTTTTACACTAATTTTACATCGACTTAAGTTTCTTAATGAAACATTTGAAAATAGTTATAAAAGCCTGTACGTCTGTAACATCTAAAAATAATTTAATAATTTAAAGTGAGGTATTTTGTCAGAGAATCGCATCCCTGAACTATGTTGACCTTGCAAATCTTGGGTGTATCTAGCTGTGTCTTTATCAATCGTTCCTTGCACAAACGTTGCTACATTGTTCTCCTCTCTGATACAGCGACTCCTCTTTAATGATCCCTTGGCCAGTCCTTACTTTTATGCCTTATGTCAAAAGCGCCTTTTCTCCTTTCTTTCTTTCTTTCTTTCTTTCTTTCTTTCTTTCTTTCTTCTGCGGTTATTGCCCGTGCTTAACTTCCACAAAGGGCTACACTCTACACAAAAGTATTCAGAAACGTTTTTCTAATAAGCATATTTGTATTTGATGAGATCAAATTTCTTCTCTCTTAATAATGACCTTCCTTGCTATATAAAGAAGTCTACAATTAAATATCTTTTTGCCGATGTACTTGAAATACGTGCCACTGGCTTCATGTGAAGTTGAAAGGTCTTTTTCAGTATATAAGAACATTCTAAGAGACAAATGGCATTCGATGACCGCAGAAAATTTGGAAAACTATATACTTATTAATTGTGCATCCAAATGAAATTCAGAGGTTGAATAACATCTGCAGTTTTAACTTTGTTTGATTTTGTTTCCTTTTCTGTGTACAAGAATATACCAATTGAAGCTTAGATATTAAGTTACATATTTTTTATTTTTTACATATTTAACTATATATGCGTGTACATATTTTACATTTTGTTATTACGTATAACCCGAGCTCTACTGATAAGTCATTTCTATGATAGATATAAATAGACAACCGCCACTGCTTGTTAGGTCCACTTATGCTCCAGGCATCTTCCCTGGTAAGAAAATCTCTTTCTATAGAAGGCATATTTTTTGCACAAAGGGTTTTATAGAACAGTTATTAAAGCATAGCTGTAATTCCAGGTTTTGTCTAAGAAAAGAATTTGTTTCAGTTTGTTCTGGGAACTTAAACGTATGTTTTATAAGCACACACACAAAAAATTCCCTCCCCTAGGTATGCAGTACTGGATTGTTTCATGTCGTAATCCCTGGTGGAATATCCCAGTAGGTTTGTATGTCCATCGTGGAAGTTTATCGGAACCCGGCGGGCAGCTTTCTCTTGTCCGGTTGAGTACAGTCCGTGAAAAAAGTCATGAAGCACCACAAAATATCACAAAAAAAAGTCTTCTGTTCCCTGCTTTTATTGTAGTATGTACAATCAGTCCCCAGTCGCATTTCCACCATGTGTATATTCTACTCTCCTGTAATGTTGTAGGCCATGAAATGTTGGATTTCGGGATATAATTATCTTCAAAGCAACATGATGCCATTGCAGTCTGGGTCATCATTTTATAGACAAGTTTCAGATTGCTCGTATGACATACTATCCTGTCACATGATACAAAATGCATGTAATATTTCCTAGTTTTGTACAATATTGCCGAACACTCACGCTTGAATAAATATTCTAGCATAGTCAATTCTAATAGAATCAGAGATAAGGCTTTTTGTGGATGATACACTGTCTAGAGCAGCGATGGCGAACCTATGACACACCGCACGACATACTAATATATTTCCATGTTTTAATAATAATAATAATAATAATAATGTTACTTGCTTTACGTCCCACTAACTACCTTTACGGTCTTCGGAGTCGCCGAGGTGCCGGAATTTAGTCCCACAGGAGTACTTTTACGTGCCAGTAACT
This sequence comes from Anabrus simplex, assembly GCF_040414725.1. NCBI lineage: Eukaryota > Metazoa > Arthropoda > Insecta > Orthoptera > Tettigoniidae > Anabrus > Anabrus simplex. The sequence continues at coordinate 91,536,073 of NC_090277.1, read as the reverse complement.
CTACCAACACGAGGCTGTCGTATTTGAGCACCTTCAAATACCACCGGACTGATCCAGGATCGAATCTGCCAAGTTGGGGTTAGAAGGCCAACGCCTAAACCGTCTCAGCCACTCACCCCGGCTTTTAATGTTTTCTAACATGTAATACATAGGTCGAAAATCTACCAACAAAAACATATTTTAACATTACGTTTTATTGAAGAAGTATGTCACAATTATATTGCCATATAGTCCGGCTCCGTGGCTAAATGGTTAGCGTGCTGGCCTTTGGTCACAGGGGTCCCGGGTTCGATTCCCGGCAGGGTCGGGAAATTTAACCATCATTGGTTAAATTCGCTGGCACGGGGGCTGGGTGTATGTGTGGTCTTCATCATCATTTCATCCTCATAATGAAGTGCAGCTCGCCTACGGGCGTCAAACTGAAAGACCTGCACCTGGCGAGCCGAACATATCCTCGGACACTCCCGGCACTAAAAGCCATACGCCATTTCATTTCATTGCCATATCTTTTTTATCAGTTTTATTAGGTTAAAGAAAAAAAATCTTATTCATTAAATGTACCTGTTTTATTTTTTTTATTTTAATGTATTTTATTTTTTATTTTATTTTATTTTATTATTTTATTATACACCGACGGAAGGATGTAAAAGTTATTTTTGTGGGGAGATATGACGAGTATCATATGGAAAAATGCAAGAAAACGAACATATCCCTTACTCAACTTTGTAATGCCCTATTGTGAAATGAATTTAATGTAAACATTTTATTATTAATGTCCGTTGGATGCATTAAAATAATTATTAATATTTACCTGTTTTTGAAATGACCGGGCGAGTTGGCCGTGCGGTTAGGAGCGCGCAGCTGTGAGCTTGCATCCGTTAATAGTGGGTTCGAACCCCACTGTCGGCAGCCCTGAAGATGGTTTTCCGTGGTTTCCAATTTTCACACCAGGCAAATGCTGGGGCTGTACCTTCTTTAAGGCCACGGCCGCTTCCTTCCCATTCCTAGGCCTTTCCTATCCCATCGTCGCCATGTGACCTATCTGTGTTGGTGCAACGTAAAACAAATAGCAACAAACAAAATTTTGAAATGTAATATTCAGTGATGTTTGCAAAATAAAATCATGAAATATTCAGCGGAAGGAATTAATACGCAGTACAATCTAATACCCAAATTAAGCCAAACGAGGGAGTTTCGTGATGATTCTAAAGGAAAATAACCGGTGGCACACTACAGAATAACAAGTAATAAAGAAGACATTAATTGACATGCTAGTCGGAAAAGGTTCGCGATCCCTGGTCTAGGGTATTGAGCGACTCCAAAAACACCTTGACAATATTGTGAAAAAGACAGAAGATAGCATACGGGGTGAAACGTGAGGTTGTAAGTTTTACCAAGAGGAAATGTCCTGTCAGTTTTAATTACTTCATGGTCACTCTCTTGCCGTTTCCCTGATAATTTCCAAAAACATGAATATATTTCTATGGCTATTTCTTATTATGATTATTAATGTTATAGCTATAATCAGTGAAGTCCATCAAGTATAAATATTTTTCTTCATGAACTTATTTTCAAATAGTCAATTTTTCATATTTGTCATTTGAATCTTTCAACTAAACAAATGAAGCTAACTCAATAATTCCAATATAGCATCTTCTATTTCTTCTTCTCAATGAAATATACATGCATGAAAAATTTCATCTTAATAGTATAAAAATTTGGAGTTACCGGAAACTCGGTAAAGAGCTTATTGGGTGACAGGTCTTCACTTTTTTTGGTTATAATTCCGAAAGAATTGGAGATGCTAACAACCATTTTGCGCTGTTTTCAATTTTAAATGGAAAACTGCATATTTTGTCGACCAAATGCGTTAGTTCCCCTTAACACCTAGGTGATTACTGTGATCCCCATGAGGTTCTATCACCCCATCAACATAGTAATTAAAACCAAGAAGATTTCTGTTCGTGGTAAAACTTACAATCTAACTTTTCATCTTTAGGGTAGTCGAAATATTTTATACTTTCCGCGTCGGTGCGGTAATTGAAACATACCTTTTGCCTCGATATTTGAATGCTCTGCTAAACTCGAGTTCTGGTGGAAGATGTGGTTCAGCGAGTTTCAAGTGACAGGAGGTTTCTCCCATCAAGTCAATCTCGAGCACGGCAGGTTTCTTACTGCCTCGCAGTCTCCACGTAGACCTCCGCGTTAGAAGGGGGAGGACAAGTATGTCAAGATTACACTAGACGACGTCAGATGTTTTCTTGACTTCTTCTCATTCCTGTCCTCGAGTTCAGAACAGAAAGAGAGAAGGAAGAGAAAAGAGTGAGTAAAGAAAATATCTTGCGACCGTCTTGCGGCTCCGAAATAAAATGTATTCAAACCACGTTTCATTACAAGAAGTGTAATAGGGCCAGCAAAGTTCTTTATGGAATATGAACACATTGCATAAAACTAGGAGACAGTAATAAGTGAGGGCAAGGTCTGAGTGCACCGAGGTACGCTGCGAGCGCAGGTAAAATACAAACACTGTGAAATCTTGTAAAAGGAATGTCAACTACGTAAAATAAGCGTTCGACTTAAAGTCGTTAAAAAGTATACAGGCTGGTCGAAAACAACTTCAACTGCGATATGAAGTTAATAAGTTAGTCATAATGATAAATATTTTTTAAGGGAGACATAAATCTTTGAAAATTTAAAAATGGAGTGTATTAAACATTTTTCCTCAGCAATGGAAGCGAATACTAAAAGGAAGCCTAGCATGACAAACACGTTATTTCTTAATAATATTCCTACATATTTATAAATCATATAATTAATTAATTAATTATTCAAAGTGGCGGTGTATCATGGCCACTACTTTGCAGTATCCGTGATAATTTCCAAACACATGAATATTTGTCTATGATTCATTTTTATTATGATTAGTAATGTTACGGATACAACCTGTACTAGAATCTGTGAAGTCCATCAAGAACAAATATCTTTTTTGAAGTTATTTACAAGTAGTCATTTTTTCATAAATTTCTTCAAAAATATATTTTTTTTAATTTAGCCAATGAAGCTAGCTCAATAATTCTAGTGCATCTTCTTCTTTATGACATATACAAGCATACAAAATTTCATCTTAATATCTTAAAAACTCTCGGAGTTATCAGGGAAACGGTTCAGAAAACAAACGTTACAGGAAACAAGCAGCAGACTTACCAGGGCTTCATGTTCTTGCTCATAACTCAGAAAGTATTGGAGATATTAACAAAAAAATTACACTCCTATAAAGAGAGAGGTTCAAATTTAAATGAGAAAATAAAATTTAAAAATCGCATTTTCGGTCGGTCAGAAGTGATGGTCTCCCCTTAACGATGAAAATGTTTCCTAGCAGATAACGTAGATTGTCCCCATACTACTATGCATTCATTTTAAAATGTTAAAATTATTTTATGGTACTTTAAATTTCAGTTAAATTACATTTCACGTGAAGTTTAAATGATATATCGTTTGTAATAATAGCAGGCTTCATAGACTGAGCCACGTCATGTACAGAAAGGCATAAATAAATAAATAAATAAATAAATAAATAAATAAATAAATAAATAAATAATTTTTTGTGACTTTCTCTGTTCACTGAATTTCTGAAAATAGAATTTGAAAGTTATCAGGCGTCTGATGATAATGCGAGTTTCATTACGGGTGAGGACATAGATGTTTACTATCCAAGATTAAAATACAACAGCAATGTAAAGGTATCTACCAGATAGCTGTACAGTATAGGGCGTTACACTCTAGGTGGCCCGCCCCACCCATTCAGGGTGGGGAATGAAAACATTTATAGATATATAGGTAGTACAGTATGTCTTCAAATAAATAACCTAATTGACGTTATTCCCAGCAAGCTTGATTGGATTGTTGGTGTGTTGATCAGATAATTATAACCCAAGCAACCACAAGGTGGAACTTTATCTCCTTAACTCCGTATTATATTAGAAACTAGCAGCAGTACTCTCCGTTGACGGAACGATTAAACACCCAGCTACTTTCCGCCGATATGCAGGCAGGCTCTTTTACTCGGGGCCAAGCAGTAATCTCATCTATCGGAGAAGAGTCGCAGCAGAAGAGACAAATCACATCACAACAGTGGTCAATGTAATGTTATTGTTGATCACTTTTATGTACGTAGGCCTTCCCATTTAGGGATATTAGAGCATCTAATGGAAAGGCAGTCTTTTCTTCCTTCGCGACTCTCTCTTGTATTAAAATTCAAGTGAACGTTCTTTTACGATTTTATCTCATTGTTTATATTAAACTTCACAAAATTTCTTTTCGATAATGGACCGATGACCATACGTTTCTACATCTTATGACAACCATTACATAAACCATCACCAGTCAACAATATTTCCATGTTAGCAGTGCTTGTTGTTGATTTGGACTAAGTAACAAATGTCTAAATACATTATTCTATCATCATAGTCGGTACGGTAAAACTGTATAAGACATAAATGATTGTAACTTGTATTCTCTATAACATTTGTTTTACGGTATGGAATACTTTTCGTTAGCACCAAAACCATGGGTATTTAAAAAATAACTTTTAGGCACCTTCCCCTAAACTACCATTTTATCCAGCGTGAATGAAAATTATTTATAACCTAGACTGTAGCACCTCATTTCTATACTTTACATACCGATTTTCATTTAAAACATTTCACTCATTTTCTCATGGTTCGATGTTAGCAACAAAATTCACGAATACCTATGTTTATCAGCCACTGCAGGTACGGTAAAAATGTGTGACATAAATGATCGGAAATTTAAAATTATATAACTTTAGGTATGAAGTGTTTATAAATATGACTATTAACAACAAATATTTGAGAATTAAATTTTAGGTCTTTCCCTAAACTAACATTTAACTCAGCGTGAATAAAATTATTTATATCCTAGATTGCAGTGCATTATTCCCCGATTTTACATACCGATTTTCATTACATTCTCTTCAGCCATGTTCTAGTGATAAGCGAACATACAGAGAGACAGACAGAAATTACGGAAAAATTAAAAAGTGCATTTCTTTGTTACTGTGGATACGACCGATACAGGAACACCATTCTTTTTAAATTCTGAGCAATGTATAGACAAAATTCTTGTTGTTGTTGTTGTTGTTGTTGTTGTTGTTGTTGTTGTTGTTGTTGTTGTTGTTGTTGTTGTTGTTGTTGTTGTTGTTGTTGTTGTTGTTGTTGTTGTTGTTGTTGTTGTTGTTGTTGTTGTTGTTGTTGTTGTTGTTGTTGTTGTTGTTGTTGTTGTTGTTGTTGTTGTTTAGTCATCAGTCCGAAGGCTGGTTACATCCTCAACAGCTCCGTCATCAGCTGTCATAGATGACCTAGGCATCACTGAAAAGGCGTACTAGGGAAATGAGGAGTGAGGTAGTTCCCCGCTGCTTTCATCGCCGAGCTAGAAGTTGCTATTACATATCAGTCTGCCAAGCCCACTGAAATGCATACACCAACCGACCCTTTGAGCAACATTTTCACACCATTCATAGCAGGGACTGGCTGCATAAGGAATGGCATTACTAGCATCACTCATACCTTAGTCACTTTCATTTTGCCAAAGCGAAGGATAATGCTGAGACAGATCAATGAAAATAACAAAACTTCTCTAGGCCATAACAGAAGATATATATATAGATATTTCAACCTCCGTGGCTCAGGAGGCAGCGCGTCGGCCCCTCACCGCTGGATTCCATGGTTCAAATCCCGGTCACTCCATGTGAGATTTGTGCTGAACAAAGCGGAGGCGGGAGAGGTTTTCCTCCGGGTACTCCGGTTTTCCCCGTCATCTTTCATTCCAGCAACACTCTGACATATAATTTCATTTCATTTGTCAGTCATTAACCCTTTACTGCATACTGTTGCCCTCAGGCAACATACAACTTTTCACCTGTATAAATGGACAAATATTGTAGACAGAGGTAGTTTTACGGCACACTTTCAACTGTATAATCAATTAAACACATATCCCAGTGATGCCTTGTTTTTTTTACATAGCATAAGACAAAACAGCCCTACAACCGAAGGTACTCCTTCCACCCCGTCAACATCCACGCGAACCAACCACCGTTTATTTTACGTGGGCCCTCCCCATCACATTACCACACGCTTCAGGAGTACCTCTGGCTCAACCTCAAAGACATTACCGACCTACGGTTCTGCAAGCTGTACTTGCGCCTTGCAGTACGTACCCATGGCCAGTAGGTAGTAATGTTCGGTCTTGGAATGTTAAAAGCTTAGCGTAAAATCGTGAAAATTCGTATATATATTCAACTATGGCAATCCACATCACATATGAGTGTTAAGCTATTAGCCCCAGTTAAGAATTGCCGGTACATCTAATACACTGAACGTATGTTGAACATTAAAGCTTGAAATTTTCTTCACCAAACGAAAACGAAAAATAATTCATGCAGTAAAGGGTTAACCATTGCCCCAGACGAGTGCGACAGACTTCGGCAGCCGGCACAATTCCTATCATCGCCGGAAGATGGGAGCTTCATTCATGCCATCCCTGACCCGGTCACTGACTGGAAAACAGGTTGTAGGTTTTCATAGATGTTTCTAAAGCACTTCTTAAAATTTAGTAGTGAAAATTGTAATTCATTATGTACATTATAAAAATATTTGAGGTTATAGGTCTAACTCTTTCTTGTATCCGGTCAAAATACACAAACTGATGTGAACATAAACAACTTATTTCTTACGATGTACCTAAATTGAAGATGACGTGGATTTCTTCCCTCTTTCTTTCATCATTTTCTGCCGGAATTTCAAACTCTGGTATCGCGGCAGTGATCGAGAGTGACTGGGAGAACTCCGCCCTACCTTCATGGCCTGTGACGTAAACATAACGTCACTGTGGCTGAATAGCATACGCTGCGCTCATCGCCTGCCAGTCCGCCCGCCCGCTTTACAGTGCCGTGCGCCCGCTGGATGGACTGGTCAGCATGAGCACTTCACGGACTAGATGATACTGGCGCCTTGTTCAAACACGTTTTTATTATAAACTATGTGTGCCTGAAAGTCCTTTCCATTATTATTATTATTATTATTATTATTATTGTACCGGGCGGTGCACCTCCACGCCGCTAATTCAAACATTGCGCCCATTGAAACTCCTCTACTGGAGAAAGCCTGAACTTTAACAACCATATTAATTCTAAGGTTTCTCAGAAGATGTCGCTATTGTAAATTTTGAAGAGTTCTGAACTGTGTCTTTTTCGATTTATATTTGTTTGCTCTGTAGTAAGAAGTGGGGACATTCTCTTATAGATGGCACTACTTAAGAACTACAATTGTGCACCTTAGTGCGAAGTGAAGGAACCCTTTTTTTTTTTTTTTTTTAAGAAATTTGGTATTCATAAGTTTGTTCTTTGTTAAATTTCTTTCAGTCATTGTTTGGGTTGGCAATGTTAATCCTTTCTTTCCACCAGTTTTGAAAGTAGCCAATCCCGAATTTCTTAAATTAATTTTCGGCCAATCGGGGCTTTCTTCCCCAACCTGCTCTGTAACTGTGTTCTGTAACCAATAAACTGCTGTGTGTGTGTCCTATCATTCATGAAACGTCTCAAATTTTCCGGTAGGATATATAAACTGCTGATTTTCTGGTCTCCTCGCCACTTCAGTAACATCTTTCCTAGTGTGATTATGTAGCAGGAGGCGGGAAGCGCCTCTTTCTTCGGGCAGCAGTTCATCCATAAGGTAATGGCCGTTTAATAACTTCATTTCTCGCTAGCTCAGCAGTTTAACCCTCGGGGCAGGTTCGAAAACTTTTATCATGTAACCTATTTTTAAAATGTAATAGACACTTGGTAAAACTTCGACTCTTTAACTATAAATTGGGATAGAGAGTGCTAAACCCTCTCGAGCTCCCACTCCTATTGTTTTGAGGTGACTGTGTTTTCACAACCGTTTCTTCCTTTCTTAATGTAATAAAGTCTTCTTATACAAGTCACCTCTTTAGTATGTGATTAGCCCTTGTGTAAGCGGCCTAGTGCCAAATAGGTTTTAAAACTGTATTAAGAGCGCAAGTTACGCCTCCATTCAATTCAGAATTTTGGGCCATGTAACTGACCTGTTTCTTTACTGAATAGGCCTCAGTAGGTCGGGTATTATTACGCCTGTTCTTGTGTGCCTGGAGGGCAGATTGAAGGTGGAGTTTGGTGTGGCCTTTGAATAGGCCTGAACTTTGAGAGCGGGTTTGCTCTTTCTTAAAAGTGGATTTTCTGTATGCCTCGTGGAGGCTTTACTGGGTAATTGGGAGCAAGTGCTCCTTGGCATATTGGGGTTTTCTGCCCCTTTGTTGAACTTTGTACATAGGTAAAGTTGGGCTCATTGCTCAAGGATTGTGAGTCTGGGGCTCGAAGCCCAAATCCTGTAACAAACTGTAATTGTACTTTCTTAATTTGTTGATATGCTACTGGGTGCCTGTTGTACTTGTTATTTCTTAATCTAGAAAAGAAAATTAACCTTTTATACATTTTAAATTAACTTTAATTTCGTAGTTGAGACCTATTCCACCCAGCACCTTCTTTCACCTCTGCTGGTCCACAAAAACTCCGTAACAATTATTATTATTATTATTATTATTATTATTATTATTATTATTATTATTATTATTATTATTATTATTATTATTATTATTCACGTCGTTATGTCCAACTGAGGAGCACGATTGAACTTATTTAGCTGAGGATTTTGCCTTCTTCTCTTCCCCAAATCTCTTCATCCTCTGACTGAAATTCTTCTGTCAAGATTTTATAAGTTCTAGCTTCAGGCTTCGTGAAACAACAGTTATTAATCAGTGTTCTGAAAGCAGATCGGTTCTTCACAGTTTTCTGGTTGATGTTGATTTCTGAATATCTGATTCTATTTCATTTAGCCAGTTGTTTCAGTGTGAGGGCAAGATTTAGGATTCTTTTGGTCAGTCTATCATTGTTCATTCTGAGAATGTGACTGTAGAATTTCAACCTGCTTTTCCTGATAGTCACTGGCCGAGTAGGCCGTGCGGTTAGGATAGCGCAGCGGTGAGCTTGCATCTGGGATATAGTGGGTTCGAACCCCACTGTCGGCAGCCCTGAAGATGGTTTTCCGTGGTTTCACAGTTCCACACCAGGAAAAGGCTGGGACTGTACCTTAATTAATGCCACGGCCGCTTCCTTCCCACTCCTAGCAAAAAAATTCCTGATAGTGTCTCAGATTTTTCAGTATGGCAAAAAATTTCGTGAGATTTGCTTTTCATCTATACACCCTCTGTGCAGACTGGGCCAAAATTTTCTGTAACATTTTTCTTTTCTTGCTTTTCTATATTTTTTATCGGTGATCTACCGCCAATGATTAAGGTTTCCGATGCGTATACTACTTCAGGTTTTACTACTGTATTACAATATCTTAGTTTTGTTTTCAGAAATAACGATTTTTTGTTATGTGTGTTCCAAGCAATTCGATACGCTTTCTGTATTTAAGTAATTCTCTCCTTATTTGCTTCACTATTTAATCCAGGAGGTTGAATGATTTCTTTCAGGTATTTGAATTTATTTACTTGGGAAATTTGTCCAAATTTAGTCATCATAACTTGCCCATTTAGAAACCGAGAGGCTCCTTCCGTGTACTGGGTTTTTCATATGATATTTGAAGTCCTGTTTTGGCTGCAACTTCATGTAGGTTTTCGAGGGAGTGGATTGCTACTTGCCTATTATTAGAAATAATTGCCAGGTTGTCTGCAAAAGCTAGACACCGCAAGTGAATTCTGTTTTTCAGTTTTCTACCAAGAGTTATTCCTTTAACTTCTTTTTCCCAGGTTCTGATTACTTTTTCTAGAATAAGATTGAAAAAGTGATGTGAGAGTCTGTCTCCTTGTCGAACCTCTGTGTTGACATCAAGAGGCTCAGATATTTCTCCTAAGAATTTAACTTTGTAAGTAGTGTCAGTTAATGTATGTCTGAGTAATTCTCTTGTTTTTCTGTCTACTTTATAAATTCTTAGAGTACTTTGAAAAGTGTCTGTCGGTCTATGGAGCCATATGTTTTCCTTAATTTTAAGAAGGTGATCATTTTCTTCAACTTATTATTATTATTATTATTATTATTATTATTATTATTATTATTATTATTATTATTATTATTATACGTAGTACGAAATAACGAGGGGAAAACCAAATTGTACAGCTGAAAATCATCAAACACGACAAATCATCATTATCATCATCATCACTGGCGCGACAGCCCTTTGTGGGCCTTGGCCTTCTAAAGAAGTTTTCCCCATTCTTTCCTGTTAAGTGTATAGCTCCTTCACTTCTTTATTCCAATTACCTTTACATCCTCTCTCACCCCTTCTTCCCACCTTAACTTTGGTCTGCCAACTTTCCCGATCCCTTCTGGCACTGCATTAAATATCTTCTTTATCATTCTGTCATTAGCACGCAGCACATGTCATGGCCAATCCAACTTTCTGATCTTTATACAGTTAACAATGGTTGGTTAGTTATATAAAGTATACAATTCATGTTTATATCTTCTTCTCCAGACCCCATTTTCTTCCACTGGCCCAAACATTTGCCTCAAAATCCTTTAAAATATACCGAGCTGTCCTCCTTCAGATTTTGAGTGTGTCCAGGTCTCAGCACCATATGTTAATACAGGCTTTACTAAAACTTTTTACATCAGGACTTTCGTTTTCCTGAACAGCAGCTTAGACTTCAGATGTTTTCTGAGGCCATGATAGCACTTGTTAGCAGACAGTATACGTTTTTGGATTTCAGAACTAACATTGTTCTTGGAATTAACTACTGATTCAAGGTAGGTAAAGCTACGCACAACATAAAACTTATACGAGCCAATCAAACACGACCCAACAGTCTCATTTATTACTGACTTATTGAGATTAAAATGTAATAACATGGCTCTGAGCATGTAATATTTGCTACTGAATTGATTGCAGTATCTGGAAACTACATGTATCAGTTCTTGTATATAATTGAGTGGCTGCGCATATTACATTGCTTGTAATGGACCAAAGAGATTTAATGTTTGATCTATGTTAAACGCGCTGTGAACTGCTCGCAATTAATGGATCAACAGCTGAATCGGAATCTGGCCAGCTCGGTTACAAGTTGGAACATTAATCCAATATGATGCTGAATTTCCTGAACCGCAAATAGTCGCCGTGCGTGGCAAAGTAGTGTCCGCAGATTAACGGCTAGGTGAATTTAATGTCTTGCGTAGAAATGTATTACCTGCTGTATTCGGAAAGCTATTGTTGCGCTTGAAAGGAAAGGTAATATTAAGTATTATTATTAGCACGCAGGAGGTCGAGGGTTCGATCCTGGGTTGAGGCGCACTTTATTTGCTAATTTCCATCGGACATTAATACAGTAAGACACCTTTTCTTAGGTCACATGTATCCTACATTTACAAAATTTAGTAACGCTGAGCACATCTAGTAGATGAAGTGGTGCGAATAAATTCACGCCCACGACGTGGAGAGGGCGTCTTTCAAAGCTGACCAATGAAAACGAATGTTCGTGCATTTCTAGGATCATAGTATGTAAGTGCAAATGGTTTCTAGAGGACCCGCTGCAATCGCTGTTGACGATTAAGATGCCAGATACCATACCACCTGGACTACATTTACGAAATAAAAAACATACGCCTCAAACCAGGATCGACCCCCTCGACCTCCTGCATGCTAACCCAAAACCCTATCCACTGCACCATTTGTACAGCACGACTAACATGCGCTGACAGAGGTAGTTGCCCTACATGTGGTTACAGTATTGCCATATTGCCACTCTTCAACGTCCTTTTTCTGCCGGATATACTCGTAGGACGAACTTTCGTGAGAGACGTTATTGTATTGCTGGCATGTGAGGAGTCACGCTGCGACGCCCGAGTGCGCGAATTTCGCTTCACTCTGTATACCGCTACAGAAACACATAATAGTAATTACATACCTCCATATAAGATCGGTGTCAGGAAGGGCATCCGGCCATAAAACATGGTCAAATCACCATGTGCTACTCGGTTCTCACCCACTGTAGAAGAATAACAAGAAGAAATATTGGGATATGTGAGTGGAGTGAGCAACTCCGTGTCCTTCCCACTTACGGTAGCGCCAGAGTATATGACAGAGTAATGTATTACGAGTCATGTCCAGTGGCAGTATCCTCGTGCCTAATCTGATTACAGGAAACAGACACACACCACGCCTGCCCTATCTGTCCTCTGATGTTCGTGTAAGGTTATATACATGAGTCCTTTCAAGACTCATTACTAGACTCCAAATTTATAAGTAGTAATCGCGTACAATGCAAACTAATTTATTAGCAAGGCCTGATTTAGATGACCGAAATAATACATTATCCAACAAGCCTAAAATGGCAATAATTAAGACACGAGCATATTTATAAAACTCGCTTAAGGGGGGAGACCTAGCTTAACACGGGGAAAATAGGCCAATATTCATTCGATTGTTATATATGCCACAAACATTGTTGACAAATGCTGCACATACCCTAGGATTGGCATGCTTCAGAGCAATCAGAAGCAACTGCAATAATGTCAAAATTCTAATTATAACATTTTCAAATAAAGTATTCAATATTTCCCGCCTTTTAACAATATATCACGGTTTCCTTCATAACCCTCTTACTGCTTCACGCATAATTGTGAATTTTTCATAGTTTCCTCCCATAGTGTTGTACTACAATCTGTACCTCATTCATATCAATAGGATTTAAATTCGATTTTATATAATATTTTTAATTAAAAAGCTATTAATATTTTCTGGTGCTCGGAATAAAAACGTGACAAAAATCGGAATTACAGTCTATGTTAATGATTGAGGTTCATTTTGTAGCTGGAGTTTTGATACACACTTTGAAAAAGAAAAGTACGAAAATTCTTATAAACTTGGAATTTATAAGGGAAACAGTGATATATTGTTAAAAAGGTGGGAAATTTTGAACTTTTTATTTTAAAATATTAAAATTATTAAAATTCTGACATTATTGAAGTAGCTTCTGGTTGCCAGGAAGTATGCCAATACTGGGATATGTGCAGTAATTGTCTACAACAATTGTAGCATATTTAACAATCGAATGAATATTAACCATTTTTTCCTTTGTTAAGCTGGGTCTCCCCCCCCCCCCCTTAACTCGTTTTATAATTTCCATATGAGTGTCTTAATGACCGTTATAGGCGAGTTGCATACAATTGTTTATGGTCGACGATAATTATAAATCTATTTTTAAATATTCATAAATTTCTGTCGATATGTCGCTGAGACAGTTGAGTTTATTGAACAGAGCGCATGCGCTGGGTTATTGATTTTCCGTGAGTGGAGCAGAGACCTTGACAATGTCATATGTTTTCAAAGCTTTGATAGAAGGTTATCGTAACCTAGCTTTATTTCAAATACAAATTGCTTATTGTACAGTGAATTTTGCGGGAATGTGTCGTGTGGTTATGGAATATTGGAAGTAGAGGGTGCATTGATGTTAATATGTGTGTCCGACATGTTTGATTTTGGAAACAAGTGCGAAGCTAGTGCGTTAAGCGCAGGTGCGATGCTATCCTTGCCTAATTCGTCAAACAGTTGTATCGTAATGAAAATTTGAACTCTGATTGGTGGAGAACCTGTATCATAGTGAGCGCAGAGAAAAGCAAGACCACCCATTGTGGGTGGGGAACGCAGACGAAGAATACACCCTGCCTGTCGTATGAGGCGACTAAATGGTGCCCCAGGGGTTCTCAAGTTGGGATCGTGGTTTGGCGACCACGGGGCCCTTATCTGAGTCCTGGCATTGCTTCCACTTACTTGTGCCAGCCTCCTCACTTTAATATGTCCTGTCCGACCTCCCTTGGTCAACTCTTGTTCTTTTCAGACCCCGAACGTATTGGAGCATTCGAGGCCTACAGAGTCTTCATCTTCACGCCCTTCATGGCCTTGCCTTTCTTCGTCCATTATTTCTTTCTTCGAAGTGGGTTGGGGAGTCAGACGAGGAATACACCCACGGTATCCCCTGCCTGTCGTAAGAGGCGATTAAAAGGGGGCGACCAAGGGATGATTGTATTAGAACCATGAAACCACTTGTGATTAGTACCACCACGCGGGGAACACCATGGGTCGCTTTTACTTGCGCGTAGTACCACTATATTCGGTACCAAATAGGCTTGTGTTTAGCAGCAACAGAGTGCGCTGTCGGCTTCTACAGAACCTGTGATTAGTACCACTATATGAGCGACATCATGGGTCTGCCTTGTCTATGATTAGTACGCGCTATATGAGGAACACCACGGGATAGTACGAGTCCCTGTGGTTAGTAGACTTAATGTGACGAACGCCTTTGATTTGCGTTGCCTGTAAATGGCGCTGAAATGTGAGAAATACCCTAGGTCTGTGTTACATGTGCGCATTACATTACCTGCGAGTAGTACCATAATGTGTGGAATACCGGGAGTCTACGGGACTTTTGATTAGTACCGCAACATAAGTACCATGGTTCTACCTTCCTGGCGATAAGTACCATTATGAGGGGCAGATGACTTGGATTTTGGACCCCTTTAGACAACAAGCATCATAAATTCAGTATTGTGCTGTAGGAGCAGTCCCTTGGTCAGTAATAGTATTGTTTTACGTCAGTTTCTGTGAATGTGTGGCATTGCGGGTCGCATCCACTGATTGTTTTAAGTTCGTATCCATCCATTCATTCTTCGTCCTCACGTTTTGAATTCTGGTCAGTGGAGAATTTTGTTCTTTTATATTGTCATTGCACTTCACCTCATATCGTACCATTAGGACCCGATGACCTAGATGTTAGGACCCTTTAAACAACAAGCATCATCATCATCATTAAAAGCAAGACCATTGTGATATCAAGGGAAAGGCATTGTGAAAATTGGTGGTCAAAGCCTTGAAACTGAAACTGCGCTGTTGGTGGGGTGTAAGGGAATGGAGGAGCGGAAAGGAACTTACCACCCTACCGTACGTAAACTCCAGCTCAGGCACACCTGTGCGGAGTTTCGGACCTGCCTTCGGGCAGAATACACCCTTATCCTTACCTTCCCATTAAACTAGTATCATTGTCGTCCGACTCGTTGGCTGAATGGTCAGCTTCTGGCGTTCGGTTCAGAGGGTCCCGGGTTGGATTTCCGGCCGGGTCGGGGATTTTAACCTTAATTGGTTAATTCCAGTGGCTCTGGGACTGGGTGTGTGCGGCGTATTCAGCATTAGAAATCATCCTAGGTAGGGCCCTCATCTTCACAGACATGCAGATCGCCTAACAGGCCGTCTATGAGAAAAAGACCTGCACCAGGCCTCTCCGGAGGCCATACGCCATTATCATGGTATCGTTGTTATTCTTCTTAATATGTTTACCTTCCAGGGTTGGTTTTTCCCCTCGGACTCAGCGATGGATCCCACCTCTACCGCCTCAAGAACAGTGTCCTGGAACGTGAGACTTTGGGTCGGGGGACACAACTCGGGAGGATGACCAGTACCTCGCCCAGGTAGCCTCACCTGCTCTGCTGAACTGGGGCCTTGGCGGGGGATGGGAAGATTGGAAGGGATAGACAAGGAAGAGGGAAGGAAGCGGCCGTGGCCTTAAGTTAGGTACCGTCCCGGCATTTTCCTAGAGGAGAAATGGGAAACCACGGAAAACCACTTCGGGGATGGCTGAGGTGGGAATCGAACCCACCTCTACTCAGTTGACCTACCGAAGCTGAGTGGACCCCAATTCCAGTCCTCGAACCACTTTTCAAATTTCGTGTCAGAGCCGGGAATCGAACCCGGGCCTCCGGGGATGGTAGCTAATCACACTAACCACTACACCACAGAGGCGGACAGTATCGTTTATTGTCATTGAAAGTGTGGGTGCATTTGTATGGGACACCCTGAATTACGTATCTATGTAAAAGGTATATTTAAATTAAAATTCTGCGAATTGCTGGCTGGCTGAAAATATTGAGTACTGACTGATTTTCATCCGAATTAAATTTAGATTTAAGAACCTCAGCAACGCGAACTTGTTTTACAACCGCAAAGTGCTCAGGTCTGACGACCGCTATATCCTCTTCCTTAAATATTAGAAAGAACGACAACAAATCCTCTAATTATCTGGTTCAAGCGACATCAAGTACATAGCATGCTCCATAATTGTGCCATCATTGCTTTAAATTTTTCAAATCGACATGTGTTTAAATTTTTAATATTGGCTGCGCGATATTCAGGTCCGTCAAGCGACTCTTTTTAACTTTTATAGCTCGTCCTCTCTTTGTGGACGAGCCCGCTCACGATACCCGCGCTCATGGTATACGATCCTGCGGAATCAGATTACAGCTCGACACCGGACATGGCCTGCCATGTTTTAACGTCACAGCATCCCCACTGAGGAAGTTATCTCTTCACTAAATAAAGTTACCTGCCCTGAAAACTCATCATTATTTCACTGCACACACACACACACACACACACACACACACACACACAGGGTGAGCCAGAAAAATGTCACAATAATCCCAAGTAACAACGTGATCGTGTCTATGGAGACTTTAATGCAGTAATACATTAGTCTGCCGGGATACTGCAGAGTGCACTGCGGTTGTGTAGGAAGGTTTGCATAAATCGTAGGGGTATTATCGCCGAGAATAGTCCAACTGTTCATGGAAGGGGCAATATTATATTCTACTCTGTCGGTAGAGTTATTATCGTAAACTTTGACTGAATCTTCAAATAGCATCTCGTAATTCAGTGATACAAAAGCTCTCATGAATTGATGGCAGAACTGTGATGCGACGTATTAAGCAAGAATTAGGAGTTAGGTACCTCATCATTGCATCCCACATCGAGCTAGAAATTGCAAGTACTCCGTGGCTGCCCTATAAGAAGCATTTTTAAATGGATGAGGACGCACTTGTATACCAAATGTCTTTCCTCAGCCCCACTCATATTTCAGCAGCTATCATAGAACCTAGGGTGAAAATCAGATTAAGACTTCGGTGGAAGCATATTTTACTCTGGTCTGTGCCAAGAGACAGACGAAAAAATACTGAATTCATCCAGAAATTATTTTTATTATTATTATTACCGAATTTTTCTGGATCACAGAGGTGAAAGATGCGGGCATGAAACATTAACAAAACAATTCGCTCAGCGACGGAACAAGATTTCAGGTACAATAGTTTACATACAAGATAGGAGAAATCAGAAAATCAACAAAATTGTCAATTAATCATCTGAGCTTTAAGCTCCCAATTTTCAAAGGATACCTTAGCAATATTGCTCAATCCACTCTATAGTCAAGGAGACAGGTCTCCTAATTTCATTTCCAAGGTATACCAACACTTCTATACAAAAATAGAAGGAGCGTCTATGTTCTATGGGATTATCTAGGAGACTACGCTCCAAACCTTACACCATTACTGCCTTATCACGACAACCTTCAACCACCAGAGCATATTTGCTCTCTAAAATTTACACTTTCAGGCCTCTCAAGGCACAACCTGCATTTTACAATAGAAACAGAATTCACTGTCTCAAACTCTCACGGTCTAACTACTTATCAGAAATAACTCAGTTTTACAGGAGTGTCAAATACTCATTCTACCTGGGCCTCTGTGGGTAGAAACAAAAACACAGCTTAATGTTACTGGCCCCAAAATAAAAATGATGTGGTGGCAGACACTTGCTCACTGTCCGACGTTCCAGAGGCTAATTAGAATTAGCTACTGAGGTGACTAGATGGAAAAGGTTTACGTTGCCAAGCCCAAGACAGAAACGGTTACAAAACATAGCCACCTCACATTCAAGTTGACGGGGGAACTCGAGAGTGTCTCACACTCTCTATTCCCGAGTTTCAGCTTAGTGCATTTAGGCCTGTTTGAAATTTACAGAATAAATTTATATTTTAGAAGTTTGGAAATTTAAGGTTACATGATGAAAGATAGGAAACATTCCCCTCGAGCTAGCTTTCATAGGCTATCACCTAGTTATTAAATGGTTGCCATTACCTTACTGCGCTGGACCGCTCGATGAAGGGCGAAACGCCTCCGCCTCCATTATTAGCAACCGACTGGTGCATCGAATTCGCGGTTTCCAGCATTTGCTGTGATGGACAGTTCTCCTGTTCATTAACAGGTGTCAATTCCGCGCCAGTGTTATAAATATTTTACAGGCCAGGTTTGTTTTTCATATCGGGTATGTACAAGGTCTTTCATTTTTTTTGCAATTCATAAGCCTTTCATATTCTTTTGTGGATGCTCTAATTTTCTCTTCCGTACATCTTCATGTCATAAGAGGCTACTAAGAGGGCAAAAGCCGAAAAATCTGTACTCGCTCTCGCCCCTTTTAAGGCCAAGAAAAGATGCCTATGGTTGTGTGCTTTTCAGTGTAATGGAGTAGATGTAATAGCGCAAAATTTATTTTTCCGAACCTTTTCTTTTTGCAGTTTGTTTTACGTCGCACCGACACAGATAGGTCTTATAGCGACGATGAGATAGGAAAGTTTTAGGAGTGACCGTGGCCTTAATTAAAGTACAGTCCCAGCATTTGACTGGTATGAAAATGGAAAACCACGGAAAACCATCTTCAGGGCTGCCCATCGTGGGGTTGGAACCCACTATCTCCCGGATGCAAGCTCACAGCTGCGCGCCCCTAACCGCACGACCAACTCCCCGGTCCCTAAACCTTAATTCCAGCTAATGTGTATACAAAACAGTTGCTGTGAAGAGAGGATGATTTCGTGGAAAGCCGTGTGCCGCCGCAAACCACCACCACCACAACATTCAAACGTTGCCCATGTTTACCTTACGTGTTTATCGGAGGTGGTAGGAATGTCACCACAATGATGAGTACGTAACCGCGAACAAATATATGTATGTTATGTAAAACATTATGGTTGACTATTAAAATGCACTACTTGGATTTAAAAATGCAGTTCCAATAGATTTCCTCCCCAATCCATACCAGTCAAATTGTTGAGGTTTGGCATTCCTTAAATTTATCGATTGCCCTGTCCGTACTCCATATTCAAATTGTACTGAACTTGCCTTTACGGTGGTGGAAAATAACACCATATTTAAAAAGAATGAAAATGAAATTTTTAAAATCCAAAACACCTGGCATTAAAATAAATGGAACAACTGTACACTGTATTAGATTTGCCGACGATATTGCACTTCTGGCTGACAATGAGAAGAACATGCAGATAGGAACAAATTAACATCCATCTTAAAAGATTTCCAACTTAACATTAATGTAAATAAAACTAATGTTATGGTTGTAAGCTAATCTAAAATGAAGCCAGAGGCACAGCTCAGAATTGGAGGTATTTTAATAAAACAGGTGCAAAAGTTCTGCTACTTAGGATCAGTTATTACCGATGACAACAGATGCACTGTGGAAATAAAAAGAAGGATTTCCCTGTGTAAGAAAGCCTTTGAGGAGAAGAAGCAGCTCTTAACTAATAAATCCTTAAATACTGAACAAAAGAAATTATTTATCAAAACGTTCATTTGGAGTGTGCTCCTATATGGCTGTGAAGGACGTGAAACGACTGGAGGCAGTGGAAATGTGGCTATGGAGGAAGATGACAAGATCTAGCTGGACTGAGAAGAAAACTAATGAAGCAGTGCTTAGAGAAATAAACACCCAGAGACATTTAATAACAACGATAAAAAGGAGAAAAGCGTCAGTTTTCGGTCACATTCTCCGGCATAATAACTTCATAAAGAACTTGTTCGAAGGCAAGGTGATGGGAAAGAAAGGCAGAGGGAAACCACGAAAGAAGATCATTGAAGAGGTAGTTGAGATGATGGGATGCCAAGGTTATGGAGAGATGAAAAGGATCGCAGAGAGAAAAGATCAATGGTTGCAGCGACAAGGCGAAGCCTTTAGATAATGATGATGATGACTTTTTTTCGGAATTATGACCATAAACCTGTCACGCAAACATGCACTTTATCGGTAAGTTTTTCATCGTTTCCCGTAATTTTTGTTTTTCAGAAGAGTTTCCCTGATAACTCTGAAAGTTTTTTTAAGACAACATTTTGCATGTATATATCTCATAGAGAAGAAGATATACTAGAAATATTGTGCTAGATTCATTGGTTAATTTTTTTTAAAAATATTTTCAAATGAAAATTAATTATATTATTGACTAGTTGAAAATAATTTCATGAAAAAGATATTTATACTTAATGGACATAACTGATTCTAGTACATGTTGTAGCTATAACATTACTAATCATAATAAGAAAAGTTCATAAAAATATTCAGGTATTTGGATATTATCACGGCAAAATAGTGGCCATAATACACCGTTATTTTCAATAATTGTATATAATGGCGTAGGCTTATATGTTTTTTAAATATGTAGACATGTTACTAAGCAGTAATATGTTCGTCATACTAAGTTTCCCATTATTTTTCATTTCCATTGCTGCCGAAAAATGATGAACACCTCATTTTTCTATGTTCAAAAGTATAGGTCCTCCCCGCCCTCTTTATTACCTGTACAGAGGTTACTTTGCATTGCTTCGTTTTTTGTTAACAATTAAATGGCATATTGAATGCAGCAGGGTCTCGATAATTCGAGGTAATTGGGGCGCGGGAAGGTACCTGGAATTTGGAATAACTGACTACATGGAGCAACACGCGGAAAATCGTGATACATGAAAAAGAAAATCGGCACCGATTGAAGCTAAGGTCCGGTATTGTCATTTATGATTTATTAAGGTTATTTGTCTTGAAAAATTATTTTATTGACTTCCGTTTTTGAATGTTGCATCGTTTCTGTCGCTTGAAGGGCAGAGTGTCACCACCAACGCACTAAGACCCTCGCTATGGGACATAATTCGCTTCTGTTGGTTCATTCAACAATTCAGTGATTGATGCGTCTCTAAGTTCATACTGTTTATCCATTCCGCAAGTTATTTACATCCGGGTATTTGTGAGATTATATCTGACAAGTTTGCTATGTCATCATCATTGCTGTCATCGGAGTTACTGTGAGCAGACACTGCGCTTCGTAAAATATTCTTCAACCCCCTGTGGCTCAGGAACGTTGACAAATACACCCACGGTATCCCATGCCTGTCGTAAGAGGCGACTAAAAGGGGCGACCAAGGGTTGATTGAATTCAAACTATGAGACTACTTGTAATTAGTAACATCACGCGAGGAACACAATGAATCGCCTTTACTTGCGAGTAGTACCACCATGTTAGATACACAATAGGATTGTGATTAGTATCAATGTATGCGGCAAACCACTGGCTTGCGTTGCCTGTGATTAGTACCCACTATGTGAGGAGACCGTAAATCTACTCATGAGAAATACCATGCTTCTTACTTTCCTAGCGATAAGTACCATTGTGAGGGGCCCGTGACCTCGATTTTGGACTCATTTAGATAATAAGCATCATCTCAATGATTAAGACATTGTGAATTGGATCCACTGATTGATCCTGTTTAACGATCATTTTCTCCTCATCACCATTCGTTTTTGATTTTAGTTAGAGGATACATTTCTGAAGTTTTAATTTGCATTTAGTTACACCTTGTACAATTATGGGCCGATGACATAGCTGTTAGGCCGATTTAGGGAACAATCATCATCATTATTGCAAATATTAGCTTCGTGGATCTGTGAAGCATCCATCCATAAAATCTGTATTATTTGTGGAAAATTAATAACAATAATAATACCGTTCCGTACAGGTTTCACTTTATTTTTCCAGGTTAGTTATCTAACACAGATCCGCCGCAGTTGTATGTAGTCTGTTAGCTACATGGTGGTGTTTCTCGAGTAGCGGAATACTCAGGGGTCAGCTATGAAATGTTTCAGTACAACCGTCACATGATGGTCTCTAAAGCCAGGAGGGTATCGCTCGCATACACGAGGTGTGCGTGTGATGATTTAATCAGCTCTCGCTGCTTGATTGTTGAGTGGGAGCAGATTAAGAGCCAGTCTTCCAAATGTACAGTGGGACTGATAATTTGCAGTGATGACGTCATTAGTCAGCCACTGCTTTAGCGACTTCAAGCTCAATAATCAATTCTCCTTCCCTCTCCGCTCAGCTGGACGGCCGAAGGTAAGGAAACAGAGCAGTTGACGTCACGGATGAAGAAAGCTACTCGCCGAATCAAGGCAATTAATGTCAACGCTCAGAAGTTCTTGAAATCAAGGACTGTAATTTCGTGGTAAAAAAAGGAGCACAAGATATGGTTTCACGGGAAGCAATTTTTAACCAATATGAAATCATTGAATGTTACAAACGGTGTCAAAGTATTATTTTTAAATAATGGTTTGGTTTTGAATTTTATTTCAAAATATAATGACATTTTCCGATGATATCTTTATTTTATCTGTGACTGCAAAAGATCTGGAGATATTGCGGAATTGTATTGACATAGTCTTGGGGTAAGAAGTACGACACCTCGTAACCTGCAGGCCTTCGGGCTGAGCAGCGGTCGCTTGGTAGGCCAAGGCTCTTCAAGGGCTGTAGTGCCACGGGGTTTGGTTTTGGTTTTATGTACAAATGAGACATCAACATCCCTCTATAATCTATATAAAGGCTATATATTAAGATGATGATTTTTTTCTGTACATTAGTCACAATTTAAAAAGATTGATATTTCTGTAGGCCTATCGGTCGTGTCCACAGTAACCAGCAAATGCACTTCTTACGAGATAAAACAAATGTCGCGGAGGAAAATCGTTAGTTGATTGCAGGTAGTATCAGATTAGGAAACGAAGCCTTACAGGTAGTAGAAGAATATTGTTACTTGGGTAGTAAAATAACTAAATATGGCAGAAGTAAGGACGACATAATGTGCAGGCTAGCACAAGCAAGAGAGGCCTTTTTCAAGAAAAGAAATTTACTCACTTCGAACATTGATATAGGAATTAGAATGATGTTGAAGCTTGGCATTGTATGGAAGGGGTACAGTGCGCATTGGTATCACCCAAATATCACTATAAAATTTATCACAAATGGAACATAATAATTGCTTTTACACTTATCAAGTGAAAACTCTGCCGAAAATTAGAAAATATTTTATTTTTGGAGAATATTATGTATACGTACTTTACCACTTTACAAGCACATTTGGTGTTGTGCTCACAGTATGTCTTTTGTCTTACACTTTCAACAATTTCGTGTGTGATATCTGTGTTCACTGAAGTTCTTTGCTTTCGTTTCATTGCTTCACTTGTCAATGACATCATTTCATAAATTGTATCGCGATATGCAATATTTAATAGGCGACAAAATGGTATGGCCAATGTACATAAGAAGAATTCTGTGGACTAGTGATTTATTGGTCCAGGGATCGAGCTACTTTCGTTCGAACAGAAATAAAAATATTTATTGGTCCAGGGATCATGCTATTTTTCTGTTGACCTCCATTTTGCTGTTTGAACTGACTGCTCTAGTCATATGGACAAAGATAATGAGAATCTACAGACATAGCACTCCCATTCGACGGTGCTAGCCCTGAACCTGAAGAAAGTAACAAAAGACGGCACCAGCAGCGCAGTACGACATAAACCAGTCCTGTCTACAAGCCTTAAGTATGTTTTCATATTTCTCAAATAACGACGGTATTCCTTAATTTGCCGCAGATTTTTCACTTGATATGTGTAAAAACAATTATTATGTTCCATTTGTCACAAATTTTATAGTGCTATTCGGGTGATAACAATGCGCATCGAACCCGTATGGAAGTGAAACATTTGTTTTTGTTTCACGACCATTTTCCCATCACCATTTGTTTTAGATTTTAGTCAGTTGATACATTTTTGAAGTTTTAATTTGCATTTCGTTACACCTTGTACCATTAGGAGCAGATTACCTAGCTGTTATTTATAGAGCAATTATCATCAAGATAAATGTCGCAATAATGCCAAGAAACAACGTGATCGTGTCTATGGAGATTTTAATGCAGTAATACGTTAGTCTGCCGGGATACTGCAGAGTGCACTGCGGTTGTGCAGTAAGGTTTGCATAAATCGTAGGGGTATTATCGCCGAGAATAGTCCAACTGTTTATGGAAGGGGGTTTTTGAAGCAGCTAGTGAATATGAGGCTTGCCCTTTTTCACTGGACCATCCATAAAATCAGTATGATTTTGTGGAAAATGAATCATAATAATTATCCGAAAGAATGAGAATGTGGTATTACAGAAGAATGCTGAAGGTGAGATGGATAGACCGAATCACGAATGAAGAGATACTGAACGGAATTGATGAGGAGATCGCTTTGGCGAGAAAAAGATACAGAATGATAGGATACATCTTAAGACACCCCGGACTTGTTCCGTTGATTTTTGACGGAAGTTTAGGGGGATAAAAAGGTAGGGGTAGACTAAGGTATGAATATGACAAGCAGATTAGAGCAGATGTAGGATTCAGCAGCTATGTAGAAATGAAAAGGTTAGCACAAGATAACGTGCCATAGAGAGCTTCATCAAACAAGTCTATGAACTGTTGACTTAAAAACAACAACAATGATTAAGTTTTTGTAGACAGTAATATGTTAGAATGCTGACTAATTCGGCAATTGGAAAGCGTTGACCAGACCGTTGTTTCGAAATGTACCTAGAGCAACATACATACATTTTAGGGGTTAGGTATCCCCAAGGTTTATGCAAATCTCACAGAAGGACCGTTGTGCGGTTGCAGTACACTTGTTACTCGCCTCAGAAACATTACATTCTAACATATTACTGGTTCGATTCCTGGTCGGGTCAGGGTTTTTAATTGTATATGATTAATATCTCTGATTTGGGGATTGGGTGTTTGTGTCGTCCTTAACGTTCCTTTCCTCACATTCAAAACTCTACACTTCCTCCATTCCGATTACACGCAGGTTCATATCACATAGTGCAAGTAGGGGTAAAAGATCTCTATAGGTAAACGCCCCGCACAAATATCATCCTTTTAAATAAAACTATTACTGCCAACAAGTTCGCGGCTCTATTAACGATATACAGTGAGTCAAAGTAAAACTCGTACACCGTTCTAACTTGTATGTGTTTATGAACTGAAATGTGGACAAAAATATATGTTCGCATTTTATGCGTGGAACAAGAAAAGTAACACTTGAATTATTAAATCACCATAGACTAGTTAGCGTATCACTTAGCAATATATAACAGATTCTTTCTCTATATGTTGCTGGGGCACGTCAGAATGAAACTCACACAGTCGTACTCTACCGACTATCAGCAGCAGAAGTTAAACATTGGCAAAAAATTAAAGTGACAGGAGTGATAACACTTTACCATCAAACTCTTACCGCTACCTTAGTTACAACAATCGGTTACCCAGAGACCATGAACCAAATTAAGTGTTGGTACGGCAGTAAGTTTGTAGTCTACAATAAAGGGAACAAGTTTTAATTATTAACATAACTTACGTATTTATTATTTAAAATAAAAGAAATTAAGCCATCATTATCAGGGAAAACGTCCAAAATTAAAACCACCCGAACTGGGTTACAAATTTAAATGTAGTGATAAAACCTTAATGTGCCGTCCGGACGGAGAAATAAAATTAAATGACACATTTGCATAACTTCAAAACAACTGAACTTCATGTGAAATTTTTAACATGTTTCATGTATCGCGTCTTCCAGAAATATTACTTTTCACAATATTTCTTTAACTTATAAACATTTTCATTACCCAGAAAATACCTCGGTTGATTACCACGGAGATTTCACACGGCCCCCAGTACTTGCCTCCCGGATGAGAAAATAGCAGACATAACCCGGAAGAAAACCAGAAAAATATGAGAAAGAAAAGGGGGGATAAATAAAATTACATTTAAGCAAGTATAACTAAATGAAAAATCCCCAAGAAGCGGAACAATACCCACACACATCTTTAAAAGAATCTCAACGTCACCAAACAACATAAAACAGTCACTATCACAACCGGCATCAGTACAATGGAGACGTAAAAAAGCCAAGAGACCTTGGGAACCGCGAAACAAGAACCAAAACAACACGGCTCCAATAAGAAAAATATGAAGGTTAAAAGTAAGAATCACAAATACACGGACAAAATAAAATAAGCAGAAACAGAGGTAAACAAGAAATTGAAACGAATCAAGGACCGGCACACAAGTGAAATCTCGCGTAGTTTTAAAATTATACACAGAAGTTTCATAGTTACTCAATAGAATTACCAAATAGATTGCTTCTAATTAAGCACACTTTCTTTTTTACCAAACGGTTTGGATGTATAACTAGGTACATTTTGGAAACCCAACTTAGAAAAACCTAAGGTAACTAAATAAAACAGGACGACATAATAAATCCAAGACCCACGCCTATACTCAAGACGAAGGATTTTAAACTAATACTTCTTCACGTAGCAGGAACTAGATCCAAGACAGAAATGAAGAAGAGACTTACTTGCATTGTTGAAGTTTACAGAAGTATGCTAGTATCCATTACTCACGTAAAAGAAATATACTTGAAATTACTACATTCATAATTAAAGAAAGACGTTCCCCGAATCTGATTAAGGAGCACTAAGGACTAAATCCTTATGCAGCAGAAACACTATTGTCCAGTATCCATATTGTAGATCGGAAAGTGATCTAGAAGTGAGGACGAAACACGTCTTGCCTCCATCGTTCTCCAGTGATTACTCCAGCATGGCGACTCACGCCAACAAGCAGCATGGCCAAGAGTGAGTCATAGACTCGCCCACAAGAAGACACTACAACTTAGGGCACGTGATTTTACCAGACCAAGTTTAAGCATTCCAAGAGAAAACATTAAAGCAATATAATCTCATGGTGACAATGACGAAGGTGGTATCAAATAAAGTGGTCGAGGCCACATAGAAAGTACTAGTTGAATACAAGACCGAAATAATTTCCGAATAACACCAATTTCTATGCAGATTCGAAATATGGTTGGAGAGAGCTAAAACACGTCACCAACGTGACAGTACATGGGCTGGTAGAAGGGCAGAAAAATTGCTGTATGTTTGTGTTTCGACAAGTTCCGGTGATATCATGGGGCGTCAAAGAGGACAGTCTTCGAAAGAGGAGAGAGACCTGGTGATTTGTCACCATAAGAGAAGAAGATCACTTCTAGAAATTAGTAAATTTGTAGACAGGAGTCATGCAACTGTGAAGTGCGTTATAAATGGATATTAAAAAACACGCAACAATGAAAATAAAGACAAAGTGAATGGGAGGAAGGTAGGATAGTACGATAAGTGATTAAAAATCCAACGATTAGTGTTCCGAAACTGGCTGTGATGGCAGAGGAACATACCAGCAAGAGAACACATCCAGAAACTATTCGACTTATCCTAAGAAAAAGTAACGATCATGGACGAATAGAAAGGAAAGGACATTTGTTAACAAGCTTAATAGCAAGAGAAGGTTGAGAAGTATTAAGGAGCGTATAGAAAAATATTTTGACTTCCGGAAAACCGATATTTTCGCAGATGAAAGCCAATACAATCTCTTCAGATCAGACGTAAAGTTTAATGCCTGGAGGAAACCAAATGAGGAGTTGAAACCTGGGAATCTACGTCCAATGTCAAACACGGTGGGGGTAGTGTAACTGTCTGGGGGTGCATGTCAGCTAGTGGATAAGGAGTGATGACTTTTATTGATGGGACCATGGATCAACACATGTATATAAATACATTGAAAGAATATTTACGACCTAGTGCTCAAAAGCTTGGAATACTTTATCGATTTAAGTATTACCAAGATAACGACCCAAAGCACAAAGCTCATAAAGTACGGCCGTGGCTGCTGTATAATTACCTGAAAGTACTCTCGACACCTCCACAGTCACCAGACTTAAATGTGATAGAAAATCATTGGCATTACTTGGAAGTAGTGATAACAAAAAAACACCATATTTCGAACAAGGATGATAAAATGGTTTTATGTGAAGAAGGGAAGAAAATAGATCCATCTTATTGCGAAAAGTTGGTACAACCTATGCCTAACCCTTTAACAGCCGTGAAAAGTGCTAAAGGGTACCCTACAAAGTGAAAGTCCACAGCCTGTTTCCAGTCATTCGACCGGGTCAGGAATGGAATGAATGAAGCCCCATCCAGCAGCGAGGATTCGAAAAATATGCCGGCTGCCGAAGGCTGTCGCGCGCCTATGGGTCAATGATAAATGACTAACAGATGAAATGAAAAATGTTAATGGAGATTGTTGCTGGAATGAAAGATGACAGTGAAAAACGGAGTGCCCGGAGAAAAACCTGCCCCGCCTCCGCTTTGTCTAGCACAAATCTTACATGGAGTGACCGGGATTGCAACCACGGTACCCAGCGGTGAGAGGCCCGCGCACTGTCCCCTAAGCTACGGAGGCTGTAGTATCCTACAAAGTATTGACTGTTAAAAACGTTGTGATATTGGAACTACTTGCAGGTGTATAAGTTTTACTTTGTACCCTAGTAGACAAATGTTTATTTTTAAACCCCTCCTTTTTTACAATTTGTTTTACCGACACAAATAGGACTTATAGCACCGATGGGATAGGAGAGGCCTAGGAGTGGGAAGGAAGCGGATGTGGCCTTAATTAAGGTACAGCCCCAGCATTTTTCCTGGAGTGAAAATTGTGAAACCACGGAAAAACATCTTCAGGGCTACCGACAGTGGGGCTCACAGCCGCACACCCCTAACCGTTCGGCCAGCTCGCCCGGAATTTGTTAAACCATAACCAAGACTAAAATAAAGTAATAGTTATATTTTTGTTGAAACCATGATAAACTAGCTTTTCTCTAGTGTATGAGTTTCATTTCGACTCACTGTATTTAAGTATCTGCTTTGGGTCGTGAGAGAAACTAGATTGTCCCATAATGACTTGTCATTATTTTCTTACGTGGACTAGTTGGGTAAGACACATTCGTGTATTGGTCGCCAGTAAGATTTTAACAGTTATCATTAACAGAGACAGCTGCTTAAACATTCGCTACCAATAATCCATTAACAAGCCAATAATGTTAATGTCCACAATAACAAGAGGAAAATAAGGTGTCAAATTTCCCTTAAAAATCAAATAGTCACAAACAGGACTTTCAATAAATGAAACTCAATTTGATTAATGTATTTGTATCAAACGAATCGATTTTGAGAGACATGTGTATGGGAATTTAGAGTCAAGGGTAGGATTCAGTTCAATGGATGGGGGAAACTACCACGAATTAATAATGGGCTCTCTAGACATGAACAATGGATATGTTTTTGGCTTAGAAGTGAGAAGGCAATTACAAGTCCACAATTCTATGCTTTCCGTATAGCAGAGAAACTGAAAGAGTGCAAAATGTCTTTAATAAAGAACAGGGGAGTAGAGTTTCACTTCAGTATTTTTCGCGAAAAAAAAGTCACAATACTGATTTTCACATTAATGTACAAGCATGCGCTGTTGTTAGGTCATCAGTCCAGAGACTGGTTTGAAGCACTCTCCATGCCAACCTATCCTGTGATAACCTATATTTCTATGTAACTGCTACATCCTACATCTCCTATGATATGTTCTTCATATTCATACCTTCGTCTACCTGTACCGTTCTTACCCCCTACACTTCCCTCATAAACCAACTGAACAAGTCCTGTGTGTATTAAGATATGTCCTATCATTATGTCTTCTCATCAAATCGATCTTCTCTCACCAATTCGAAACGAACGAGAAACTTGCGCACTCGCACCGAACATTACCTTTGCCCCCCACTTTCCCCTTCCCTTCCCTTCCGTACTCTGACGCACAGCAACATGCAGCGGCTGGATCTCTAACATAGCAAGTACGACAAGTTCGTAAATTTGAATAGCGCGCCCGAAAGTAAAAACGTAACCTAATTTTCTGGATGAGAGAAAAATTTTCTCCAATCCGGTTGCACAATCCTTCTTAACATAATGCGAAGAGCATTTCTGATAATTTTTTGTTGGTGTAGTTCTGATACACTTTCATATGTGGTGGGGGGGGGTCCGTTCGCATTGTACTCTATAGCATGACTATTCAGCCTGGAGAGTCAACAACCCGCTCTACAGCAGCGATAACACAGGTGACCTTGCTAGGAGTCAAGCCGGCAACTTGTTCGTCCACGCTGTTAAATAGCTATGCATACCTTCCAGGCGTTCCAAATGACATTACGAACGGACTTCTGTATGCATGTACGGGTATTTTCACTTCGAGTAACTAGTGTAACGTGTACTTCGATAATCGGGTAGACTACTTTCGTCCCTTCATCAGCCCTGCACGATAGTTTCGCATACCTGCCAACTTTCCCAATTTAGGCGGGAGATCCCCGATTTTCGACAGTTTTCTCGCCTCCCACTTGTTCTGTTATTTCTCCTGATGTTAGCTTTTTTTGCTGATTTTTCTGATTCAAGAGACTAGTCGCTGGATTAGGAGTCTTCTTTTAGTAATTTTTTTTTTGCTAGTTGCTTTACGTCGCACCGACACAGATAGGTCTTATGGCGACGATGGGGCGGGAAACGGCTAGAAGTGGGAAGGAAGCGGCCGTGGTCTTAATTAAGGTACAGCCCCAGCATTTGCCTGGTGTGAAAATGAGAAACCACGGAAAACCATCTTCAGGGCTGCCGACAGTGGGATTCGAACCCACTGTCTCCCGATTACTGAATACTGGCCGCACTTATGGCATGTACGGTTTCGTTATCTCTCATCCTTCCTGCCTTTCATTTAATAAGGGACGTTTCCTCCTTAAAACATCCCTTAAAATGAACTCCTTTGATTTATCTCATTAATTAGTCACTGAGAAATTGAAAGAACGAATACACTTTCTTCCACTTCACCGAGCAGGGCGAGAAAGACGCTCCATCAGCCATAACACATTTCTTTTGTAAAGGAATACAAGCTCGGGGAAATTGCTGTGTCGTGTGGGTGGTCTATCTACTGGGGTAGCGGTTTTTATATAAATAACTTTTTTTTATTTGTTCGAAGTTGACGCAGAGAAGCGGGAAGGGCAGAGTTGAAAGGAGAGAGAAGAAAGTAACAGAGAAAGACGGGTTCTTCACGACAAGGATTAACTTTGCTTCGACATAGCTGCACAGTTAAAAGTCGCTCGAGAAGACGGGCGAAGCACAACAATTCTCTCGAGTTCTAGAAAGACTTCAGAAATTCTCAAGAACAGAACACAATATTAGGATTTCGGTGCAATTAATGTTGTATTATAGAGAGTCATTTTTATAAATACATTCCTCTAATACCCTTTCAAGGAAGTATTGTAAACATCAAACTGCACCAGAGTTTAACGTAAATGGATAATTTATAACTGAAGAAAAATATATATAACTGCTTCACATTGATCATCACAACAAAATGTGTCTTAAAGGAAGATAGACCGAGCTCGATAGCTGCAGTCGCTTAAGTGCGGCCAGTATCCAGTAATCGGGAGATCGTGGGTTCGAGCCCCACTGTCGGCAGCCCTGAAGATGGCTTTCCGTGCTTTCCTATTTTCACACCAGGCAAATCCTGAGGCTGTAACTTAATTAAAGCCACGGCTGCTTTCTTCCCACTCCCAGCCCTTTCCTATCCCATCTCTGTGTCTGTGTGACGTAAAGCAAATAGCGAAGTGACTCATTGCTACCAAATTACCAACTTGAAGTTAGTGTGTGTATGCGTTAAAAAGAACCGCATCAGAGAAATTTATGACGGGTTGGCGATGTCACGGTACGTCTCCCTCTCTAATGACATTTTCTTTTTCATCAATCTCAAGTTACCGGCTGGTGGCAAACTTTTCGTGGCCCCATACTCGTGACATAATATGATGTATCGATTGCTCGCAGAGACGTCGACTGCTCGAGAGACAGATGAAGATCGATACCCTGTCATCATGATATCGAAATATATATTAGCGCAAGAAAACGCCCTGACAAGAAAGGCTCTCTCACCCAAGTTCTCCTGCTAACTTATGAGGTGGGCTTTGGGTTTGGTTTCTTCCAGCTTCGAATAATAAAAAGAAAACTTATGCCATAAGAGTAATAGATACATAGATCACGCCTGAGAAAAACTACAATGTGAGATATTTCAGTTTAGTTCACCGATGTCAAAGCTTGCCCGCCGTAAGCGCAGTGTCCATGCTGGAAATACCTGTCTACCCCTGAGTCGGCTTGTACTTCCTCACGTTGCTGACTCAGGGCTGTGCACGACTACTGGTGGCAGGCTCTAGTTACCTCTTTTGCTCTACAATTAATGGTTGGAATACATAGGTACATAGCCTGTGGTATAAGGATTGACACTGTGATAATGTCAGTTTGTGTACGTTTGCATGAACACGGTTACTTGAAGAGATGCTACTTTTATCATAGTCCATTTTCTTTTGTGTAAGTTTATAAAATCGTGACGTTTTGATATAGAACCGACATGGTATCGACATAGTATTTTCTATTATTCTGCTTCATAATTGTCCATAGGAGAGTTGAGCCTTAAAAATAGTAAACTATGTGAGCAACACCATGAGTATATGTTGCCTGTGATTAGTTCCACTTTGTGAGGGACACCACGGGAATACCGGCGCCCCTGATTAGTCTCACTATGTGCGGAGCAGCATGTAAGTAGTACCCTTATGTGTGTATCACCATGGATTTGTGTTACCTGTGAGTCATGCCACTGAGTGCGACATACGATAGGTCTACATTTCCTGTGATTAGTACCATTTTGAGGGTCCGGTGACCTGGATTTTCTACCTCTTCAGATAATAATGCATCATCCAAGTAATTCAGGCTTCGTGAATTGGATCCACTGATTGTTTTGGATTCACGATCATTTTTTCATCATCATTCATTTTAGATTCTAGTCAGTGGATACATTTTGAAGTTTTTATTTTTTCGTTTCGTTCACCTCGTACCATTAGGGGCCGATGATCTAGCTGATAGGCCGCTTTAAACAAAAAACATCATCATCCTCATCATCATAGCAACCATGCAGGATAAGTCTTATGGCTGGTTGTCATCTGAAATAATCAGCCGTTGAGGGATGGCCATGACCGAGACATATTTATGATCACTTGATTTTCGCAGAGGGAAAATTGGTTTCCTTATTTTAATACTCAAGCTTATGCATTGTAACGCTGCGCGGTTTGTGTCACGTAGCCATCTGCTTGCATTCGGGAGAGATTGGGTTCGAACCCCGATGTCAGCAGCCCTGAAGATGGTTTTCCATGAGTTCCCATTTTTCACACCAGTCAAATGCTTAATTAAGTCCACGGCTGCGTCCTTCACACTCCTGCCATAAGACCTATCTGTGTTGATGGGTCATAAAGAAAATAGTAAAAAAATTCATTTCTTTATTCCACGTGTAGACTATAGCTAATAGATTTTACTTTCACCTAATCTTCAAATATTGTCGTGTTAACTTAGAAACTTTTTACTTATTCTTCTTTCTTTCTTTCTTTCTTTCTTTCTTTCTTTCTTTCTTTCTTCGTTATGACCAATTTAAAGAGCACGCTTGAACCTTATACCATCATCTGACAGTCTCCCCTTCTTCTTCTTCTCCTCCGAAAATCTCTTCATGAATTCGCTGTGATGGTTTTTTCTATTCTTCTGTCCGCTGTTTTCGAGTGCTGTTCTTATTTTTTCGCTCGAATCTGTGATTTGCAACCAGAATTCCTAAGACTTTACTGTTTTTATGGTATCGTCTCTTGCGTTTACTTCTTGTAATAAAATGAAAATCCGCAGCCAGTCAGTGACCCGGTCAGGAATGGAATGAATGGAGCTCCCATCTAGCGGCAAGGATATAAATTATGCCGGCTGCCGAATCCTGTCGCACTCCTCTGAGGCAATGTTTAATGAATGACTGGCGAAATGAAATGATATTGGAGAGTATTGCTGGAATGAAATATGACAGGGAAAACCGGAGTACACGGAGAAAAACATGTCCCGCCTCTGCTTTGTCCAGCACAAATCTCACATGGAGTAATCGGGATTTGAACCACGGAACCCAGCAGTGAGAGGCCGGCGCGCTGCCGCCTGAGCCACGGAGGCTGTTTATTTCTTATAAATCCTGCTTAATTTCTTCCAACCAGTTGAACTTTACCTTCTTTGAATTGATTATAGTTAATTGTGTTTAGTAATCTATTGTTCATTCTACAGATCTAACCATAGAATTTCCAGCGTGTCCTATGTACGTCATTTTCCACTTATTAATTTTGATTTTTTTTGTTACAATTTGCTTTACGTCACAACGGCTGAGGCACACAATAAAACGTAGTCATATGTGGTCAGTAAATGTCTTCACCTTCGTCAGAAACTCACTGGGAGTGACAGAGCTTCTAGTCCGGATGTTAAAAAGGTCCTAAATAACCTTGGCATTGAAAGGAATCAAAGATGCCGTGATTCCGAATTGTACTGATTGATATCCGCGCGGCAAGGCGATTTGTGTAGCTCAAGATGGCGGAAAATATTGCTTCACCCAGCGACGTCATTCTGAGGTCAGACGCTTTTTTGCTTATTGAACACTATCGTCCCATTACATGTCTTTTCAACACTCATTGGCCCAATTACAGTTCATAAACTATAGACCAAGGGCGTCTCATGATAAGGATCACACGAGCAAGTGAACACCCTGGTAATCCCAAAAAGTTGCAATGCGCACAGTATTCGTTTCGAACTACAAAGTTGGGCGTATTGCATACCTAGAGCTTCAAGGGGGCTGTAGTTATGGCGAATATGAGCACAATTTCCTACGTGATCGCGGTCCGCTGGTTCGCTTCCATTGCCTTCTCCTACAGTTCTTCACAAATCCCAAATATGGCAGCATGCATCTCGTAGTCCTTGGCAGTGGGTAGGACACCGGGTAAGGGCTGCTACCAAGTGATTAATTTCCAGTCGTAGATGTAGGGTAATCATTACTTAGTGAACAAAAGAGGCTTTTAGCTAACAAAACAGATTTGTACGTTCAGCTTGCATAGATAAAAATATTATTAAGTTACAATTCCTACAACTATGTTGGCAGATCTTCAGGAGGATAGGAATGTATATTCTTTGAGTTGGAGGGGAGGATTTGTTTTACATCAGTACTACCAGTATGTGAGTTCTTGTTAAATTTCGTTTCAGGAGCATCTTATATATCTACTGTCTGCTCTGTGTACACATCCAAAGATTTTAAGCACGTGGCGCCAGTGCTATATATTCTAGTCAATATATATTAAGAAATGAAATAGAATGGAAAGTTCGCAGAAGAGAATTTTTCTCTTAATATCATCAATAAATGGAGGATTAAGAAGAGACAATTGGACAGTAAGTGAGCGTCGAGCGTGAAGATGGCGTTACTTTCTGGTTGAGGAAGTTGGAAGTCTCCTCAAACTTTAATCCCGGATAAGACTGGAAGAAAGGAAGGCGAGGTTTATTTTGTCGTGTTTCGCTGAACAAGTTTGTACAATTAATTACTGGAGATACGGGTTCTACCTTAAAGGAGTGCTGCCGTTAAAGAAAATAGGTATCAGACCTCGCATTCTCCGTTAAATACCTATTTCTTTGTTCTGTCAAAATAGAGAATTGTTAATGTTTTCTATACGGAATGTATTAAAATTCATTGCTCAAATTTCTAGGGAAATATGAGACAAAATGAGACTAATTT
Source organism: Anabrus simplex (assembly GCF_040414725.1). NCBI lineage: Eukaryota > Metazoa > Arthropoda > Insecta > Orthoptera > Tettigoniidae > Anabrus > Anabrus simplex. The sequence goes on along the minus strand of NC_090277.1, from coordinate 91,500,441 downwards.
ATTTATTTATTTATTTATTTATTTATTTATTTATTTATTTATTTATTTATTTATTTATAATACAAAGCTGGGACTGGTAGATAACTTCAGTATTTATGATGTGTGTTTTCCCAGGATGGTAATGTAGTAAGTGATATTGAATCAAGGTCCAGTAAAGCTAATGCAGTGAACTCGCTGTTGCGATCCTTCTATAAGAAGGAAATCAGCTCCCGGACGAAACTATCTTTACACCGGTCTGTTTCCAGACCAACTTTGCTTTATGGGAGCAAAAGCTGGGTGGACTCAGGATATCTTATTCATAAGTTAGAAGTAACGGACATGAAAGTAGCGAGAATGATTGCTGTACAAACAGATGGGAGCAATGGCAGGAGGGTACTCGGAATTAGGAGATAAAGGCTAAGTTAGGAATGAACTCTATGGATGAAGCAGTGCGCATAGACCTGCTTCGCTGGTCGGGTCATGTGCGGCGAACGGAGGAGAATAAAGACATTGCTATGGAGGGTAGGAGAAGTAGAGGGAGACCAAGACAACAATGGTTAGACTCGGTTTCTAACGATTTAAAAATAAGACGTGCAGCCTAAACGAGTCCACATAATTAGTTACAAATAGAGGATGGTGGCGGCGTTTATTAAATTGAAAAAGGCTAATTTGGTTATTAGGAAGTGTCATCTAGCCCGTTTTCCGTAATGTGGTGAGAGCAACGTAACTTCTAGAGGTTCTGATGGACCATGCCCCTAATATTTATGCAAAGCTCGTAGCATAACCGTTGTGCAGATTAGACTATATTGGTTACTAGTTTCAGTAAGTTTGTATTCTAACCTATTAATGCGTAAAAATCCGAGCTATAAGAGAAGCTTTTCTCTATTTTGTGAATTCGTGCCTTCATGTTCTCCTTTATAGGTGTAACTTTTATTACTTGACCTAAGTACTTGAACCTGTTGACTCGTTTAATTCTTTTTGTTTCTTGGATATTTGAATTTATAATTATTATAACTATTATTAGAAGTAATTTCTTGATGGATACAGTACTTTTGCATCCATCTCTTGTCACAGGCCAGAGTAAAGTGTAGCTTCCACCGAAGTCAGGGTCAACATCCATGACTGTGACAATATGGAAGCTGCTGGGGTATGAGTAGTGCTGAGTAATGGCATTCAGGGCACGACTAGTGCGTCTGAGTGTTACGCAAGGTGCTGCTCATAGGGTCAGTCGTGCTGCAATAGTACATTCTGACCCAGTGAGGAAAGCAATGGCAAACTACCTCACTCCTCATCTTGCCTAGTACGCCTCATTTTGGTGCTGTCATTGGTTTTTGGGGTTTCCTTATAACCGCATAACCTTTAGTGGTGCTATTTGAGGATCCAACCAGCCTCTGGGCTGATGACCTAATAGACAGATTAGAAGTAGTAGTAGTAGTAGTAGTAGTAGTAGTAGTTCAGTGTTCCATCGTCAAAAATTACTTCAGAGTCCAGTAATTCGAAGTGTCACAGTGTTGCAAAAGCTGTGTACAATTCACGCTTTTGGCAGTGCACTGTCCGTTCGAAACATTTTAACGTGCCGGTATTTGTTTGGAATCCCTTTTGTTCGCGGTTTCCTTTGTGTGAATGCGTATACTATACACTCGCCCAAATATTGTAGCACAGACTCCCAGTATGAACACTTTTGTGTGAACATAACGCCTCTGTAATTTAAAGCGAAGTCTGTTTATTAATATCCATTGTAGCTCGTGTGTGAACTTGCCCGAGCTTGTGGGAACTTATTTTGCTGCATTAAAATCCACAAATATCTTCATTAATCAAATACAGAAATAAAAAAGTTAGATCATGGATTGACATGATTATTTTTGCACATAAAATGTACAAAACAATTTAGTCTACAACGAACATAGAAAATATTTCAATTGAAAATATAACTGCATTTAAGAATAAATTGTAGACTTAACTTAGTTTGTTAATGCATAGAATGTTTATGTTCTGCAAGAGGAATAATACACACAGAGTTTCTGCAGACTACATCAGGAGCTATAGTTACGTTTGATGAATTTCAGTGACGGGGGATAAAGTTGATCTATACATTTATCGTAAACTTATATTTGAAAGAGTCCTTGATTTCATTATTATTAAAAAAAGTAACTTCGTTATGAACTAGAGCATGTATCAGAGTGCAGGAATAAGCTTAGTATATTGTTATTTTTTGCAGGAATGTTTGCATCGCTTTCTAACTATTGTTGGTAGAGGAGATATTTTCTGGAGGAAACAGTTAGACCGAGAAAATATTGCTATATTATCTTTTGAAGTATGGGTCTTAGCAAAAGAGGATATAAAACGCCTGGAAGCAATGGAATTATGGATATGGAGGAGGATGCTGAAAATTAGTTGGACAGAGAAAAAAATCAATCAATAGGGTCCTTAAGGAAATAAACGAAACAAGGGAATTGATCAACACTGCAGAAAAGAGGAAAACCAAATTCCTTGGCCACACACTTCGACATAACACACTCCTCACGACTCTGATGGAAGGAAAAGTTCTGGGTAAGAAGGGAAGAGGAAGACAGAGGAATAAGTATCTGAATTCCGTGATGGACAGGCTGAATATGAAAAAAAATATGTCGATCTGAAACGCTCAGCAGATGAGAGACAAATATGGTTGCAGCGACAAGGCCTTGCCTTTAGGATATGAATGAATGAATCAATGAATGAATCTTTTGAAGTACTTAATGCAATACGGGGTGTAATATTAAGGTAGCCAAACTTCAAGGATAATTTCCTAACTCGTGTTGTGTGTTTGAGTCATCGGTCCGTAGACTGGTTTGATGCAGCCCTCCATGACACCCTACCCTGTGCCAAATTTTTTATTACTACATCCTACATCTCTTCTAATCTGTTTGTCATATTCATACCTTGGTCTACCCTTACCATTCTTATCGCCTACACTTCCGTCAAAATCCAACAGAACAAGTTCTGGGTGTCTCTAGATGTGTTCTATTATTCCATCTTTTCTTCTCGTCAAATTTAGTGAAATATATCTCCTCCCACCAAATCGATTCAATATCTCTTCATTTCTGATTCGGTCTACACATCTCACCTTCAGCATTCTTCTGTAACACCACATTTCAAAAGCTTCTAATATCTTTTCTTTTGAGCTAGTTATCATCCATGGTTCACTTCCATACGATGCCACGCTCCAGGTGAATGTCTTCAAAAAGATATTTCTAATTCCTACATCAATGTTAGAAGTGAGCAAATTTCTTTTCTTAAGAAAGGCATTCCTTGCTTGTGATATTCTGCATTTTATGACGTCCTTACCTCTCCCATCGTTTAGTTATTTTACTACCCAAGTAACAATATTCATCTACATTCTTTCATATTTCACTTCCTGATGTAATATTACCTGCATCACCTGACTTTGTTCGACTGCATCCTATTACTTTTGTTTTGGACTTGTTTATTTTATATTGCACTCCCTACCCAAGACTCCGTCCATACCACTCAGCAATTTCTCCAGATCTTCTGCAGTATCAGAAAAAATAACAATAACATCGGCAAATCTCAGGGTTTTGATTTCCTCTCCTTGGACTGTGATTCCCTTTCCAAATTCTCCTTTGCTTTCCTTTGCTGCCTGTTCTATACAAACATTGATAAGGAGTGGGTTACAAACTGCAGCCTTCCCTCACTCCTTTATGGATTGCTCTTTCTTTTTCAAAGCCCTCTATTCCTAACACTGAAGGCAGATTTTTATACAGATTATTTCACTTTATTTTATTTTATTTTTTTATTTATTTGTACTCTCTTTCTCGTTGTGATACTTTGAAGTTTCTGAGAGATGAAACTATATTTCCTGTGCCATTACCATAGTTTCCTCTTTTCATTTTTTGTCGTAAGTATGATCAGCGGCTACTATGGAACGCGCGAGTGTCTGTGTTACATGAACAATATATCTACTGTATTCCCACGGCTCAGTCCTGTTAAGAATATTTTGCCAGTTTTATTTCAATATATTTTACTGCTGGACTATGTTTGTTTCGTTGGTCTAGAGAAAGCATATGGCAGGGTACGGAGGGAAAAGTTGTTCGCCATACTGCGGGACATTGGGATTTATAAAAATCAATAAAATGCATTTATGTTGACAATTGGGCTACAGTGTGAATTGATGATAGAATGAGTTCTTGGTTCAGGGTACTTGCAGCGGTTAGACAAGCCTGTAATCTTTCACATTTGTTTTTCGTACTTTACAGGGATCATTTGTTGAAAGGTATAAAGTGGCAGGAAGGGATTCAGTCAGGTGGAAATGTAGTAAGCCGTCTGGCCTATGCTGACGACTTGTTCTTAATGGCAGATTGTGCCGAAAATCTGCAGTCTAAGATCTTGGACTTGGAAATAGGTGCATTGAGTATGGTATGACAATTAGTCTTTCGAAGACTAAATTGATGTCAGTAGGTAAGAAACTCAACAGAATTGTGTGTCAGGTTGGTGATACAAAACTGGAAAAGGTAGATAATTTTAAGTACTTAAGATGTGTTTTCTCCCAGGATGGTAATATAGTAAGTGAGATTAAATCAAGGTGTAGTAAAGCAAATGCAGGGAGCTCGCAGTTGCAATCAGCGGTATTCAGTATAAAAGAAGTCAGTTTCCAGACGAAACTATCTTTACATCGGTCTGTTTTCCGGCCAAATTTGCTTTACGGGAGCGAAAGCTGGTTGCACTCAGGATAGCTTAGAAATAACAGACATGAAAGTAGCGAGAATGATTGCTGGTACAAACAGGTGGGAGCAATGGCAGGAGGGTAATCGGAATGAGGAAATAAAGGCTAAGTTAGGAATAACTCGGTACATGAGACTTTACGCTTAAACCGACTTCGTTGGTGTGGTCATGTGAGGCGAATGGAGGAGGATAGGTTAACTAGGAGAATAATGGATTCTGTTATGAAGGGTAAGAGAAGTAGAAAGAGACCAGTTCGGTGATGGTTAGACTCAGTTTGTAACGATTTAAAGATAAGAGGTTTAGAACTAATTTAGGCCACAGCAATGGTTCCAAATAGAGGATTATGGCGTCATTTAGTAAATTCACAGAGACTTTCAGACTGAACGGTGAAAGGCATAATGGTCTATAATAATAATAATAATAATAATAATAATAATAATAATATTTTTTTGCTAGGGGCGTTACGTCGCTCCGACACAGATAGGTCTTATGGCGACGATGGGATAGGAAAGGCCTAGGAGTTGGAAGGAAGCGGCCGTGGCCTTAATTAAGGTACAGCCCCAGCATTTGCCTGGTGTGAAAATGGGAAACCACGGAAAACCATCTTCAGGGCTGCTGATACTGGGATTCGAACCTACTATCTCCCAGATGCAAGCTCATAGCCGCGCGCCTCTACGCGCACGGCCAACTCGCCCGGTGAATAATAATAATAATAATAATAATAATTGTTATTATTATTATTATTATTATTATTATTTTAATGTATGTTTACTGTCGGAGATGCGGATGAGCGAAGGGGCTGAAGTCACAAAAACCTGTATTATTCCTCACGTGTCTTTACAACTCTGTCTACAGCCGTGGCCATGGCTGGTTTGATACGCAACTCTTCCGAATCCGACCAAGTTGGTCACGTGATATAGCTTACGTTCCTGTAAGCTTCCATCTGAGAGATGATGGTTTCGAACCACACTGTCGGCAGCTCTGAAGAGGGTTTCCCGTCGTTTCTTATTTACACATCAAGCATATATTGGGGGTGTACCTCGATTAAAGACGCCGTCGCTTCTATTCCAGTCCTAGCCTTTTCTGTGTCCGTGTGGCGTAAAACAAACAGGAAAGAAGAAAACAGAAAAAAAAACGAGTTTTCCGAATCAAGAATCAAAAGCAAAAATTCGGACAATCGAATTCAAAATTTTATTAACAATTTATGAATTTGAAATTTTAAATATTTAAGGTAGATGCACGTCAGGACTAATAAATATACAATAAAAAAACCAAACTCCATGGCACTACAGCCTTTGAAGGGCCTTGGCCTACCAAGCGACCGTTACTCAGCCCCAAAGCCTGCAGATTACGAGGTGTCGTGTTGTCAGCACAACGGATCCTCTCGGCCGTTATACTTGGCTATCAAGACCGGGACCGCTATATCACAGTCAGATAGCTCCTCAATTCTAATCACTTAGGCTAAGTGGACCTCGAACCAGCCCTCAGATCCAGGTAAAAAATACCTGACCTGGCCGGGAATCGAACCCGGGGCCTCCGGGTAAGAGGCAGGCACGCTACCCCTACACCATGGGGCCGACAATAAGTATACAATACAATATATAAAATATTTATGAACTATTATGAAGCGAAATGTAACGCGGTTAGAAGAAATCGCTAACTTTCGTCCAGATAATAAGCCGGAATGCAAAGAGTGGAAATCAATGATGACGTCACTAAGATAAATTCCAAAATCAAGTTCTTAAGGGGAGTCTTGACTGAAATTTTAAACTTCAACTTATCGCAACCAATTTTAAAACGGAAGCACATATTAATAAGGTAGATCACCACGCAAATTTGGAAATTGATTAGTTAATTTCTTGCCCCTTCCGCAATACCACTAGAAGACATTGCCATCAGAAAGGTGATTGCGGTCAAGTTCCTAAGAGAGTAGATCTCTGCAAACCAGAGTGAGAACCTAGCCATAGATACCAGGTGCACCAAGTTTGGGAGGGTCTATCACTCGTGCAGAAGCATCTATGCCTAAAAGTACCTCTCAAAGAACCTCAAACTCAGGCGCTATAATGCGGTAGTAAAACCATCTGTTCTCTAAGCTTCTGATTGTCTCGAGATGATCAGGAAAGGCCCTCTCAGGGAACTAGAACTCAAAGAAAGCAAGATGCTGGGGAGAATACTGGGACCCGTAACAGACGAGGGAGGCACCTACAGAATTCGGCAGAAGGATGTCCTATACAAACATTAGAAAGACATCGTTACTTGCATAAGAAAAAGGCTCCTGGTCTTCTATGGGCACCTAACCCGCATGAATCCCTGCAGACTTACCAATAGGCTGGTAGAGGGAAGGATCTCTTCGGTCAAGTCAGATCTGGAACAACTGGGATTCCCGCATGAGTCCATACATGAGCGCTCAAAGTTTCAGCAAGCCATCCAGCGGGGCATTTCTGCATCGTCACCTAAAAGTAGGAAGCACACAGGTACCGGTTGACCTATGTGGACGGAGGAGATTAAATCTGGCGCACAGGCTTAGAATAAAGGAATACTGGAAGAGGAGAAAACAGAAGGCCCACGTGACGAGAACATATGAGCCCCATTGTCCTGAATAGGCCCAAACGAGAAAGAAGTTGTTTTATTGTTTATATGTAACATGGAAGATGCTCCTTACAGTACAATGTTTATTATTTTTGGGTTATATTTTAAAAGTTGTTCTGCGCTCTATTATCAGTCGAATGTTACCTTGATATTTTCGTTTCCAAAATTGCACCGAACTAGATTTTTGCCTATTGTATCTATGAATAACGAAGGTAGTTTATGTATGTTCAGTCCGTCAGCGCTAACGCTGGTGGGATCTTCAACAGCTCTGCCATCAGCTGTCATAGATGGCCTAGGCATCACTGAAGAGGCGTACTAGGGAAATGAGGAGTGAGATAGTTCCCCGCTGCTTTCTTCGCCGAGCCAGAAGTTGCTATTACATATCAGTCTGCCAACCCACTGACATGCATAGACCAACCGACCCTTTGAGCAACATTTTCACACCATTCATACCTCAGTTACTTTCATATTGTCAAAGACAAGGAAAAGACAGAGACAGATTTATGAAAGTAACAAAATTGTTCTAGCCCATTCCAGTGTACTGTAAGCACTACGTTCTGCCAGCAAAGGCATCAATAGTTTATACCTGACTGCAAACCCCGGAGTTTTTAGTAACTATGAGTATTTTTGACATGTTTGTGAACCCAGTGGCTGCCAATATCCGATGTAAGCCAATGCTGTGTGAATCGTACAACTGCCGTGATCCGATGAGATGCGATGCTGTAAAGGCCGGATTTCAAATACCACTTATTCAGGTTTAACGCAACAGATGACTCGCGTATGCATGTTGGCTGATCCATGGTATCTCTAACTACAAGTAAATACCATTTTTCTCCCTGACAAACAGAATATAACATTCATATTTTCTATTTCTTTGAGAGCTTGGCACGCGCTGGTCATGTCGCGAACTTTGCGCGGCAAGTTTGTTTAACGCGAGGTATTGCTTTTATCGTGTTAGTGCGCAATTATCTTAATATTAACCAGGACATTTTTAAACATAGAGATTTGAAACTTTTAACATTAAAACACAACGTAGTTTAGCGATTCTAACAGTGACATTAACATGTCTATGAAATAATTATTACTATTCAAAAATACTAATTCAAATTTGCAAAATTGATTACAGAAAGTGGAAACTAATAATTCATTAGCTTTCTTAACGTAAATACATACGTGCCATCAAAGTAAATCGCAATATATATATACGTGGATGTATAATGAATCATGAAACAAAGTTTCATCTATATAGGTTCAAAACTGAGGTGAGAGCAAAATTTTCAGTAGGACCTTACATTTTGCACAATAAGCTTGATGAGTCATCTCTTGAAAGTGTTCTTGAGAGTGATACACAGAGGAATATACAGACTGTGTGAAGATCAGATAGCCCCTAACCAGTTTGGGTTTATTAAAGCAGTAGGTACGAGAGAAGCTTTGTTCAGTGTGCAGGTCCTCTTTCAGAGATGTAGAGATGTAAATAAGAATGTATTTGCTTGTTTCATAGACTACCAGAAAGCGTTTGACTGTGTAAAACATGAAAAATTGATGGAGATTTTGAGAAATATTGGAATTGAGGCAAGAGATCTGTGAATCATCAAGATGCTGTACTGGAATCAAACAGAGATGTTGCGTGTTGAAGGAGAACACACCGAAGCAGTCAAAATCCTGAGAGGAGTGAGGCAAGGATGTATCTCGTCACCTATACTATTTAATTTGTATTCAGAATACATATTTAGAGAAGGCTTGGAAGATATAGAAGAAGGAATTTTGATAAATGGAATGAGATTAAACAACATCCGGTATGCTGATGATACAATTATATTTGCTGATACTATCCAAGTGCTACAATCACTAATGGATAGAATTGTAAGAGTCAGCAGCCAATACGGGCTTGAAATAAACACCGCAAAGACAAAACTCATGGTTATAAGTAAGGAAAATATTTCCGGAATAAACTTGGTTATAAATCAAAAGAGTATAGAAATGGTAAAACAATATTCATACCTTGGAACCATAATAAATGAAGACTGGGATTGCTCACAAGAAGTCAAGGTACGCATTGGAAAAGCAAAAAGTGTGTTCCAGAAAATGAGTAATGTGTTTAAAAGCCACAATCTAACTTTAAGGACTAAAATCAGACTTCTGCACTGTTATGTATTTTCTGTTCTTTTATATGGTGTAGAGACATGGACCGTAAATAAAAACACAAAGAAGAAGCTGGAGGCCTTTGAAACATGGCTTTATAGGCGAATCATGAGAATATCTTGGACCCAGAGAATGACAAACGTGGAGGTAATGAGAAGGATGAACACAACACCTCAGTTGATCAAGATAGTGAAATGCCGAAAGCTGCAGTATCTGGGACATATAATGCGCAACACAGATAGATACAACCTACTCCAAAAAAATACTCCAGGGGAAAATCAACAGCAAAAGAGGTCCTGGAAGAAGACGAATATCTTGGCTTGACAAACTTAGAGGCTGGTGCAAGATGTCATCAGTTGAACTGTTCCGCGCTGCCACAAACAAGACGAAAATAGCCATCATGATTGCCAACATCCGAAACGGATAGGCAGCGAGAGAAGAGAAGAAGAAGTTTTAGCAGTACTACATCATTTTATCTTGTCAGGCAAAGGGTTAATTCCTGTACATATTGAAACATTATCAGGAAATCTCATGTGAATCTGATGAGAACTCTGCCCCAAGGAGCGTTTTATACATGGCAATGAGCAGATAATATATTAAGTTAGAAAAATGCAATTGGAAGTTTTAAGAAACATACTAGCATTAAAATAGATCTGTACTGTGAGTTCTACTCTAACGCACATTTAGGCCTACCACAAGGTGAATACATTCCAGCGGTATTATTTAAATGGTAGTCCGAAAGACCACCTGTTGCCATTTCTTGATGGATGCAGTATTTTTGTATCCGTCTCTTGGTACTGGCCAGAGCAAACTGTAGCTTCCACCAATGTCCCAGTCTCATCCATGGCTGTGACAATATGGACGCTGCTGGGGGTATGGGTGGTGCTGAGTAATGACGTGCGGAGCACAACTAGTGTGGTGCTCATAGGATCAGTCGTGCTGCAGTAGCACCTTCTGGTTGAGTGAGGAAAGCAATGGCAAACTACCTCACTCCTCACCTTGCCTAGTACGCCTCATTTCGGCTCTGCCATTGGTTTTTCCGGTTTCCCTATAACTGCATAGCCACTGGTGGTGCTATTTGAGGATCCAACCAGCCTCTGGGCTGATGACCTGACAGACAGATAGACAGACAGACAGACAGTCCGAAAAAACTTTGAAGCCAATATTATCTGACAACGTGAGAAGAAAAGACATATGTCTGCCCTATACCGTCGTGTTGCTACCGTTTATGTGTAAAACCCGGAATTTAGTGCTTTAAAAATGGCGTTAGGACGAAACTAATTAAAGGGATTCGAAAGAGGGAGAATGAGAAAATTTTTAAAGATAAAACTGAAAATTCAATTTAATTTTTTTTTGTAAACATTTCAGTCATGAACTCCTCTTACGGATTTAAATAGAAATAAACATAGACGTTTATATATTTCTAAATATTTTGAGTGTGATGTGACAGAATCTGATGATGTCCTTTCGGGAATGAAACATGTCATTCTATTTCAGTTAACTTGAAACTGAAATAATAATAATAATAATAATAATAATAATAATAATAATAATAATGGAGTGTGGTCTCCAAAGAAGTCTGGTGCAGATATTTCGAGGTGACGCCGTGTGGGCGACTTGCGCATCTGTGAGAATGGGGCCCTACCTATGATGAATTCTAATGTTGAAGACGTTACACATACCCAGTCCCCGAGCCATAGGAATTAACCAATGAAGATTAAAGTCGCGACCCAGTCTGGAATCGAACCCGGGAGCCTTTGGACGAAAGGCCAGCACGCTAACTATATAGCCGTGGAGCCGGACGAAATTGAAAACAAATGGCATGTCAGGGTACCTCCGGGGATAATAAGACCACCTGAAGTATTTCTGGATCTGCACACCGGACCAAAAGAGAACACGGACCCCTCAATTTATCGGAGGTTCTTCCTGTCCGTTGTTGGCCGGTATACGGATTCCGTAGTTATTTACACGGATGGATCGAGGACAAGCGAAAGTTGGCGATAATAACAGATTCCTTTTTCCTCTACCGGAAGCCTGTAGTGTGTACACAGCGAAGCTCATCTTCGAAGCTCTGCGGTACGCGCTGTCCAGTGAGCGCCAGCACTTTCTGTTGAGCTCGGTATACTCTATTGATGTATGTTTCCCTCGGCACCATCTCGTGCAGCGCATCCAGGACCTGCTGGCCAGTTGTTCGTATGCCGGAACCAGAATCAGGTTTATATGGCTCCCAAGCCACATGGGCGTAGCAGCAAACGAGTGAGCTGTCAAGGAGTCCGTTACACTGCCCCGTCGCCATACAAGGTTCCAGTTAGTCATATTAGCTCTCAGGTGAGACATTTGATTTGTCTCCTATTGGGAGATGGAATGACAGGCTATCCTTTTGGCAAATAAGTTGCGGGGGATAAAAGGAACAACGCAGGTATAGTAGACTTCCCTTAGGGCTTCTCGGAGGGAAGCAGTGGTATTATATCGTCTTCAGATCGGCCACGGTATAGTAACGCACTCCTATGTACTGAAGGGAGAACCCCTCCCTCCCTGGTGTGTACTTGCGGCGATCATCTTACCGTGGTACACATTCTTACGGAATGCGTGGACCTGGCATATCTGCGCCGTAGTTTAAAACTTCCGACTACCATCTCCCTCATCTTAGGAGATGATGAGCAGTCATCTGAGCTCGTCATCCGTATTATGAGGGACAGTGGTCTGTTTTACCGTGTATAAACGTAGTATTTTCTGTTAGTTTTTATTTCATTGTTTACTACGTATTATTCTATTGACTCTGTTTTAGTTTGTGTACTTTAATGTGTTTTAAATATTTCTTTCTTATTTCTTAATCTGTTTACTCTCGAGGGTTGGTTTTTCCCTCGGACTCAGTGAGGGATTCAACCTCTACTGCCTCAAGGGCAATGACCTCGAGCGTGAGATATTTCGTCGGGGTGATACAACAGGGGAGAAGGACCAGTACCTCGCCCAGGTGGCCTCACCTGTTATGTTGAACAGGGGCCTTGTGGGGGTGGGAAAATTGGAAGGGATAGACAAGAAAGCGGCCGTGGCCTCAAGTTAAGAGAAGTGGGAAACCACGGAAAACCATTTCGAGGATGGCTGAGGAGGGAGTCGAACCATCCTCCACTCAGTTTACCTCACGTGGCTGAATGGACTCCGTTCCAGCCCCCGCACCACTTTTCAAATTTCGCGGCAGAGTCAGGAATCGAACCCGGGCCTTTGGGAGTGGCAGCTAATCACTCTAAATACTACACGACAGAAGCGGACGTTTTTTAATATTAATTTGAATAATATGTATAACTGCACTTCAAGGCAATGTGTCATTTTACCGTAATGTATATTTTTTTAACATTCTATCAGAAAATAAGGCATGGCGAATTAAGATACACTGATTATTTTAAACACATAATCACTTTTCATCATCCTTTGATTTAAATTATAGTCAGTGGATCCATTCTAAAATTTTAATTATCATATCATTTCTTTCCACGTCGTACCATTACTGGCCGATGACCTGGATGTTAGGCGCCTTTAAACAAGCATCATCATCGAAAAGAGGTGGCTTCATATATTTCAAATGGTTAGTGGTTTTTCGAACACTATGAATTTTAGTGCCCAAGATCTCATTCCAACCTTGACCTATTCATATTTTCATTCCTTTGATCATGTTGTGAATTAGTGCGATTAGTTAGCCTAAATGAAGAGCCATTGAATGTGTTTGTGTATAATCTAGACTCATTTTAATTTTTCGCGTGTCTGAAGTTTATGAAGTCTCGTTAGGTATATCTCAGTCGTCGCTGTAGCTAACGAAGTTTGGTAACGCCCGTTAATTCAATTAACGTTCTCGCTGCTGAGCTAACGACGTTACCTCCTGGACATTGTCGTTTGTCGCCGTCCCTAGCCTCGTTAGCACCAAGACCAGGCTTCCTTTTATTAAAGTACGCACTCTGAGGTAACCAAATAAAATAAGCCTCGTGTGAATATTATTCGCGAACGCAGGATTCTTTACAGCGAAATTGTTTAGGCTGACAAATTCCTCCCTTTTGCAGACGAAATGGAATTCTCACACTGTTATGATAAAGTGTTCATTAATTACACCCATTTTTCTCGGACATCGAACAGGCACACTATATTATTTTTCATTTAGCATAATGCCCTTTAGTTCCCGGAGTGTCCGAGAATATTCCGTTTGCTTCGTTCAGGACTTCTTTCTTCTATTTGACGACCTATACATCTGTGTGTCTGAGATGATGATGATGATGATGATGTTATTATTATTTTTATTATTATTATTGTACCGGTTGGTACACCTATACGCCGCACATTTGAATTTTCCGCCTTAAAGTACTCCTCTACAGCTGAAACTCTGAACTTTGAAATTGAATTAATTCAACCGTTTATCAGATGTCACTGTGTCAATTTCGAATTGTCACATTCTCTCACAGATGTCTCTACCAAAAACTATGATCATGCACCCTGGAGCGAAGTGACGGAACTTTTCTTGAAGATATTTTGTATTCATAAGTTTTTTCTTTACTGAACGTTGTTCTTTCATTTGTGGGTTGGCAATATTAATCTTTCTTTCCGCCAGTTTTGAAATTAGCCAATCGTAAATTTCTGTCATTAAATTTTAGCCAATGGCGTCTTTCTTTACCAATGTCGATGTGTAACTGTAAGCTACCCAATAAACGACTGTGGGTGTGTCTTAATCATTCATGAAAGGTCTCGAATCTTCCCCGAGAGTATAAAAACTGCTGATTTTCCTGGCTCTCGGCCACTCGTACAGCATCTAGCTTAGTGTATGGAAGTATAGCAGGAGGCGGGAAACGCCTCTTTCATCCGCCAGCAGCTCTTCTACAAGGTAATGGCCTTTTAACATATTTATTTTTTGCTAGCTCAGCAGTTTAGCCCTCGGGGAAGGTCCGAAACCTTTTCAATGTAACCTACCTTTCGAAAAATGTAACTTAGTGCCGGCTTATGTAAAGATTTCTTATTAGGTAACTGTAAGTCGGGGATAGAGAGTGCCTTACCCTCTCGAGCTCCCCTTCATTTTGACTTGAGGTGACTACGTTTTCATAACCGACTTTCTTCTCTTAATGTATTAAAATTTTTTCTTATGCGAGTCACCTCCCTAGTTTGGGAATAGCCCCTGTGTCAGCGGCCTAGTGCCCCGTAGGTTTTATAAGGTTTCATGTAGGAGCGCAAGCTACGCCTGCATTCATATTGGTATTTTGGGCCATTTAATTAACCTATTTTTTTTTCCTTTCACGCCCTGTAGGCTGGGTACAAGATACCCCCGTTTAATTCTTGTAAGTTGCGCCTGGATGGCAAGTGATTGTAAAAGCATTTTATTGTCTTTAATAGGCTTGAAAGATTGAGAGCGGGTCAGCTCTTTATGGTGTTTTGAGAGGTGCCTCTAGAAGGCTTGACATTACTATGTGGGAGCAAGTGCTCCATGTAATTAGGGGTTTTCTGCCCTTTGGTAATTTGTGGTTGTGAGCTGAGAACTCGAGGATTGTGAAATTGGGGCTCGAAGCCCAGGATTTGTAAGGACCCCTTAACTTGTGCTTTCGATTGTAAAGTTATAACTGTACCTGATATCTTCATTGTTATTTCACCTAGTGAAAATTTGTTAAATCTTGTTGTCTATTGAAAATATAACCTTTATTTAAATTTTTCATTCATTTTTCGGACTTGTAGTTAGACCCATTCCAGCCCGCACCTTCTTTCACCTCTGCTGATCCACAGGTAACCCCGTAACAATTATTATTATTATTCCGGGGTTATCTGTGGAACGCAGAGAGGTGAAAGAAGGTGCGGGCTGATTGGGTCTATCTACGAAAGTCAAAGATTATTTTAAAACTTTGAAGAGCGGGTGGCCGACACTTCCTATTAACCAAATTTAGTTTGCAATCTAACCTGTTACGGTATGAAAATCTGGACTTTATTTATTACCATGTAATTCAGCCTCTGAACTTGATAACCCCCTGGATTCGGTTAGGAAGTGAGTCCATAAGGATGTGTAGGTACGTCTCATCCAGGTTAAGCCACTCGCTGAGGATTTGATCGCGCAGTTGCACCAAATTGCGGGGATGCTCATTTCGGTGTTTTACCCACTCTCCCGATATTTCCTACAGATTTTCAATGGTGTTTATGCCAAGTGACTTTACGGGCCAATCGATATGTGATATTGTGGGAGAGAGTTCATAAAATCAGTCACTTATGCGTCCAGTCCAATGAACTTCGCACTTGTCACCGTGAAAAATCGGAGTATCAATAGCATGCCTATCATGCAGGTGTTGACTGAAAGGCAACACCTGATCATCCAGAATGTTTGAATAAATATGCTGGTTCATATTAGTGGTCACATTGATGAGCGTACCCAATCCATGATACGAAAAACATCCCCAACACATCACAGACCCACTTTTGGTTTCAACCTGATCTTGCACACATCCAGGATGAAATGCTTCACTTGCCCTTCGGTGTACTCGACCCTTTGGAATACAGTCAAAAACATTATTCGTCAGACCACATTACACTCTGACAGTCAGCTACTGCCCATTGGAGACGCACAACTTTATTTTCCTGTGTGAGCAATGGCCTCTTGGGAGGTGACTGACTGCAAATGTTCATTGCATGCAGTTTCCATTGCAGTGTTCCCTCGCCAACAGGTTGGGATGGACCTTCATTCACTGACTGCAGCAATTCCTGTCTGGTGTGGAAAAAATTTTGATTCACAAGCGTCCCCAATACCTCTTAGTCAGTATTTATTTCCGACCACAATTCTGACGTTGCGTTTCGTGGACACGTGTAGAATACCACTGTCTGTAGACACGTTGAACAGTCCGCTGCGAAGCACCAAAAAATCCATCAACTTCTTTACAAATGTAAGGGTCAATATAAAATTTAATTTGCCGCTATAAAGTTGTACTCGATTTAACCGCTCCATCCCCACCACTAATCGTTACCGTCTTACGCTCACGTAGAGGGAGTGCGTGTGCGGTTGAGCATCTATCCGGGCTTAACTATCCGTGTGCGCACACGGATGACTAATGTTTTGTCCGGTGAGGCTATGACCCTTTGATAGCCCCAAGGAGTGGGACTTTCTGTTGGTCCAGGCGTTTATTTCCGAGGTATTTTCACCAGCCTACATTTCTGTGGACCGAGCTCGATAGCTGCAGTCGCTTAAGTGCGGCCAGTATCCAGTATTCGGGAGATAGTAGGTTCGAACCCCACTGTCGGCAGCCCTGAAAATGGTTTTCCGTGGTTTCCCATTTTCACACAAGGCAAATGCTGGGGCTGTACCTTAATTAAGGCCGCGGCCGCTTCCTTCCCACTCCTAGCCCTTCCCTGTCCCATCGTCGCCATAAGACCTATCTGTGTCAGTGCGACGTAAAGCCCCTAGCAAAAAAAAAAAACATTTCTGTGGACCCCCTACCCGCCCTCTGGGGACACACCCTGTAATGGTTGACGGGATCCTACGACGGACATTGAATATATGATACAAAATAAAATATACCTATTGATACGCTTGAAACAGGTACCATTTCCTAATTTAAAATCATTTATAATTACGATGCTTATAAGTGGTTATGCATTGTTCATAGCAGTGAGCGCATTGTCAGAAATTGTGGTTTGTAGAAAACAGGTCAACAACAACAGTTAGTGGCTTACAGTTCTTAACAAGAACTTTCCTCCAGGTCTTCGCCAAAAGAGCAATCTTGTCGCAGAAGTAAATAAAAATAATGGCCAGAAAATCGCTTCTAGTTCACTAAGACATCCATAGAATCGCATCGATCATAATGAAATACAGACCCACTCCTCTGCTGCAAACTCAAAAGCTCGGGGGCTGGATTGCGAGCCTGTAATGAATGCTAAGGCACCCGAATAATGAAGACAGATTTTCCTCCCTACGCAGGCCCCGTCCTGATTTCATCTTCCGCGGAGTGTATGGGTCTTACCAAGCAGGCACTGAAGAATTGGCTCTGAGATGCATTCTCGGGGCGTAGGTCATTCTTCAAGCTGTGACTGCCGAGAAGAATTCCGGAAAATGCAATATATCACATTCAGATGCCCACACAGCGATGACCTATTGACAGCGTCAACAACGGCTACTCAACTAGGCAGCCTACTTTAGTTCACATTTTAACTTGGACATGCTTCTGAGGTGTGGGTCTATCTAGAATTAGGGCGGACAGTTTTGCGTTGACACCATCGTAAACATGGCAAACATTGTACGTCATCTATATGTACGAAGGCAGCAAGAAGTATACAAATGCTTACATGTACCTCCGTGTAGTGGAGGAACATGAATATTTTTTAAAGTGATTCTGTTAATGTTTAGATGAAACGCGTATATCACCCAGAGTATTTATATTACGATTGCGTTTAATGTCTGAATTGACAGATAAAATAGGAGGCTTACCTGTTTCAAAAACAAAACTGAAAGTTCGAACCGTAATTTTCATGAAATAGCGCTTCAAATTATCACAACATTTGTGCTAAATATGTGACGTCACACGCATACTCTGTTATAAGATGGCGCTATGTTGACTCGCGCGCTCAGTTGGGGATCAGTTCTATAGAATAAAAAATTTAATAATGGCAAAGAAATATTTGATTAGGATTCGGCAAAGACGTACAAAAGAAAGAGTTGAAATGAGAAAAGTGAATGAAGAATGATTATAAGAAATGAAACAAAAAGTGCGTAATAGGAGTTAATATGAGGAATTTATAACAAGCAACTCTATAATTCACTCAAAACCCTACGGCCCTAACAATATTGACAGCCTACCTCCTATTCATTTTTTTACAAGTTGCTTTACGTCGCTCCGACACAGATAGGTCATACGCCGACAATGGGAAAGGAAAGGGCTACTAGTGGAAAGGAAGTGGCCGTGGTCTTAATTAACGTACAGCCCCAGCATTTTCCTGGTGTAAAAATGGGAAACCACGCAAAACTATTTTCAGGGCTGCCGACAGTGGAGTTCGAACCCACTATCTCCCGAATGCAAAATCGCAGCTTCGCGCACCTAATCGTACGGCCAACTCGTTCGTTTGCTTTTTTCATTTGCTAATTTCTTTGTACAGGATATTTGAATTTTGATTCGCAGCGGTTGGGGTTTCTTTCCGAATTGTACATCTCTCTCACTATTTCTATTTTGTGCACTTTTTATATTTATTTTGCTTTGTAAATTATTCATTATATTTTTCATCATACATTTTCTTTCTCAATTTATGGGCGACTTAACTTGTACCACAAGCTAAATAAATAAATAAATAAATAAATAAATGAATAGCACCGTATAGACTGTATACAGATGGGCCGAGTACTGAGGGAGTTATCTACGAGTTTTTTTTTTTTTTGCTTTACATCGCACAGACACAGATAGGTCTTATGGCGACGATGGGACAGGAAAGGCCTAGGAGTTGGAACGAAGCGCCCGTGGCCTTAATTGAGGTAGGGCCGTAGCACATGCCTGGTGTGAAAATGGTAAAAAACGGAAAATCATCTTCAGGGCTACCGACAGTGGGGGTCGAACCCACTATCTCCCGGATGCAAACTCCAGCCGCGTGCCACTAACCGTACAGCCATCTCGCCCTGTCTACGAGGTTTGGGTCACGTAGTTCTTAATTTGCATTTGGAAGATATTGAGTTCTAAACCCACTGTTGGCAGGCCTTAATGTCAACAGTACTCCAGCACGCTTGGAAATCCTCTGAGAGGAGACGGCTTTAGACCAATTTAAGAAATCGTCGCTATCCCTATAGAACGTATAATTTCTTTAAAAACTTGGTAATGCTGTTAGCTACGCCGGGGCGATACAGAACTTCGTAAGTACATACTTCACGACTGGTTAAGCGCCACGCCTCCGAATTGTGACTTAACAAGGGATGTAAGATACGGTGATTAAGGGAGTTAGTGAAGAGGCGAGAATTAAAATTAAAACTTTTTTCCTCATACAACCACCTCAAAGTTAACAGGCAAAGTTTTCTGAAAGGAGAAAGATTTATTTTCAGGACATAGATCATACATTCCTTTATTGGTTGAGAAAAACAATATGCTTTTAATGAAGCCAAAACACCATGACTTCGTAATTTGAAATAAGAATGCTTGGGAAATTAAAAAAAAAAAGTTTAGGTTCCAATGAAACAATTGTGCAATATATTTAAAGATAAAAACTTCATTGTTCCGTATTGAAATTATTGATGTTAAAAATTAAATGATTGAAAAGGAGGTTCAACCTATTCAATACTTAAAAGAAAGAAATGCAGTAATCACATTCCTATTTAAATGGGACCGGTTTCGACCTTAGTCCAGGTCATCATCAGCCGTAAAAACATGTACAATGTTTATGAATATAGGGAGGTCAGTTTCACACTTTGATAGGCACAAAGACACGACACCACATTCTGTCATACGCAAAGTCACAAAACACTATCAACTAATATACGAAGATCAAAAATAACTTGAAGTCGCAGACGAATAGATTTGTAGTAGAAAGCCGCCAGCTCTTGGTGATCAGCGCGGCACATTCAAGGTCATGCGCTGCGGTCGGACGCCAAAGTAGAGTGGAGAATGTTTTGAAGGTCTAGAATTTGTCACGGTTGCGGGAAGTTAAGTACGTATATAAATATACGACGCAAATCAGTATAATTGAATGACTAGCATGCTTCATCCCTCTCACTGAATGTCAATTTCCTGTTATAATTTCGATAGCTCCTCATTCGAAATATTGTCCTATGAAAAATGTAAAGAGTAATACAGCATGTCTTCGTGATAACCTGACAGTGCCGCTGAATATTGAGTATAGCTCATTATCGCTGGCGTGCAGCGCAGCATCCATTAGGGAGAGCACCAATTTCTACCCCAGAACGAGCCTTACAAATCATTAGTAACAACACATTTATGTCGTTCGTGTTATGTGAACTTGCATAATTCCTTGACGGCTTAATATGGGAAATAGGGCAATAGTTCCTGTTAGTATTTGGCTTCTCTGTCTGTAAATTATGTACATTCATTGCTCAGGTGCCGCTGTTCGCGATTGACGATGAACACCAAAATATCTGACGTAATTGTTTGGCCAGTTATGGAGAATCTATTGTTATGAATAAAACGCTGTCCCCTACATCGATCTAATTTAACTCTTGGATGGCCTATTTAGCACAAATATATACTGGGTGGTCGGAAATAACGTGGACCGTATATACGAGCGTTAGTGAGTTGGTCACACTGATGAATAATTTGAGAAAAATAATTCAATATTTCGAGCTGTTGTAATTTTATCAGTTGCTGAAGTTAGCCAATCAGATCGCTTCGCGGCTGGGCGAGGCGGTGTTACCGGTTTCACTAAGAGATAGCGCCAGCGAATAGTACGTAGAGTATGAATTTGCACAAACGTCATTTTGTTCGTCTGACATTAACCTACTAACACACACAAGTTGAGTCCGCCAAACACTAGCGTCTATGCCAGGGCCTCTCAGGGTGCATGCGCGTGGTGCATGCACTGTGCACGGTGGAAAAGACGACTTCGCTTGGTTGACCAGAGTGCAGACCCCCCACTCCTCTCTCCCTACACCTGTCTCCCCGTTCGGCCTGTCTCCGCGTTCCTCACCTTCACTGCTGTTTCTCCCCCACTGCGAAATGTTTACGTGTGGTGAGCGGAGACGCACAGTTGTATGGGACAAGGTTACCAGTGTTATTAAAAAATTAAAAAAGTGAATTAGAAATACACATACATGTTTGAGAGGAATGTAAACATAATTTAAAGAAAAATGCAGAACCCGTAACCAAAATGAAAATGCTACAGTACTGGAACAAAACTCATTTGTGGATATAGAATGCTCTTCTTCAAGCTGTTTCAACTTCCTTAATTCTTTCTCTCTGACGTCTCCTATGATTTCACAATAATTTTCCGAATGTAGTCTGTTGTAGTGTCTTTCAATAGACGATTTTCTTACGCACGTAATTATCGTCCCACATATTAAGCATTTGGCGTTATCGTCACGACAAACAAACAAAAAAAATACGGAAGTTCCCAGTTCGATTGAAATGGACTTTCGGAAGTCTTTGCTTTCTTCGAAACAGGTTGCTCCATTATTATGTTGTTGTCGTGCGCTTATCTATTTCACTGATAAACACGTCGTCTACCACCAAACGCTTCGTCGCTCTCAGCACACTACACCATCCGAGTCAAGCCGAGTTGAGGCGAAGCGTACCGATGCACAGTGCACAGAGCCTATGCACCGTGCTCTGCACGCGTGAGAGTTTGGGCGTTTGAGAGGCCCTGGTCTATGCTGTATCGTTCCGTGATCATGTCGATGTTTGTGCCTAAAAAAGAACGGGACAAATAGGGCAAAAAACTTTCCAGTCTGCCAAACACAGAAAATATCAATAAAAATTATAACATACCTGTAAAAATATGCACACTATTACACAAAGAATGACATGTTTCGTTATATAGGGCAAACAAATCATAAATTCCACACAAGATACAAAGAACACAAAAACGAGATAAGAATAATCGGCATCCAGCCTTCGGATAGCACATATACGACAATTCGCACCATTTCACTGAATTAACAAGGACCTAAAAATTTTACACGTCGAAAATAAAAGTAAATCTTTGAACTTTAAGGAAGCTATCGGAATTTGAAAGCTAACGAAACCAACCTAAATGACAATACACAGTTAAAGAATTCCCCGCTCTTCGCTTTACTTACAGAACATCTGGTCAACACCTTCTGTTTAAATTAGGGCTTAACGGATTTTATATTATGGTCTATCGTAAAAGTAACTTCTAGATGTCTTTTCACGAGAGTTTAACCCTCATGTAATCATGGCATGTCAATGCTTCCCCCTAAGAAACCGTTGTGATTCGCTGAGCGTGTAGTACCGACATCCACCCCTTCAACGTCTCGTGTTCGGACGTACAGGGCTGCGCATCGCATACAACAACAGTGCGAAGTTCTGAACTTCTGAATAAACGACTAAAACTGGATTCCGTTCACTTAGTTACTTCTGAGCGGTTCTCTTTTTTGCTTCACTACACGCGATGGTCCTACCACTATGAATACTGACACACTGCTGCTGCATGATGCAACACATTATCTCCACGCTGTGCAAATTGGGACTTTCCCTCACTACGAGAGGACTTCCTGTATTACCCGTCTGGCTCCATGGCTAAATGGTTAGCGTGCTGGCCTTTGGCCACCGCGGTTCCGGGTTCGATTCCCAGCAGGGTCGGGAATTTTAACCATAATTGGTTAATTTCGCTGACACGGGAGCTGAGTGTATCTGTCGTCTTCATCATTATTTCATCCTCATCACGACACGCAGGTCGCCTACGGGAGTCAAATCAAAAGACCTGCATCTGGCGAGCCGAACTTGTCCTCGGACACTCCCGCCACTAAAAGCCATACGCCATTTCATTTCATTTTTCTGTATTACACCACGCCTTGTGCCTTCATGTCTCGTTATTATATATATTATATTATACTATATTATATATATGACAACCATATTTTAATTAGATTACGAACTCTTCCAAACTCCCTGAATGTAATAAAGTAAAATAAAATAAAAAATGCGACGTACTACTGTTCTTCGAGCTCGCATGCAGTCGAGTGAGTGCGACGGTTGTCTCTCCAGTCAAGTATGTTTATGTCCACGTGCAAAGGCAAGGTGTAATAAGATAGTCTCCGTTTCAATTCTGCACTTTATTCAATCATTAGCTTGCATTTACCCATAATACATAAATACTTTTTTACAGGAAGAAGTTTAATAGTCTCCTCCCCCCACTCCCATCCCCCCATACCAAGTAGATGAAGGAAAGTTCCATAACACCCACATCACCCTGCCCCTACTTCCCCAACACCTCTCCGCGGCAAAGTTTGCTAGTTTACGGTGTTGGCTGAGTACATATAAAATCATCATTTGTTAATACTTTCATATTATCACCTAACTCTCTACCATTGACAAGTTTACGCAACATAAACCATGCGTAACTATGTACGGTATTGTTTAAGTTATTTGTTTAATCTGAGGATGTCCTTGTAGAACGAAACATGTCATTTTAATGTACAGGTATGTTTATAGTGTTATAATTTATATTTTGTGTGTTTGATAGACTGTGAAGTTTTTATGCCCTATTTGACTAAGTCAACACTGGAAACTATGGCTTCCTTCTTAAAAAATATAAAATAATTTTTACGGCACGAATTAATTTTCTTTTTTAATTAAAAGAAAAAGTCTGTAGAAACATATGGTGAACATGCTCCATCGATTAGGACATGTGAGATATGGTTGCGAAAATTTAGACGTTCTGATTCCAATGTGAAAGGCAAGGCGGACTCTGTCAGACTGAAGAAGTGCGAAAACGCGCATTTGTAGGCATTACTGGGTGATGACCCAACACAAACTCAACGCTATCGCAAACAATATTTAAATCGCGCATTGATCGAAAGACGACCGGAAAGGGCCAGAAGACATGGAAAAGTGATTTTGTTACACGACAATGCGCCGTCTCATGCGGCAAAACCAGTGAAAGACACCTTGAAATCGCTTGGATGGCACAAACTTCCGCACCCGTCGTACTACGCCGACCTGGCGCTATCTGACTATCTCCTCTTCGCTCCAATGGCGCACGTCGTCGCAGAGCAGCACTTCAGCAATTTCGAGGAAGTTGGAAAATGGCACGACAAATGGTTTGCCGCAAAAGACAAGCAGTTTTTTTGGCATGGTATTCATAAATTACCTGAAATTGGGCGAAGTGTGTAGAAGCTGATGGACAATATTTTGAATAAATAAAAAATGAATTTCCGTTGCAAATTACGTGGTTCTTTTACTACAAAACCCGGCAAAAACGTATGCATACACCTGGTAAGTCCGACTTGAGAGTACCAATTGAAGAAAAATATTCGCCAGGGAAGGGATTAGTACACGGACATCCCAGGCGGTAACATCGCGCCACGGTAGCACAGTCTGAAAGCCATGGTAGGTTTGTGTTTGTTGTGGATTTCCCGGCATGTCTCTCGTGCAGATTTAGTAACACCGCCTCGCAAAACTCGCCCGTGGAGCGATGTAATTGGCTAATTTCAGCAGCTGATCAAATTATTCATCAGTGTGACCAACCCTCTAACCCTCGTGTACCCTGTTCACGATGCTTCCGAACACTTTGTATATATATGCACACACAATTGAATCGGTCGGTACCGGGCAAGTTGCTGTGCTTGCATTTGGGAGATACTGGGTGTGAACCCTACCGTTGGCAGCCCTGAAGATGGTTTTCCGTGGTTTCCTAATTTTACACCGAGAACATTCTGGAGCTGAACATTAATTAAAGCCAAGGTCGCTTCTTTCCCGATTCTAGCACTTCCCTATACCGTTGCCGTCATTAGAGCTATGTACAACTTAATTCATTCATTAATTACTCAATCAATTAAAAAATTAAGAAGTTATTTGATTATGTTGATATAGAAATATTAGATATAACTGGATTGAAATCGAAATTAAAAAACCCAATACCGGAAACTCTTACACAGTTTCAAAACTAAAATTTGTGGGCGAGATATCAAACCCTAACAAGATTAATACAGGTGTTCGGCAAGGTGATGACTTATCGCCAATTCTGTTCAACTGTATCTTAGAGAAAATTGTAAGAATTTGGAATGAAAAATTAAAAGAACACACCATTTCGCAAGTAACATCAGAGAAGAAACAAAGGTGTTGAAATTAATTGCCTCGCTTTTGCAAACGTCTTTGCTATACTATAAGAGAGCCTGACAGATGTAACAACACCAATCATTGCCTTGGAAGAAATAACCAACAAAACAGGCTTGAGAATCTCTGTAGACTAATCGAAACATAAATAACGCTAAAAAATGTTTGATAACGCACAGTGGTTGAATTAAAAAGTAAAGAAATTCTCATACCTGGAAAAAATTATTCAGAAATATCGGTTAGAAATATCTGATGTAGTAGAAAGGTTACACAAGATGGAAATAATGTATGGCATCACTAAGAATTTTTACAACAAGGAATTATTTATCTAAAAACCTTAAAGCACTACAATACAGTGCTGAGGCCACAATGTCTTTTCGTACGTGATTGTTTAGTTGACAAACTATAGTTCAGCTAAACTTCAAGTACTAGATCGAAAAATCGTGAGAAAAATCTTAGGTCAAAAGTAAACAGAACAATGGAAATTTAAAAAATAATGAGTAAATATACCAGAACATAGTAAATATAAAAGAAACAACAAGAAAAAGAAGGCTGCTACTTTTTGGATTGACGAAACAGATATTCAAGTATTTTTTGGAGAAAAGTCAACAACAAGGAGAATACAAGAGATCAAGGAAAGCTTGGAAATGAAATATGAAAAGAGGAAGTTTTAAGAATGGAAGGATTACAAGGAAGAATGAAACAGGAAACAACAGGAAGGACGAGTTGAAATTGACGTGTGGCCCTAGAGGACCTCATCGTAAAGAGGAATAATAAATAAATTTGGATGACACTATGTAGAAAACTGGATTGAATCTTCAATGTGTTATGTTTACGCCTTAAATGTATGTTTCTTGCCGCAACAGTTCTGTGATCATGTACAAAACAGAACTTGCTGAAGATTAATTGACAACAACTGAGGGAGCCGCAGCATGCGACATGCAGTGAGCCGATATTACTACTAAGTGATCGTCTACTTGCTAAATTAAACCGTCAGCCAAATATTAAAGTTCAAAGAGAAATATTACCGAGCGACATTCACTGTGACATAAATATGGTGTTACTGATGATTTGCGAGAGTCGTTCACGTTTGTAATTGGTGCACTCGCTAATGCACTCGCCGCTATATGGAAACTCGATCAACTCCAGTGGTCCAGTCAATATTTCAGGTAGTTCATCCGTCTTCCTTGAATTGAAATGAACTCGCCAGTTCTAGAGCGTCACGCTCTTGTGCCTCTGCCAGGAATTTGTAATTGGAAGGATGTAAATTTCATAACCAGTGTGTGCGTTCGATTTTCTAACAGTCATGTTGTTTCTCGAACAAAGCTAATATACTACCGCAATCAACACAGTGAATAAGTTCGTGTACTTGCGCCTACTGTGTAGGCACCCAGACGTACACTCGTGTACTACAGTCAGTGACTTCTTAGACCTCCGCCCAGTGTTGCCAGGTCTACAAAAATCGGTAGATTGTACGTATTGTGTAGAGATGAGAAGAATGCTAGGAGGAGGAATGTGGCCTGCAAGCACGAACTTCCTGTTCTGCCCTGGCAGGTCGTCTCTTATCTGCTCGTATCTGCTACACGAAAACATTGACTCACGCTTTGCAGTTCGCTGGATTACAACTGGCAAGAGCGAAGAGCTGCCAGTAGAAGATAATATAAAGTCGCTTGGATAGTAACGGAGTTGCTATGGTAACCACTGCGTCACTGGCTCTGCTGGTGAAAACCCCTTCGCCCCGCGCCTAACCGGGCATGTGCATTCTTTTGATCTCCTAACAGTAAACATTTCTGGAGTTTTAATTAAAATTTCGGTAGTTTCTCTAGCACTGAAAAGTTATAATATAAATAAAATAAAGAATGCAATAGCCATTTGATGTTACTATTAGAAATATATACAATATATACACATATACAATATACTCTCGGGCCATTCTATTGTTCCTCTTCTCCTTCCTCCCAATCTTACTGTAGATGATGAATGAATACTGTAAAGAGGAAACAAGGAAGGATTAATTGAAATTGACGTATGGTCCCTAACAGGCCTCATCGTAAAGAAGAAATAAATAAATAAATAAATAAATAAATAAATAAATAAATAAATAAATAAATAAATAAATAATTGCAAAAATAATATTAGTGACATTGAGCAGAAAGTTTCATTAAAAATTTAATGAGTTTACGCCTTAAAAGTGTGCAGAAATTGTAGAAAACGTGTGGCAATTTTGAAGTCGCAGCAAGATGCAGATTTTGAATTCTATATGCGGGTCGGGATTTCCCTTAGAATGATGCAGTCAATCGTGAGTTTTGAGTTTAATAAGAAGGTAGGGATGAACGCGGGGAAGTACCTCACGAGTGATGTTATCAATAAAACGTCACGCAGAGGGACGAGGAAAGAGTTTTTCGGCACAAATACATTATGCGCCATTAATCATTATCACTCATTTTCCTTAAATATGGATTAGAAGAAATTTCGGTAGATTTTTTGTTTTTTCTGATTTTCAGATGTGTTGCAAAAAAAATCGGATGACCTCCTGAAGTTTCGGGAGACATGGCAACACTGCCTCCGCCTGCATTGTACACAACACAGTGTAGTCAGTTTACTACAGTCAACATATTCGTGGACTAGCGCTAACAGGTTAAGGATCGCATTGTCTTTTGACCTGCCTTTTCGTGTCTATTCCCCATCGTGGTGATTCGGGCGTTTTCGACTTGATCATCTCAAACGTTTCCTTAGCGGATTTATTTCATTTTTGGTAGAACTCAAAATTTTCCCTTTGCTCAAATTGCCTCAGTTGCCTTGCCCATTTGAATTCGCCCGCGAAGTGATATAATTGGATAAATAGCAGTTGAAAAATGAAAATGGCGCGTGATATCGAATTACTTTTTATAAATTATTTCTCAGTATGGCCAACCGCCAACCCTCTAACGCACACACACACGGTTCACGTTTCTTCCTACCATCCTGTACAGACTGTACTACATACACAGGTGTACGCTGTATTGCCTACACTGTAGGCGCCAGTCCAAAGGTTATTGACTGTAATACACGAGTGTACAACATGTTGCCTCCACTGTAGGCGTCAGTCGAAAAAGTTATTGACTGCAGTATAAGAGTGTACGCCCTGTTGCCTACACTGTAGGCATCACTTCACGATCGGGCGTAGTTCAAAACTAAAATATTTCAATAACGACCTCGCAGGAACAACGATGTTAGGCCCTTTAAAAAACAAGCATCATCATCATCATCATCATCAGGAACAACGAAGGTATATACTTTTTATTATTATTAACAAATGCATCGCTAGTGAGAAATATCCTGCTGACAATGGTCTCTTACAGTAGTGTAATAATAAAGTAAAGTTAACATAATTAACAAACAAACAAACAAACAAACAAACAAACAAACAAACAAGAGTACAATAAGCAATTCCATGAAGAGAAAATAGTACAAGAAATAATTCTAATTTAACATTCTAAATCCAACATCATATACACATTTGCACACAACTTAAGTATTTGCAGTGCTTAACACTACGGCTTACAATACTATAGGTTGAACTTACTACTAGATTAACATACAAGTGATAATGAAGTTAAAAATATAACTACCCAACAACTACAACAACACAAGTACAAAAAGCAATTCCATGGGGAAAAAAATATTACTAGATGTAATACTAGTTTAACACCATAAATCTAGCATCATCATATAGAATTTCATACAAAACTTAATTATTTGCAGTACTTAACATTATGGATTACAATACTATAGGTTGAATTTACTATTAGCTTAACATTGCAAGTTATAATAAAGTAAGGTCAATACATAATTCCAAAACAGCAACAACAATAGTACAACAAGCAATTCCATGGAAGGAAAATATTACAAGGAATACTACTATTTTAACTTTTATTACATCGTAGACATTTGAGACAAAATTCTTTTATTAAGCTTGTCTTTAATTCTTTCTTTGCAAGCTCGTATTTACTCTCCGCGTTTTCATTGAGCATTAATGAAGTTTGTGTGTGGAGCAGAGACAAAGTTGATCTCAAGTCTTACGACTTAAAGTAAGGAAGCTTAAATCTCATTTCTCCGTAAAAAGGAAGCACTTACTCGGTGCTAGATAAGAGAGGGGGATTCGATTTGCGAGAAGAAAATGGAACGAAGGAAAGAAAGGAGAGGTGGATGGAGAAACGGAGGATGAAGATTTGGTGCTGAATGTAACCCGACCGACTGAGAAATGGCGAACATTCGGTAGCGTAAGAAGCTTAAAGAATTTAACATGAACAAGGGTACTAATTTAAAACATCCACCAGCTAAGTATTCCCAGGTTCACTCCGAATTCTCTGAGGCAGCTTTATACTTATTCTAGATCCTATTCAACTCGAAGTGAGATAAATAAATATATTAATTACAATCTACATTATAAATCGGATTATCCGGCACCGTGGTGTCACCCGGTGGCCCCAGGTTCGATTCTTGGCCAAGTCAGGGGTTTTTAATTGTAAATGATTAATATTCCTGGCCTGCGGACTGGGTGTTTGTGTCGTCCTTCACGTTCCTTCCACATTTCCAATTACACGCAGGTTCATATCATACGGTGCAAGTAATGGCAAAAGATCTCTAAGGGTCGATGCCATGAACAATTGATGATGATGATGATGATGATGATGATGATGATGATGATGCTTGTTGTTTAAAGGGGCCTAACATCGAAGGTCATCAGCCCCTCCACGAACAATTAACATTTTAAAACAAGATCGGATTTCTTTATAACGACAACTGTTCTGTTTGTCTCAAACAGTCCCCTTATTTACACATTCTGCACAAATTGGTACCACTGATAACGCATTATAGTTCTGAAACTCATCGTCCATTCATTTAATATAAGTAAAGATCTTTATTGCGGTATTCACATAAACAGTTACAAATCTCTTCATGTGGCATTTAAAAGGAGCGGGCGTACAAGCCCCTGGAAAGAACCCAGTAAGCTTATGGTTCTTAGTGTATGGGATCCTCATCAGAATTAATTGATACGAGAACATGAGAAAAAATTCAAAGAAAAGCAGCTTGATTTGTTCTGGGTGATTTCCAACAAAAGAGCAGCGTGAAGAAAATATTGCAAAGTTTGAGCTGGGAGGATTTGAGAGACTTGCCTACACTGGTCGACTAAGCAGCATGTTCCGAGCTGTCAGTAGAGAGATGGCTTGGAAAGACATTATTGGACGAATATGTTTGAGTGGAGTGTTTAGACTAGGAAAGATAACTTTGGAATTCAAGAGGGTAAATAGGGGAAATATTCATTTATAGGAAAAGGAATTAGGGACTGCGATAATGGGAGATATTTGATAAATTTCCAAAATCTTTGAAATCATTTAAGGAAAGACTAGGTAAACAACTGATAGAGGATCTGCCATCTGGATGAGAGCCTTAAAACTGACTGATAATAGTTTCGAATAATGCTCATTTCCCCTAAGTTGTTGCCAAAGATTTGTTAGAACTCGTATTTGTAGGCATGCAAACTGATTTGACTATTCGGAAGTGTCGGCTAGCCCGTTGTTAAGCATTGTACCACAAGTAACATAAGATCTAGGGGTTTTAATGGGCCAAACTCCTAATGTTTATGCAAATCTAACAGCTGAACTGTTGTGCGGTTACCGCCTCAGTAAGATTGCAATCTAACGTGTTACTGCTTACACATCCGGACTTAAGATATTACGCTTCTCGTATGCTGTCCGAAAATTGCCCTTCAATATTTACACATTATGATGAATGGGATCCAGCGCCCGGTTAACTGCCTACCAAGCTGTCCTTTGATCTAAGCGATCTCGGGTCAATTCTCAGCGCCGTAGGAGATTCTCTCTTATTGGATATTCTCTCTGACTTGGAGACTCGGATTGATCTATCTTCAGCAACCAAACTCCTTTCCCATTTCTCCAGAATCTGAAGGAGCAGTGAAAACTGTGACTAAAAATATCCTTACCAACGCGAGAAGCAATGTTCTGAGTGATCGATAGAAAATATGGAAAATGGGTTTCGAGAAATTCATAAAGGTCAGGAGTGAGAACAGACCAAATTAACGAGCAGAGGGAGATGATGAATCTAGAAATACGCGTATTCGTGTATATGGGCACCGTTTTTTCCGAAAACTTACGAGAGAAACTTGTAACAGAGATGGTTTAATGACATTTTATTACCTTCTTCTTCTTCTCATTATTCTCTTACTACCATTTCCAAAGCTATGGAGCCGCAGGTATGAACTGTGTCGCATTTGCGGATATGGTCCGTGGTTTAATGCCGGATGGCCTTCCTCACGCCAACCCTATCTGCAGGTATGTAATCACTATTGCGTGTTGCTGTGGTGGTTGGTAGTGTGGTGTTTTGCCTGAAAATGAAGAGGAGAGTGTTGTAACAAAGACAAACACCCAGTCCCAGATCCATAAGTATTAATCAGATGGGATTAAAATCCCCTACCCGGCTCGGAATGGAACCCGGTAGCCTCTGAACCTAAGGCCTCAATGCTTTAACTTATCTCTGATCCTTAAATTTCTAGTTTACGACCTAGGTAACAGAAGAAATCCAATATGTTTTTCCGGAGAAACGTGTAAACCTGTTCTCTAGAGCAGCTGATATCGGCAACCGAGGACCACATACCAGAGGAAGACATGGAGGAATATCATTCAGAATACTAATCCATTTTACTTGTCCATTCATGTATGTTGTTGTTGTTTGAGTCAACAGTCCATATACTGATTTGATACAGCCCTCCAAGCCACCCTATCCTGTGCTAACCTTTTCATTTCTACGTAAATACTACATCCCACATCTGCTCTAATCTGCTTGCCATATTCGTGTCTTGGTCTACCCCTACCGTTTTACCAACTGTACAAGTCCTGAGTGTCTTAAGATGTGCCCTATCATTCTATCTCTTCTTCTGGTCAAATTTATCCAAATCTCTTAAATCGTGATTCTGTCTATCCATCCCACCTTCAGCATTGTTCTGCGACACCGCATTTCAAAACTTGTACATTTTAAACTTGTAACAGAGGTGGCTTAACGGGATTTTACTTACCTTCTTCTTCTTCTTCTTCTTCTTCTTCTTCTTCTTCTTACCAGCATCCCAAATCTGTGGAGCCGCTGGTGTGGATTTGGTCCTTGTTTTCAAGTCGGATGGCCTTCCTGCCGCTAACCCTATCTGGAGGGATGTAATCACTAATCACTATTGCGTATTGCTGTGTTACAATTCTCCTCCTTTCTCAGCTAGTTATCGTCGACGTTTCACTAACATGTAATGCCAAGCTCCAGCCGAAAGTCTTCAAAAATATGTAATTCATATATCAATGTTCGAAGGGAATACTTTTTTTTTTCGCTAGTCTGCATTTCATCAGACCATCACTAGTTATTCCACTACCCATGTAACAATATTCATCTACTATCTTTAACACTTTATTTCCTGATCTTACTTTCTTACCTTCTTCTTACAATTTGTTTTATGTCGCACCCACACAGATAGGTCTTATGGCGACGATGGGACAGGAAAGCGGCCGTGGCCTTAATTAAGGTATAGAACCAGCATTTTCCTGGTGTGAAAATTGTAAACCACGGAAAACAATCTTCAGGCCAGCCGACGGTGGTGTTCGAACCAACTATCCCCCGAATACTCTATACTACCTGCACTTAACCTTTTCCATCCCATGCCCGAGTTAACTCGGATGTCAGCATCTCTCCCGCTGTCCCAAACACGATTTAACTCGGATTTCAAGCACTGCACTCTTCTCCACTTCCGAGTCCAGTCTGACGCTGTAATTTTGTAGTTCATCACATGCTCTGTTCAGACGACGGACAATTCCTAAAGTGCCTTACCGTATTTTGACAATAATTAGGTGTCTTGTGCTTTTCTTTCACAGCTGTCTTCTGAGACGAATGCGCAGAAGTGTAAAGAAAGCATGAAGGAAGATTATATTTTAGAAATATTAGAGAATAATGGTGAGCCTGACTTTTGTGAGTGTAGTGAAGACAAGTTGTAGTAGAACAAGTTGTAAACATTTGTAAAGTTCTGGTAAAAGTGCCAAGAGAAAACTAATGTTGTCGTACCATGACTGTCCAGTAGCTAATACAAGTTATTTTTTGCCTATTTCAACCATCGTCAAAACATCAAGAAACATCTGGTATGGGACATGCATAAGGTTTAAAAAACTTGGGAGTGAAAATGTTAAGCGACTGCAGCTATTGAGATGGGTAATAGTGTGTCATTAACATCTATATTCAGTAACTGATACCCTACAGACAACTATTTGGAACTTTCCTTTTCTTGAACATACTTGTTGGTCTGGATGACACAAAATGTTACATACAAATCACACAACCACGAGGACAAAAGACAAACAGCAACACAGTGCAAGATAGCGTCAGTTTATCAGGCTGGCCAACACACAAAATCCTCCTATTTTATAAGTAACAAGCTTTAAAAGCTTCGTTTTTGATAGAAACTTGTACTGACTATAAAATCAAATCGTGAATATTTAAGAATAACTTAAATGTTGTATTTAAGCGATCCACCTATTCAATATATAATTTATTAAATCTAGTTCTAAGAACTTTGTCTTGTCTTAAGAATTCTAATTGACCAATTCGCATCAATTTTCTTGACAATATGACTTGGAACTTAAATCCAGTTTGAAAATATTTTATTTTAAATATCCTTGTACATAAAACTTTTCTTTCCGATCTGTAAATGTATTTTTTATGTATCATCTATTGTGTGATTAATTCCACCTAATGATGTCCATTAGGGAAAGAAACATATTCTAAATTTAATAAATAGTATATATAGCCCTATTGAATAGGCGGACTACTTAAATACAGTATTTAAGTTATTCCTAAATATTCGCTACTAGAAACCCACCCTATAACAAATAAAACTCCCAAAGAAAAACAAAACAAGCCGCAATTTTCAGGCCTGAAAGAACAGATCTAAAACGAGACGTGGCGGTTTTGGTATTTAAATGGATGTTAAATGGTGCTTGGGGCACTTTTTAAGAAAAAAACAATGCATGCACATTTCATGTATCAAAATCATAAAAAATTTAAAATGACTATTTTATCCCAAAATGGCTTACAACCTCCCCGTTAACTTATTCACCTGCGCGATAGCTTCTCTCTATATCTGAATTGTTGCTGTTTCACCTTTTCTTCCACGTATCATGAATGTCCTTTCCCTTTTGTTATGTTCATTCCATACTCTTTGCACGTGCTGTTTAGTTGTCTAAACATTCTTTGGAGGGCCTTAGTGTTCTCAGATATTACTGTCATATCATTAGCGAACCGAATGCATTCAATTGCATAAATTATTTACACCAACTCAAGGTTGAAGATAGTTGGTGAAAAGCAGCAACCATATACCTCCACACATCTCCAGATCTAATATTTTTCGACCATAGACAAAATCAATCAGGATCTAACATCGTCTTCTTCTTGGTCTTTGAGATGTGATCTTACCCAGCAAAAACGCAAGTCATCAGCCTTGGATACCCAAAATTACTCGCGAAGATCAACAGACCAGAGATTCTATCTATAAGGTTATGGAATGCTAACATACCTCTCACGTCGTCAGTAAAATTCTTAGGCGTTACTTTCGATGATAAGTCATGGAAATCGCATAATACGAACATCACTCAGAAAACATTCTCTGCATTGCACATACAGCGCGGGTATAAATACTTATTTCCTGAAAAACTAAAAAAAAAGAAATGCTGCTAGAAGCTCTGGTTTTCCCTCATTTCGACTATTGTGACACGATTTATAGAGATGCTGGGTGCACGTTATTGAGCAGATTACAACGTGGTCAAAATGCATGTGTGAGGTCTGTAACCTACGGAACTATGACCATGTAACTCCTTCATATAACTATCTTGGCCCCGACTAGAAATCCGTCACACAGTGCACACCTTGTGCCATCTCCATAAAATCCTTCATCATTCACAGCCATTTTACGTTACTTCATATTTCAAATACCTCTCATCTTATTACATTCTTAACACCAGAGGTACTAATATTTCCATCCTTGCTTTACCTACCCATTGAACTACCATCTATGATAAATCATTCACAGTAATTGCCTGCTGTGAGTGGAACCTCCTTCCTCCTTCTATTCGCACTTTCAAGGAAGCACTTCGGAGACATTTTATGCAGCAGTAAGAATCATCTACAAACTTGATGCTGCTTCTCACAATCATTCTATTATCATGGATGCCCTTCTAGGAGTTTAGTTTAAAATTCTTACCCATTTTGTTTTTCAAAAGTTATTAAATTTTATGTGCCACCTCTTTTTTAAATGTAGGATATTACTTTCAAGAATTTTCCTTTTATTATATAGAATTTATTTCATTTTCATTTAATCGCATCACTCATCATTCTTGTATTATTACTAATTTAATTTATACTTAATATAATTGGTATAAACTAAAATAATGTAATATATGCATATTTCAGTGCCTGGTTAGATTCAAGTGAAGGCCTGAAGACCTTAATCTTGCCAAGTAAAATAAAACATTTTTGAACTAAACTAGCTCCTCTCCCTAATCCGATTTCTCCCGTTAATTCCCCTCCTGTGGGTGGGGGACGAAGACGAAGAATACACCCACGGTATCCCCTGCCTGACGTAAGAGCCGACTAAAAGGGGCGACCAAGGGATGATTGGATTACAACCATGAAACTACTTGTGATTAGTACCACCACGCGGAGAACACCATGGGTCGCTATTACTTGCGCGTAGTACCACTATGTTAGGTACCAAATAGGTTTTTGATTAGTAGCAATCAACCGTGCGGTCAGGCTTTTACGGTACCTGTGATTAGTAGCACTATATGAGCGACACCAGGGTTCTGGCTTGCCTATGATTAGTACACACTATATAAGAACACCACGGGATAGTACGAGTCCCTGCGGTTAGTACACTTAAGTGATAAAAACTATAGGTTTGCGTTGCCTGTAAATAGCGCCGCTATGTGTGAAACACCATAGGTCTGTATTACCTGTACGAAATTCATTACCTGTGAGTAGTACCATAATGTGTGGAATACCGCGAGTCTACGACACTTTTGATTAGTACCGCACCATGACAAATATCATGGTTCTACTTTCCAAGCGATAAGTACCATTATGAGAGACCGATGACCTATATTTTGGATTCCTTTAGATTTCAAGCATCATCGATTCCGTATTGAGCTATAGAACCAGTCTCTTGGTCAGCATTATTATTGTTTTCCGTCAGTTTCTGAGACTGAGGCATTGCGGGTCGTCTCCACTGATTATTTTAACTTCATAAGCATCCGTTCATTTTTCGTCCTGACGCTTTGAATTCTCGTCAGTGGAGGATTTTGGATTTTTATTTTGTCATTGCATTTCGTCTCATTTCGTACTATCAGGGGACGATGACCTAGATGCTAGGCGTCTTAAATAACAAGCAGCAGCATTAACTCCCCCCCCCCTATTCTCACTCTTGCTCTTTGGTTGTAATGCAATTCCTTGATCAGTCCTCTCTCTCTCTCTCTCTCTCTCTCTCCATTCAGCTTCGTGATTTTTAATTATTTTCTTGAGCTTATGCCACCTCACTCTTTCAACTGCCTTCTCTAAGTGTGCATATACTAATCTATTCTCTACGTACCTTTTTCCCTAAATCCTGCATGGAATCCTGTATCATCTGGTGACCAAACACAGCAATAAACTTCCTCCATTAACTGAGTCGGTATATTTCTCGACAACGTCAATGATAATATACGAAAGATATAATTCATGACAAGTTTCTAAAGAAGTTATTGCACTCTCTGGACTTCGTTGGTAGACCGTACAAGATTAATAAGATTCCGAATAAGTTCGAGCGGGGATGACGCAGTTTCTATGAAAGATATCTAATTGCCTTCCTCTCAGACGTTTAATTAAATCAGTAGTTGAATGTCTTTCCCCTGGTGGTGTTTGACAGTTTTATTGGCAATCTTCAGATTTAACAGAACAAAGAAGGGAGAAAAGAGAGGAGAAGAGAAGAAACAAGCCGTAGGAATTAAAACTTCCTTTCCTCGGTGATGGATTACAAAGTGTGTTAAAATTACTCTTCCAAGCGCAATGCGATTTCCGTCTCTGTGATTGTCAATGGAAAAGAATTATGGTAACATTACATCGGGAAGTTCCGCTCTCTTCACTGGAATGGCGATGAACTGATAATGAATCTTTTGTTGTTGAATATAAAAGCGATTTTGAGCTGTAATTGGATATTTCCATACAGGTCCACTTGCTTCCTCTGCTACTGGTTATCAGTCGCAACGACTCCGATAGGTCTTTCGGTGATAGTGTGATCAGATGCAGCTAGAACTCGGTAGAACATAACCCTGACTTTAATTAACTCTTTAACTGCCAAATTCCGATTGATAGGACCTTTCATAAAACATATTTTCCAAATTAATTATTCGTTTTAATCTGTGTCTACAGCGTGTTATTGAAAATGTTACAATATATACAGCGCAGGTAGCGTGTAACAAAAAAAGAAAAAAAGGACCCATAAATATTGGTTCTCGTAGTTAGGTACCGCTACCACCACCATCAATGATCACGATGTTCCAATAATTTACGGGGGGCCGTATGTAAGAGAAGACGGAAATACGTTCATATCTAAACATTGGTCGTAAACATACTAGCGTGCTGTATTATGGTATCACATGATGAGGAATGCAGCCAATTTCCATCGCAGGGTCTTCCATGAGCGATGGATTGGTCGGGGAGGGCAAATACCTTGGCCTTCCTGTTCACCTGACCTTAACATTTTAGATTTTTTACTTTAGGGATATGTGGAGAACCTTGGTTGTATGCGGTCTCTTTAAATGATGTGGATGCACTTCGAGGATGTGTGTTCAGTGCTTGAGATGCAACTGTCAACAGCCAGGGCTGTTCCAGCAAATACAGAATTACGTGCGACGTGGGGTGGAAGGCTGCATTGTAATGTATGACACTCACCTCGATCACATGTTGTCAAGAGTAGATCAAATTCATGGTGATCACTGATGACAGTGGTAGCGGGCCATTTCCGAAGATATTGGCTCTTCAAGCAATCATTATAAGACTTTTTTCCTTAGTTTTTTGTGTGCCGTCTGCTATGTAAATTTGGAACCTTTTTCAAGGACACCCTACATAAAATCAAACGTAAGTTTGTTTGTTCTTTATACAAATCTACACACCTCTACAGTTCAGTAACAAAATTTGTACCAAGCCTCAAGAGACACTCAGACGGTTCGTAGAAATAGACGTAACGTCAAAGATTTTTCATAAAATAAAATAAAATAAAATAAAAGTCATCATAACATATGATGTACGGCTAGAAGATTTTATGTATTAAGTGCGGAACGCCATAGGTTTGCGTTGCTTTTATAGGTTTGCGTTGCCTGCAAATAGCGCCGCAATGTGCGAAACACCATAGGTCTGTGTTACATGTGCGCATTATACTACCTGTGAATAGTACCATAATGTGTGGAATACAGCGAGTCTCCGCTACGTTTGATTAGTACCGCAACAATACACATAGCATGGTTCTACTTTCCTAGCGATAAATGCCATTATGAGAGACTGATGACCTGGATTATGGACCCGTTTTGACAATAAGCATAATCGATTCAGCATCGTGCTATAGAAGCAGTTCCTTGGTTAGTAATACTCTTGTTTTGTGCCAGTTTCTGTGCATGTGAGGCACTGTGGATCGGATCCACTGATCGTTTTAAATTCATCTCCATTCATCCATTCATTCTTCTTCCTCATGCTTTGAATTCTGGTCGGTGGAGGATCTTGGAATTTTAAGTTGTCATTTAATTTCATCTCATTTCGTACCATTCGGGGCCGATGACCTCGATGTTAGGCCAATTTAAACAACAAGCATCAATCAATATAAATATCGCCCTCCCATGGCGCAACAGCCCCGAATTGCTTTGGCCTACCAAGCGGTTTCTGCTCATTCCGAAGGCCTGCAGATTACCACGTATCGAGTGTTTTGCACGACGAATCCTTTCGGTCGTTATGCTTGCCTTTCTAGGCCGGGGCCACTACCTCACCGTCACATATCTCCTCAATTGTAATCACTTTAATCACGTACGCTGAATGGACCTCCAACCAGCTCTCATATCAAAGTTAAAATCCCTCACCTGGCCAGGAATCTAACCCGGGCCCTCCGTGTAAGAGGCAGGCACACTACATCTACACAGCGGGAAAGTTTTCACGTTAATGTAGTAATCCAGAAAGACGTTTCTGTACTTCATTTCATATAGAAAGCTATAGTTTTATATGCAATTTTGGAATCATTGACTCTATGGAATAATGTTGTTTTCTATAGTGGAAATATGTTTCTTACTTTCTGATCATGAAAGTAAACATTTATTTGAATTATCACTCTCCTCTTCTCTTCTCTTCTCTTCTCTTCTCTTCTCTTCTCTTCTCAACCGCCGGGTTGAATGACTCAGAGATTTCGGTATCCTGGCAGCATGTCTTCTACTGTCATAGATACGATGCACATATACAGCCAAATCTAGCCGCTTGATCATGATGACTTTAGGAATACCGAGTTCCTTAAATAACCTTTTAATCTTACGGTTGAATCGTCTTCTCCACAAACCATTTCCTTCTCCTGTTCCAAAAACGTATCTCAAAATTCTTCTCTGGAAGGTACAAAGGTGTCTCACATCAGATGTTGACAGAGGCCACGTTTCAGAGCCATATGTTATTACAATAGGTTAGAATGCACAGTAATTTGGCTATTGGGGAGCGTCGACAAGCCCGTTGTTCCGAAATGTAACGAACGTACCATAAATTCTAGGGGTTCTAATAGGCTGTGCCCCTAACGTTTATGTAAATCGCACAGCAGAACCGTCCTGCGGTTGGAGTACACTTCTTACTCACCTCAGTAACCTAAGCACACCGGACAAAAATGAGTCACCCCAGAAGAAATAATTACAAGCATCATTTAATACCATCTAACTCCATCTCGAGAATTGATAACCGCCTGGATTCTGTTAGGAACTGAGTCCACAAGGTTATGCAGGCAAATAGTATCCAGATTAAGCCACTCGCTGAAGATTCGATAGCGCAAATCCACCAAATTGCGGGGTTGCTGATGTCGGCGCTTTACTCGCTGTTCCAACACGTCCCACAGATTTTTAATGGGGTTCAAGTCAGGTGATTTTGTAGGCCACGAGAGATGTAATAGAGTTGGGGAGTGTTCATAAAACCAGTCACATAACTTATTCGCCCAGCCCGATGGACTTTGTTGTTGTCATATTTAAAAAATCGGGATACCAATAGCATAATCCTCATGCATACATTGACGGGAAGGCAACACCTGATCATTCAGAATGTTTAAATAAACATACTGGTTCATGTTACTGGTCACCTCAGAGAGCAGGCCCACTCCTTGGTATGAAAAACACTCCCGAAACATCAAAGACCCACGTCAGGCTTCAATCTGTCCAGGATG
This sequence comes from Anabrus simplex, assembly GCF_040414725.1. Lineage (NCBI taxonomy): Eukaryota > Metazoa > Arthropoda > Insecta > Orthoptera > Tettigoniidae > Anabrus > Anabrus simplex. The sequence continues at coordinate 91,459,779 of NC_090277.1, read as the reverse complement.
AAATACATAATTTCGCTTACGGCGCACTCGACGACGTGCTTCAATGGAATACAAACAAAAAATGTGATTCGTCCTATCACATTGCGTTCCGCCAGTCAGCTGCTGTCCACGTTCAATGATTTCTAGCCCGTTGAAGACGCATAGATTTATGTGCCTGTTGCGAGGTGTCTTACTCAAATAATTGTTCGTTACAAGCAGTTCCCGCCGCAATGTTCTCCCGCTATCAGGTTGGGGTGGACCTTCATTCACTGACTACAGCAATTCCAGTCGGGTTTAGAAACGATTTTGATTCACAAGCCGTGAAACGCGTCTCCGGTCCTTCTAAGTCAGAACCTATTTCTGGTTAGAATTCTGACGTCGTGCTTCACAGCTACTCATAGTACACCACTGCTTGACAGTCCGCTGCGAAACACCAACAAATCCAGTATTTCATCTGCGCCGTATGGCCACCATGGGCACGGCCATACACAATTTCCCCTTTTTGCCACTCTGTCACATTTTTACATCTACGCATGTTACGCATCGCTACTGTCTTACACACGCGTAGAGGCAGTGTGCGTGCGGTTGAGCACGGGACTCGATCACTGCGCCATCTGTACAGGATTAACGATCCATCTGTGCGTGCACACTAGGGTGGTTGATATTTCGTCCCGTGAGCTTATTATAGTCTACAAATCCGAGCTGTAAGGCCTTGTAAATCATTATTTTTGGTTCCCTATTCAGTAATCTAGAATTAAGATATCCATTCATTGGAATCAGTGAATGATATCCATGTTAATTTTCTAATTATGGCTGCTATTGATCAATTTTAATCCCCACCACTGCGTATGTGTGTCAGTAAATTAATACAGTAATACAATCAGTGATAATTCGCCACAAAGCACAACCTGTTTCCATTGATGCTAAGTCCAAATTTCGAAAAAAAAATCGCACATAAAATAAGGCTTTTGATATATCTCTATATCGTTTGTTCCTGTCTAACTATAGAGTTAACACCAGTCAGAATCACATGCACGCGGCATTATTGGCAGATGTTGCCATTAAAACAAGAGTTTCAAAATACTGACAGTGTATTTGAAACTGTGTTAAACAAATTATTGAAAAAGTTGCTTTGTGTTAGTCCTGTTGATCTATTGAATGTGATATTGCGGTGTTCTTTGAATGAACATGTGTGGATCAATAACCACACAAAATGTATACCGTAATAAAACAAAACTGATCATTAGAGCCCGGATTTTTATGCGTTAATAGGTTAGAATGCAAACTTACTGAAACGAGTAGCAAGTATAGTCTACCTTCACAACGATTATGCTATGGGGTTTGCATAAATTTTAGGGGTACAGCCCATCAGGACCCCTATAATTTATGTTACTGTTGCTACACTATGGAAGAGCGGGTGGCTGACACTGCCTACAAAACAAATTAGTTTGCAATCTAACCTGTTACTGCATAAAAATCCGGGCCTTACTGATCATTATGTGATCCAAAATGTTACGACATATTCATACGACTAATTTGTTTCAGAAAAAGCGTAACAGAAATCTCTGATATAGTGTTATTTATTTATTTATTTATTTATTTATTTATTTATTTATTTATTTATTTATTTATTTATTTATTTATTTATTTATTTATTTATTTATTTATTTATTTATTTATTTATTTATTTATTTATTTATTTATTTATTTATTTATTTATTTATTTATTGCTGGGTTGAGTGGCACAGACGTTTGAGGCGCTGGCCTTCTGATCTCTACTTGGCAAGTTCGACCCTGGTGCTCAAATACGTCAGCCTAGTGTCGGTATATTTACTGACACGTAAAAGAACTGATGCGGGACTAAATTCCGGCACCTCTGCGTCTCCGAAAACCTAAAAATGTAGTTAGTGGGAAGTAAATCCAATAAATCTTATATATAAAAATGAATGTTTGTTTGTTCGTAGTCCATTGTCTCAAAAACAACTGCACGGATTTCGCTGAAAATTTCATACTTTGTTCTTATTGCACCTGAGAGGGTTATGGAAGTGGTTCGACATGTTAAGCCCTCGCCATTCCCTAGATTTAGGCCCTTTGGCACATCACAATAGACTAATATAGGCGAAATATCGAATCTGTCGTACAAGGGCGAGACTTAGCTCATTTGAAGCCTCGCGATGCGAGGAACAAACCACGGTATGTTCCTACGGGACCCAGAAACCACATTTTAAGGCCCTAAAACCAACCGTTTTCGAGATATTGGCACCTCAGTACCCCGGCTCTAGGAATCGGCTGAAGAAGTGACCCGCCGCAATCATGGCAACGTTAAATCAAGTTTTCTAGATTATCGAAAAAGACCAATATTAGTGTCGATCCGTAGTTTTCATGGTCGCTGAGATGAACTGTGATAAAATAATAGTTGTAATAATAATCTAAACTTATATATGTAAAATAACATGTCCTGACTGACTGACTGACTGACTGACTGACTGACTGACTGACTGACTGACTGACTGACTGACTGACTGACTGACTGACTGACTGACTGACTGACTGACTGACTGACTGACTGACTGACTGACTGACTGACTGACTGACTGACTGACTGACTGACTGACTGACTGACTGACTGACTGACTGACTGACTGACTGACTGACTGACTGACTGACTGACTGACTGACTGACTGACTGACTGACTGACTGACTGACTGACTGACTGACTGACTGACTGACTGACTGACTGACTGACTGACTGACTGACTGACTGACTGACTGACTGACTGACTGACTGACTGACTGACTGACTGACTGACTGACTGACTGACTGACTGACTGACTGACTGACTGACTGACTGACTGACTGACTGACTGACTGACTGACTGACTGACTGACTGACTGACTGACTGACTGACTGACTGACTGACTGACTGACTGACTGACTGACTGACTGACTGACTGACTGACTGACTGACTGACTGACTGACTGACTGACTGACTGACTGACTGACTGACTGACTGACTGACTGACTGACTGACTGACTGACTGACTGACTGACTGACTGACTGACTGACTGACTGACTGACTGACTGACTGACTGACTGACTGACTGACTGACTGACTGACTGACTGACTGACTGACTGACTGACTGACTGACTGACTGACTGACTGACTGACTGACTGACTGACTGACTGACTGACTGACTGACTGACTGACTGACTGACTGACTGACTGACTGACTGACTGACTGACTGACTGACTGACTGACTGACTGACTGACTGACTGACTGACTGACTGACTGACTGACTGACTGACTGACTGACTGACTGACTGACTGACTGACTGACTGACTGACTGACTGACTGACTGACTGACTGACTGACTGACTGACTGACTGACTGACTGACTGACTGACTGACTGACTGACTGACTGACTGACTGACTGACTGACTGACTGACTGACTGACTGACTGACTGACTGACTGACTGACTGACTGACTGACTGACTGACTGACTGACTGACTGACTGACTGACTGACTGACTGACTGACTGACTGACTGACTGACTGACTGACTGACTGACTGACTGACTGACTGACTGACTGACTGACTGACTGACTGACTGACTGACTGACTGACTGACTGACTGACTGACTGACTGACTGACTGACTGACTGACTGACTGACTGACTGACTGACTGACTGACTGACTGACTGACTGACTGACTGACTGACTGACTGACTGACTGACTGACTGACTGACTGACTGACTGACTGACTGACTGACTGACTGACTGACTGACTGACTGACTGACTGACTGACTGACTGACTGACTGACTGACTGACTGACTGACTGACTGACTGACTGACTGACTGACTGACTGACTGACTGACTGACTGACTGACTGACTGACTGACTGACTGACTATCGCGGTACCGAGACGACTGGACAGAACGAAATGGAAATTTGGGGATATATTTATATTAGAGTGTAGGTTCTCACTAAGGGAGGATATTGCGTCGCTAAGGGGGTGAAAAGTAGGGGGGGTGAATTGTTTCAATGAGCATATCTGTATCTCAAAAATTCAAATGTTTACAGACGTAAAAATTATTATTTAGAATCTCCTTTTAAAAAATGAAACAAGTATTTTGTTTTAGGAAAATTCAATTAATGGGAGGTGAACACGAGTGACAAAGGGGGTGAATTTAGAAAATATTATATGTTCAGTCTAACTATCTCAGAAACGTAAATTGTTACAGACGTGAAAATTTGTATTTTAATCTGTTTTGAAAATAAAAAACATGTATTTTTTTCAAACAACACTCAGGGGGGGAAAGCTGAAATCCAGTGAATCTTTTATACGAACTTCATAGTTGTAACGGAGAATTAACATTAGCAGATGTTTTAACTTTACGGGGCCCTTATCTGAATCCTGGCATTGCTTTCACTTAATTGTGCCAGGCTCCTCTCTTTAATTTCCACGCCTTCCTTGGCTAATGTCTTCATTTTTCAAAGTGTCGGCCCCCTTTGTTTTACCCCTCTGAGTAGGGTTAATAGAGGTTGGTTGCCTAGAGTTACTTCCTCTTAAAACAATAACTACCACCACCACGATATTTTCAATTTGAAATGTTTTCCTTCTGCTACTTTTGCCCTAAAATGAAATTTTACAGGTGTTCTATTCTACCATTTACAATTTTGCCATAAATATCATGCCATCATTCTTCCCTAGGAATTCTAGGCCGCAAAATTTAAAAATTTTCGTTGTATGGTATCATTATTGGGTATATACACCTGTCTTCCTTGCTGCTTTAATACCTTGAGAAATATTTTCTGAACATTCTCAATTTGCGCAATGTGTTTATATATATATGAGACTCCGTACAGAAAATTTATACTCCTAAGTACAATACCAATGGTTCTGTACACTCTATTTACAATTTTAGGTAAATAAAGAGGGAACGTTAGTACTCTGTCAAATAATTCCAAGGCCCATCACCTCGTTTGGCTTTCATACATCATTGACCCCGTTGAATGACTGGAAAAGGGGTTGGAGTTTCGTTTTCAAAATGGTATTATAATATATATTCAATGTAAAGCTTGCGCTCGACAAAACTACGTGGGCAGACACACAAGATATCCAGGTGTCTGAATTCCTTTCAAGTGCTCCAGATGAAAAGGAATGAAGCACTGTTAATGTTAATCTCACATCACGAAATATTAATGATCTTAGATTGATTTTGTCTATGCTTTGTGTTTTGTTTAATCATTCCTAAGCGATTACGCTTTATCAGTATTGTTTTGCATTATAGGTACTTCAAAGGTCATATTTTCTTTTCAGACACGTTGGTTCCTTGGATTTCAAGTGTAACTGCACTCCTGGTTATGCGGGGAAAAGGTGCGATGTCAAACTACCGGACCCTGAAGACTTGGGTGAGTACTTGTCAAATATACATGTATAACTATTTTATTTAGGAAACGGATCCAAAACGCGTTTGCCATAAGACGCAGAGTTGTACGATTTTTATGTTGTGTCATACATAAGGTACCGTAAGGCAAGTGTGTATTCTGCCCGAAGGCAGGTCCGAACACCCGCAGGTCCGAACCTCCCTTAAACCCCACCAACAGAGCCTGGTAACCCATCCACATCTTGACCACGCCCAATGTTGCTTAACTTCGGAGATCTCGTGGGATCCGGTGTGTCAACACGGCTACGGCCGTTGGCTGGCATACATAAGGGACAGTCAAATAAAAACCGAACACCCGCCATAACACGCGAAAGGTGGTAACAGTGTGGGTGCGGTTGTGGATCCGTCAGCGTTGTTGTTGTTGTTGTTGTTGTTGTTGTTTTTAGTCGCTTCCGACTCTCCGTGACCCCATAGACCAAAGGGCGCCATTTCTTTTGGTCATGTACTATAAATTGAGAGCCGTGGTTTCCTTGATGCCATCAGTCCACCTCATCCGTTGCCGCCCTCTTCTCCCGTTACCACGAGTCTTCCCCAGCATTAAGGATTTTCCAGTGAATCATGGTTTCTCATAAGATGACCGAAGTACTTTACTTTGCGTCTGTGTATCTGACCTTCCAGTGAAGAGCCTGGGTTGATTTCCAGTAATATGGACTTATTAGATCTCTTCGCAGTCCACGGAACTCTAAGGAGTTTTCTCTAAAACCATAGCCCAAATTCGTCTATTCTTCGACGTTCAGCCTGTCTTACTGTCCACGTCTCGCTTCCGTACATACCTACTTGTCAAGACCATAGCCTTCACTATACGAATCTTCTTTCTTAAAGTTACGTCTCTACTCTTGAAAGTATTGTCAAGGTTGGCCATTGCATTCCTCCCAAGGAGCAAGCGTCCTTTAATTTGATGGCTGCGATCGCCGTCAGCAGTTATTTTGGAGCCTAAGTGGATGAAACTAGGATCGTCAGCGACCTACATCTTTCTTGGAATTGATGGTCTCGTCTCCCAGTGAGATAAAAATAATGTATTAACGCTTTTGGTAATTACTTTCGAACTGATATTCCTATCACTGTGGTAGGAGAACAGGTGCAAGCCGTGGTTGGGTTATGTCTTTGTTGGTGTACTGACTGGTATAGTGTGTTCATCTAGTTGCAGAAATGGAGGGAAGCAAAGAAGATCAGAAAAGGGTCGTTCGTTTTCTGGTTGCGCAGCGCTATGAAGACTTTTTTGCAAAAACTGTGACGTACCATAAAGTACAAACGCCCTGGAATGCTGTCAGGCAGTGTCATCCTTTTGTATGATAATGTTTGAGGCATGCTTCAAAACTGGCGAAGGCTGCTTCAGCGATTTGGTTTGGAAACACTTCAACATCCACCGCACAGCCTGAATCTTTCACCTTGTGATTTTAACGTCTACGTCGGTTTCATTCGGACGAGGATGTGCATGACTGGGCGCGGTTATGGATCCGTCAGCGACCTACCTCGTTCTACAAGAACTGGAATTGATCGTCTCGTCTCCCAGTGGGATAAACGTATTAACGCTCTTGGTAAATACTTTTGAATGAAAACCATTCCATGGTCACGTTGTATCCGGTGTTCTGTGACTGCCTCTTATAAATGGTTCCTTAAATAAGCACGGACCCACTCGGAAAGGTAGCTTTCCTTGAGGGCAAACCTCTTCCACAACCCGGGCATCATCCCCGGTATGGTACCTCTTGCACCCACTAAAAATCCGCAGACGGGCACAGAGTTCACATGATACTTCTCCATTTTTTAATTGGATACTGGAACGTAGAGTGCCCGCTTCTCAGAATGTAAACCTTGCGGCTGTTTTTCGCCTGATTCTAGCCGTACTGTTGGGTCCAATATTACAGAACTAACTCCCTCGGTTTATTGATGGTGAGAATATCTATTCTTCTCGTGTTGCGATTTTCATCCAAGCAGTTCCTTCCGTTATCGCCAATGGCTTTTCTAATAAGGACGTGAAATGTGAGTGATCCGAATGGACAGTAGCCGAGAACATGTCCCTAAGTTTCGATCTCACCGCAGACACCTCTGCAGTTGCTCTCCTGACAACACGCCATGATTTTGCCCAACTTTCCTGCGAACCACTAATTTCCTTGAGGGTGATATGGAAAGAGCACAATTCCTTTACATTTTTAGGAAGGGAGCACTGTTTCTTGAACTCCTCGTTTCTAATAGCTTTGCTGTTTGTTCTTTGTTGTTGCTTTTCCCGAAGTAATGTTCAAATTACGGAAGCAATCGCTTTTTTGTTTCTCCGTATTTCCCCCACAGAGTGCATGCACATTGTTATATGTCATTCAGAATGTTTACCACGTTAAGATGTTGAATAAATGCTTCCCACAGGGCCTTAACCAACGCTAAACCTCTCTATAGAAATAGAAAGTGAAAGAATCTCTTTGAGTGCGCTCTTTAACAAGTGATCTACATCCTTAAGGACACCATTTGGCAACTGATAGAGTGGGGCATTTTGTAACTGACATGGCAACTCTTCACTGGCCTCTACGCTCTCCGGACATAAACCCACCAGACTCGCCAGGATATTTGAACGCTCTTGTGTATCGAAACCCCGTACAGGATGCGGAGGGTCTTCATGCCCGTATTGTCGAAGGCTACGAAACTACACGCAATATACTAGGAATACATCAGCGCTTTCAGGATTCAATACAACGGCAGGTTGATGCATGTTCTAGTGCTAAGGAGGGCATTTTGAACACTTAATGGAGGAAACAGTTTCATGTGATATGCTGAGTAGGGATGTAGAAAATGAGTTCTAACATGGAAATAAAGAGCTTCCGGACCTATGTTCATATAATAAATTTTCTTCATCTACGTGTTAGGAATGTGTTCTGAAAGTTCAACCATACCTTTTAAACTCTGTATCCATAGCGACTTTCAACTGTAGCACTTATGTGATTGAGAGGGAGAGAAAAGTACACAATCTCATTCCTTAAATGTTTTATTGATATTTTCGCAAGTAATTTTAAATATAACACTTTCTGGCCAATAACTAACAATAAAACGTTATCAGGACGCAGTTAGTGCGAATTTTTATTAAATTTCATCGAGCGGTTTGGACGTGATTTTTCTGAAAGCAGACAGACATAATTTCGTTTTATGTAGATTTATTCATCACTTTTTATATTCTGTTAAAATTTAATGAAGCCAATGGCCATGAGATAGACATATACATAAATACATGGATAAATATTCACTTAGAATACCGTATGTAGTTCTCTGCGTTAGTCACTACAAAATTTGGTCAAGGGCAGCACTCAAGGACACAACGATTCTTGCGCAGAGGACACATACAATCCTCCTGCGGATCATGATGTTTCGTATTGTCACATACTCTGTGATGGAAGCCATGTACCTCAAATCGTGTCATGACATGTCGTAGCTCATAATTTGATTGTTTTCCAATCTTGAGTCGTCATGGCATCCGTGATATAAAACGTACTTCATATTTCCTTTATATTTGAATAAAGTTCTTGTAGAACACTGTTGTTGGCAGGTGTCGAATGTATTAGCATCCACTCTCGTAGGTCCTCTATGAAGAACCTTTTTTCTTACTAATTCGTATACCAATCATGAGCGAGTACATTTCGATAAGCTTGGAACTTTCTGTAGAAAAACAGCTTTCGTATTCTATAAATCTCTTAAATTACTCTTGGTAAGATTGTCCCATATTAGACGTAGCAACTCACTATTGGTGAGATCTTCACATTAAAGAGCTTCGCCGCTGCAACCACTAAGAGACTCCGCAGATGCTTGATTTCATTCGTGGCTATTACCGCAGCAGCGCCCTTGTCTTTTATATGTAGCGTGAAAATTTACACAAACATTTACAAACAGGAGTTTTAAAACTGAATCTGAATATACTTTGAATGGGGTAGTTATCCCAAAAGATGGCAAGTGCAAATACTTAGGTGTGAGATTTGAAAGTAATTTGCACTGGAAGGGTCATGTGGATGACCTTGTTGGGAAAGCATACAGATCGTTACATGTCATAATGAGGCTACTTAAAGGATGCAACAAAGAATTAAAAGAGAAAAGTTACCTAAGTATGGTTCGTCCATTATTGGAATATGCAAACAGTGTTTGGGATCCTCCCCAAGAATACCTAATAAAAGAAATAGATAGTGTGCAGAGGAAAGCAGCAAGATTTGTAACAGGGGATTTCAGAAGAAAGAGTAGTGTATCAGGAATGTTAAAGGAACTAAGGTGGGAAACTTTAAGTAAGAGAAGGGAGAAAACTAGACTTATAGGATTATATAGAGCCTATACAGGAGAAGCAGCATGGGGAGATATCCGTGAGAGGCTTCAGTTGGAAAATAATTATATCGGCAGGACTGACCACAAATATAAAATTAGAAGGAATTTTAGCAAAAGCGATTGGGGTAAATTTTCATTCATTGGGAAGGGTGTGAAGGAGTGGAACATTTTACCAGGGGTAGTGTTTGATCCTTTTCCAAAATCTGTACAGATATTCAAGAAGAGAATAAACAGCAACAGAGAAAATAAATGTTAGAGGGCATTCGACCAGTGCACGTTAATATAAATAAAAAATGTGTGTGAATAAATGAATTCAATCACCTGGTCTAAGGAGTTGGGCAGCCAAAGTAGGGGACTGCCTGTAGGGGTGAAGTACAGTGGGGACTTCGAGGGCCCTGGGACCGCTACGGTAGCTGTGAAGACCCTTCAGGAACTCTGAAAAGTGGTGGCAAAAGGGGCTCTGGTTAAGACGCAGCAGGTCGTTATGCTACTTAGGTTCCAGAATGGGTAAAGAAAAAAAAGTAAATAAATGCAATGTAAATTTTAATCTTATACCAGTTGTACAGTATCATTTGAAGTTTAATTCCACATACTGTATATCAGTTGACTATATTTGTAAGTAGTACAGCAGATATTATAAGTAGAATTTTGTAAACAATATAAATTTATTAAGGATGAGCTGTGTGTTTAATAGAAAAATTGTTAGCGTAAATTGTAAAATATTTTATTATAGGAAAATGTTCTTCTCTTGTTAATTTAATATTTAGTGCTTGACAATAATGTATTTTAGTGTACCATTTGCCACCGAGGTAGACACCTCATTTGCAAATAAAGAGATTTTGATTTGATTTAAAAATAGTACATGTGACGTGTAGAGTCATTCCTAGATACTTTTTATATTCTAACAATTGGGTAGTTAATTTATAGAACTGAGCCTAGTACAAAGTCACGAGTTTTCCTTTGCTACCTTAGTGCAAGGGGATGATTCCCCTGTTGGAATTACCCTTAGAACAGAAACTATCAACTCCACTAATCCACTCGTTTATCTCGCGTGGCTATAAACGTATACACGACAAGTAATAGGTGCCACATGTGCCCCGGTACCTCAGACGATATTAGCTGTCATATGATCAGTGCAAGGATGTTTTATGTATGAAGGGTTGCATATTGCTAGGCACTCAGAACGGCTAGGTCATAAATTTCCAAGTTCATCGCTTCAAATTAGTCCTGACACTCTTATCGTCAAAGGGAGATCGTTTCTCGCGAGTACCTACTCCAGTGATGAGATCTGATATTGATGTACTCCGTTGCAATTCGAATTGGTGGATATAAAAGCGATCTCAAAACTCATCAATCTTTCTGTCGCTGGATAGAGGACAGCTCCAGTTTCATTAAACCAAATTTCATCGGTTATCAACGATAACTCCGCACACATAGGCAATGTAATGTCTTAGAGTCCGGATATGTAGGCTCTGATAGGCTAGAATGCAAACTTATTATAGCCAGGATGACTGGCTCAGGCGGTTGAGACGCTGGCCTTCTCACCCCAACTTGGCAGGTTCGATCGTGGCTCAGTGCGGTGGTATTTGAAGGTGCTCAAATACGTCAGACTCCTATCGGTAGATTTACTGGCCCGTAACTTAACTCCTGCGAGACAAAATCCCGGCACCTCGGCGTCTACGAAAACCGTCAACAGTACAGTGGAACCTTAATATCTCGAATCACCTCGGGAACTAAATTTTATTTCTAGGTATCGAAATTTCGAAATATAGAGAGTACCGTTTATGAGCATGTATAGCACGTAATTGCATCATATATATCTACGGGTTTATACTGAATACATTACTTTTAAACAGTATTTAAAAATATACAAACAAACTATTTTACGGCATCACTTTAATTATAACTAGAGTCCGGATTATTAGGTACTGATAGGTTAGAATGCAAACTTAACCCTACAGTGTACAACGGTTATGCTAGGAGATTTGCATAGATATTACGGGTACAGCCCATAGACCTCCTTGAATTTATGCTACTCTTCCGACATTGTGGAACAACGGGTTGCATCACACTTCCTACAAACTAAATTACTTTGCATTCTAACCTATTACTACCTGAACATCCGAGGTATAATTATAACCTTTATTATAGAACATTTTAGAAGACAGGATACAGTAGTGGAATAAGAAACATATCTCGATGAACACCTTTGGAAGAAACCCGTTAGTTTCTTCCGTTTGTTACTGTTGATCTTTCCTCCGTTCACGTGAAACTTCTCAATACAACAAAGCTGAGATTCGTAAATGGAGCTTGCCATCTGCGACTTTGGGGGTTGCTTTCGAACGTGTCCGGTATTCAATTCACACCCCAGAAAAAGCGAGGCTTCACCGATTTTCCGATCACCAGAAGTTTGAGTTTTTCAGTTCTCATCATATACCTCCCAGCATCATTATAACAGTTTCTTTACTTGTTAACTGTTCCTCACAAACATTGCACAGTTAATGTTGCACAAAATTCGAGTTACAGAGCACAGTTTGCTTCAAGGGAGGAAATGTTTGCTTCGAGAAATCGAGAAATAAATACAAGTGAAGAATGCGACAAACGGCCGGGAAATTTAAGTTACTTCGAGGTACTAAAAAAATCGAGTAATGGAAATTTCAGGTGGTTCGACTGTAGTTAGTAGCGCGTGAATACAATAATATTATTATTGTTTACACGCATTGAAGTGGGTCGCAAGTTGTATGCAGACCGCTCTACGGTGCTGTACGGAGGGGTGCATAAGCTGTACGGGTTCATAATTATCCGTGCCCCTTACGATTATGCTAAGCTTACAACACATCCATTGAGCGGGCTAGGAGATATTTCATACTCGTGAGTGAAATGTTGTGATTTTTGATGAAAAATCTAATTTTAAATTTCAACATTAAAAATCCCCTCATTCTTACCCTTTCAAATTCTGCTATCAGCTTTTCCCTAATGCCATTTTTAAAGCTGTAAATGTTTGATCTCAAGGATAGCGGTTTGGCGTATATAGAGCAAACCCACGCCCCTTTCTCTCACACTGTCGGACAAAATTAGCTTCAAACTTATTTCGGACTAACATGTCAATAACACGGCTGGAAAATATGTATCATGTAGTAGGCCTACGCTGCGCGTAAGAGGAGAAGAACATTTGAGAGAGTAATTTTCAGTCCAGGACAGTTCTATAGCAAGAATGTCTCTTGAAACTGTACCGGTTGGTACACCTATACGCCGCACATTTGAATTTTCCGCCTTTAAGTTCTCCTCTACAGCTGAAACTCTGAACTTTAAAACTGAATTAATTCAACCGTTTATCCGAAGATGTTACGGTGTTAATTTCGAATTGTTTTTGTTTACTAATTATCAAGAAATGTGGACATTCTCTCACAGACGTCTCTACCAAAACCCCATGATCATGCACCCCGGTGCGATGTGAAGGAACTTTCCTTGAAGATATTTTGTATTCATAAGTTGTTGTCTTTACTAAATTTCGTTCTTTCGTTGGTGTGTTGGCAAAATTAATCCTTTCTTTCCGCCTGTTTTGAATTTACCCAATCAGTAATTTCTGTAATTAATTTCCCTCCAATCACAGGTTTCTTCTTCATTTTTGACTTGTAACTTTTAGCCGACCAATAAACGCATGTGGGTGTGTCTTAATTATTCATGAAAGGTCTCGAATCTTCCACGAGGGTATAAAAGCTGCTGATTTTCTGGTCTCTTGGCCACTCGTACAACATCTAGCTTAGTGTATGGAAGAATAGCAGGAGGCGGGAAGCGCCTCTTTCATCAGTCAGCAGCCCTTCAAAAAAGTAATGGCCGTTTAACATCTTTAATTTCTTGCTAGCCCATCAGTTTAATCCTCGGGGAAGGTCCGAAACCATTTTGATGTAACCTATACCATTTCGATGTAAAATTTTCATGTTACTTTAACTGTAAATCGGGGATAGAGAGTGCCTTACCCTCTCGAGCTCCCCTGCATTTTGATCTTATGTGACTACGTTTTCATAACCGATTTTCTTCTCTTTCCTTATGTATTAAAATTTCCTTATACGAGTCACCTCCCTAGTGTGGGAATAGCCCCTGTTGAATTGGCCTAGCGCCACTTAGGTTTTAACTAGTTTCACGTAGGAGTGCAAGTTCTCGCCTCCATTCCTTTTGTATTTTGGGCCGTGTAGATTAAACTTTTTTTATTTAAGGTCCAGTAGAATGGGTACCCCTGTTCATTTGTAAGTGTGCCTTGAGAGGCAGGCAATGCGAAAAGTGTTGTGGCCTTTTATAGCGGTCAGCTCTTTCTGGTATTTTGAAAGGTGCCTCTAGGAGGCTTGATATTACTAGGTGCAAGTGCCCCATGTAATTAGGGGTTTTCTGCCCTTTGGTAATTTGTGGTTGTGAGCTGAGAGCTTTTCTGGTCTTGTACCTGATTGTTGGATAGCTGTTGACTTGTCGTACTCGTTAAGTTTGTTGGCTATTGAAAATATAACCTTTATTTAAATTTTTAATTCATCTTTCGGACTTGTAGTTAGACCCATTCCAGCCCGCACCTTCTTTCACATCTGCTGTTCCACAGATACCTCGGAACAGAGACTTTCACTTACTTTTATCTATCTTCAAACCTTTGCATCTCTTTACCAGTCATAAAATAGTCCTTGTACCGGACTGACCTAACTTTTTCCGAGAATGCTTGAATATGTGCAGGAATTAAAAATAGTTCTACATTTTACTATCAACCGAATATTACCCTAATATTTTAACTCCTGAAATAGCACGAAACTAGATTTTTCCCTATTGGATGAATAATGAAAATTTGAGAAAACGTATTGACAACAGTTGTTACCTCACTGAAAAACTCAGAGTTTTTCTGATATATATGAGTATTTTTGACAAGTCTGCCAAATTTTAGCCCCAAACAATGTGCGCCGAGGAGCATTTTCCATGCAACATATAACAAATAAACATAATTTTTCAATAACATTCCAGCCAAATAACTAATAAACTCCAGATAATGTGTGAGGCTATATCTTATCATTATGTGCCTGTGTTCTAAACTTCGTTGTGATAAGTGCTAAACGGGAGAAGTTCAAAATTTGAGTCTTTAATCCCTTTAAATAACTTTGCATTCTACCTTATTACAGTCTCAAAAAACGATCTCTAGTAATGCCATATTTGGAATGTTCACTTTTCCACTTGTTTCATTAACACATCGAAGGTAACATAAAATCCGGTGAATCCCTTCGTTTCTGCTGAAACAGTGGGAAAAGAAAGTAATAGAAATACAAAAGTGTTGTTTGGTCCCCAGCAGTTTCTGCATTATGTGTAGGGTGCTGAAAGGGAAGGATACCTATTCGCTAGGCTCTATAGAGGGGAACTAATTGTCCAGAGTTTTCATTTAACAAAGGATGGAATGTTTTCCCTTCAACGGCACTAAGTTTCCGACAGGAAGTGCATATGCTGGTAAAGAAGGAAAAGAAAGGTTCAGACAAATAACAGAGCCACTGTATGATAACTTTTACGGTCAATTCAACACATGGCCTACCACAGAGAAGAATGAGGTAGACAAATAAGTAACTACAGCCTAGCAAATGTTGTGAAGTTACTGAATATCAATAAAATGTAAATCTGTTGGAATAATATATTTCTTTTATGAAGCGTGCCCAAAATAGTGCATACTATGTTTCAAATACACATTTCTGTTATTTATTAGCTAGTTATTTTCATCTACTTAAAACAATACAATTAAAATTGCTTGATATTTTCATATATTACTACATGGGGACATGTTGGCCAGGCCGAAGAGGTGGACGCCGAAAAGAAGTCAATTTACCAACCAACTGTAAACTACTATAAAGATAAATATCACCTAGACAATATTTCCGTCCATGGACTCACGATCGGAGTTCGAGGCACAATCCCTAAATTTCTTGTACAGCGATGGGATTCTCTCGATCTCAGCCGGACACGACTTCACGACATCGCTATCGCCGCAATACGAGGTTCAGTGACCATACTACGCAATCATCTATATAACATTTGAAGAACCGTATTGCAAATTTATTCCTGAGTCTCGTGGTGGTTATTTCTACCTGGCACACTAGCAAACTCAACAGTAACTTAGAAGACAAAATAATGTGTCATCGACATACTTTGTCCTTGTGGCAGCCTCCGCATGGGGGAAGTTGTACTAATAATAGTAACTAATAATAATTTGTCGAACTGTCGAACTGTTATTGCTTTAATACAAACAGTTGTAGAATGTTTTTTCCTTCTGAAATATTTATGAACTATCCCCTTTTAGAAATAAGTGATGTACCATTCAGAGCAATGCTTTCCCCTTTATCCTTGAGAGCACGATATGTTTCGGCAGTGAACTCTCAAATCCATGGACGTCACTCAAGTTGAGAACAATGGCGCCTCTGTTGGTAATAAAAGAAGAGGAAATTACATTTTCCTTGTTCTGTCCCGTTCCTTTTTTTGTATGCGTTCACGTAAATAGGAAACATCCAAAGAGAATTCGTTATAACTACTCGGTGCGTGTGTGTCCTGATAAAGAACGTAACTCAACACTTTAGCCGCCTGACTTGCTGTCCATTTCCCTTGCTATCTTCACATTCACCCACCATTGGTTCCGGATCTCCAATACCACTCGCTATAAGCTAATGTGTTTGCGGCTTGGTCGCTTCATACGGATATCTCAAACTCGTGTTTTCTTTCCCTCATTTACAAAAAAAATAACAGGAATATTTGCTTATTTGAATAAGAATTGTTTGGCTAAGGAAATGCGTATTTGTCGTTGGTGTAGGGAAGAGATTTGAGAAATCGTCGTTAAAATGCTCTTCTGCATCCTAAGGAATTGTCGTCTCTTAAATATGTGAAATAAAGTGTAACTGTTACACTGTGTTCCGGAATTTTTTTGAACGCAACCTGCAGGACATCGAATTTGTGATAGCCAAAACCATCCCTTTCCTATTTCGATTCAAATAATTAGGTTTTTCAGTCTGCTGAAACTAATTTTGAATAAATCTATATTTTAAGAGTTAACTAAAAACAGCTTTGGAAAATCCTTCCTTCCGTTTTACTGGACCAATTTGCTTCATTTCGGGTTTTTTCTCTCCGGAATTAACTGCTGGTGAATCATGAGACATTGATAAATCTCTAAGCTCAGCCAAATTTGAGTAATCATAAAATCAAATAATTTAATGATCATTACAATAATTGCAGGCGAAGGCATACCCTAACCCGCAATACATTCTCTATTTATCGGGTTGCTAAGCGACCAACATTTTCATTAATATTCTGATATATGTGATCTTCATCCTTAGTAATATCATTGCATGCAGCCATATTTGATTGCTACCTGTCAAGCCAGAGATTATGGAAGCATACTATTCTTTGCTAGATACTCTTTGATTCTCTATCCCTTTCCAGCTTGCAGATACAATTCAGAAGATCACAGAGCGTTCCTAATAACTTTGATGCTGGTAGGAAAAAAGTCTACGTACAAACAGACCCCATCATGACATACGCCTTAGACCTTGCTTTGGAACACCTATGAAGTGATAAACTAGCGACGCTAGAGAAAGAGTGAAGGACATGTATCATAAAGGAGTTCTCTGCCTGGCAATACGCTCGCTTTCTACGACACAATACCAAGTTTTACATCAAGAACTTCATGACAAACAAGCGAATATATGGATAGTATTTACCAAACCTACGGCATAATGACGTCAGAATGGATTAATTCTGACTACGAACTGTGGCATACAATAACCGCGTTTCTTATTACATTTTCATGAAACCATTGAAAAGGGCAGGTGAAACAATATGACTATGAGTGTCATATCAAGACGAGTTATCCGACCTATGAATGCTGCCGAGCAACACGGGTTGTCTAATACTGTATGTGAAATAAAGTGCAACTGTTACAGTGTGTTCCGGAATTTTTTTGAACGCAACCTGCAGGACATCGAATTTGTGATAGCCAAAACCATCCCTTTCCTATTTCGATTCAAATTGTATTGTATACCACCTCAAAAAGAAAAAATATGGTAATAGAATTATACTTGAAAAAAATGAACAGAATTAGGCAAAAGTTGACACCGTGCAACCCAAAGTTTGCAACATTATAAGAAAGTGGAAATAATGCAATTCTTACTTGTAATTGCTTTTAGAGGATAGATGGGTTAATTGCGATGTCTAGGAAACCACCAGCCCGTCCCCAGAAGTAAATTTGCTTTTATAACTTTGTGAAGAGTAGCAGACAGCATTCTCCATTGCTGAAGTAGCTACTAGCATTAATTTTGGCCAACGTAAAGTGGCATGTAACGTCATTGCCATCATTGATGATAATTAGATTGCGTTACCAACCCCGGCTGAATAAAATCAAAAACAAAAACACCATGATTTAAAGGAAACAATGTGAAATACAATACAGCAATATTTTATATGAAACTTACCTTAATGCAGTGACGGATACAGGGTTGCGGCAGCTTTAAGGAATTTATACACCCTCTCGTCTAGAGGGAAGGAACTCTTATATAGGGATTCGCCTGTCGCCTTAGGTGAAATAGAATGCGCTCCGATCGCCTTCAGAATGCTAGAGAACTAAAAGCTGCTTCGCGGCCCTAACCTTTCCGTGGTCACAGTCCAATGGTTTTGTCACTAGCCTTAGTGTTGGCAGCATTGTTAACCGCTCGAGCAAGTACTCACGTTCTCAGCGAGAAGGCCGCGAGAAGTAAACAAACGACTGTCATTCCACGCGCAGCTGAATGTAGTCAGTATTGTGTAGCATGGCGTCAACTATTGATATCAGATTCTATCAAATCACACTCAAAATATTCAGAAATATTCAGGGTGTCCTTGAAACAAATTACAATATTTAAAGAGGAGGAAGCACGCAAGAAACGAAGGGAAAAAAGTGCTATTAACATTAGTTCAAGCCCAATATCTTCGGAGTTATAGTCCGCTACCGCTACTAAGAATAGTCATAATGTTTCAATAATATACGGAGGGCCGTATGGAAAAAACAAGACGGAAATACGGTCCTACCTAAACATTGGTCGTGAACGGCTGCATGATGGGGCACCGCGCCATTTTCATCGTAGTATTAGGCGACACTTAATACGGGCCTTCCATGAGCGGTGAATTGCTCGACGGGGCCAATACTTTGCCCTTCACGTTTACCTGAACTTAACACATTAGATTTTTGGCTTTGGGGACATGCAAAGTTCATGGTGTATACGGTCGCCATAAATGACGCGGATACACTATGAGAACGCGTGTTCGATGTCTCGGATGCAATTCGGTAACAGCCAGGGGTGTTTCAACGAGTGCGCGATTCTATGCGACGCACTGTAGGATGGAAGGCTGCACTGCAATGGACGGCGCTCACATTGAGTACATGTTGTGAAGAGTAGATCGAAGACATGGTGATCATTGATGGAGTGGACCATGACTCCGAAGATATTGGGTTTTTGACCGATGTTAATAGGAACTTTCTGCCTTCGTTTTCTGTGTGTAAATATTCGAACCTTTTTCACGAACACCTTGTATATACACAAATATTTGAGATTATGCATATTGAAGAAAAGACTAGATAAGCAACTGACAGGGAATTTTCTACCTGGGCGACTGCCTAAATGCATATCATGATTGATTGATTGATTGATTGATTGATTGATTGATTGATTGATTGATTGATTGATTGATTGATTGATTGATTGATTGATTGATTGATTGATACGAACAGTAAAACCTTGTATGCGCAGAGAAGTAGCTGCCAACAGGGAGAGGCCTAAAGCGGAACAGAACATCGCCCACCCGCTACATGGACATAACTCCTCCTCAGCCGTTTCGTGGATGGATGCCAGCAGATGAGCAGATACCACACGGATATAATCAAAGCTGGTTGGTGTGGAAATCCCTGAACAGGTTACGATCGGGAGTAGGAATCCAGGGATAATCTGAAGAAAAATCTGGGTTCAGCACAAGTGATATAAGGTGTGAATGTGGACCAGATCAAACTACGAGGCACGTGCCTCAGTCCCCTCTGAGTCCAGCATCTTGAACGGAGGATGATCTCCTACAAGCCACTCCGAGTGCATTGGACATAGCAAAATACAGGACATGTGTAATATGAACCCACATGTTATGTTTTGGGTTGTTGAAACGGACTTACACACTAACTGTGCATTTGTATGTTTTCTACTCCAGTATAATAGGTAAGGTAAGGGTTATACTGCCCGAAGGCAGGTCCGAACCTCCGCATAGGTATTCCTGAGCCGGAATTTACGTACGGTAGGGTGGCCAGTTCCTTTCCGCTCCTCCATTCCCTTACCCCCCAACAACAGCGCGTGGCAACCCATCCAACTCCTGACCACGCCCAATGTTGCTTAACTTAGAAGATCTCACGGGATCCGGTGTTTCAACACGGCTACGGCCGTTGGCCGAGTATAATAATGATAATAATAATAATAATAATAATAATAATAATAATAATAATAATAATAATGAACTTCAAATTTAAGAGAGGACTATGAATCATATCTTCGCCGCTACTAAAGACAAATAAATAAGTTATTTAATTAGTTAAAGAATATCCAAAATCACGAAGATTCGATTCACTGAAGCACTAGTATTTCCGTATTCTTTTACGCTTGGGAGACATGGACCATTAAGGCTAAGGACAAAGAACACTTCGATACTTTTGAGATGTGGTGGTGGCGTAGAAAGCTACGTGTAGCTTGGACCGAAAGGAGAACGAATTAGTCCATCATTAAAGAGCTGAAGCTAGTGAAACGTCTCTCTACAAGTGTCAGTGAAAGAATGCTTCAGTTCATTCGACATATCTTAAGGAGGGATGGAGACAACCTGAAAAAGTCTATCATAGAAAGCAGAAGACCATGTGGAAGGACAGCCTTCGTCTTCAGAACGTCCTAGAAAAGCTGAAGATCGAGTTGGATGGTGACACTTAGTGAAGTATGTAACTCTCTAGAAGCAAAACAATAGGGTCACGACACTCAGTAATGAGTAATACGACTGATAATGATGAATTAATTAAAGCAAAACCCATAGCATAGGGAGAAGTGGATCACGACAAGGTAGTATAAGACGTGAATGGATTACAAACTTCTCATCTTCCTGCTTCATGGATTCTGTCTATAGACCGTGGAAACGTAAAAAGAGAGATATCGTCGTCATGCGTAATTGTTTTCGAACAACAGTGAAATGGCTGTCAGTGTTCAGCGAAATTCAATTTAGTTAATAGTAGAGCAAACACTAGAAATGACTGTCAGATGGTTTAAAAACACGTGCCTCGCATTGGAATCGCCTGATTCATTTGCAGTCGATAATTTGAAATGGTTCCCGTTCACCGTAAGTGTGTAGTAAATTATTACTTGAACTGCTTATATGAGCTACTGGGAGCTACGCTGTGCATGGGGTCAGATATCGTATTTACTGGTGAATAATAATAAAAATCGTGGGCAAAATTTCTAGTAGATAAATGGAATTTGTACGTATGATTTGAACACCCACGGTATCCCCTTCCTGTCGTAAGAGGCGACTAAAAGTGGCGACCAAGGAATGATTGAATTAGAACCATGAAAATACTTGTTATTACTACCATCACGAGGGAAATCATGCGTCGCCTTCGCTTGCGAGTAGTACCACTATGTTAGGTACACTATAGGTTTGTGATTAGTAGCAACAGTGGGTGGGTCACTGTGGGTTTACAGTACCCGTGATTAGTACCACTATATGCGGAACACCACGGGCTGACGTTGCCTGTGACCAGTACCCACTATGTGAGAAACACCATAGATCCACGTTACCTGTGCGATTGAGTAGTAACATAACTTTTGGAATACCGTGAGTCTACGCTCGTCTTGATTAGTACCGCAACTTGAAAAATACCATGGTTCTACTTTACTAGCAATAAGTACCATTATGAGGGGCCATTGACCTGAATTTTGGACCCCTTTGGACAACAAGAATCATCGATTCAGAATTGTGCTTTGTAAGCAGTCCCTTGGTCAGTAATACAAATACTTTAATATAGTTTCTGGGAAAGTGAGGCACTGCGGGTTGGATCCACTGATTATTTCGAATTTATGGTCATTTTGTTCATCATCATTCGTTTTATACTTTAGTCAGTGGATATATTTTGAAGTTAAATTATCATTTCATTTCGTTGCCCCTCGTACCATTAGGGGCCTATAACATAGCTGTTAGGGCCCTTTAAATAAAAAATCCTCTCTTTTTATAGTCTTGTTTCTTACCATTGCAAGCTATTTGGATTTTTTATGTATGCTAGCATTTTCTCCATATTTCCTTGGCCAAGTCTGGAGTAAAGTATATGTACAATCTCGAGGTTCCCCTCTGGTGTTCTTCGACGATCCCATTGACCCCGGCTTATAAGACATTAACCCGCTAGAGGTTATTGTGTTAGCTGGCTGGATGGAAAACATACCTGTTACTCGGAGGTGATTATATCCAATTTGGATGAGCCTGATGGTGTGCGCGGAGGGGACAAGGGCCAGACCTACACGCACGAAGAGTTAGCGACCTCCCTTACGTTCTCACACATGCACAGTAGTTGGGTAATCCAATCAAACTCAGTGACGCTGCCCTTCAGGTAACGCCTTAATAGGATTACAAGAGCTTCGCATTGCACGCCGATAGTGAGACAATACAACCCATTTAGTGCTACAACGAACTACTAATTGGCTATCCCGCCCGTAAAGCGATGACCTCCACCTGCAGAGCCCGAGAGTTGCTCCTTTCAATATTCCTGTATACATTGTAATAAGAGATCGGAATACAAAGTAATGTGTACATATAAAATCCCTAATTCTGTGTCTCTCATTCACAGCGATACTGAGATAACGAGAGAGTTTAAACAGCAGATTTTGTTTCAGTTACGGATTGAGCCTTGTTTAGGCCTACAAGAAAAATGGAATGGAACTCTCAAGACCACGACTTACGTTCTTTAAAATAAAAATACGTTCCTATCAGCGAAGCCGTTGTCGCATGTTCGCCATGACGTAGGTACATACATCCTGGCTTCTTTTGCCTTCCACAGATATATTTGAGACTTAAAATGGTACCTACCAACAATAGTAAAACCTCTTCATAAGTCTGGAAATATTTATGACATTAAAAATTACAGACCCATTTCGATAACTACAACAATAAAAATATTCGAGAAATGCTAAGAGAATATTTACCAATTTTTTAGATAAACACCAAATACTTTCGCCCAGACAGTTTGGATTCATTAAAAATCTCGGAACGACTTATGCTATATCCACCTTAACAAAGAGAATATATGAAAATCTTAATTCATCTCTGCTCTCTACAGGGATATTTCTTGACCTTTAAAAGGCATTCGGCCGTGCGCGTAGAGGCGCGCGGCTGTGAGCTTGCATCCGGGAGATAGTAGGTTCGAATCCCACTATCGGCAGCCCTGAAAATGGTTTTCCGTGGTTTCCCATTTTCACACCAGGCAAATGCTGGGGCTGTACCTTAATTAAGGCCACGGCCGCTTCCTTACAACTCCTAGGCCTTTCCTATCCCATCGTCGCCATAAGACCTATCTGTGTCGGTGCGACGTAAAGCCCCTAGCAAAAAAAAAAGGCATTCGATAGTGTGTCACACCGCTTGCTCCTCCAGAAATTGGAAAAATACGGCTTTAGGGGTAATGTGCTGGATTTGCTTGAGAGTTACTTGACAGATCGTGTACAGTATGTCAAAATTAATCAACATCTAAGCACACCGATGAAGATAATAAAGGGTGTCCCACAAGGCACAGTATTAGGTCCACTATTGGTTATTCTGTTTACTAATGATCTACAGAAAACAATAGCAAATGCCGAACATACGCACGTCGTAACATATGCAGATGATACAGTCATTTACGTAGAGATAGCGAGAGGGAGATGTGTCCTAGAAGAGGACACAAAACTCAATACAGAGGGTTACCACCTTATGGGTTCGTAAAATAAACACAGGTTAGATATGAGTAAGCTTATGGAATGTCACTCATCTGCGTAGCGCGGTGCATGCTGCCGTCAGGGGTCTTAAACAGGATAACTCCATCACTGGTCCAGATATTTCTGACGCCGAACATGGATATTGCCGCCTTCAAAACCGTCAGTCTGGCAGAAGTAAGGTCCTCCCGGATCGTGACACGAGATCCTTTCAAATGCGTTTTCTTTGCGAATATCTCCTTCCTGGTGCGATAACTTGTCATCTTCACGATAATAGGCCAGGGTTTATTAACCAATTTTAAGCCCGACTCTGTGGTTCCTGTCAATATCCGTCAATTTTATGTCGGCTCCAATGTAACGTGCAACATTTAATACTAAATCGTTCGTGTCCTCATTTGACTCCTCCGGAATGCCAAATATGCGGAGGTTATTTCTACGCTGATATTGCCCCAAATTATCATAATTTGATTTCATTTCCACTTTCAGTTCTGCGAGTTCTTTGTCTCTCTTGGCAATCTGATTCCTTAGGTCCTCACATGCATTTATATTGAACTGCACAGATTCCTCTAGTCTCTTTAACACACACTCCGTAATTTTGTCCACTATGGTATTCACAATTAATTCCACGAATATCTTAGACTGAAGTGTCTCTTCCATTATTTTCCTCATGGTGTCTCCTGTTGGGTTGGCATTCCTGTACTCGGCCTGCTGTTGATTCTTCTTCGTTCCTGGCGCCATTTCAGTATTACACTAATTGCACGGCACTCGAACAAAGAACGAAATAATTTTTGATAGTACTTGATTTCACGATACAAATAGATGCACTGTGGCAAATTACAGCACTGTCGCAATTGTTACTTAGTTCGTACATGTTTGTCATCATTCACCACTATTAAAGACATCCATGCAATAAATATGTAACCAACAAAACAGTAAATTTTCAGGAGAAAGGAAATTTATTTTCAGGGTGTACAAATGAGTCCATGTATTAAACAATTCATTGTTATAACTTAAGGTTTTGAAAATAATATGCAAGTATGCCTTACATTTGTATACAAGAGAAAATAATCCTGTACATGCAATTGAAACAAAAAAGATAGTAATTAATATTAGTTTACTAATAAAAATAACGATAAGAATGAGATGTCGAGAAAATTGTTATGAAAGGAAATCCACAACTTGAAGATTTCAAAAGATGGAAACTCTCCCAACTAACAAGAACCGTTTACAATAAATAAAGTATTTTATGGAACAATAAGGTACGACATTACATTACAATAAGAGCCTCCGTGGTTCACGTGGTAGCACGCCGCCCTCTCACCGTTGGGTTCCGTGGTTCATATCACGGTCGCTACATGTGAGACTTGTGCTGGACAAAGCGGAGGCGGTCGAATGACTGGAAAGAGGCTGTAGATTTTCATTTTTCATTACAATACAGTAGTTAAACCAGAAGCACTGTTACGCTGCGGAAACTCTCAACCTGCAACAAGAGGGATTAAAAGAACAATTAGAAATTAAAGAAAGAAAAATCGTGAGAAAAATCTTAGGAAGAAGAACAATAAACTTAACTCATTACCCTAAACCTAATAGTGAAATATACAAGCACATCTGCAAAATTATAGATGCAATTCGAATGACGAATCCAATTTGCAGGGCATTTGGAACGAATGAATCCTAACAGACTTTCACATCAAATTTGCAAATTTCTACAAAACAAGGCCACTACACCAAAGTGGTACAAATTATTAGAGAAAGACTCACTGAATTAAGATCGCAAAATCTGCATGATCGAAAGGAAATAAGAAACATCATTCAAACACGGGGATTTGAGGAACAAGAAAGGAAACCCACACGATCGGCATGGTCAGAGGACCGGAGGTGTGCACAGTCAATGAAGATGAACTACTGAGCAAAAAGGAAGGCCGAAAAATGCTGATACCGCATGGTCCTAGGTGACCCATTCGTGAATAAAGAGAAGAAGAAGAATATGTCCAGAAAATAATTCGTCATATAGATATGATTTCGTCTATGTCCTTTATTTAAATGATATATTACACCGGATGATGAACCAATACAATCCTGACTAATATTCCATTCTCACACCACACCATAGAGGCATGATGGCACACTATATTTCCACTTAAATCTCACTTATCAAAAATTTGTTGGTTAAATCCTTATTCCGGTGAGGATCTTCAATTATTCTAAATGAACCCATCGTGACTTTTAAATCGCGAATTATTTAATAACATTGGTAAGCAAAATTAAGTATAAAACGATGCCGCGGATAAGAAGCTAGTTATTTATAAAAAGAACTTAATTTTGACATTACGAATTTAACATTATTTTGTAATAAAATGATAAAAAAATAAGAATATTTTCGTAAGGAACATCTTACATATTCTTCTTCCTGAATCTATTTACCGTCCAAGGTTGTTTTTTCCCCTCGGACTCAGCGAGCAATCCCACCTCCACCACCTCTATCGCCTCGGTGGATACATCTGGAAAGGGGGACCAGTACTACGCCCAGGCGGCCTCACCTGCTACCCTGAAGAGGGATCTTAGTGGCGGATGGGAATATTGGAAGGGATACACAAGGAAGAGGGAAGGAAGCGGCCCTGGCTTTAAGTTAGGTACTATCCCATCATTTGCCTGAGGAGAAGTGGGAAATGACGAGAAAACCACTTCGAGGATGGCTGAGGTGGGAATTGAACCCCCTCTACTCAGCTGACCATCCGAGGCTCAGTGGTCCCCGTTCCAGCTCTCGTATCACTTTTCAAATTTCATGGCAGAGCCAGAAACGAACCCAGCCCTCCGGGTGGCAGCTGATCACCCTAACCTCTACACCACAGAGGTGGACACATCTTAGACAGTATTAATATGAATCTCTCATCAGAAGAGTAGTGGAGATCGTCAATGTATTACGGTATTTATAGAGCAAAACTGTCTAGTTGCAGAAATTAGTATCAATATTTCAACTAAGTAGCCAATGTATACATATTATTGGGCTTTAAAAATGTCTGCAAAATTGAAAAAAGAAAAACATTTCTATAAACATTTCAAATGACCTCAATTAAAACTAGCAGGAACTGTGGCTCCCTTTTTAATATTTTCAGAAATATGGAAAATACAAGGAATACAGGTATCAAAATAACAGGATGGAATCATCCGTCCACAGTAAGTGGTGTCGTTTAAGAATCCGACACCCTGAGATAATAGTCCACCAGTCGAACATGGCTGTAGCCGCTGAGGCCTAATCCTCTATTGCGTCATCACCTCCGAGTGCTGTCTTCTGATATCATCTTCTTGGTCTCATCAGAGTACGGAAAGTGCAGGACATTCAATTAACGGAAAGTATCCCTGGCGTGTAATGAACCGAAGAATATTTTATAAAGGAATAGGGAAAGTTCAGTCTGCGTTATCTAAACACTGGAACTGATATTTAGTACCTCTATTGGAAAGGCCTAAGTGTCCAATGCGAACTTTCTCTTTAAATGTAGCATTTAATTGCAATCATTTCATGTTTAATTCTTGTAAAATTAATATGTGTAAAATACATTATTATGAGCCAAAAAATAAAGTGGAATGAAATCGAAATAGTTGATAAGAATTTGCTTATGCAAAAGAGCAAGAAATAAATCGTATACATTCTTAAGGGGAGTTAAAATATCCCATCGTCAAATGTAAAATTTGCTAAAAT
Organism: Anabrus simplex; assembly: GCF_040414725.1. Taxonomy (NCBI): domain Eukaryota; kingdom Metazoa; phylum Arthropoda; class Insecta; order Orthoptera; family Tettigoniidae; genus Anabrus; species Anabrus simplex. The sequence goes on along the minus strand of NC_090277.1, from coordinate 91,432,343 downwards.
ATTATCACCGTTTTTAATTTCGTTTTTCTATGTTTTAATTTTCAAGATTGCCATGACTGAAAAAGCTTACATTTTCTAACATGGATACTATATTATTTGAAATTTGAAGATGTTAAAAATGAAATGCTCTGATCTCTACAACTAAAACGATAATATATATTGCCAGGTGGAACAAAATACATCTGAAAGGCAATGGACAGGTAAGTAACAATCTGAACTAGGAAATGGTGTCAACTTTCCCTTTTGGAAAATAAAATAAAATGAAAATGAAAATCCTCAGCCTGTTTTCGGTCATTCTACCGGGTCAGGAATGGAATGAATGAAGCCCGTATCTAGCGGCGAGGATATAAATTATTCCGGCTGCCGAAGCCTGTCGCACTCCCCTGGGGCAATGATAAATGACTGACAGAAGAAATGAAATAATATTGGAGTGTGTTTCTGGAAGGAAAGATGACAGGAAAAACCGGAGTACCCGGAGAAAAACCTATTATTATGGGAATACCGTGGTAGAGAGAGGTGTAAGAAGGTCCGGGCATGAATGGGTGGATAGAGAAAATATTGAATAATTTAAAAGTTTAACACTTCGATTATATTTCTTAGATATTTTTTCTTTTCAAAGAAATCAGATAAAAAGATTTAGCTCGAGAGCTTGAGTAACAATATTAGAAAGGTCTAGGATAATCAAATGACAACACATTTACAGACTAAGCTTAAAGCTCCCAATTTGCAAAGGTAACAAGAGCAATCACTGTTCCAATCGATAACTCCTCAAGGAGACTGAGTTCCACAATTACGATAGTAGAATAAAGAGCGTCTTTGCTCCACACAATTACTCTCTAGAATACTATTCTCCAACATTTAAAAGTTCCAAGCTTATTAAAGGCACAACCTATATTTAACAAAAACCAACAGTGTTCAATGTCCTATATGCTCAACAGTCTGATTTACCTTGAAGGAAAATGAATAATAGAAGTTGACTTTAACAGGGGTAACAAGTATCCATTCTACGTGGCCTTACTTAAATACAAATGGTTAAAGTTTCTGGTCGAAAATCAAAATGTTAGGAGGTGAACTCTGGCATTCATTGAAATTCACATGAAAATACTTAAAACCCTATGTGGGCTTATGGCCTGACGTTACAGAAGCTAATCCTATACTACGAAGATTACTAGATGAAAGGAAACTAAGTTACGAGATATATTTATAAAGGTTACAAAATCCTAGTCACCTCAATGCCAAGTTGAAGGGGAATACACGAGGGTTCCAACTCGTTATTCCCTAAGTTACGTGAAGTTCTTTAGATTGGTTGAAAGGTTACATCTAGAAATAGAAGTTTACATTACGAAAGAATATTTGAAACCTTTCCCTTCGAAGCATCTTTTAGAGACAATTACATTATTACATGGAGTCTGCCATTACCTTGAGCTGGTGGACTTCCCGGCGATGGACGAGGCAGCCCTTCCCCTGCCTCCGCTACGTACACACTCTAAACCTCTTGATTGGAGCGATCGAAAGACAACATGGCCCGAAATGTCCCAGCTGTTATAGCAGAGAGGAAGGTTCCAGATTTCTCTGGGTCGAAGCCCTGACACACCCCCATTTCCATTGGACAATCAAATAAATATCAAAATTTTCTCATTGGTGAATTAAATAAATGTACAAAATTCCATATAAGCTACAACATTAAGTTGGCGGGAAGAGACAGAAGCGTTGATAACTTTAGAACACCAAAAACAATTTACAAACAATTCAGTTTTACCAACTAATGATTACGAAATTTTTCTTGAAATTTAATTGTCCATCCTCTCATCAGAAGGAGTACCTAGGTTGACAGTAGAGACCTCTGTCAAAAACTTTCAAATTACTTCTGCCACATAGTTTGAAGTACAAGTTGCAGATGGCCTTCTAAAAGGCGCTTAATTTAAATACACGTATCGGGTGTACCACCGGTACTATTATTATTATTATTATTATTATTATTATTATTATTATTATTATTATTATTAATTATTATACTCCAAAATATGTTGTAAAAGTAAATAACATGTGCCCTAAAATGTATATGAACTGTGTTATCTATACCATTATCAACATTTCGGGCTTGTCCGGATTTTTGCTCATACAGATCGGATCTGGTCCCGTTCGAGCCGGTTAAACAGAGTTCTGTTTTAATATAAAACCTAAGGAATGTACAATTAGTAAATCTTTAATGCGATCAGTTTTGAAGAACGGTGTCTTCTACAAAGTTTTTCACCACATTTAACTCCGAACTATTCTTCCTTTCAGAATGCGGTGAAGGAGGCTGTGTAACGCAGTGCCCCTATGACGATGGCAACCCTACCAACATATGCAACTGTGGCCGAGGACCAAGAGTGCAGACTGGTGAGTCTCAATTATGTTCTGTTTAGAACACTGTTTATTTTTTAGTGTTACCTTGTGTGTTTGTTTATTCTTGAACGTTTCACAACTGTCAAGTTAACAAGAGCTAAATTACACAATCGACACAATTCTCTGAAAATTTTCAGCGAGGTACTGAAAATCTGTAGGGTTGGGGAGAAAGAGCTTGGAGCTGTCTATTACAGTAACATGTTGTTCTCTCGACCACGGAGAGCTTAATACAGTTCGTCGGTCCAGCGACATTTGACGGTCGCCTCGGGACAGGGTTATCGATTATCGAGAGTCGTGCACTATTTCACTCGCTAGTTTGTTTTCTTCGTCCACCAATTTCAGATAGAATGTCCATATACAGGGTGTTAGGTGTATACGTGCAGATATTAAGCTAGTCGGCTAAGAAAAATACATCTCATAATATATGCTATGTACTTTTTACCTTGTCCTATTAGTTTGCCCATAACTGAGCCAAATATTTCAGGACCTAATGTGTTTTGAACGGCCGTAGCAGGATACGCCGGTGATGTCATTCTGTCCACGCGTAGCGGAAGTACAGTAGCCGAGTATAGGGCTTGTTGAACCTGTTTCTTATCGCAGGCCAACACATGTTGTTGTGCACTTCCCCTAAAGGCTTGGCAAGTAGAAGAGGATGACTCACGTGCCAGGTCACTTGCTGTACTCGAAAACCGGTGTAGGGTACTCTGTGTGAAAAGTACACAGAATCCTTACAGTGACGTCGAAGATCCGTACAAGCACATACGTGCGAATCAAGTGTTGTGTATTTGTGTGCGATTTTTAAGACGTCAATGGCATTACTCAGTGATCCAAGCTGACAAAATGAAAGGAAATGGTTAATAAGTAAATGAAATATGGGCGCAACATTTCTGTGCTGTTATTGCGACAGTCTACGATGAATTTCTGACAATAGACAATGCGGGTTGTCTATGCTTATTCATAAACTTTTTAGGTCATTGAAATGACGGTGGACACTGAAAGAAAAGGCTATAAGTATTCAGTGAAATTGTTATTAATGAGACAAATTTCAAAAACCGTAGTTGCATCCATCGTGAACATTGCTCGAAGGAAAAAGACCTACTGTGGAATTGCCGCCGGGCATTTCTAATAGAAGGCTTATTCTTCTTTTTCCTAATCTGTTTACGCTCCAGGGTTGGTTTTTGATGGGACTCAACAAGGGATCCCACCTCTACCGCCTCAAGGGTAGTGTCCTGGAGCGTGAGACATTGGATCGGGGATACAACTGGAGAGAATGACCAGTACCTCATCCAGGCGGCCTCACCTGCTATGCTGAACAGGGGCCTTGCGGGGGTATGGGAAGATTGGAAAGGATAGACAAGGAAGAGGGAAGGAAGCGGCCGTGGCCTTAAGTTAGGTACCATCTCGGCATTTGCCTGGAGAAGGGGGGAACTACGGGAAACAATTTTCAGGTTGGCTGAGGTGGGAATCGGACCACCTCTACTCATTTGACCTCCCGAGGCTAAGTGGACCACGTTCCAGCCCTCGTACCACTTTTCAAATTTCTTGTCAGAGCTGGAAATCGAACCCGATCTTCGGGGGTGGCAGCTAATCACACTAACCACTGCACCACAGAGGCGGATGGAAGGCTTATTACTGAACAGTAAGTACCGATAAGTAAAATGATGACTGTAATGGACCCGTTTAATTAGAACTTCCGTAAAAATAATATTACTACTACTACTACTACTACTACTAATAATAATAATAATAATAATAATAATAATAATAATAATAATAATAATAATAATAATATCTTTACGTTCCACTAACTAATTTTCACGGTTTTCGGAGACGCTGAAATGCCAGATTTTTTATCGCAGTATTTTTTAATGCAAATAAATCTACAGACACGAGACTGACGTATTTGAGCACCTTCAAATACCACCGGACTGAGCCAAGACCAAGCCTCCCAAGTTGGGTTCAGAAGGCCAGCACTTTACGCAGTGCTGCACCAATCATCTTGCCGGGCTGAGTGGCTCAGACGGTTGAGGCACTGGCCTTCTGAGTCCAGTCTTGACAAGGTGCTCAAATACGTCAGCCTTGTGTCAGTAGATTTACTGGTACGTGAAGAACTCCTATGGTACTAAATTCCTGCAAATCCGCGTCTCCGAAAACCGTGAAAAGTAGTTAGTGGGACGTAAAGCCAATGACATTATTATCATCATCTTACCTGCACAGTTCATAGGGGTATCTTACCTGGAGTTCCTCATAGGTACGTTATTAGAGCTTTCAGAGGACGCTCCGTTTCGACTACGCCGAAACATGTGGTTTTTACACGATGGTCCACCACCTGATATAAGCCGCTTACTGCGTGATCATTTGGATCAGTCCTTTGGTCTATGGCGAATAGGACGACATGGACCCGTCAATTGGCCCGCCAGATCTCCAATGGATATTACGGAAGACTGGATTCGGAGAAGTGATTTTCTTTTCTTAGTTGCTTTACGTCGCACCAACACAGAGAGGTCTTATGGCGACAATCGGACAAGAAAGGCTTAGGAATGGTAAGAAAGTGGTCGTGGCCTTAATTAAGGTTCAACCCCCGCAATGCCTGGTGTGAACTTGGGAAACCACGGAAAACCATCTTCAGGGCTGCCGACATTGGGGTTCGAAGCCCCAATCTCCCGGATGCGAGCTCACAGCTGTGCGCTCCTAACCGCATGGCCAACTCGCCGGGTACGGAGAAGTGAAGCCTGCAGAGTAGTCCAGGGAGGTCACTTGAACAATTGCTACGTGTTTCACATTGGTATGTCAGACGTTACACCATTTCTGCAGCGTATTGAGTTGGGAGTTCAGTTCTCAATCGATGTAGTATTTTGAGTCTCGATAGTTCTATATTCTCATAAATCCGAGCAGAAAAATTGAAGTACCGGTAACAAAAATTATAAATCTAGAGTTTCAGTTCGCGATTGCCTTGTACGTGGCGCAAGCTGAACACAACACACGGAAGACGTGCTTGTTAAAACGCTAGATATTGACCTTGAACACAGCATGGCAGTTCTTCATTCTACACTGTACTGGTTTGGGTACATTGCGTGTGTGTGTCTGTTGGTGTGCATGTTTGATGTTTATACACAAAACCTGTTTGTCACACTTTGTCCTCTAGTGCTAACCACAATACGAAGATACACCTGACTCATCGTAAAGAGACCTGGTTCTGGTCTTACGCATACTATCCTGTAGTAAACTACTGCGAGCGATGTAGGCACGGGTGAAGTACATTTCATCTTGTTTCCTCCTACACCACGCATATTTTACTATTTTCTTTCCTGCCTTTCAGCTCCTAATGACTTGTTAATAATAATACCGGTAATGTTATTTGCTTTACGTCCCACTAAGTACTCTTACTGTTTCTGGAGGCGCTGAGGTGCTGTAATTTAGTCTCGCAGGAGTTCTTTTTACGCGCCAGTAAATCTACCGACACGAGGCTGACTTATTTGAGCATCTTCGAATACCATCGGACTGAGCCAAGATCGAGCCTGCCAAGTTGGGGTCAGAAGGCCAGCGCCTCAACCGTCTGAGCCACTCTGCCCGGCAGCAAAAAATATTATTATTATTATTATTATTATTATTACCGGGCGAGTTGGCCGTGCGGTTAGAGACGCATGGCTGAGAGCTTGCATCCCGGAGATAATGGGTTCGAATCCCACTGTCGGCAGCCCAGAAGATGGTTTTCCGTGGTTTCCCATTTTCACACCAGGCAAATGCTAGGGCTGTACCTTAATTAAGGCCACGGCCGCCTCCTTCCAACTCCTAGGCCTTTGCTATCCCATCGTCCTATAAGACCTATCCGTATCGGTGCGTCGCACCGACACAGATAGGTTTTATGGCGACAGATATAACTAAGGACTAGGATCGGGAAGGAAGCAACTGTGGTCTTAATTAAGGTACAGCCCTTGCATTTGCCTGGTGTGAACATGAAAAACCACGGAAAATCATCTTTAAAGCTGCCGACAGAGGGATTCGAAGCCAGTACATCCCGAATATTGGATACTGTTCCAACGTTAGCGACTGCTACTATGAAGCTCGGTGATGATTTAAGAGTGGGTTTCTGCCGCTGGTTAATTGATCAAGCACTCAATCCAGAATTTCTGTCAAGTGTATTAGTGACACATGAGGCAATTTTTATAGAAGGAGTGTTTAATATTTAGTATACCAAGGCAACCTCTAGCACCGGCTCTCAATTAATATCTGGATGGATGCAGTGGGAAGTCTGTCTCTTTGACCAATCGTCTTTTTATTAGCGTTATTTTGCTTTACGTCCCACATACTATTTATACTGTTTTCTGAGACGCTGAGGTGACGAAATTTCATATCGCAGGAGTTCATTTACGTGCCAGTATTTCTACGACACGAGACTGACGTATGTGTGCCCCATCAAATATCATCAGACCGAGCCAAGATTGAACCTGCCAAGTTGGAGGTCGGAAGATAAGGACCTCAACGGTCTCAGACACTCAGACCGGTACCAATCACCTTACTTGCATAAATTTAATCGGTGTAGCTTTCCTTATGGTGACGATGGGACGGGAAAGGGCTAGTATCGGAAAGGAAGCGATCGTGGCATTCATGACGTTACAGCCCCAGCATTTTTCCTGGTGTGAACATGGAAAACCACGGTAAACCACCTTCAGGGCTGCCGACAGAGGGGTTGGAACCCACTATATCCCACTCATGAGCTGTGGAATATCCCCATTCAATAGGACAAGGCAGTTACCAGCACCGGTTCTAATTAATATCAGGATGGGTGTAGTTGGAGGTCGGTTACATCTTTTTATTAATGTTATCTTGCTCCTGTACAGTAGATACAGTATGTGACTGGAGCTTTCAGAGGACGTGTCGCTTCGACTACGCCGAACCACGTGGATTTTACACGATGGTGCAGACATTTCCTCAACGGTAGACAGGACGATGTGGAACTATCAATTGGCCAGCCCTTATTCCAGTGGATTGTTATGCCTGGGGGGACATGAGAAACAAAGTATACCGAACTGAGGTAACCACTTCGGATGACCTCCGTGAACGTATGTTTAAGCACCAGAGGATATTCTGAACCACAGTGGTGTCTTGGCTCGAATGACAAGTTGCTTTACGTCGCACCGACACAGACAGGTATTATAGCGATGACGGGGCAGGTAAGGGTTAGGAGTGGGAAGGAAGCAACCATGGCCTTAATTAAGGTACAGCCCCAGCATTTTCCTCGTGTGAAAATGGGAAACCACGGAAAACCATCTTCAGGGCTACCGACAGTGGGGTACGAACCCACTATCTCCCGAATACTGGATACTGGTAGCACTTAAGCGACTGCAGCTATCGAGCTCGGTGTACCAGTAAATATACCGACACGAGGCTGACGTATTTGAGCACCTTCAAATACCACTGCACGGGGCCAGGTTCGAACATGCGAAGTTGGAGTCAAAAGCCTGGCACCTCAACCGTTTTAGCCACTCAACCAGGCAGGAAGCACGAAATGTAGGTACGTTTAATTTACTTAGTTGTATAATATGTCAATTTTTCGTTTGAAACAAAACGTTCGATGTGCTTCGATAATTCAATTCTGATTCTACTCATATGGATATCCTATGCCATGCATTTGTTCGTTGGCGCAAGGAACTGTCTTCCTTCTTCTACCTTTACGCAATGCACAACGGGGATCGTACCGCATTTCACGTCCCGGCGTGCGTATCCCAACCAATAATTATATCACACGCTCGTACAGGTCGCGCACCGACACAGGTTTTCAGGTCATTTCCATACTCACTAGACCACAGGGCTGACGACCACAGATATCCCTATCCCCTAAAGGACGTAACAGCAAATGAACCAGTATTAACGCTGAGAATTCAATACATCTCCAGGGTCCGAAACCGATAACTAGTGTTGTCTGAAACCCCTAAGACGGAAACTAAATACTAACAACAACAAACCAGTCTGGCGATAATGTAACGTAACATGTTGTAGACTGGTAGCCTTCAAGCTGTTACCGTAGGTCAGTTGCTCGTAAACATAAAACCAGTTTGGCAAGTATATTACGTAACATCTCGTGGCGTTGAATCGGGAGCGCTCAGCTGTCACAGTAGTACATTTGCTCTTAAACATAAACAGAACAGAAACCAGTTTGGCAGGGATGGCGCGTGACTTGCCTGTTATCAAAGGAAAGCTATTCATTCACAAGAACAAGGCATACTACCTATTCTAAAAACATCGTACCCCTTTGCTCTCGAAAATAACTTCCGAGGATTACTATAATTTTGATATATAGTGGTTCGTCACATCGTTCTCTATTGCTACAATAAATATCTGCACGTATACACCTAACACTCTGTATATACACACCTAGTAGTGGTTGCTGGAGAGTGTCTAAGGGACAAGAGGGGAAAAGTACAATAATAACAATGTTATTTGTTTTACGTCCCACTAACTACTCTTTTACGGTTTTCGGAGATGCCGAGGTGCCGGAATTTAGTCCCGCAGGAGTTCTTTTACGTGCCAGTAAATCTACCGACACGAGGCTGACGTATTTGAGCACCTTCAAATACCACCGGACTGAGCCAGGATCGAACCTGCCAAGTTGGGGCCAGAAGGCCAGCGCCTTAACCGTCTGAGCCACTCAGCCCGGCGGGAAAAGTACAAGTTGATGGGGGGGGTATATTCGCTAATATGTATTTATTTAATTTTTATTTTAACTTATTTTTTATTTCTTCTTCTTCTTGTTCGTTTCAACCACGTTGTGGTACGATAGATCAATCAATGGTTAGTGAGTCGTGTTTTCCTTCCCCCCCAGTAATTTGTTTCATCCTTTCAGATCTTGCCTTCCTCTCTTCTTCAGAAATTCTGTATAGTCGTTTGGGCTTCACCCTGTCTTGAAACCCCTTTAATTTATTTTTTGTTGTTTTCTTCGCGGATCCATCTGCAAGAATCTCTTCTGTAATTCGAAACTCTCTTATGTCCTTCTCAGTTTCGTTAAACAAGTTCGGCTTGGTTTTCTTAATACGGAAATAGTCGAATATTATTTTAGTTATCCTTTTTGGGTCCATTCTTAGGATGTGGCCATAGAAGTAAATTCTCCTTTTCCTTATTTATTTATTTATTTATTTATTTATTTATTTATTTATTTATTTATTTATTTATTTATTTATTCGTCTTTCTTCGTTATGTTTATTCAGAGAGCGCGTTTGAACTTGTTTGTTGGCCTGATGGTTTTCCCTTCTTATCATCCCAAAATCTCTCCATTATTGCTTTGTTTTACATCTTGCGTTCTGTGGACAACTTCCAACCAGTTTTCTTCTTAGGTTTCTCCACGAATTTGTGCTTGGCTACTATTGTACTAAAGGCTCCAAAACCTTCTATGATGACCTTCAGTTGGTTAAATAATCTTATCTTGAGTCTGTCGCTGTCAATTCTATAGATATGGCCATAGAATTGCAGGCTACTCCTCCGTACGGCATCAGTGAACCTGCCTGTTAATGAGTACAGGTTCACTGTTTTCCTCTTAATCCACATTCTACTTTATCTCGTGGGACCATAAATTTTCTTTTCTTGCTTTTCAATGTCTATAATTTCAGAGTGCCCTCCAATGGATATGGTTTATGAGGCGTATAAAGCTTCCGGCAAAACAACTGACTTGTAGTGTCGTGATTTTGAAATACGCGATATGACTTTCATGTTGTTGCAGTTCCACGTTAGTATGTACGCCTTATGGAGTTCGGTGGCTCTTTCTATCTTGGCCCTACTGTCTAATCTCGATGATGATATGATTTCTCCAAGGTATTTGAAGGAGGACACCTGTGAAATTGTGCCGTTTTCAATCTCTAGCGGAGGTTTTATTTTATCTTCTGTGTTTATTTAGATTGATTTTCTATGTACTGGTTTTTATCGTACGATATGTAGAGGCCTACCTTCTGTGCTATATTGTGTAATATCTGTATGGCGTATCTGGTTTCATCTCTTGTCTTGTTAATGATTGCTAGATAATCAGTAAAGGTTAAACATTGCACCTTGACTTTGCCTCCCAAGTTTCCGATACCCATACCTTTGATGCCCCTTTCCCATTCTCTAATAACCTTGCAAGAACTAAGTTAAACATAATAGGGGAGATGACGTCACCTTGACAAACGCCCTTACGTATTTACGTATTCTCTACGGAATATGACTTTAGAAGTAATATTCGTGAGAGTTTACCGGATTGCTTTTCTGGTCTTTCTGTCCACTCCTGAGTTCTTTTCGAGTATCTAAAACTGTCTTTCTGTCCACAGAATCACACACCTTCTTTTAAAGTCCGCAAAAGTGACGATCGTACTGGTATCACTACGGATCGTTTATATCGTCCTCAGCACAAGATCGACCTTTCCTGAAAACCGCTGATCAGGTGATCTGTCTGGTTTTCTAAACGATTTAATTCTACACCTCCACGACTAGGGATATGCTACTGCAGTTGTAGTTGTTTCGATCCGAATACTAGCCTTTTTTGTGCAATGGGTTTATTAGTGCGCACTTACAATCCTGCGGGATCGTCTCATTATCATTTATTTATTTATTTATTTATTTATTTATTTATTTATTTATTTATTTATTTATTTATTTCCATAACAAGGATAATTTCCAAATTACAACAGACCGTCACAGACTTGTTTCTACTATCCGATATATACTCAAATAATAATAAATATACGATAACGAATATGAATTAGAATAATAATAATATTGATAATTAGACGCTGGATTTTAGGACAGTAATAGGTTAGAATGCAAACTAATTTGGTTATTAGAGTGTGTCATCTAGTCCGTCCCTCCGTGATGTAGCGAGAGTAACGTAAATTGAAGGGGGTTCTTGTGAGCGGAACCCCTAATGTTTATGCAAAACTCCAAGCACAACCGTTTTGTGCAGTTGTGTATACTTTTCGTCGTTTAGTAAGTTTGATTCTATCCTGTTACTGCCTAAAAATGTGAAGTTTAAACATAATGATGCACATACAGAGCTATATCAATTAAGCACAAGTCTTTGACAATTGTTAGTTAAATATACTGAACAAATGTAGGAGTATGAGGAATACTATTTATATTAATGGGCAGTCTCGCTCCCACGACAACAACTCCGTCAAAATGAATTCGATGCCTGGTGTGCCTTACCACAAAAGGGTAAGAATATTATTCTGTGGAATACACAACAGCCAATCAGTGGATAAGGAAACCAGAAGTTCCAACCTGCAGCGACTGGAGAAATGCCATGAAACCGACAGCAAATGCAGTTCCAGTTCGTGCATTACCTGGGCAGGTCCCAAGACACTGTGCCACAGTGAGATTGAAACACTTGGTCACGTCCTGGGTTCCTCTCCATTTAATGACACACTACGGAATTCACGACATCGCCGTGTAAGATCTATGACTGCTGACGCCCTAAGAGGAAAGAAACGCACAGTCTGCGTGGAGGAACACGGATTGTCTCAGGCTGGGTCAAGACGCCGGATTAAGAAGATATCCATACCACCGGGCTCAAGTAATGGATACCCAATAGACCCCACAATAAGAACCGAGGAATCATCTACTCAACTGCAGAAAGTACAGGTGACCCAAAAGTCGACTAACATTTAACGAGGCAACACTTCGCGGAATATTGGAGATACAGAGGTAATAATTGACTCACATCATTGACATGACATGAGGTTTTATTGACACCAAAATAGAGTAAATAAAACTTCACTAACTGCGCCTTTTCTGGTAACTTCAACATGCTCGATTGCAGGCGCATTGACGCCCTCTCTCACGACAGCTCTTTCTCATACCGTACAGAACTCTCATGCGGCATCACTGAAGTTTTGCTGTCCAGCGCCATCTGTTGGCCTGTTCATGCACTCGTTGTTGGAGTCAATAAAAAATCATGTCAAGCATGTGTGGCCCATTTGTACCTGAGGTGTTGCTGTCCAGCGCCATCTGTTGGTCATTTTGTGTATTGATGATAGGAACATTACTGCCATTCACAACTTCTGCAAGAAATTTAATTTGGGTAAGAAATTTATTAAGGGCGCGGGATTAGTGGTCCTGAAAGGCTCCATCACAATACTCAGAAACGACTTATATCCCTTGTAGTCTCTCTTAGCTACAACTTTATCCTATAAGGAGTTCCTCATCGGTTTCAAAATACTGGTATACATATTTACAATAAGCGTACCTTTTAATTGAAGCGTCGTCTTTTTTATGATGGTGATGCTTGTTGTTTAAACGGGCCTGATATTTGGGTCATCGTCCCACTTTGTCAACTTCTTTTTCTTCTTCTTGTACCATACCCTCATTGGATGTCGGCCGTCAACAGAGGGATATATTTCTTATTCTCAGCAACTCGGAAAAGAGTGGGGGTACTAAGCCTCGTAGATTCCGTAGCCAAGCTATTCTCCTTCCCCTACTTCTACTTCCTTTAATTTTTACCTTGTATGATAAGCTGAAGGAGTCTATATTTTTCATTTCGAATTGTACGGCTGAAGTACTGAAGTTTCTTCTTTTTAATGTGTGCATGACCTATAGTTCTCTATTGAGGCGTTGGGGTACTTCTGTGTTACGTATTCTGCCAACCCATATTATTATGACCAGGCGTCGTTAGCACCACATCTCAAGAGGTCAAAGTTTTTACTGGTGTTCTCTGTTAGGGTTCAACTCTCGGCACAATAAAATAAGGTAGAAAATACCTAACACCGAAGTAAACGGAGGCGGATTATGATATTGAGTCACTGTTACAGAGACGTTTGCTCATTCTTTTGAATGCAGTCCTTGTCTGTTCACTCCGAGACCTAATTTCAACAGCGGTCTTTTTGGCAGCTCCTAAATAGAGGAAGCAGAAATACGTAATTTTTAATTTAAAAAATATTTTAAATAACAGAAATAGAGGAGGATGGCATGAAGACACGAATTCACAGAATGGAAATAGCTTATCACGCAACATAAATACATAACTCAACAGAGTAGCATGTAATGGTAGTAGAATACAACTTTCGACAAAGTGTTGTCATGAAACGGGGGCAAGTTCACACGTCAGTTCATCCGGTACTTCGAGAGTGTCAGAAAATTAGTTACAATCCAGTCCAATATAATTTTTCCAACAGTTACGTCCATTTCCCGCACATCGTGCATTTCCACTATCACATTCATCCCATCATCTTCACACTATTGTCTGTTGATTTTCTTCTCCTTTATTGTAACAATGCCAGTGTGCCTTTAGCTTTTTCTGTCAAGGTAGACGAAACGGTGACATTCTTAGGAGATCTGATGTGCTCCTTCAACCTGGTGCTAACAAGCCAAGCACTTTTCAATACTAGAAAAAAGAGTGAATCTTGCACAATTGAAATTGTATTATTAGACGACAGTTGAGTAATTACACCTGGACTTTGCTCCTTAATCAGTATTATGTTGTTTCGTACTCTATTTGAATGCTGATCTTTGAGTAATCAATCCAGATAAATTTATGCAGCCTTTTATACCACCCTATCACGGGCTATTCTTCAGTTCTACCACTACTACATTCTACATCCGCTCTAATCTGCATGTCATACTCGTATTTTGGTCTGTCCCTACTGTTCTTATTGCCTACACTTAACCCCAAAAACTGAACAAGTCCTGGGTATCTTAAGATGTGTCCTATTATTCTATCTCTCCTTATGGTCAAATTGAGACAAATCGATCTCCTCTAACAAATTCGATTCAGTATACCTTCATTCGTGATTCGATCTATCCTTCAGCATTCTTCTATAACACTACATTTCAAAAGCTTCTCTTTCTATCTGAGCGTGTCATTGTCCATGTTTCACTTCCATGCAATGCCACGCTCCATAAGAAAGACTTCAAAAACATCTTTGTAATTCGTATAGCAATGTTCGAAATGAGGAAATTTATTTCCTTAAGAAAGGCCTTCATTGCTTGTGCTAGCCTGCATTTTATTCCGTCCTTACTTCTGCCACTGTTAGTTATTTTACTACCCAAGTGTTAAGATTCATCTACTTCTTTTGAGACTTCATTTCCTAATCTAATATTACCTGCATCACCTGTCTTCGTTCGACTGCACTACAATACTTTTGTTTTGGACTAATTTATTTTTATTTTGTACTCCTTACCCAAGACTCTGTCCATACCATTCATCAATTCGGCAAATTTCAGGGTTTTGATTTCTCTTCTCCTTGGATTTCTTTTTCCAAATTATTCTCTGATTTCCTTTGCCGCCTGCCAAACAGTCTATTTATAAACGAATTCCTGGTAATAATCTTTTTAGGGAATTCAGTTACCCTTTCCAATTTATGGGGAAGTTGTGTGTATTATACATCCATTTGAACTTACATGTGTTTAATTAGTGTTCATAAGTTGTACGTTTTGAGCCTCTGAGGGAGTTCTCAAGATTTCGATCCATAAAAATGCATTCTTGCATAGCAGCCCTTGCCTCCCGAAAGTTAGGCTGGAAATACTATAGGTCATACGTTACAAGTTGTGAGGCCCTAAGGTAGTTCTCCTCAGCTAGTCCTATAAGAAAAATGTATCATTAGCCCGTGGCCCAGCTCCTTAAAGTTAGTCTCATCTGAACAATGTATAGCGGTCATCTCGCCTCGGGAGCCCTATCCCTAAGTAGATGCGCGCGGCCGCCATATTGCACATTAGCCCTGTTTTGACTATCTGTTAGACGTTTCTGAGCATATTTTACTATTTTTATTGTTTAGGACATATTTCTTGGTTGTGCATGTGATGTTCGATCTTGCTTTTTAAGTCAGTTTGTGGCATTGTGACGAAACTTGAAGCATGGGCTTCAAAGCTGACCAGGTGATGCTTATTGAATCTCGTTTTAGAGTAACATCCTTTAGAGAAAGACTTGCAGTGTGTATTTATGTCCACATGAATGTCATCCTTTTTGAAGAGAAAATAAAATACAAAAAGCGTCTATCTACTTTTCCACCCGTGCGTAACCACCTCAGGTAACGCCTAAATTATCTTTCTTAAACATTTCAATACAGGCAATTTTCAGTGTCTTATAATTACATTAGCATTTATAGAGGTGACACCCTCTTCTTCGAGTAATTCAATCTAATGACTTGTTTTGCTCTGCATTGAGTCTTCTCCCACTGCCTTGATCCTGTGCAGAACGTTCTGCGTCTGCATAGCTGCTGCATCCTGAGTTCACAATAAATGTCATAATTTCTTGGTCTTCCACGAGGGTATTTCCTTGAATTTTACATTTCAAAATTTTCATCAAAGCGTATGTTCAATCCAAGAAGGTTGTCTCTTCCTAATCTGATTAAATATCTGACACTTTTCTTGGAAAATGTTCAATACCTTTGTGCTGGTCTTCTTCTCCACCCAACGTATCCGCTGTATCCGACGCCAACACCACATATCAAAGGCTTCTAGCCTCTTAGTTGACGTCCAGTTCTTAGCACAATACAGCTCAACAGACCAAATATAAGATTTCAATATTATTTTACGTAAGATGAGGGGCATTGTTTCTGATAAAGGGACTCTTTATCTCTGAAGGCTAGCTTTGCTATTGCTATTCGTGTTCTATATAAGTGTGACACTGAAGTTTTTCTGTTATGATCTGGCCATGGTATTTGAACTCTGCTTCTCGTTATACAGGCTCACCAGTGATAATCACGTGCAAGGGACGTGGGTTTCTATTAAACATCATTACTTTTATTTTATTAATAGTAACATTCACACCAAATTCCTTAGCTATTTCGTTTAGCTTTAGCAACATTTTGGATAAAATTGTTGGAGTACTATCGCTTGATCATGGGAAAATATAAATGGTCTGTATTAGTCTCCCTCTTATTTTACAATACAATATAATGGATTTATTTTGTCTGGCAAGATTAAGGCCATTAGGCCCTCTCTTCCATCTAACCAGAAAATACAGTATCTACATGTGCAACTTAAAATAAATAGACTTAGGCCTACAATTGAAACATCTTGCAACTACTAAACAATGCAATATTATGATGACAAGCAAAAAATTAAAAATAGGAAAAATAGGAAAAATTATTATTATTATTATTATTATTATTATTATTATTATTATTATTATTATTATTTACACAATTATGACATGATTACCTAATTTCAATTAACCTTGATAACAACAGTGAGATTATATAAAGTCTATAGTTTGAGGAAGGCTAAATCTACAAAATTTCCATAACATACAAATAACAATATAGGACTTCATCTATTACTTACTAGGTACCGGTGACAAAGTTGCCTAAAACTAGCAGATGAGGCTCCTCTAACAAAGACGGATAGTGTACTCCACTGTCGTGCCGAAGAAATAACAAATGAGTTTGTGTATCGTATGGTGCGGTGAGGTGGAATAGATAAGAGTGTATCAGATTTTGACCGTGTTCCGAAACTGTGATTGGACGAGAGGTGGTGAAATTTACTGTACAAGTAGGGAGGTGAGTATGAGGAGAGTATTCGATGAAGAAGGCATAAAGCATGAAGATTACGGCTCTGTTTGAGTTTTAGCCAACCGAGTTCATCGTAGGCAGGTGTAACATGGTCAAAGTAACGTACGTCACATATGTAGCGAATACAGGCGTTTTGCGCGCGTTGTAGTTTGTCGTTAAGAGTAGCAGTCAGGTCGTTGCCCACGGTGTCACAGTAGTCGAAATGAGGTAATACAAGAGTGCAAATGAGGCGTTCTTTTAATACTCGAGAAAATGTGTCGCAAATACTTTCCTGGAGATGCTGGTAACCAGCTGCTTCCAGGGAAAGATGTTCGTCTATAATAACACCGAGATCTTTGACAGATTCAATGAAATCAATGGGTGAATTTTATAGGTAGAGTTTTGGTAAAGTGAAGTTGCTTATGGTTTTTGAACAAAGCCGAGGATGTGAAATTAATATAGCTTGAGATTTTACGTTATTTAATCTAACTCCATGCATGTCAGTCCAGTTACAGATTTCTTGTAAGTCTCTATTGAAATTTTTAATTTCGTCGGTTAGTCTTTCCGGTTCACAGTGCAAATATAATTGTATATCGTCAGCGTACATGTGGTGTCTACAGCTGTTTAGCGACGACGTAATATCATTGATATAGACAGAAAATAGAAGCGGTCCTAGGACAGACCCCTGTGGAACACCAACTTCTATGGATCGCCAGGAAGAATATTCATTACTGTTATTTCTTACACACTGCAGACGACCGCGGAAGTATGAATTCATCCACTGAAGACTGTTTGTCGAGAACTGGAGTTTAAATAATTTGGAAAGTAGTATGACTATGTCAACTGAGTCGAAAGCTTTAGAGAAGTCAAGACGAGCTAGGATGGTAACTTGTCTTTTGTCCATCGCATTGCGAATGTCGTTGGTAACCTTAAGTAGTGCAGTACTATTGCTGTGGTTACGTCGAAAACCAGACTGGTGTTCGTTAAGAATATCGTGTGTTTGCAAGTAGTTGGAGACTTGTTGGTGTACAATGAATTCTAGGGCTTCGATTTCGTTTCTCAGAAAAGACTGTTAACAGGAATGGCGAGAGCAAACAGCCTTGCCTCACTCCTTTCAGTATCTGTATCCTTTCAGGGGCTGTTAGTTCGTTGCCAAACCTAATAACTGCATTTTGATGTTTATGTAAATTGTATAACAGCTGTGTGATACCATGTGGGCAACCTATCTCAATGAGAAGTCGAAACAGTTTGTTCCATGGCACTTTATCAAACGCTTTCTCGTAATTAGTGAAGCATACATAAGAATGCTTAAAGTAAGTGTAGTGAAAAACGTTAAATTAAGAAATTGCGTTAAGGATTTCGGGAGAAATGCACCTCTATCGAAGGAAAAATATCATTCTGTAATTGTGGGAAGACCGGGCGAGTTGGGCGTGCGCGTAGAGGCGCGCGGCTGTGAGCTTGCATCCGGGAGATAGTAGGTTCGAATCCCACTATCGGCAGCCCTCAAAATGGTTTTCTGTGGTTTCCCATTTTCACACCAGGCAAATGCTGGGGCTGTAGCTTAATTAAGGCCACGGCCGCTTCCTTCCAACTCCTAGGCCTTTCCTATCCCATCGTGCCATAAGACCTATCTGTTATGTAGGAAGTTAAAGTGCTATAACGCATGTTATTGACCAGCTTCGGCAGTGTTTTTTAATTTTCCTTCATCTCAGATGACATGCATACCTAATATACATTCAGTGCTGCAGCCAGTGTTGGCAGCTGGAATTTAAGATGGAAATTACAACCAAATAGTGTTTAGTGCCTATAAAAATATCAAGTCTTACGGGGTTAAATGTGCGCCTAGAAATTTTCTTAGTATTTTTCTTTCTTCAAGTCCGCTGCTTCCACAGGTTTAACAACAGTGTTTCGATACCTAACTGTCGCCCTATACGATACAACCACTTTGTTCTAGATGCCAATTCCATTTTCCTCTCCTGTTCTTTCATAGTATTCTTTTCTGACCCATTCTCTTGCAATTTTTCTTCCAATATTACTATTAATATTACATTTTTGTGCTTACCATTTATTATAACTTTATTATTTTATATTAATAAATTACTTGGGATCATGTTGTTGCTAACAAACTTGTAGTCGATACTTAACAAGTTCCGGGCGCGACTGTGATGTAATTAAATTGCTCTGTGAATAGTTCTAGGAGGCCAATAGGGTCGCACTGGGAATTGGTGGAGTGAGAGGAGAAATGCTTCCCGTTTACTTCGAGTTAAATATTCACATCGTCAACATATTTAGACTACTAATGTTAGACAAACACTTATAAACGTTGAATTCCTTTACTGCAATAAGACAGTTTGGTATGACCGTATATACGTAAAATAAGGATCAATGTTAGAATATATGATGGACAAAAATAAATAAATAAATAAATAAATAAATAAATAATCGTTTTGTCTGTACGTTGCTCCGAATTTTAAAAACAGTATTTTTGTATCGGCTGTGTCCACAGCAAAAAGAAATATACTTTCTATAATAAAAATCCTCCGGGCTATGATGCCGTGCTCCACTCCTCATTTCGTCCAGATGTTTCGACTATTGCTGCGGTAGTCATCTTCTGTGGCATCGTGTAGAATGAGAGGAGTGGAGCACGGCATAATAGCCCTCATACTCTCTGTGTCTGTGTCTCTGTGTCTGTGTCTGTCTGTCTGTGTCTGTCTGTCTGTGTATGTCTGTCTGTCTGTCTGTCTGTGTCTGTGTCTGTCTCTGTGTCTGTCTGTCTCTGTGTCTGTGTCTGTCTGTGTGTCTGTGTCTGTCTGTCTGTCTGTCTGTCTGTCTGTCTGTCTCTGTGTCTGTCTGTCTCTGTGTCTGTCTGTCTCTGTGTCTCTGTCTGTCTGTCTGTGTGTCTGTCTGTCTCTGTGTCTGTGTCTGTCTGTCTCTGTCTGTCTCTGTGTCTGTGTCTGTCTGTCTGTGTCTGTGTCTGTCTCTGCGTCTGTCTGTCTCTGTGTCTGTCTGTCTCTGTGTCTGTCTGTCTCTGTGTCTGTCTGCGCATCACGAGAAAACTGCTGAAGAGAATTTTATGAAAATCGGTATGTAATGTCGGGGAACAAACCACTATAATGTAGGCTATACATTTTTTATTCACGCTGAGTAAAATGGTAGTTTAGGGAAAATCCTGCTCGAATAATTGTTATTCGTGGTCCTATCGATAAATACTACATAACTAAAGTTATATAAAATTAATTTTCCGAGCATTTATGTCAGATTTTTACCGTACACAGATACTAATGAATATGTATTGTTGCTAAGTCCATATTAACGCTGAGCCACGATAAAATAGTTAAACGAATTTAATTAAAATAGGTATATATATATATTCCGGTAATAAGAAACTACAGTCAAAGTTATAAACAATTTTATTCACCCTGAATAAAATGGTAGTTTAGAGGAAGGCACCTAAAATTTAATTTTTAAATTCCTATGTTATTGGTCGTATCGAAAAGTACTACATTACGAAAGTTATAGAGAATACCATTTCTGATCATTTATGTTTTATTCAGTTGTAGCGTACCGACTATGATAAGAGTGGTATTTCAGAGGTATAGGAAAAGCAAATGTGAAGCCCTACAATATCAACAATAACATTAAATTTACCATTGTTTGTTGTGATATTCTTTGTCTCTTATTCTGCCAATCAGCCTGCAAGAATATTGGTGGGAAATAGCTGGGGAGTTAGATAACTTTCTTCTTTAGCATGCCATTCCTCTGTAAGATTTATTTACAATCTTACTCACAACGGGTACCCTACGTAACCTAGAATTCTGTATACAATGTAGAAATCCGTAGCGAAGCAAAGGTACATCAGTAAATAAATAAATAAATAAATACATAAATAAATAATTAAATAAATGACAGAAATCCGATAGGACACAATGGACAGATAGTCTACTGTGCCTATTGCGATGCAAACAACAACAACAACAACTTAACCCTTGAGCAACATCCTCACAACATTCATCATACGTACCTGGCTGCCACTTTCATATTGAGACTGTGACAGAGCAATCAAAGTAACAATTCTTTCTAGCCTATACCAGAAAAAATAGTATGCTAGGTCTCACTTCGATTAGATCTGGGCAAACCCAAGCGAGTTAGCCACGCGCTTAGGGTAACTTACCTGTCAACTTGCATTCGGAAGATAGTAGCTTGGAATACAAACATCAGTAGCCCAGAAGATGGGTTTCGTGGCTTCCCATTTTCACACGGGACAAATACTGGGGCTGTGTCTTAAATAAGGGCAGATGAATGTTGCGGTTACTAATGAAGGTGAATAAAAATGTGTCCGTCATTGTGTATCTACTTTCGATACATTTTACCACTCGTTGGAATGTTTTGGTTTATAACTCTGTTCGAAACATGATTCCTTCCTGATAAGTATAACGCTGAAAGAGAAAGAAAAAGCTCACAGCAAAACAAATACACTCTGAAAAAGCATTTGAAGTAAGGCAGAACGCATTGCTGGTTCACACACCATCCCCAAATCTGTCGCCATGTATCTTAAAGTATTTCCGTCTCCCCAACTTGTTCGTGCACGAACACCGGGCCATATGGAGGTGAAAAAGAAGAAGAGGTAGGAGAAAAAGTGATCTAAAGCAAGATAAATTACATGGCAGACAGCTGTGAATTGCGATAGTGATGTATCACTGTAGTAAATCCGGCTTCCGGTTTACCAGCAAACAAATTCTTAGTTCAATGCTGCTGGCACAAAGAGGAAAAACTAACGTCTACTGGTTTAGTGGAAAAAAAAGCTCCTCTATGGAATAACATTTATTACACATCATCATCATCATTAGACCCGGATTTTTTAGCAGTAATAGGTCAGAATGCAAACATACTGAAGCGGGCAGCAAGATTAGTCTATCCTGCAAAATGGTTGTGCTATGAGTTTTGCATAAATATTAGGGGTACAGCTCATCAGAGCCCCTAGAATGTATGTTACTCTTGCTACATAACGGAAGAATGGGCCAGTCCATAATTGCTAATAACCAAATTACAGTAGTTCGCATTCTAACCTTTTACGTACTACATATGACGTACTCTTAAGCTCTGCTCCCAATGATGTACCAGTTCAGTGGTTAAAAGTAAGAGAAGTTCAAGAGCCGGAACTTCGCCACCTACAAGGGCGTAATAAATAAATAAATAAATAAATAAATAAATAAATAAATAAATAAATAAATAAATAAATAAATAAATAAATAAATAAATAAATAAATAAATAAATAAATAAATAAATAAATAAATAAATAAATAAATATTGATTGATTGATTGATTGATTGATTGATTGATTGATTGATTGATTGATTAATTAATTAGAGCCTCCGTGGCTCAGGCGATAGTGCGCCGGCCTCTCACCACTGGGTACCGTAGTTCAAATCCCGGTCACTCCATGTGAGATTTGTGCTTGACAAAGCCGAGCCGGAACAGGATTTTCTCCGAGTACTCCGGTTCTCTCTGTCATCTCTCATTCCACCAACACTCTCCAGTGTCATTTCATTTCATCTGTCAGTCATTACTCATTGCCCCAGAGGAGTGCGACAGGCCTCGGGAGTCGGCACAATTCCTATCATCGCCGCAAGATGGAAGATTCAATCATTCCATCCCTGACGCGGTCATTGACTGGAAAACAGGTTGTAGGCTTTCATTTCAAGTATTGATTAATTAAAATCCGTGGTCTAAACAAAATTCTTCTTTCTGTTGATAGTGATAATATGTAGGCCTCCAGATCCAAAGTCTGTGGTTCAAACCCGGAAGAGATGGTTCAGCTCAGACAGACTTCACGTATACCGTACACTGCTCACAAAAATTAATAAGACGTATCACAACTTAGGTATGAACTACCGTACACACATTCTGTTTCACATCCATTGTACTATGGAGGGTTGCTTTTTTTATCCCTTGGTGACATTAATGTGGTGGAATATTGAAGTCAAGTACATAACCCTTTAGCCGTAGCAGTTATCCTTGCGACCGCACCCAAAACAGGAGTGGATGGTGACGTATGCCATGGTCAGTCAGTGCTGTGTGGGCTGTCGTACTGATAAGCAGCAAATGCAGGATGAGCACAAGGCATGGGAAGGCGTTTACCATAAGAAAAAGTAATGAGTGCAGTAACCCTCTTGCAGCAAGGACGCACTCAGCGTTACGTGGCAGAGCGTCTCTGAGTGTCTCAACCAGTCGTCTGCAAGTTGTGGCAACTATATCTTAAGCTACACAATGTCAAACGGTGACCTGATTCAAGGAGAAAACAGAAAACAACGCCAGCTGAGGACTGATTTCTTCGTTTACAGGCCCTCCGAAATCGCCGCAGTACAGCCAGGAACCTACGAGGTGAGCTAATTAATGCACATGGGGCTGTCGTCAGTACACAAACAGTACGCAGTAGCCCAAGGGAAGGTCAGCTCAATTCCGGAACACCGCTAAAAGTAGCCCGGTTCACCCCTCATCACCGAAGATGTCGTCTGAAGTTTGCACAACAGCATGTCAACTGGCAGCTCCGACGCTGGGCTCCAGTATTTCTGGGTCAGATGGTCGTATTCGAGTCTGGCGACGTCAAGGAGAACGGAGCTTACAGTGGCGGATCTGTAATGGTTTGGGGAGGAATTTCTTTGAACCATAAAAGTGACCCCGTAGTCATTGACAGCTGTGCGCTACATTGAGGAGGTTCTGACAATACTGGGCATCATTTCACATTAGCTCATGATGGAGCCACTGCACATTCTTCTGGGGGCCACCAGGGACTTCCTTGCAGCTGCTGGATTTCAAGTAATGGACTGGCCCAAATGTAGTACCGGCCGTGTAAACTCGAGCGTCGGATCATACTAATTTGTGATAACCGATCCCAAACAAAAGTAATACACACATAGATAACAATGTTTTCAAATTAAAAGTTTACGCTGACGGGAATAAAAGTGAACTAAGAACTGGCTCCAGTATAGCAATATTTAAAGACAACACATTGTTTACGAGTTTGAAATATGAGTTAATTTTTAAGTCGTAATAATCAGGCAGAATAGTTTACACTACTAAAAGCCGTAGAACAAGTAACATCCATGAATATTGATAAAAAGAACTATTACCGTGTACACCGATAGTCGCATAATGTTAGAACTGCTCAAGGATAGGAAGAAACACCCATATCTAAAAGAAGAAATTATCAAAAGCGTGAAAACTCCTGAGATGAGGATAGTTGAATTCAAGTGGATTAAGGCAAATATAAGGTACCACGGAATTGAGCTTGCTGATCAACTATAGAAAGAGGCTGCGATTAGTGAAAACATCCTGGAATGTTATAAGTAGAGCCCGGATTTTTATGCAGTAATAGGTTAGAATGCAAACTAATTTGGTTATTAGCAGCTGTCGTCTGGGCCGCTCTTCTGTAATGTAGTGAGAGTAACATAAATTGTAGAGGTTCTGATGGGCCGAACCCCTAAATTTATGCAAAACTCATAGCATAACAGCTGTGCAGATTAGACTATACTTGTTACTCGCTTCGGTAAGTTTGCATTCGAACCTATTACTGCATAAAATTCCGGGCTCTAGTTATATGCGTGTACCGAAATATGTAGCGTACAGTGATTGTTTTTTATTTGTCCTTCCTACAATGATAGACTGTCTAAATCTGACAAAGTATACCGTAACACTTTAATAGTGAAAGTACGTGTGACAATGAAGAGTTTTCTGGAATTAATATTCGTTGTATTCAGTACTATAGAGGTAATTTCTAACAATTTGGGCTGAGCCTTTAATGGCCAATCACAGTACATATTCTTGGAAATGCCCACTCTTTTGAAAAACTCAACTAAGAATTTGTATATGGTTCCTCTTGCTCCGATGAAAACTCCTACAACCCTTATACAGGAGATGTATGATTTTTTGAAATAGCTGATGGTTGGTTCATAGTTGGCTCGTTTCCCCGCGTCTGCCTTTGCTGGCTGGCTTGAGTCGACCTCACGTCTAATGGTGGGGTCAGGAAAATATGCAAAGTCCTTTTCTCTGTCAACTGCGATTGTATATATTCTCCGGTTGCTTCCACCATCATCAGCACATGGCACCTCTTCATGTATCTCGTAACGTTCCTGAGAGAATGCTCCTGCAATCCTAGATCTTACCTTGTCATGCCTGAAATTCCTAAGCAAGTCCCCCCGTGGACGTGACCCGAGAACATGAGCTAGGGTTTCAGTCTCACTGCAGAATCTTCAGTGGACTCCATCCTGGCCTCGTCCAGGGAGGTCCCGTCTTTCCAGTCTGATCCGAAGAGTCCATTTAGGGTGTCTATCCATCGGCTATCCGGTGTGTATTCCTGATAGTGAGTTCTTAATGCACACCATTTGCTATACTCCTTTTACCTTAGCATTTCTCGTACCTTCCTTGCGCTAAGTTCTTCTAATGGACTGTTCTCTGCATTTCTTAGTATAGTGAAATGGCAAAATGAATGGAATCCTACTATTAAAGGCAGTATCATGAAATGATACTTTCCCAACAAACACGACAGACTAAAACTGCAAATCCATACTTAACAACTATGCCAAGAGGACATTGTCATATCAAGTCGTACTTATAAACAGGTTCAAAATGATAGACAATCCAATGTGTCCTTGTATAAGGGGCTGTCAAATTAAAACCGAACACCCGCCATAACACATATTCCACGCGAAAGATGGCAACACGGTTGTTACGTATCGATACTGCCATCGTTGTGGTAGGTGAACTGCATAGTGAGAGGTGCACGCAGTTGTTGAGTTGTTGAGTTTTGTCTTTGTTGATGTTGATGTGTTCGTCCAGCTCCAAAAATGGAGGCAAGCAAAGAGGAGAAGAGAAGTGTGGTTCGTGGTCTGGTGGCGCACCGCAATGGAGATACTTTGCAAAACATGCGATGTGACAAAGTCAAAACGCCGTGGAATGCTGTCGGACGGAGTCATCCTGTTGCATGATAATGCTCGCCCCCATAGTTCCAATCCGGCGAAGGCTACGCTTCAGCGATTTGGTTGGGAAACACTTCAACATCCTCCATACAATCGTGATCTTTCACCTTGTGATTTTCACAAGAATAAGTGCGCTTGTGGATCCGTCAGTAACCTACCTCTTTCTACAAAACTGGAATCGATCTTCTTGTCTCCCAGTGAAATAAATGTATTCACGTTTTTGGTAATTACTTTTGAATAAAATCATTCATGGTCACGATGTAGCGCGTGTTCGGTTTTCATTTGAATGTCCCTTGTACAACAGGTGAGGAAACTGTAGACCATATTATTTTCGTATATTACTCTATGGAGCCGTACCACAAGAATTAATGCGGAGAGGTGGAATGAACAAAATTATAAACATAGAAGGAAGACTGGTTGGAACCAATCTTCGCCCAAGGACAACAGAAACAGAATATAACTTATATACATACGGAGAATATAGAGTACAACATGCGTAATGGAAATTTGTCATTTTTTGGACATTTGAACAGAATGAATAATGACAGGCTCACAAAAAGTAATATATATAATGTTTGTTTGTTTGTGTGTTTGTTTGTTTGTCTCGAATGGACTCAAAAACTACTGGACCGATTTCTCTTAAAATTGCACAATTTCTTCTTATTACCCCTGGGAGGGTTTAGGAAATGGTTTGAACGAAATCTGATGGGTAGTTTGGCGAAGGGGGAGAGAAGGATGAAAAAGAAAAAAAGAAAATAGGGGAAGGTAAGCAAACCGCATGACAAGTCTGATCAGGGGGTTGCCTAACCAACAGTATGTAAAAATTATGATATGTTTCTTAAAACTTATCTTTTTTCTTTTCTCTTCTATAAACGGCATATAAAAATGAAAAATCGAAGGGGTTATAAGAAGTGAAGAAAGAAAATTGGAAAATAACAGAGATTACGGGTGAATGTGTGCGTATGTTTCAGCATAACTCTCAACCAAACTAGATACCCATATAACTTACTACGTGGAAAAATTAATGTAGGAGCAAGAAACCCCTAGCACCCCCTAAAGAAAGGGGTGAAATGTTAAAAAAACGAAAAATGGCCCATATTAGTGGCGAGTTCATAGTCTCTGGAGTAGCTGAGGTGAACCGTGACACTCTGGATGCCGTTTGAGCCAAAGTTCATTTCCAATCGGGATGGGGGTTAGAAGGCGTGAAAGGAATGTCCAAAACGACCGAGATCATGAATGTTCGTGTGCATGTTCCAGCATAGCTCTCAACCAAACATGATACTCATATGACTTAATGTTTGGGAAAGAAAACTGTACAGGAAGAGACCCTTACGGGTGGGGGTTTGAAAGGGGGTGAAATATTAAAATAATAAAAAACGACCAATATTAAAAGTGAAAAATATGCATGTTAAAATATCGTTATTGTTTTGAATTTAATTAAACGGTTTAGAAAATCGAATGCGGTTGAATTAATAAATGCGGGCGAAGCCGCGGGCACCTGCTAGTATTGAATGAAATCATAAAGCTTCAAGTACAAACAACATGGTTTATTGTACGCGCACTTTTTAGTGATAGATTTTTGTACTGGGTTGAGGAGTAAGGAGGGAGCACTGCCGGTTCCGGTAATATTGCCAACTGAACGGAAATGAAATCTGAATTGAATCGATAATATGATCGATCTATATGAATTTTCTAAACCTTGATTATCCTACGCAAACAACGGTGTCACACACACACACACACACACACACAATATATAATACTATATAACATTTCTCGATGTGAAACTTGTTCCGAGCATGATTTCTATACTTTGGCTTTGCGGTGTAAACAACAACAGTACGAGTGCATAAAGTGTACGCCAGATGTCGCACAGCATTCATACGCGATTGTTTGTTTGTGTTTCAAAGGTTGCCAATACGAATCTCGAAGATAACCGAAGTCGACCGATTCAGCACTAGAGTGTGAATCTATCGCAGATAATACATAGACATTAAATGATCTCAAGAAAGCAAACATTGACATTAAGGATATACATAATATGAAGTGTTTAGGGACAAAAGTGATATTCAGGGATGTGCAAGAAAGAAAAAGAAAGCAACCACATAAATATAACAGTTCCGGAAACAGAGATCAGAGCGAATGAAACAGATATCGGCGGGGAGGAAGAAGGAACATAGCAAGAAGTGAAGTATTCATCTGACGTTCTCTGTACAAGTGCAATTCGATTAAAAAAATAATTAATGCTGTAATGGAGCATGTAGGATGAAAATTCAATATTTAAAAAAAAAGTACATCATACATACTGTATATAAATACATGACACGCAAATGAAATGAATGATAACTCCTGACACATGTTACCACGTCGTGATTCAGAGTTACATTCATTTCTCCGCGCGCTGAGCTCCGATTTCACTAAACATGGCGGATATGAGCACCGTCTGGCTTCTAAATTTTGGGGTAGGATCTTTCAGCCTCCTCCTTTTCAACTCCATTATTATATTTTTGCTACCTTTCATAATTTCGACATTATTGAAGAAAGTGTTGTATACAGCTCTCTAGGATTCGACACTCAACGTGTTCTGTGTCAAAATCTTGGATTCAGCACTGGGTCAGATCGACTGGGAGGTCATTGTACTAAATTTCCAGCCCGCACAGTCTGGGGAAATGGTACTTTCAAAATAAGTTCTTAATTACTCATCGCTCGTCTTGTGCATTTCATTTGTCTAAGGTAGAAGGACAGAGCTCTGTACAGCTTGATTTCCTGTGGGACAAGTTAAGAGAAGTCATTACCTTAATTGGGATAAGTCTAGAGCAACAGACGTTACATAACCGTGATACTTCAGAACGAAGTAAATACCTTTGAGACTTGCGTGATGTAAATAACTTTGTTGGTGATAATTCAAAAGGGGAAAGACAACGTCTGAGAAATAAATGTAGCTCTAAGAGTAATGAGTCGCTTCTTGAAGAGAGACTTCCAGATTTTATCATTAGCAGCATCGTGGATATTTGGGAGGAAGCATGCAGGGAACGGCTTTTAAACATGCAATTTGAAAAGAAAACCGCATCTTCATAAATTTGCAATAACTTGTGCTGCTTTTGGCCTCTCCTTGCGATGATAATCACAAACCTACTGTGTACCCAACATAGTGGTACTACTCGCAAGTAAAGGCGACCCATGGTGTTCCCTGCGTGATGGTACTAATCACAAGTAGTTTCATGGTTCTAATACAATCATCCCTTGTTCGTCCCTTTTAGTCGCCACTTGCGACAGGCGGAGGATACCGTGGGTGTATTCTTCGTCTGCGTCCCCCACCCACAGGGGTTTACAGGTAAATAAAATATAATAAAATACTTGAATATATTCCTTACTTACTCCTAAAAATTACTATCCCTTTCTTTATCATTGTTATCCGGTCGATTACATCAGCAGTTTACATTTTTCAACCGCTACGAGCGCTAATGTGAGTCAATGCAGAGTATCACTTGAGCCCTTATAACTACATTCGGTATGGACATTTTCTTTAAAAAATCATAAAACGCTTGAGGGTATTGAACCAAGGAACACATTTCTGAAATAATTTTGTAAATAAGTAAAGAATAAGCGGTTTTAGGCTTCTTTTCCGCAACTGCATTTAGGCCGGAAGTTATTTTCAAAATGTATTCTTTTTTTTTAGTTCGATTGAGCAATCCAAGGCTCACAATTTGAAACCCTTCCGGCCATTTAGTCTTACAACTTTCGGCAAAATTGAGAAAATTGCTTAATTTTACGTTTTCCGATGTATGGAGATCCCTACTTTTTCCGCTAAGAATTATTTTCAATATATATGGGCCTTACGGCAATACGATTGGTGTTTTCGAAGTCAACACATAGTTTTCCGTATGAACCACCTATTTTTACCAAATCCGGGAAATTATTGCAGACTAGTGATATTATTATTATTATTATTATTATTATTATTATTATTATTATTATTATTATTATTATTATTATTATTATTATTATTCCTGGGTATCTGTGGAACGCAGAAGTGAAAGAAGGTGCGGGCTTGAATGGATCTAACTACAATGTCAAGAATTGAATTAAAACTTTAACAAGGTTATATTTCTTTCATTATTAAAAAGGATTAACAAATTTCCACAAAAGGAAAATAACAATCAGGTACAATGCCAATCTAGAAACCAGATTAGGAAAAGTCCAAGATTCAGAACCTTGACACTTTCGGCTTTAAGCCCCTAGTTTTACAATTTAACAAAAGGAAGAGGAATTATTTAATGAGAGGCAGAAATACCCTAAATCATGAGCACTTGCTCCTAAAATTACAATACCTAGCCTTCCAGAAGCAATCTTTACAATTACAAAACTTGAAAAAGAGCTAACAGGCTCTCCGTTTCTTTCAGCCTCCTCTAGGCAACCATTAAAATCTTACACTCTCTGGCGTTCCATGGCCCAACTTACAATTTGAAACAGGGGTATCTCGTACCCAACCTATAGGGCCTTTGCGGAAAATAACAGGTTAAGTAAATGGCCCGAAACACAAACTGAATGGAGGCGTACTGCGCTCCAAGATAATGAACACTTAAAAACCTAAAGGGCTCTAAGCCGATGAAATAGGGGCTATTCCCAAACTACTGAGCTGACTCGTACGGAAATTACATTAACACATTACAGTATGAAAAACAGTTAGAAAAAACCGTAGTCACTCCAAACCAAGATGAGGGAAATTCACTCTCTATCCCCGATTCACAGTTAAAGATTTTACGAAGTTTTTACATTACCCGAGAGAAGATTTACATTTTAGAAAACTTGGTTACATAGTTAAAGATTCGGACTTTTCCCTCGGGTTAAACTCCGGAGGTATCAAGAGAGAATAAAGTTATGTGGCCATTACCTTGTAGATGTTTTAGCTGCCGACAAAAGAGGCCGCCCGCCTCCTGCTTAACCCGCACACTCAGAAAGATGGTGATGAATTGGCCAAGAAACGTGAAACGCCACGTCACAGTTTGTAAACCCTCAGGGAAGGTTCGAGATCATTCAAGATTAATCAGGACACATACCCTCTTAATTTTATGGGTTAAATTCAAAGGTAACACTCAAAATTAAACCAGAAGCCAGTGATTGGTGGAAAATTATTTACAAAAAAATTTCATTGGCCATATTCAAAACTGGCGGAAAGGAAAAGGAAACATTGCCCACCCAAAAATAAATGAACATCAGTAAAAAAAACTTATATTTTAAAGATGTTTTGTATTTCTAAGTTTTTAGTAGTGTCATCTGTGGAAGAATGTCCAAACAAAACTAGTAGAAATTCGGTCAGTTTAGGAAACAATAACAAAATTACATCAAATTTCTGTGGTGACATCTTCCGAGTAAAGTTCTAAGTCGGTGTAGTTACAGTTTCACTGTTTTACCAATAGAGGAGTTCATTTCGGCGCTGCATTTGAATGCGCGGCGTTGGGGTGTACCTCCCGGTACAAATATTATTATTATTATTATTATTATTATTATTATTATTATTATTATTATTATTATTATTGAAATCGATGCACGTCTTACGAAGGGTTACTAGGCCACAGAAAACTGGCTACGTGTGTCTCTAAAAAAAGGAAGTAAAAAGAGGGTAACCAAGGAAAGAACGGGAGAGAGAATTGTTGGCAAAATGTAATTCGCCCCACGCCTCGTGTAGAGGTGGCAGCGTACCAAATCTCCATGTACGGTTCCTATTAGCCAGCCCAGCCAAGTAATCTCAACGGGCTGAGAGTTTAATAATCAGGGTTTGTTATAAAAAGAGATATTTCACACCTTTAATAGCCCATTTTTTCTCATTTCGCGGTTCATATTACGTGTAATATTAATTAAGGTAATGCATTCGCTTTTATTAATGAGGATAATCTTCCGTGTGGAAAGACCTCTCCTCCCCTAATATCCAACTTAGTCTTCACCACCACTTAGAAGGGTTTGTAATAGCATTCACTGTCATTTGACTGATTGTGAATGGACACACTAGTTTTCGGCGTGACGATATTTTATTGTAGCACGAGGACTATTTTAACAGGACCGTTTGTCAACAAAAGGATTGAGCAAGCCAGAATTCTTTTCCAGAAACTTAGACTTTTTTATATTACCATTACACGAACCGACGACGCTGTCGTAACAGGAGGAGAGGTGATATTCACACGTGGCGCGTCCGAGGTGGCGGATGGGGGGGGGGGGGTGTCATAACCGGCTTGTCGGCGGTCTTGGGCGCAACAAAACAGCTCTCGCGGACCAAACACACACCCCCTTTGGATGGGAGATGCAGAGGAAGAACTCATCCACGGTATCCCCTGCCTGTCGTAAGAGGCGACTGCGGCGACCAAGGGATACTAAAGTTTGAACCTTGAGATTACCTGTGATTCTACTTTACTACTATAGGTCTTATGGCAACGATGGGATAGGAAAGGCGTAGGAGTTGGAAGGAAGCAGCCGTGGCCTTAAGTAAGGTACAGCCCCAGCATTTTCCTGGTGTGAAAATGGGAAACCACGGAAAACCATGTTCAGGACTGCTGACAGTGGCATTCGAACCCATTATCTCCCGATTACTGGACACTCGCCGCACTTAAGCGACTGCAGGTATCGAGCTCGGTTAGGAAAGTAGAACCATGGTATTTGTCATGTTGCAGTACTAATCAAAAGTAGCGTAGACTCGCGGTGTTCCACACATTATAGTAATAAAATTCGCACATGTAATACAGACCTATGGTGTTTCGCACATTGCGGGGCCATTTACAGACAACACAAACATATGGTGTTCATCACAGAAGTGTACTAACCACAGGGACTCGTACTATCCCGTGGTGTTCCTCATACAGTGGGTACTAAACGTAGGCAAGCCAGAACCATGGTGTTGCTCATATAGGGGCACGAATCACAGACACTGTAAAATGCATCCTGAGCCACACACTACTATCGCTACTAATCACAAGCCCATTTTGCACCTAACATAGTAGTACTACGCACAAGTAAAAGCGACCCATGGTGTTCCCTGCTTGGTTACAGTAATCACAAGTAGTTTCATGGTTCTAATGAAATCATCCCTTGGTCGCCCCTTATGACGTGCAAGGGATACCGTGGGTGTATTATTCGTCTGCGTCCCCCACCCACAGATGTTGTCCGGTCTCCTAAGATGTTTTATGTTTTTCCTTTCTTTTCTTCCAGTATTTCTTCATTCTGTCTGATCTTCGTTTTCGTTCTTCTGACAATACCCTTTTTAGTTGTTTCTTTTTTATCAATTTTTGGTAGGAATTTAAGTTTACTATTCTTCAATTTATTTACTTTGTTTGATTTATTCTTTAAATCCTCCAGTGTTAAGTCTAATTCGTTCAAGTCTCAAGTCTTCTTGTCTCTGCTTTGTCCAGACAGGTTGTTGTTTCTGTTTCCAAAGCTTCTCCAAAATATTCTGCGTATTAACCTGTCTTGAGGTGTTCTCAACAGATGACCAAAGAATGATATATTGCTGCATTTGGGATGATACACCATTCTCCATCTTTTTGGTACTTCTTATTAATGCATGTTCTTACAATTCTTTCTATTTTAAAAATTTTGTCTATGTTATTCATTTTCTTTTAGCCATTGATTATTTTTTGTTTAAATCTTTAATTTGTTGCTGCCTGTTGTATATGTTTAGGGAGAGTATTGTACACCTTCACAAAGTAGTGCCGTGAGGAGTTACAACCGTATTCACTAGTTTTTACAAATAATGTAAGGACTCTCTCTGCTCCTTGACGGTTAAAAGAGTGTATGTCATAATTCATGATACAGATTGTATTGGTATGGACCAAATTATGCTTAATTTTATATACCACCGAAGATATGCGTTAACGGCGGTAAATTATAAATAATTCTTAGTGCTCTTTTTCTTTTAACTGGCAACTTTCTCAAACGGTTCCTTAATGCAGCATATCCAAATATGAATAACGTAAATCAGGTGACTTTCAATGGTAAGGTAAGGGTTATTCTGCCCGAAGGCAGGTCCGAACCTCCGCAGAGGTGTTCCTGAGCCGGAGTTTACGTGCGGTAGGGTGGCCAGTTCCTTTCCGCTCCTCCATTCCATTACCCCCCCCCCTCCGCCACCAACAGCGCTTGGCAACCCATCCAACTGCTGACCACGCCCAATGTTGCTTAACTTCGGAGATCTCACGGGATCCGGTGTTTCAACACGGCTACGGCCGTTGGAACTTTCAATGACATCATGATAAATAGATCTCCAAAACTTATGGTTGAATTAGTATCTTAGTCTGTGAAGCACTCCAATTGCTGCAGTTACTTTTTAATATTGAAAGCATATTTCTTAACTGACTAGCATACTACGAAAAACGTATCTGTGCCGAAAGTTGAAGAGCTAAAGAGCCCAGAAAGGTTTTAAATTGTGAAAAAAAAAACAAATAATCTAAAATTACTTCCGGCCTGTACGCAGTTTCGGAAAAAAACAGCCTAAACAGTCGAAAATCGTTACTTTTTTGTCGCGCGTGATGGCCCGCTCCCACCTAATGGAATGGAGTCGAATCGAACCGAACGGAACAGGATTCTCTGCCAAGAATATTTTTCGACTGGCGGAACGGAATCGAACAGAATTATCAAGATTCGTGAAACTTCGTAAACGGTCGGGTCGAGATCTTTCGGACGACCATTTGGCGGCAAATGTGTGTCAGCTTCAGCTGTTTGTTGGATACGGTCGGGAACGTTCTGTTTTTGCGATAGTTTATTTAACTTTTTAATACTAGACACGAAAAAACTTATCACTTTAGTTCAAAAATATGATTTTCTCTACTACAAGACCCACGAGCATTACTGCAACAACGTATAAAATAATGTTTGTACCCCCACATATAGTATATAAGTACGATAAGAGACATCACATCTCACATGAGATGTAACGTTAAGTGGTTATTATATTTACAGTGAACGATTTCATAAGTGGCATTCCCTAGGTTTCAAACTGTCGAATGTGTGTTCCTAACAAATAGTAGGTTACTGTATAAGAAATTGCTCTGCTGTGCACAATAAATACATTTCACGGTCTTTAATTAATATTACAGAGAGTTGGCTGTGAGGTTAGGGTCCCGTAGGTGTGAGTTTTTATTCGGGTGATAGTGGATTCGAAAACCACTGTCGGCAGGCCTGAAGATGGTTTCCCGTGGTTTCCCCATTTTCATACCAAACAAATGCTGGTCCTAGCCCTTCCCTATCCCATCGTCGCCATAAGACCAATGTCGGTGTGAAGGAAAGCAAATTGTAAAAATTAAGGTTGAGGCTATCTCAGTTAATGATTTCATTCTGCCACGGGACGAAATCTAAGTAGTTTTAAAAATGATCACGGACTCCCATTGCATGTGAGGTAGAATTTCCTCCAGTAAAGTTAAACTTGTCTGTTAAATTCTACTATCTGATATTGTGTCCGGCTCCATGGCTAAATGGTTAGCGTGCTGGCCTTTGGTCACAGTGGTCCCGGGTTCGATTCCCGGCAGGCTCGGGAATTTTAACCAACATTGGTTAATTTCGCTGGCACTGGGGCTGGGTGTATGTGTCGTCTTAATCATAATTTCATCCTCATCACGACGCGCAGGTCGCCTACGGCAGTCAAATCAAAAGACCTGCATTTGGCGAGCCGAACTTGCCCTCGGACACTCCTGGCACTAAAAGCCATACGCCATTTTTTTGTGTCTGAAATAGTTGTTGAAATTACAACACAGTAACTCTAAAGTAGGCCTACCGTCGAGACGTAGCTTCATCGCGCATTAAACCTTCAAATAAGCTTGAAAACATTTGGCTCTCTTGTTAATTTCATGTACACAATACTTCTCCGATCTCTCGTAATTTTCTGCCTCCTCACACCTTCTATCAGACCGTCCATTTCTGGCCTGCAGTTTTCCGTACAATCCCGTTCGATTCTCTTCCGCTAGATGAGAGCGGTCGAGTGGAAATTTCGGCTCGGCTCTTCGGTTCGATTCGATTCCACTAGGTGGGAGCGAGCCTTGAGTTTTACTAATAGCACTTTTCAGAAGTTGGCAGGTATGAGTAGAATTATGTGAGGACAACCATGAGTCTGTGTTATCTGTGAGTAGTACCAATATGACGTGCCGGTGACCTGGATTTTGGACGCCTTCTGACAACAAGCATCATCTCAAAAAAAAAAAAAAAGGCATTTCGAATTGTAATAATAATGTTATTTGTTTTACGTCCCACTAACTACTCTTTTACGGTTTTCGGAGACGCCGAGGTACCGGAATTTAGTCCCGCAGGAGTTCTTTTACGTGCCAGTAAATCTACCGACACGAGGCTGACGTATTTGAGCACCTTCAAATACCACCGGACTGAGCCAGGATCGAACCTGCCAAGTTGGGGTCAGAAGGCCAGCGCCTTAACCGTCTGAGCCACTCAGCCCGGCCATTTCGAATTGGACCCACTGATTGTTTTGGACTCGTAGTCATTTCACATCATAATTATTTTTAGATTCTAGTCAGTGGATATATTTTGAAGTTGTAATTATCGTTTCATTTCGTTGCTCCTCGTGCCATTAGGGGCCGATGACCTAGCTGTTAAGCCCCTTTAATTGCACGTTATAAATTTCATATTAGAGCCCGTATTGTCAAAGTATCAACTTGTGAAAATTTAGATTTTATAATTCCACCTTTACAATACTGTAATTGTCATTATTAAAAAGACTACATTAAATTACACTCGTGAAACATGTTTCGTCCTCTTATAGGACATCTTCAGTCACCATTACAAATACATAACATTACAAATAAGGCATTAAAGTAAATGCAAAGTCTTTGTATCCTGTGACGCGGCGTGATAGCGTCTTGTCAATCTTCAGTGTTAAAATGGTGCAGCGTGAACATGATATGAAGCATGAAGTCCAATTAAAATCATTTGTTAAAACTGTTGTTCAAAACAAAGAATTGTCAATTATAAAACACCGTAAGTGGCTATGCAAATAAAATTATGTGCATATTGTACATAAAACAGTGTTGTGATGATGCCACATTAATAAAGACAATTACAGTATTGTAAAGGTGGAATTATAGAATCTAAATTTTCACAAGCCCTTTAAACAACAAACATCATCATCATCATCATCATCATCATCATCAAAACCCCCAAAATAAAACGAAATATAAACTGACAATCGCTATTTTTTGTACCCTTAAGGATATGCTTCCCCCATGAATAGGCAGCTAAGTGCCAAAAGAAATGAATATAGATTGAGATTATATATACATGTTATACGAGCAAAATTGTTTATCGAGGACGCACTTTATTCTAATCCTTCTCTCATATTTGCACCACACAAACATTATATATAGGAACAAAATATTCTCTCTCTTTGGTCTACACGTGGAGTTATTGGCTATTACTGCTGTACATGCGAAACACAAAAATAATTCGTTCAACGTGAAACTTCAGCGATAAAAATAACATTTTCTGTGTTCTATTTTCTGTTTTAAATATATGTGTACACAAATATAACAGTCAAACTAAAATACCAGCCACAAAATTTCACTGTAATTCGTTTGTAGCTGTTTCTGGTACAGTATATTCCTGGTTCTGGCGTTGATTACATTTACAACCTAGTTAATGCGTGCACGTGTATACGTAGTTAATTTTGCATGTCTGTACATACAGTGAGTCCAGTCTAGCCAACTTAATGTGAACAAATAGTAACAAAGTTTCATGTATAACTTACCACAGGATAATACGGAACGCGAATTTGTGATGTTAATATAAAGGGACGCAGGTAGGGAACTTGCGGCTTCAAGGCTGTTTAGTTTGGTCGAGTTAATATTACGGTTAACTCGCCTTGCCTTGTTCTTCCAGCTTGGATAAATACAAAGTTAGTTGAGATACATTTCCAATATTATCAGGTCAGACTTGGATGAGATGTGCGTGTTGCTTATAGATTAATAATGGTGGTGATAATAATAAAATTAATAATAATATCACCTCTGATGTATATTTAAAGCTGTCACCTAGCTGATAATTTGTTTCCCCAATAGTTCCTATAAAAGAGAATTTGATAAAATTTGTCCTTCCGAATTTCAACAGTACGGTTAGTATGACTTTTCCTACTTTAAAAATTTACACTCAAGCAATCTCTATACAGACATCTCGGAACATGCCACTTAGCTGAACTGCTTGTCTCGTTACTCCAAAGTCTTCCCAGCCCAAACTTTGCAACATTTTTGTAACACTACTCTTTTGTCGGTAATCACTCAGAGAAAGTCGTGCTGCTTTCCTTTGGATCTTTCCCAGTTCTCGAATCAAGTAATCCTGGTGAGGTTCCCATACATTGGAACAAAACTCTAATGAAGGTCTTACCAGAGACTTATACGGCCTCTCCATTACATCCTGACTACAATCCCTAAGTACCCATGTGAAAAGACATGTGAAGTTTAATTACAATCACATTTGTGTGATTACCTCTACCGAACGAACTGGCCGTGTGGTTAGAGGCGCGCAGCTGTGAGCTTGCATCCAGGAGATAGTGGGTTCGAACCCCACTGTCGGCAGCCCTGAAAATGGTTTTCCATTTTCACACCAGGATAATGCTGGTGCTGTACCATAATTAAGGCCACGGCCGCTTCCTTCCTACTCCTAGGCCTTTCCTATCCCATCGACGCCATATGACCTATCTGTGTCGATGCAACGTAAAACAAATTGTAAAAATAAAGTGATTACCTCCAATGAAGATCTCTCCTGATATTAACACGTAAGTACTGTACTTGCAGTGTTGTTGTTGTTGTTGTTGTTTCGGGGTATCTGTGGAACGCAGAGCTGAAAGAAGGTGCCGGGGTGAATGGGTCTAACTACAATATCAAGAATTGAATTAAAACTTTAGCAAAGGTTATATTTTCTCATTATAAAAAAACAACTTAACAAATTTCCACAAGGGAAAAATAACAATCGGGGACAAAGCCAAACTAGTAACCAGATTAGGAAAAATCCAAGATTCAGAACCTTAACACTTTGGGCTTTAAGCCCCTAGTTTTACAATATTACAAATAGAAGAAGAATTACTTGGTTAAGGGCAGAAATCCCCTAATTCACGGAGCACCTGCTCTCCAAAATATAATTTCTAGCCTACTCGAGGCACTCTTTACAATTACAAAACTTGAGAAAGAGCAAACCGGCTCTCCATTTCTTTCAGCTTCCTCGAGTCAACCTCAAAAATCTTACACTCTCTGGCCTTCCATGGCCCAACTTACAATTTGAAACAGGGGTATCTCGTACCCAACCTATAGGGCTTATGTGGAAACGAAGAGGTTAATTAAATGGCCCGACTCCCAACCTGAATGGAGGCTTACACTGCGCTCCGAGATAGTGAGAAATTAAAATCCTAAGGGGCTCCAGGCCGACGAAACTACTCAGGTGACTCGTATGGAATTTGCTTTAATACATTACAGGCAGAAAACCTTTACAAAACGTAGTCACCTCAAACCAAGATGAAGGGGAGCTCGAGAGGGTACATCACTCTCTATCCCCGATTTACAGTTAAAGATTTTATAAAATTTTTACATCAGCCGGAAGAAAGATACATTTTAAAAAAGGTTGTTACATACTAAAGAGTCGAACCTTTCCCTCGGGTTAAACTGCCGAGGTAACAAGAAAGAATAAAGTTATGTGGCCATTACCTTACAGATGTTCTAGCTGCTGACGAAAGAGGCCACCCGCCTCCTGCTTAACACACACACTCCGAAAGGTGACGATGAATTGTGCTGAAAGAATGTTAAGAATTGCTTATAACTGTAAGGCTTAATGAAGATAGTATGCAATGGTTTAAAAAATACAAGATCACAACTGTTCAGGTGACAAATACAATTCTTTTCATTCCAAATGCGGGAAAGGAGAAAAGTATATGATCCATTGTCTGAGGAGAAACACAAAAGCATAAGTATCCATCTATAATTTGGATTTTAAATCGCTCAACGACGACTCATCAGCAGAACACACCTGCACTAATTCGCTCTCCAGGTGCATAATTTCGCGTAGTATAAATGTGAAAGTCTAGTCCAAAGCCTACCACTTTGTTCTTTGTAAGATTTCGTTCTTGTATACATAAAATTGATCTTCCATTAATATCGTAATATAAGGGAAGTTCCTGCATGGGAACAGTAGTTTTCTTGATAAATGCACATATCAGCGATAGTTAATTTTCGATTTTACAATATCATAGATTTCCTTGTACATTGGAGAGTGAGTTGAAATAGCAGGATGCCGAGTGCTTAGAGTCTCAGGAAGGTCTTACGCAATATTCCTTTGATTTTTTATCTTGCAATTTATGTATTCAATAATAATAATAATTATTATTATTATGGTGCATTCAACAAATCAGCATCAACATACATGGAAACAAAACACGGCCAATTAAGGCGAGTCTCACATTTTAAACAACTGGGAGAAATTATTCAGGAAAACGTAATTG
Source organism: Anabrus simplex (assembly GCF_040414725.1). Lineage (NCBI taxonomy): Eukaryota > Metazoa > Arthropoda > Insecta > Orthoptera > Tettigoniidae > Anabrus > Anabrus simplex. The sequence goes on along the minus strand of NC_090277.1, from coordinate 91,392,065 downwards.
AAACAAATGCAGACAAAAATTTGATGCTACACAACGAAATCAGCAGATCGACTCGCCCATGAGACAGAGAAAACATTTTTATTTACATATTTACTGCTAGATTTTATATAGTTACCACAAGACACAATATAGAAAAATTAATCTGTTGTGAACACGTCTTGATTTATATCTGATAAAATATGTTTCCAAATTATTCCTTCACATAACTGTGATGGTGGATGGTGGCCACGGAAATATAGGATATTAAAGTACGGTTTAAAACAATTGTTGTTGGTTTATATCAGGAAGGTCCTGTAGTGACTTTAGTACAGGGTGGGGCCAATAATGGGAATATGTGCTATCTGTGAGTCACATACCACTTAACTATGAAGAGGAAAGCAGACATCGAAAACGTTGATAAAAAAGAAAGCAAAATAATTGCAAGGAAAATTAGGTTCAAATCCTCCCGGTGAAAAATGTAAATTCAGAAACAAGAAATCAAATGATATACTGACATTTACAGTGTCATTACAAAATACAGATTATACAACGAGCCTATCATGGCTTGTATTAAGACTCGAGTGTCTTAATTACCATTGTAGACAAGATGTATACGATTGCTTTTGTTCGACCATACTTTAAAATTCTAAGTTTTTAATTGTAAATTATAGCTTACCTTGTAACCTTATTGATATTGAATCGGTGAACATTCCGCTGGTTCTCCACTATTATGACAATTGGCAGCCATGATATGTATTGACAATGACTGTTCCCGACTAGTTCAACAGATGGCCTACACGAAGTGGGGCTGTGGTTAGGAAATGTTAACCTCAAAGTTGCTCATAATCATGTGCAAATATCTGTATTCATAATCCCATTTATGTGAACACCTCTAAGCATTTTGTGTTGCTTTAAATGGGCTTATTCGTATCTAATAATAATAATAATAATATAATTGTTTTGCGTCCTACTAACTACTATTACGGTTTCTGTGGCATGCCGAGGTACTAGAATCCTGTCTTGCAGGAATGTCCTTAATGTGCCGGTAAATCTAGTCGAGAGGCTGGCGTACTTGAACATCTTCGTACACGGCACCACTAGACTGAACCAAAATCAAACCTCAACTTTAATTCAAATGACCAGCTCTCTATCCTCTGAGCCAATCATCCCAGCCTTCTTTGTTGACAGTCCTCCGCTACCCAATCACGTGATTCTTGTAATGTCCCATTATTGCACTTTTTATTGCATCTCTGGCTGCAAGCATCCATTATTCTGGAGAAAAAAACATTTCCAGGACTACAGCACTGTCCGCTGGGTGGAACCACCGAACAATTTATTGCCAGTTGGGATTTTAATTCGAAAACGAAGGCTAAGAATATCTTTCATCCCTAGCAGTACAAACAAGCATCTCTAAACAAATCTGTGGAAAAACGTTTTTATGGATATGAGACCTGGTCACTCAAAGCTGAAAGGAAAAAGATTGCGGCCTTTGAAATGTGGTGTTACGAAAGGATTTTCACAATTTCCCGGGTTGAAAATTGACGAATGAAGGTGTTATGCGAAGGGTTGAGTTGGCGAAGTCGTGCTTGTGAAACCTAATGTTTAAGAGAATGAATGAATATTGTACAAGAAATAAATAAGTAAATACAATTAAATTATATTTATTTATATAATTAGAGTAACATAAATTCTAAGAGTTCTGAAGGGCCAAACCCCTAATGTTTATGCAAAACTCAAAGCATAACCGTTATGCGGTATAGACTATACTTGTTACCCGCTTCAGTAAGTTTCCAGTCTAACCTGTTACTGCACGAAAATGCAGGTTCTAGTAATTATCCACTGTTTACAGTTTAAAGACACACCCTATGTCTTCTCGAAGATGTGTGCGTCTTCTCCAACTTGCAGCTGTATTACTGAACAAAGATAAATTACCAATATATTGACACAGGGACAGCCTGCTCAAAGGAGGTTCCAATCCCACGACAGACGGGTGTGTCTCTTTGTGAAGACGGGAGGAGATAATCAAGAAGTATTGGAGACAGGCTGAGCTAAAGTATGGAGAGCAGGAATCCTTACAGACGTGGCTAGAACGTAAATTCAGAAAAAGGTACACAGGGAAGAAACATTCCGTAAGCAGAATATCTTGATGTCCGCTGTGGAAAACAAAGGTAATTTAAAATGTAAGTTAATTTAATTGAAATGAAGTAGTTAGATTATATTGGCATTTGAATAATAATAATAATAATAATAATAATAATAATAAGAGACAAAGATGATGATAGATGTCGGCGTAACAATGAGCTGTATATTCATGTCCAAAAGCTCTCTGATGGCATGCGGATAAGGAGAAATTGCTTTTTATGGCCACTTGCTAAGAATGAAACCACCACGATTATCGAACAAGATCTTTACCTATTTTAAAGACAAGAAGACCCAACCAACTTGGTTCAGGGATATAAAAGGGGACCTACTGGAGATGGGTACAACTTATGAAGATGTACAAGAACGCAACCCACTCAGGAGGAAACCAAAAGAGGAACAGGGTTTTCAAGAAAGGCCAAGGTTGAGGACGGGAAAGACGTGAACCGAGGGAATAAAGCAACACTGCCAACGAATGGAGGAGCATTGGGCAAAGAACAAAGCCCACAGAGCCGGGCTGAGTGGCCCAGACGGTTAAGGCGCTGGCCTTCTAACCCCAACTTGGCAGGTTCGAGCCTGGCTCAGTCCGGTGGTATTTGAAGGTGCTCAAAATACGACAGCCCCGTGTCGGTAGATTTACTGGCACGTAAAATAACTCCTGTGGGACTAAATTCCGGCACCTCGGCGTCTCCGAAGACCGTAAAAGTAGTTAGTGGGACGTAAAGTAAATAGCATTATTATTATTATTATTATTATTATTATTATTATTATTATTACAGCCCACAGAAGGCAGCTGAAATAACGTGGTACTCAGAACGCCGATAATAATAATAATAATAATAATAATAATAATAATAATAATAATAATCAAAAGCCAATGAAATAAGATGGAACTCCATGCCAACCAAGCCAAAATATCTAGAACAAACGTATCTCCAAGGACATAATACTAATACATAATAATACAACTAATACAGTCATTAAACCAGAATGTCTTTATGGGTCAGAAACGCTAATTTTGAAGAGGAAGATTCTAGGTCCAAAACTCATAGAGGGACAATGCTGACTTCGAGGCAGACAGGAAATCAAACAATACACAAATACTCACAGTGACATTAGAAAACTCAGCTTAAGATTCTATGGACACATTAAAAGAATGCATCCAGACTGACTTGGCAAACAAATAGTTGAATTCTCCGGAAACAGGAGTAAATCCGAAACAGACAATTGAATGGATTGGCGAAATCAAACCAATTTGAAACAGACATGAATTACACCAGCAGATGTCCAAAACAGGATAAAATTCAGATCAAAAATTCACAAATGGAAAGTTGACCCAAGGGGAAAGACCAAAGAAGAAGACTAAAAGAACCTGATGATATAGATGTTGATTCCCATAGGGAATGTGGAATATTTGTCACGAATGATAGCCAAGCAGGCATCAATTTTGGTGGTGGGACAAAGTCTCTCATAGTGCGTTGGCACTGCCGGTGGCTTCAGGTGGCCTACGCAGTGGCCTCCACTGTATGCACTAGCCATGCGTCTTGGTAGGTGTGCTAGGTACCAACTGATGAGCCCAACCTAGCACACGGGGGCGAAACGCTGGCTACCAGGAATGAGTTAGCTGGAAAATTAATAATGTCCAATAACGGACCAGTTATATTGGTATTAAAAGAACCTGGTCTGAAGACAGAAAGGAAGCCCACAGTAAAATAATCGAACAGTCATGAGCACAAATGAAGGCAAATGTACGCCTCTATCTACTTTTCGCAGTCCTAATAAGCTTATTTGCTCATAATAATAATAATAATAATAATAATAATACAGGCCTGAGTAGCTCAGACGGTAAAGCGCTGGTCTTCTGACCCCAACTTGGCAGGTTCGATCCTTACTCAGTCCGCTGGTATTTCAAGGTGCTCGAATACGCCAGCCTCATGTCGGTAGATTTACTGGCACGTAAAATAATTCCTGTGGGACTAAATTCCGGCACCTCGACGACTCTGAAAACCGTTAAAGTGGTTAGTGGGGACGTAGAGCCAGTAACATTATCTTCTACTCATTTTGAACAAGGATTGCACTGATTTAATTTACAGTAAATTAATTTAAAACTCACGTGAACTGGAACTGGTTATCTGACACTGGATACAATCGAAATTGAACACAACTTCATGTTTCCGGATGTGTTACCAACCTGTGAATCCTATGAAACATTTAAGGATGGTGACAACTTGTGAGAATCAAAACTAGAAATTCAATTCGTTACTTCTTTTGCTTCTTTGTCAACTTGGGCGCTGTCCGGCTCCATGGCTAAGTGATTAGCGTGCTGGTCTTTGGCCACAGGGTACTCGGGTTCGATTCCCGGCAGGGTTGGGAATTTTAACCATCATTGGTTAATTTCGCTGGCACGGAGGCTGGCTGTATGTGTCGTTTACATCATCATCATATTATTATTATTATTATTATTAAGTTACGTACCGACAGAAAACAAGGTACTGCCTTTACGAATGTTGACAAAAGATTAGTTCAGATTCATCTATCGTAAACTTTTATTTCCAATTTGCTTTACGTCGCATGGACATTTAGGACGATGGGATAGGAAAGGGCTAGGAGTGACAAGGAAGCGACCGTGGCCTTAATTCTACAGTAAACTGAAAGTTAGGGTAAAAGGAGGGGGAAAAGCAACAAATGAACTCGCAAACCCAATAGCTTTAGCATCAGAAGAGAATAAGAATTGGCCATAGAAGGAAGGATAACAAAGATTAAACTGGGCAGCGTGTTACAAGTTAGTTGAAGTGATGCCAGACTCGCCTGGGAATTACTGTTATTTTGTTATTGAACAGGACTCACTCACGTGTGATTACCCAGAAAAATAAACCCCACCTTTTTTTGTTTCAAACGAGCAGACAAGTGATTACAATTAAACCTGTTGTTAAACACGGCCGGTCGTGATCGTGCCCTGGGAAAGTGAGATCAACCGTTAGTTCCCTGGACTCGAATGTCGACAACTCGTGCCGCTCCGACGATTCATTTATTAAACCGGGATTATCTGTAATGGGCGCGAAGCACGCTCTCTAAACACCATTTAAAACTCCCTTCATTTATCGTTTGTTTCAAAAATGACAGTGTTACCAACATCACGGCAAAGGGGTGAAAAGTCTGTTTAAGAACAGAATTACCTGCACATTGCGCCGTTAGCTGTGGAAGACGTGTTAATTTAGTGTATAATTACCTCTTAAAGCATGTCATTAAATCATCATCGATTCTCTGCCTATCAGCAGGTTTTCGCATGCATTTTCCAAGCCGATCTGTCTTTTACCATCCTCTTAGTTTTCCGGTATCTTCCATAAATGTTCGCTCTGTCTGTCATCGTATACCCCTTTCTTCCTTTCAGACTCCTCCCTGCAACTTTTCCTTCCAATACCTGTGTTAATAAACATTTCCTTCGTAAAGTGACGTAACCAACTTTTCTTTCTCTTTTGAATGGTTTCCACTATTCTCATCCTTTCTTCACCTATTATTTCCAATACCACTTCATTCCTTAACTTGTCTTACCAGTTGATTTCATTTTTCTCAATGCCCACATTTCAAAATATTTCAATCTTCTTTCTTTCTTCTTTCCTTCCTTCCTTCCTTCCTTCCTTCCTTCTCAAAGTCCGAGCCATAAATCCATAAATAGCAACGCTCCATACAAACCACTTCACTAACCTCTTCTTAAGGTGCGAGTAGCAAGTGTACTCCAACCGCACATCTGTTGTGCTATGAGATTTGCATAAATATTGGGGGTACGGCCTATGAGAACCCCTAGAATGTATGTTACTCTAAGTACATTTTGGAGCAACGGGATAGCCGGTGCTTGCCATAGCCAAATTGGTTTGCATTCTAACCTATTGTCGCCTAAGAATACGAGCCCTAAGATAACACGTTAGGTCCATATTCAGTGGCCCACTCATGAGTACCCATTGCTTCATGTATGCTTTCTTGGCCATTGCGATCCTGCTCTTTACCTGATCCACACAATATAGATCACTTCCGATTGTGCTTCCTAAATATCTGAATGCATATAATTGTTCTATTTCTTCACCTGAGAGAAATATCTTTGCTGTTACATCCTTATGTCATGAAAAGAAGGTTCCAATATCTAGGCACGATGACGAATGCATCAAAATAAGAAATAAGAGTTCTATAGACATGGATCCTAGAAATGAGAAAATGTTCACCATCGCTGTAAGACTGTATTTAGGGCTTTTAGTAAAGTGATAACAAAGACTCCGTGGCTTAGGTGGCAGCGCGCCGTCATCTCACCGCTGGGTTCGCTGATTCAAATCCCGATCGCTCCATGTGAGATTTGTGCTGGACAAAGCGGAGGCGAGACATGGTTTTCTCCAGGTACTCCTTTTCCCTGTCATCCTTCATTCCAGAAAAACTCTCCAATAACATTTCACTTCATCCGATAGTCGCTATTCATTGCCCCAGAGGAGTGAGACAGGTTTCGGCAACCGGCACAATTCCACTAAATGCGGGCTTCATTCATTCCATTCCTGACGCGGCCAAATGCCTGGAAACAGGTTGTTTATTTTCAATTCTGTATCACTAGAGAATTTATTTTATTTATTTATTTATTTATTTATTTATTTATTTATTTATTTATTTATTTATTTATTTATTTATTCTTGACTTAAGTCTGTGGCGAAGTTAGGACCCAACGCCATTTCTTACACTTAATCACCTTCAATAATAGCATTTTTAAATGCTAACATAAAAATAAAAGCAAGACATAGTAGTTCTACAAAAAACTCAATAATAGTGACAGATACGGAATACTTTTGATAAAAGATAAACAATTAAAATAAACACTTAATATTGTACATATACTGTTTCATAAATACCTGCACCGAACGGTCAAATCAAATGAATTGACGTAATCATAATAGCTGCGAACAAAACTGTACCGGGCGGTACACCTCCACGCCGCTAATTTAAAATTTGCGCCAGTTGAAACTCCTCTGCTGGAGGAAGTCTGAACTTTATATACCGGTACGCTATTAATTCGCTACCTTCTCAAAAGATGTCACCACGTGGAAAATTTTGAGTTTTTGAACTGTGTCATTTTTGATGTGTTTTGTTTTGCTTGAAGTAAGAAGTGTAAACTTTCTCTTCTAGAGGACACTACTGAAGATCAACAATAGTGCACCCTAGTGCGAAGTCAAAGAACTATTTTGTTGGAGAAATTTTTATTTCAAATGTTTGTCTTTGCTAAATTTTTTTCAGTTATTGTTTAAGTTGGCTGTATACCCCTCTCTTTCCCCTTGTTTTGCATTTAACCAATCCCGAATTTCTGTTATTAATTTCTGACCAATCATAGGTATCTTCCCCCAACTTGAATATGTTGCTGTATCCTACCCAATAAAAAGTTTGTGGGAGGGTGTTTTCATTCCCCTGACACCTAGAACCTTCCGCGAGAGGATATAAACTGCTGATTTTAGGGTCTCCGGGCCACTTCTGTTCCATCTTTCAGTGTATTAAGTACATAGCAGGAGGCGGGAAGCGCCTCTTTCCTCGGCAGCGGTCAACAACAAGGTAATGGCCGATTAATAAATTCTTTCTTTGCTTGCTCAGCAGTTTAACTCTCGGGGCGGGTTCTAAGCGTTCCACCATGTAACCTTTTCCTAAATGTAACTACTCTTTTCATATATTCTCTTTTAAAGCTACATACTGGGATAGAGAGTGCTAACCCTCTCGAGCTCCCACTCATATTGTTTTGAGGTTAACTTATTTTTCTCAACCTATTCTCGTTAACGTTAAACAAATTGTTCTCTTCTTAAGTCACCTCTTTAGTATGGGATTAGCCCTGGTATTATCGGCCTAGTGCCAAGTAGGTCTTAATCAAAGTGTATTAGGAGTGCAAGTTCGCCTCCTCTCAAATTGTTACCTTAGAGGTCATTTAATTAACCTTCTTTTCATTTTATAGACCTCAGTAGATTGGGTATTTTACCCCTGTGTTTATGTCCGTTGAGGACAACTTGAAGGTGGAGTTTGGTGTGGCCTGGGAGAGGCTTAAATTTGAGAGCGAGTGGCTCTTTTGAAAATTGAGTGTTGTATGCCTCGTGGAGGCTTTTCAGTGTAATTTGGAGCTAGGGCTCCTAGGCATGAATGGGGTTTTCTGCCCCTCTGTTGAAACTTGTGTTTAGAGGTAAAACTGAGCTGATTGCCCAGGCATTGTGTTTTCAGGGCTCGAAGCCCAAATCCTGTAAATATTGTAACTACCCTTTGACTTGCTACTTTGTACCTGCCATGCTTGTTATTTCTTTGTTTTTGAAAAGAAAATATAACCTGGTTAAATTTTAAATTAATTTTACTTTAGTAGCTTGAGACCCGTTCACCACCCCGCACCTTCTTTCACGCATAACTACCACAAAAACACGGTAACAAAAACAACAAATGAAACTGATAATAAATGATGCGTGAGAAAAGTAATGGAAATATATTGAACTCCGAAAGACCATTCGTTTGCCTTTAAACTTACATTTCCGATATAATTATACATATGGAATTCTTGAACCTTGGCAAATTTTCTACAATAATCTTCTGTATAACACACGAAACTGAACTTTCTGTTATTCGAACAGGCAAACCTAAAATTTTGTGAATTGTCGTAACATCTGGTAATAACAAAGCTGCAATCCATGACCATTGAGGAGCGACTGCAATCTCACCTCTGCTTCTAATCATGTATACTAAAATTGAATAAACAAAAATATTTTCCGCAGCATCCTGGAACTTCTAAACAAAATATGTTCTTACTTGATTTCAGAGAGCTATCTATCGGACTAACAGAGATAGATTTGCATAGACAACTTTCATAGAGCCATCTACCGGCGAATACAGTTAACTGCAACGACCTGAGCATTGTATTATTAGAATAAATTGCTAGTATCTATGTGCATATATAAAATAACATGTCCTGACTGACTGACTGACTGACTGACTGACTGACTGACTGACTCAATCTTCGCCGAGCCAAAATTACTGGACATAAAGGACTGAAATTTTGGGTATACATTTATATTACGGTGTAGATGTAGGATTTTTTATATTCCGCACTAAAGGGGTGAAAAGGGGGTGAATTGTTTAAATAAGTATATCTATATCTCAAAAACTTTATCGTTTGCAGACGTAAAAATTAGTATTCGGAATGTTCTTTAAAAAGAAAGAAACACGTATTGTTTTGTTTTCGAAAAATACACTCAACGGCGTTGAAAAGAAGTAAAACTGGTTTCAATGTTTTTTATGAGAATACTTATATCTCAAGAACTCAAGATGTAACAGACATAAAAATTGGTATCTGGAATTTCCTTTGTGAATAAAGAGGCACTTATTGTTTTATTTTCAGAAAATCCTGTTAATGGGGGGGAGGGAGTGCACAGTGGAAAAGGGGTTAAAGTTTTGAAATGAATATATCTCAAAAATGTAACATGTTACAGACGTGAAAGTTTGTATTTGTAATCTCCTTCAAAAGATACAATGGTGTTTTTGTTTTCGGAAAATCTACTTAAGGGTGGGGGCAAATGAAGTGAAAAAGGAGTTGAATTATTTTAATGAACATAAGTATCTGAAAAACTGAAGGTTTTAGAGGCGTGAAAATAAGTACTGTTCGGAAATTCCACTTTAGGGGGAGGGGTGAATATAAGTGGAAAGGGGTTACCCAGGAAGCACAGTTCATTTTCTCGCATGTTTTCTTGAGATCCACACTAGACAAGCCGTAGGTTACATCTAGTAGGCAAGAAAAAGGACTTAATGAAATAAATAATATTTTTTAGTAATCCTGAGGTGTAGATTTTTATTTTTATGTAGACCTATAACATATAAGCGTTAGTATTGCAGTTTCCACACAATGTTGTGTTACACGTTGAAATTGTATGCAGAGATTCTTATTTAATAGCAGGAAACGTAAACTACAGTCCTGTGTTTAACTTTTTAATTACCAAATAGCATGAGGAAAGTATAAACATTAAAGATCAGGCTTCAAATTAGTAAGGCAATAACAGGGATGATAGTAATAATATAGGCCCCGGATTTTTATTAAGTAATAAATTAGAATGAAAATTAATTTGGTTGTTAGGAGGTGTCGCCTAGACCGTTCTTTTTTAGTGAGAGTAACATAAATTCTATGGGGTCTGATGGGCTGAACCCCTAATGTTCATGCAAAACTCATAGCGTAACGGTTTTGCAGATTAGAGTGTACTCATTACTCGCTTCAGTAAGTTTTCATTCTAACCCATTTTTGTATAAAAATCCGGGTTCTAATTTAATAATAATAATAATAATAATAATAATAATAATAATAATAATAATAAAATATTGGTCGAATAAGGAAGTTAAATAAATTGAAAAATATTTGGTAGAAACACTTCAAGAAAATGGTTTGGAAAAATCCGCTATAGAAGAAAGGATACAGAAGATGGAAAGAGCAGACAGTATGTCAGAAGTGCTCACGTTGGGCATTCCGTCCCGCAGGCCGTGAAAGTTGGGCGAAGTTCTTGCCAGTCACACTCGATCACTGCTGCGATACACGAGTTTGAAATAGGCGTAGAAAATAATGGCAGAAATCCACGTCATTTTCCATTTACGTTGTAAGAAATAGTTATTTATGTTCATATCAGTTTCTGTATTTTGACCGGATACAACAAGGAGTTAGGCGAAGAACCTGAAATATTCTTATAATGTACATAATGAATTACAATATTTACTATTATATTTTAAGGGGTGCTTTAGAAGTGTTAAAGAGGATAAGTTGTGGCTTGTGGTTATTCGGATTTAAATTATCTGATAAACTCACCAAAATCCAATCATTCTTACCGGGAATGACATCAGCTAGGTTATTTATTTGAAGAAATATTTACATTGTTGTTGTACCTTAATATTGTATAGTAAATATCTTCGTAACCATGAAGCCCAAGAAGCCTATGTAAGCTGGGTACAACTTACGTATCGCAATACAACTAGTGTGGTTCGGAGTCCAGCTGGAATCTCCCGACCTTTTGATATCACCGTGGATCTACATCAAGGCCCAGCTCTATCACCATTATTATTTAAACTCTGCTTCGATACAGCAACGGCTGACATGCAGACATAGCATCCCTGGACCATTCTTCATGCGGATGATGTGGTACTTGCCCAACAAACACGCCTTGGGCTCCAACATCAGACACAAACTTGAAATGGTTTACGCCTCAACACTCAGAAAACCAAATACCTAGAATGTGCCCCTCCAAACCATTTGGACCATAAGGATCAATAATCAAGACTTGCAGAAAACCATGCATTTTAAACACCTAGGGTCAGTTGTCACTTTGAACTGTAATGCCACTTTTGATACCCGAGCCCGGATAAATGCAGCTTGGCTCAAGTTGAGACAAGTCACCGGAGATCTCTGCGATTAAAAGTCTCACAATATAAAGGCAAAAATTCACAAGACCGTGGTACGCCCAGCAGTTATTTACGGGGCAGAATGTCGTCCAATGACAAAAAAACATGTGCAGAATCGTCGTACAGTGGAAATGAAGATGCTTCGATGGACTCTTGGACTGACCCGATGTGACCATATAAGAAATGAAGATGTTCGATAAAGGCTTGGCGTCGCTCCAATTGTGGAGAAAGTAGGGGAAGCGTGTCTCCGCTGGTACGGTCACGTGATGAGAAATCAGGATGGCTCAGTTGCTAAAACAGCTCTCCTAGTTAATCCGGAAGGAATACGACCATGTGGAAGGCCTTTAAAACGATGGACTGACAATATCAAGGCCGACGTATACGACGTTGGTTTAAAACCTGAAGATGTCGGCAATAGGACGAAATAGAGGAATGTACTACTCACTCGTGATGAAACTCCCTCTCACTATTTACAGGCTAGCTATTATCATCGAACACCTGTTAAATTTTAAATACTATTTTCAGATTTTTTTTTTTTTTGCTTTACGTCTTACCGACACAGATAGGTCCTACGGCGACGATGGGATAGGAATGGCCTAGGAATGGGAAGGATGTGACCGTAGCCTTAATTAAGGTATAGCCCCAACATTTGCCCGGTGTGAAAATAGGAAACCACGGAAAACCATCTTCAGAGCTGCCGACACTGGAGTTGGAACCCACTATCTCCCGGATGCAAGCTCACAGCTGCGCGCTCCTAACTGCACGGCCAAAGACCCGGTTTTCAGAAATTTAGTGAACAGAGAAAGTCACAAAACAGTACAATACTGTACAAAATATAGCAGTAAACTTGTTGAATTATGTAATTATATTACCTTTTGCTTAATGAATAACAGGAATTTTACTCTTTTTAAATGGAAATACCGTGATGTCCATCCAAGGAATTGTAAATCGTACGTTGTATGGTTGAACCATGAACCTTTGTAGATTGTAACAAAAACATTACAATGTTTCACTGTTCCTTGAATGAATAAATCTAAGAAAATAAAACTGACAGTTTTTATCGAGCGCAGAAGAAATGAATCCGGTATATCTTGAAAAGTTCAGATTTTTGGTTGTTTTTGTTTGCGATTAGAGCGCTCTATTTTAAATATTGAACCCGAATCAGCATTTCGTTGAGTACTAGAGGAGAGCTTCGTAATAACAATTGAACGTCAATGCTCCCTCTCTTCCCTGTAAAGTGTGTCCGCTCTCTTGCTTCACTATGACGTATGTTGCTACGTAAGCCGCCCGAATTTACGTCACGCCAGCCCGGCCACACTGGGCTAGCCTCAACGGGCGTCCAGATGAGCACATCTGCGGTATAACTAGGAATATCTACAACAAGAAGTGTTTATCTGAAAACTTCAAAATACTAAACTACAGCTCAGTAGTCAAACCGGGAAGCGAGTGAATGTCTAGTACTGAATTATGAGCTGAATAAATTAGAAGAACCGGAAATAGAGTGTATACGGAAGATACTCATTCCGTTAAGAACTACAGAACTCTGCAAATCAAGAAGTAATGATGAAATATACCGGAACGTAGAAAACATAACAGATGCAATGCGGAGGAGGGGAATGATTTTTTTTTTTTTTTTTTTTTTTTTTTTGACATTTATACAGAATGGATGACAACAGATTAACCAAACAGCTCTTCAGATTTCTTTTGAAACAGGAAGTCAACACCAACCTGGATTCAGGAAGTGAAGAAATATTTGTGAAGAAACAACATTATGGAAGAAAATCAACAGAAAGAGATATTTTTAGAAAGAAAGTGTTAAAAATGGAAGGATTCCAAGGGCTGGAAAGGAGGCATAGTGAGCAGATGAGGGAGCATTGAAATGTTTACGTGGTCCCAAAAAGACCCTAAGTCATCTCCGTACAGGCCATGAAGGCCCTTGGAGGGATGGAAGGTAAACGCTTCCACTATCCCTAACCTCTACAATCTTTAGCTTTGAGAAGGGAAAAGGTATATCTAGGTGGGAAGGAAGGAAATACATGGTAGCAAAATATCTTAGAGGTCGATGCCCATTAGGAACTAATATTTAGAGGTCCCATGAAGAAAAGATTAAGAAGAAGAAGATCCTTAACCTCGGCACTTGATGGGGTAGAGAAGTTAGCTCTACGCCCGGCCACCTTTGCCCGCAGAAATTCACACGGTACTCATTTTGGTGTAGGCTGAGTGAACCTCAGGACCATATGCACGTCCGGAAGTTGAAATCTCGTTCCTTAAATTTTTCGACTTCCTGACGGGGAACCCATTCACACTGACTCACAAAACTCAGTGATACGTACACAGGAGAAACTTTCGGGAGAAAGAAATTAAATCAATAAATCGTAGAAAAAACGCCAGTACAGTATTTAATTGCAACAGACATGATTTGATTCATCACATACGGAAATAACTTTCCTAACCTGCAGAACAATACCGCAGTATGGAACAAGTTTAATGAAGTACGAACTTTACGTACGCATTTATATTCACTGCAGCCTTATTCTCTCGTAAGACGAATTTCAGTTGTTCTTAGTCTACAGCCTAAAATGATAACACCATTGAATACAAAATAATAATTATGTTCGTACCAAAATTCTCCCCGCTATTGATACATCTGTTACGAGATTAACCAGCTTGTCCGTCACTGTCAACCTTTAATTCCATGCCCGTTACCCGCTGGATTACTCTGACAGATTGATGTAAACCAACTATTCTGTTTTTCCTGTGTTAGCATTGCGGTTCTGTGCGCAACGAACTATTAGATGTTTCTTGTGCTGCAATTAATTCATTACGAGTGTTTTTCTCTTCTCTGTAAATGAAAATTACGCTTCCTCGGTAAATTATGAAATGGTCGTTTCGTTCAGCTAAAAGACCTTACCATGTAAAGATCTATATATATAGTATGTATGTTAGTACACCCTTGTCAAAATTAACGCGAACAGAAAGATTATATTAAGTCATCTACTACAATTACGGAACTGCTACAATATTAATAAGTACAGCCTGTCTAAACTGGAATTGCTAGAGAAAAGAATAAGGTCAGTTTTAGAGAGTTTCCGTTTTATGAAGGTTTAAGAAGTATTGCTATACCACTGAACGAATTTACGAAAGGGGAATTTAGGACAGCGCATAGAGGCATGGAAAGGTCAATGCTGGGTTTTATAATGAAAGATAAGAAGATAGCAGATGACATCAGATCAGTCACTAAAGTGAATGCCATTCTTGAGAGAATAGCCCCCTTAAAATGGCAATGGGCTGGACATATTTATCGAACGGATGATGACAGATGGACGAAGCTAGTCCAAGACATCATCAGTTGCCTATAGGAAGACCGCCAGGCAGATGGGACAAAGGTATCAAGAGAATAGCTGGTGCTACCTGGCAGAGAAATGCTCAAGAGTTCACGACTTAAAGAGGCCACATCGTGTAATGTAGAATCGGCTGCGGATGATGATGATGATGATGATGATGATGATGATGATGATGAGAAACGTCTTAAGGCATCCTAGAGCTGGCAACTATCGAATATTCGACACGTTGGTCCCTGCTGTAGTGGTACTGTCGAATATTCGACATGTTCGTATTTCGTCTCGTAATTTCCTGATTTCTTCAACAGATGTCATGACAGTGTACTTCTCGTCGTTCTCGATGTCCACAACAGCCGCGGGTTCAGTTTTTATCCATATTTACAACCTCCTTGGGCGCATTTTCAGAGAAATGAATCAGTGCGGTTTTCTGACCATATGTTTGAGTGCCATTTCTGTAGTGTTCGTAAACAAACCTTCACGGGCGCTGCTTTGCTATTCTATTTCATTTTATTTCGTATTTTTTTCCGTTCGGCGCGAGTTATTTACTTCTGTATGTATATATTGTTATTTGACTGTTTATATATATTTTAGTGCAGTGTGTGTATAAATATGGCATCTTCACCTCATTACGTTGTAGTTTGAAATTCGTTGGAAGATGAAAGTGATGGATCTGACTTTGAAGTTATTAAGAATAAACTACCAGATTCAGAGTCAGATTTGGAATTTTATCAGGTATTTCTTCGCACCACTATCGGAAAGTGAAATTTATGACGAACCTCCCATAAAGCAACCTATCATAACAACGTGGTCTAAGGTCACGCCACCAAATGATTGCATGCCAATATATTTTCTGTACATTTTCAAGAATATACCTCTCAGTGTGATGAAACTTTCGCTAGCGCATTACAGAAGCATTATTAACAATCTGTATATCTCTGTTTGTGACATGTTCCAATTTTCTGCTGCATATGATCGAATGTTTTCTTTTCTTTTGAATTTAGGAATTAAACTTATTGAACAGATTGTACATTTTTTTTTAGTCTAAACATTTATGCAATGTAATTTCACCATGACAATCCTCAATGTATTGCCTTTACGTAGATTTATTTCATGACTCATAAGTAGGTCACGGAATTTGTAAATGTCATCTTCCCCTTTACTAACTGTCAATGTTAAATGTTACCTTGTGTATTGGGAGATGCTGTACTCACTGTCGCTCACATGAACGTAGGCGCACCTTGTGTTGACAGTTCCCACGAGAGCTCGCGAGGCAGAAATAATACAGGCAGTGATAAGCCACCGTGAGTCGTGGTCGATTAAACATGTTATCGAAGTGGCTACATTATGGTTAACCAGTATGTTACAGCTCACACTCATGAACAGCTGGATGATAAGAGGTGTGATGCAAAAGTTGATCGTACTCGTAGCTACAAACAACTGTCTAGCCGATATAATCCAGCTCAGGACATTTTGGGTCCCGTTATTGACAGGCAAGTGGTCTTACGAGGAACATTCGAAAAATTTGACCGATAATGGTATCAAATCAAGTAAGGTGGAAAGTTCCAGCTGTTATCAATGCTTACTGTACCAATTTTAGCTGCCTAAAGCAGTAATTGCACATGTTTTTGAGCCTAGATAGACATGGGTACTAGTTATTTACGCAATAAATACGGAAAATGATACTTGACATTACGAGCGAGATGTTTTCTAAACGACTAACGTAAACTCTTTGCTTTAATGGCTGTTGCGTATAATATTTTATTTTTCTCCTTATTCTTGCTTCGAATGGGCCTAGTTTGGACCACGCTTCTTCAAACCTAGTATTCTCGCATTTTCTGCCAGTGTAACTCCTTTCTTTCATCTGTTCAGAGGGTACCTTTCTTTCGGGTTTTTTCCTGAAATCCATGGACTTCTTCCTTCTATCTTGAAGATCTGATATTCCTAGTTCTTCAATATCCTCACTTTTTGTCAGCCAAGTGGTACGAATCTTCTTGTTCTTCCAGAAGATGAATAGGTGATTGGTCAGTCTTTTGGGAGGGAATCTTACTATATGGCCATAGGAAGCTACTCTCTTTTTTCTGGCACAATCAGAGAGCTTCTCCAAGACTTCCAGTTTCTCCATCAGACCTCTTCGGTTCATTGAGCACTCCACAGCATTCAAAGCTCCTGGTTGTATAACTGACGTGTGTACAAAAGCCGATCCGAAGACGGCATAATACCACCTGTGCGTACACCGGGTATGCTCCCACCCTCATCTCACACCGTGTCACATCATTATCATCCGCTGGTTTTCTCCACACACTTTCTTTCCATTCTTTAGCTCTGGTGCCTTTCGTTACTTTTAATTTATTATTTTCTAGTTCTTTTAGCACATTCGCCCCTGATACTTCATGTCCTCTCTGATACTTCTCAAGCACGAATTAAGAAGTCCCCATTCCGGAATAAGGAATGCTTCCAATTCGCTTAATTTCCATTCAAAATTAGCCCATTCTTTTGAACAAAACCTGTATAATACAACTTTTTCTGTAATTCTGTATATCAAAAGAAATCATAAATCTTATTTAAACCATAATTATAACTCAATCTTGGTCCTTTGAAACTAAAAATCTTCAAAATTATTCTAGAATGGTTTCAGATATTAGGCAATTTTAACAGTGGCTACACGCGACATCAAAGCTCTCCTGAAGGTACACTACCACCCGGCCGGACAAATCTTGTAGATTTTTGTGCAGGATACAATTAGACATATGAAAGCAGAGAGATGACAAACAACGTATAGAATATTAACTAATGTGTTTTTTGTCCCGGAAATAGTCAAAGGAATGGAACTTAATTATGCTCTGATCCGCTTCAAATTACAACTGTCTAGATTTGATTATTGAATTACTTCTAATTATTCCATTAAATTTGCGCTGTTGTTAATCACATAATGCTTGCCAGAGGCTTTGAAAGAGAAATGACAACCTGAAATTCCAACTGCTGAACGCAGATTGATATGGAGCTAATCAGTTCTGCTGATTGTTTATTTGACTGTACAATCCCTAGCAATTACACTGCAGGTATCATCAACAATAATTATTGGCGATTTATATTAGACAGGGGCCTGACAACTTCAAGCCATGTTGTTAATGTGGTGCGGGGAGTATTGTTTCCTACAGTCTTGAACAGAAACACTATCCTTCCTGTAGTTCATTTCGCTGTTAGTGTGTGCGATTTGTCTTCGAATTACTGTGCGAAGATCGGCAAGATCTTAATGAGTTCAACTGATTCATTATTCATCTGTAGAGTCCCTTTCGATTTCACTGCCAATCTCGTAAACAATCTTGCCAATTTGTAGACGTGATATGGGTGAAGGTGAAACTCTTTATGTTTCGCAGAGAATTTTTCTCCACTTATTCAGAAGAAAATCTCGACTGTTTCCGAAAATTCTTCTACAATAATGAGGGTTTGAATTAAGGAATATTTCACCGTTGTAGAATTGTAGTGGTATGCTCGTTCGTCACCGGGTGGCTCGATGTATGCTGGCACAGCGCTCCAAGCGGGAGATGATGAAAATATTAAGCCCCAAATGAGATGTTATCTCACAGCGTGATGCTTGAGAAGTATCAGAGAGGACATAGACGAATCGGGGACGAATGTGGTAGAAAAATAGAAACTGATAAAATAAAAGTGACGGAAGACGCCAGGATAGCATAGAACAGAGCTGAAGAATGGAAAGAAAGTATGTGGAGAAAACCAGCGGATGATGATGATGATTTCATATGGTGCGAGAAGGGGGCCATACCCGCTGTACATACGTTACGAAAGTATGACATTAACTTGGAATGAACCAACTGGTGATGACGAACGAATTTGGAAAACACCGGAAATAATAATAATAATAATAATAATAATAATAATCATCGTATGGCCTCAGCTACCGTATGCAGACATTTCAAGTTGACGCCATCTGGCTGTCTGCTCGTCAATTTCGACGTTCCGTTATACTCTAGGCCCACTAGATGGCAGACCGAGTAATCTCCCGACTTAAATCCTTAATGGCTGGCAACCACATATTATTTAATTGATAGCCAGTGTCCCTGTTGACATTGTTAGAAATTTTAGGTATTTCCACAGCTTCTAGTATAATCCTAGACCTGTAGTGTTTACTGTGGTAAGAGCTCGAACATCTTGGAACACGTCATCATGACCCGACTCGTCTGGGTGGTTAAGACGAATATTTCTTTGGTGTTCCTTGATGCGAGTCCCAATGGACCGGCATGTTTGACCAATGTATACCTTGCCGCAAGTACAGGGTATTTTAATAGTGGGGACAATTTTTCCTTGATTTTACCTAAACTACGAGCAATTTTAGTGACGGTGCCAAACATGGTTTCATATGATGCTTGCGGAGGACCTTGGCAATTGCCAATTTACTTTAGTCAGATTCCTGATACGTCAGTGCCATGTTGATAATGTTGTGCAGGAAGTATAATGTATAATAAGGGAGCTTGTGTATTGGACCCAAGTGATCCATACAGTATCCTCTCCCCTAGATTACGCCGCTTTAGATATGCCAAACATTTTTAATTGCTGTACACAAATTGATGATGATGGGCTATCACTCGCTGTCGAGTATGATCGTCTTCTTCAAAACTCAGTTTTTTATGGGTTCCTAGATGGCCGTAGAGGACATTCATGGAGCCACATACATTTGGTCTTAACCTTAGAACTGGCAACTCTCGAACATTCGACACTTTGGTCCCCGCTGTAGTGGCACTGTTATGACATGTTCGTATTTCTTCTCGTAATTTCCTCATTTCTTCAAGAGATGTCATGACAGTCTACTTCTTGTCGTTCTCGGTCCACGCAGCAGCCATGAGTTCAGTTTCATTCATATTTACAACCTCCTTGGGCGCAATTACAAAGAAATAAATGAATGGAGTTTTCCGTCGATCTGTTTGAGCGCCATTTCTGTAGTATTTGTAAACAAACCTTCACGGGCTCTGTTTTGCTTATTCTTGACCTTTTATTTCGTACTTTTCCATTCGGTACGACTTACTTACTTATATATATGTTATTATTTGATTGATTGTATACATTTTAGTACAGCGTGTGTCTAAATATGGCATCTTCACTTCATAGCGGATAATGAGCAGTGAAGTAGTGCGAAATTTGTTGGAAGATGCAAGTGACGGATTTGACTTTAATATTAATGAGAATAAACCTACAAATTAAGAGTTATATTTGGAATGTTTATCAGCTATTTTTTCGCATTAAATATCGTAAACTACCGAGCACGATAGCTGCAGTCGCTTAAGTGCGGCCAGTATCCAGTATTCGGGAGATAGTAGGTTCGAACCCCACTGTCGGCAGCCCTGAAAATGGTTTTCCGTGGTTTCCCATTTTCACACCAGGCAAATGCTGGGGCTGTACCTTAATTAAGGCCACGGCCGCTTCCTTCCCACTCCTAGCCTACTCCTAGCCCTTTCCTGTCCCATCGTCGCCATAAGACCTATCTGTGTCGGAGCGACGTAAAGCAACTAGCAAAAAAAGAAATCGTAAACTCAGAGTGATGACTAACATCATGATCTAAAGTCACGCCTCCAAATGATTGCATACCAAAACATTTTCCTAATATTTTCAAGAAAATACCTCTTAGAGTGATATAACTTTTGCTAGTCCATGACAGAAACGTTATTGACAATCTGTATATCTCAGTTTGTTTCTGACATGTACCGGTTTTGTGTACATATGATCGAAAGTTTATTATTATTTTGAATATAAGAATTACACTTTTTGAACTGATTGTTCATTTTTCTAGTTAAAACATTTATGCAATTTCGTGTCACCACGACAATCCTCGTAGATTATCTTTACGTATATATATAAACCTCCGTAGATTTATTTCGTACCTTGCGGATATTTTGTATTTTATCTGGACATGTAAAAGCTGCCAAATATGGCTGCCACCACAAGATTTAACATTGCCAGTTCTGGGTTTAAGATTAAGATATGAGATTAAGAACAGAAGGCAGGTAATTGCTATACTTTTGCAGCCTCCACTGGGCAAATGTCAAACTAACATAGACAAACGAATTTTTCATTTCGTTCTGTAAAACGTTATTAACTGTTATTGTATATTTTATAAATCCTATTGCAATTAGTTCACCTGAAATTTGTTTGAAAATACATTAAGTTTTCGTTTTCAGATGTTCAGGTGCACTTTTTTTCAACAACTATTTTAGGTAGAATTATGACTTCTTCTATTTGTTCTCCTTAAACAACCCTGAAGGTAGTGAAGAAAATTTTACATTTTTTAAATTGAAACTAGTTTGATTATTTAAATGAATATTAGTAAAAAAATTTGCAAAATAAATTAGTTAAATAGAAAATAAATTTTAGTAAATAATATGTCTTCTACCTGTCAGCCTGATTGGCTCAGACGGTTGAGACGCTGGCCTCTTGGCACTAAATAGGCAGGTTCCACCCTGGCTCGAACCGGTAGATTTACTGGTACGTAAAACAATTCATGCGGGGCGAAATTCCGGCACATCGGTGCCTCCGAAAAGTCAAGAGTAGTTAATGGGACGTAAATCATTACTGTTGTTGTTTATGAATATGGTCTTCTCAAGAGATATTTGATGACCAACATTTCTCACGACTTCCTTCAGAAAAGACAGATGTCAGCGAAAGCCAAGCAATTTATACCAAGTTTGACCGATTTCTTTGAGTTTCACCTCGCAAAAACTTATTACATTTTTTTCAGGATGCAGTTAATGAGAATCGGAGTAACTCGTTCTCCGTGTCTAACATAGGTTTTAAATTTTTAATTCTTCTGAGATCTCTCCCATAAATTTCACCTTGGATTTTGTTTCTCACTTTACAAGAGACAGTCACTAACAGCGACTCCTTGTGCAGAAACTACTGACCAAGACTTTTGTAAAAATACTTTCGAATCACCCTGTATTGATTGTTATGTACTTAAATTGAAATACCACTGCTGCCGCTTGTGAGATCTGCAACATTATTAATGAGGTAAAGAGCTGCAGATTTTCAATCATCCCACTTCTAAATGAGAAAGTTAATTAAGTTTACTTTGTAATACAGCCTCATAATGTTCAACGATTTGGAATGTTCCCCAAACTCCAATTAGACTGTAATTACTTTGAAACAGTCAGATTGACAGAGCTGACTGGCAAATGCGATCATTCCTGCAAGCGGTAACCTCTCGTGCAGTTCAAGTAACACAGAGGTGTGAAAATTATCACACTTGGTATTTTAAACTCTTCCTGAAACATCATGCTCTTAGTTGCTCTAAGAGTGCTTGGCAATTTTAAGACTTTTTTAAAAAATTAACGATAGCATTAAAAACTCTATCGACACCCTTTCTGTCTTGGAACTGAAAGCATTATCGCCCAGGAGGAAAACTTCCGGATGATCTTAAATCCCACACATCTCTTCTGTGTGATGACTATACCTCGGATTTGTAGGTGGTAATAAGTTAGAATGCAAACTAATGTGGTTCGTAGGAACTGTCAAGCATCCCGTTGTACCATAATGTTGGAAGAGTATCATAAATTCAAGGAGTTCTATAGGCTGTACCCCTAATATCTATGCAAATCTCACAGCATAAGCGTTGTACAGTGTAGGGTATACTTGTTATTGGGTTAAGTAAGTTTGCATTCTAACCTATCACCACCTAATAATCCGGACTATAGTGATGACACTTGTGTAGATGCTTTGACGCCATTCACCTGTCTCACACTTGCAAGGCTGTTAGATCTACAACACAAAGTTCCGGTCAAAAGTTTATGAACACACCAAAAATCATGAAATGTCACCTCAAACGTAAAATTGTGCTACTAGACCTTTGCATTTTAATTCTGAGCTCTCGCATCTAATAATGATATACGTCGCCTGATTTTACTGAGTTACGCCAAGTATTGTAGAAGTTATACATCTTTAACTGTTGGAATTTCACTTCAGATAGTCAACATTTTAGGAAATATTCCTTTGTTGACTTAGTAATAGGTGGGGGTCATTTTAGTAAAAATATAACAATTCCGAAAAAATTGCTGAGGCAGCAAAAAGAATTTTGTTGGTAATACTTGTAATACTGGGACCCCGTTGCCCTTTAAAATCGCTGTCGGCATTCCCCAGGGATCGGCTTTATCACCTTTACTCCTAATGTTCTATATGTATACGGTACCATTTTTTTTTTGTTTGACCTTCCAAGAGTTAAACATTCAAGACTTCTATAGAACTTGGACTAACTCAACGAAATTAGGCGACATATATCCTATTCAATGTGAGAGCTCAGAAAGAAAATTACACAAGTCTAGTGGCATAATTTTAGGTTCTACATGACATTTCGTGATTTCTTTATGTGGTCCTAAACTTTTGACTGGTGCTGTAATTTGCGGTGCCCGATAAGAAAACCAACCACATGACAGTGGCATTCGAAGTCGAAAAAATTGGGATGTGATGTTCTGTTTGAGATACACAATTGCCTGGACTTACATGGGAACTACCTGAGGTATTTATTAGAATTACATCCAGCAGGGGAATACAGCCAACGTTATGGGCACGTTTTCGTATTTATACAACTCGACTTGACAAAATATTCTTTCTTTGATATATAGGTCTTAATTTGTATACTGTAAAAATATATTTCATTTCAAATATCGAGCTAATTTAATTACTACATCGGGCGAAATAGCGAAAACTTGTCTTACAGCTCAAATCAAGTCTCCGAATCGACATGAAGACCCTTCGAGAGGTGAAAGGTAAAGGCTTCCACTATCCGTTACCTCGGTATTTGATGGAGTAGAGTGGTTAGCTCTATGCCCGGCCGTCTTTCCCCCGGGAGTTAATCTGGTACTCATTCCTGTTGTAGGCTGAGTGAACCTCAAGGCCATGTGCACCTCCGTAACAGGAAATCTCGTCTGTTAAATGTTTCGACGACGGGGAATCGAACCCACGTCCTTCTCGGTGAACGGAGCACGCCTTTACCGCCTGGGCCAGGCGTTCAAATCAAACAAAGGTGTAAAAAGAACCAGTCTCTGTCTTTCAGTCTCACCCTAAGGTATCGATCTACTGTAAGAGAATAGTCACGTCGACTTATAATTAAATCAAGGTAGTTTTGTTGCGTTAATTGTTTGATATCCGTCTGGGAACTCGCTGCCCTTTTAAATCGCTGTCGGCGTACCCCAGGGATCACACTTATCACCTTTACTCTTTATATTCTGTATGTACACAGTAAACTTATTTTATTGCAAGACGGAGTAAATACAAAAGTCTTGTATAGCTCTTCTCTGCCGTGTCTATATCTGGTCCGCTAAGACATGAGCCAGAAACCCAGACAACACCGGTGGCACGACCAACTTGAGTGTGGCCTTCGTGCTGATTACGAACTACTTCTCATCCTTTAATAACACTTCGTATCATCCCTGAGGTAATATTTACATTCTCATGATAGACGATATAGGACATGAAATGTATATGCCTCCAGAGAACAGGAAATGAGGCAGAACTGTGTCAGCACTCCCTAACGATGCTTGAAGTTCTGTAGAAAATGGATCATGTCATCAATTTTTCCGGCGAGTCTTCAGGCTCTGGCTGTGTTCTCTAAAATAATGCGGTAGCAGATCCGATGTATAGAGGAGTAGACTTCTTCAATGGTCGTATGAATTCCAGCAGTACACAGTAGACCGTCTCCGGAAATCGTTTTACTACGTCACTAGTTTTCAAAGTAATTACATCCTGTTGTCTCTTTCCTAGTAGCGAACTTACCATACACACCATTTTATATAGTGCTTTGCAGTACTGAGGGGTCATCCGGTGGAGTTCTGGTCCTCCCAGCCCAACTTGCCAGGTTCAATCCCAGTCCAGTGCTATTTGAAGGTGCTCAAATAAATCAGCCCCGTCATCGCGTAGAAGAACCTCTGCGGGGTAATATTTCGGCAATTCACTGTTAACAAAAAGTCATAAAAGAAGTTAGTAAAACGTACTGTAAAATTAATTTTAACATTTTTAATTATTTTTGTAGTCTTCGTACTGAATTGGCCAGCTAAGGACCACGGAAACATACTCAGAGATTTTACCTTCGTGCTTCTTTTCTGGCTTTCTAATGGTTCTGCATCTCTTAACTGTGCTCTTTCCGTTTCTCATTCGTCCAGATATTGGTCTATTTCCTTTTCTCTTCTCCTTCTCCTGGAAATCCTTAATTTCCGTACGAATATTCCGAAAGTTGTTCTGTTTTACTTCTATAATGACTATACCTTCCTTTAAATCTTCGAACGACTGATTGCCACTCTTGTTCTAGTAAATGCAGATTGCAGTCTGGTTTTATCCATCCTCATTATACGGCCTTTCCTTCCTATCGTGTTTGATATCCCTTCGTTTCTTGTACAGTATAGATAGTCATTACTCCTACGCCTAAACTCTTCTTCCTCCATTTCCAATGGTCTCGGAATTTTCCTTTGCTTATCTTTCTATTTCTTATTTTTTCATGGTGAACAGTCATTCTGTGGCGTAGTGACTATTTGGCTGGATTCAACCTCAGAAGCCACCACCACCATCAATGGCCCTAAAGCCTTGATGGACCTTGGTCGTCAATAAATCCTCTTCTCAGTTACTCTTACTGAAGCGAGTAACAAGTGTTCATTAACCGCACAATGGCCCTGCTATGAGATTTGCATAGATGTTAGGGGTGAGACCTATTAAAACCCCTAAAGTATATGTTGCTCTAGATACATTTTGGAACAACGGGCAAGCCGACTCTTCCCTCTAGCCAAATTAGTTTTCATTCTAACCTATTACTGCCTAAAAAATCCAGCACTAGAATTATTCTTCAGTTTCAAGACCGGTGTCACTATCTCACAGATGAATAACTCCTTAGTTGTTTTCCTATTAAGCTGAGTGGACGTCGAAGTAGTCCTAAGATCCAGGTAAAATTCCCTGATCTGAACGGGTAATATAAACAGGCTCACTACACGTAGACCATTGGACCTGAAAAATGGTTGCTCATCGCGAAGAGGAGACCACTGGTGGTTAGTAATGACACAGGTACCCAGGTCTGGCTTGATTACTACGTATATTTATAACCTAGCGCCGGGATTTTTATGCAGTAATAGGTTAGAAGCGAGTAACAAGTAGGGGATAGTGGGACATAACCGGGTAGTCGGTTATTCTGGCTCAGTTATTGGTGCTACCTGGCTGCCGACGGCCGAGTAAAGGTACGAAGACGAAGACGAAGGTGAAGCTTAGGGGAGCTCGCTATTTTACCGTGGGAATTTCTTCAGTTATGACGAATGTTTTTGTATTTTTTTCGATTTCTTGTTTCATCTTTCTATTAAGCTGCATCGACTATTACCGAACTACTGCAGCAGTAACAGTAGAGCTAAGTACATTGTATGTAGGTTATTTCTTTAGGTTTACGACGATATGACTATATTTTAGATTCAGTTTAATTCTGTTGGCTACCCCACGTGCTTCTTTACAACCGGGTATGACACGTAGGATACGACCGGGTGGTGCCAGGCTTTACCCCACCTATTCATCACTGCACAATAATAGCTATATAAATAGATGTTTAAATAAATGAGTGTGTGTGTGTTAAGCGTTATTATTTGAAATATAATTTTACAATGTGTAGGCCAACACTTTAAATTTTTTAATTTGTACGAAACAAGATATCGTTTTGCTAATTTCATTCATTTATTCATTTTTGTTAGAATCTAATGCTTGAATAAGATACCGGGAACATAAGTGAGTAAATGGGAACAGATAAATACGGAATTTTCAATGACGATGTCTTAGTTCGTGATCTGTGCAAACTAGAATTATTTTTTAATATAAACAAGAACATTGTCTTACCATAACCAACAATTTTTGGCACAACTACATTCAAATATGAACGCTATTTTGTTGCGTGATTTGTGTTTTATTGTTGTAAAATAGACAATGACCGTCTCAGTTTTTATTGAGAGCTGCATTATGAAATAAAATATTAAAAGATGATAAATGCAGGTTTTAATAGTTATCTGCAAAAAATTCATAGCTTTAGGGAGCCGCAAAAATCCACCCTCCCGGTTTTACTCCACTTTCCCCTATAGTCTAATCTGCACAACGGTTATGCTATGAGTTTTGCATACATATTAGGGATTCGGCCCATCATAACCCCTAGAAATTCTGTTTCTTTCAGTACATTACAGAAAAACGGGCTAGTGGACATCTCCTAATAACCAACTTAATTTGCATTCTAACTGATTACTGCATAAGCAAACTCTCCACTCTTATCATATCTACTGTACTGAGCTATGACGACGTCTCCAGCCGCTTCTATTTAGGACTGTCCCTACTTCCTCACGGAATGAGTGAATGTTTAAGAAATATGTACCGAAAAGAAAAAAATCTAATTGCTTAGTAATGTAATATTGCAAGTAGTCCACTTCATGACCGTATCGATGAGTATAATCAACAAGAATAATTAAAGAACCACCTAATCGATACTTTATTTTTGCGTTGGGCAAAATTAAATAAACATTATCACTCACAGAACATGTTTCGACCACTTAGTGGTCATCATCAGCTGTATAAGGAAACTTAGATGAAAAATATTGGACAATAACCACAATCCTTAATCTTTAGGTTATGGAAAAAATATTTGCTGTGTTGATTGTTTGACTGGTAAAAGATCTTTGGTATCTTCTCAGTTAAAAATGGCGGTCATCTGGTTAGGGCAGCCTGCCTCACGATATATATATCATATCTTGGAAAGATATTTAATCTGCGCTGCTTGATGATGACTACTCAGTGGTCGAAACATGTTCTGTGAGTGATAATGTTTATTTAATTTTGCCCAACGCAAAAAAATAAAGTATCGATTATGTGGTTCTTTAATTATTCTTGTTGACAATAATGTAATACTGAAACACAACTCTGGACTGCCACATGCACGTGTCTAAAAATATGTACATGGATTCAAAACGAGAGTCCCTCAAAACGATCGACAGGAAAATGGAAATATCTGGCCTGTCAGTTTTATCAGATGTTTCCTTGTTGTTGTGTCGTTTATTTTTATCCCGGCCTAATTTTGTAGTACGCGACACAACAGTGCCGAGTAATGAAAAAAATATCAATCTATCTCCGTTGATGTAGTTACATCCGGGAGACAGGTGCATTCCAGATTGGCGGTCGATGCGGACATTGTAATCCCATGTGTCACCCTTCGCAGAAAGGCTGGTTATATTTAAAATTAATTGGCACATTTATGATAATTGTTTTAACGAACTGTCGTTCCGGGGAGTTACAATTTCATGTATCATACATGTTAAAATAACCATAATTGCGTTCCTACTAACTGTCGCACAGCCGTGTGCACGGAATCTTGCAGGGAGCTCTACTTTCTACAGTGCACGCCTGAGTGAAGTGTATGTAATTCCTTGTGTTTATCTGGGCAAGTAGATGATGAAACAGCCGTCTGACCCGTAAAATTCACACAGTGATGTCATGATCTGAGTTAATCTGGGATATGCCAGGCCGAAGGGCTCAGCCGGTTGAGGCGCTGGCCTTCTGACCCCAACTTGGCAAGTTCGATCATGGCTCACAAGTAATTGTAAGTCTCCTATCTCAATGAGATTTGATACAGCAACTTCAGTAGGAATGTTTTATTCAGGCGTATCAAAATTAGCTGTCCTGTCGTATATTTAGCTCTTGTTTTCGGGTGTCAAAGGTTACTCATTTAAGCACAGCGTAGAGAGTAGTGAGTGACGAGAAACAGATAGAGGTGGGAAATTAATGTGTGTGCGAGAGAGAGAGATAGTGATAAGAGATTAACCGGCCGGCCGCCCCACCTCTACCTGTTTCTCGCCACTCACTTCTGTCTATGCAGTGCTGACAGGAGGAAGCTGTGGGACATGGGTGACCGATTCGATCCACCTTTGGTACACATTTAGGGCTTGGCCAGAAGTATAACAGATGCAAATAGTAAGGCGCAATTCTCAGCCGTTTCCAAGAAATTCATTAATGAAAAATTCCAGTGCGCTTATGTGCAAGCTATGTTTGTGGAAAAAGGCAACGAGCTCGTGGCGCAGTGGCATGAGCTCCGCTTCGTAAACGGGGGTCACTGAATCGAGTCATACCATTCACTGTAAAACTGTTGGCCTCGACGTATTGTTCTTGTTCTAAAGTCGGCAGAGTTAGTCGGATTCTTGAAGGGCGGTAAAAATTTAATTCGACACTGGACGTCATACGATGTCGGCAGGTGAAAGATCTCTAGTGGCACAATTGGTGTTTACCTGACAAAATTAATGAAATCTGCCACAGATGTACAAGAAACATTCGGTTTACTCTGTCTGCCACCTAGTGGCCTTAGAGTAAAACGGAATGTCGAAATTGACAAGCAGGCAGCCAGGTGGAGTCGAATTCAAATGTGTGCACATGGTAGCTGAGGCCATACGATTATTATATTCATCAGACACCCACAAGCACCTTAATTATGTTCTATAATTATTTTGTAAATATAACCCACCCACCCCCCCCCTCCCACATTGGCCGATCTTAGCAACGTTACTGTCAACTGGCGATGACTTTCAATAGGTGTGACATCACACAAATGGAGAAAAGGAATGATTACTTGCTGATCTTGTAATGGAAGTGTCACCATTTCTCGCCCCTGCCGTTAGTGTTCTATGTGCTGTACTGTTCCGCTATCTCTGTCACGCATTGACAAATAGTGCTTGCTTATTTTAAAACAAATCGCATTTTTCTATCTGTTCCCAGTTCTGAGAAAAAATTGAAAGGGTTATAACTTGAATTCACCTCCTATAATTTGTTTGCCAACATCAGGAGCTTTGAAGGGAAATGATAAGGCGTATGGCTTTTAGTGCTGGGAGTGTCCGAGGACATGTTCGCCTCGCCTTTCATTCTGACACCCGTAGGTGACCTGTGCTTTGTGATGAGGGTGAAATAATTATGAAGACAACCCATATACCCAGCCCCCGTACCAGAGAAATTAACCAATGAGGGTTCAAATTCCCGACCAAAACTCGTAACCCCTGTGACCAAAGGCTAGCACGCTAACCATTTAGCCGTGGAGCCGGACAGGAGCTTGGAAGGGAACAAACGGCGTCGCGTTCGGAAATGATGTGTTCAATTACACACTTCTTCACCAGATGCTACAAAACTTTGTCAACGCCGTAATTTCACTGGCCCGCCTAATTAGGTGAAGACCGAGCTCGATAGCTGCAGTCGCTAAGTGTGGCCAGTATCCAATAATTGGGAGATAGTGGGTTCGAACCCCACTGTCGGCAGCCCTGAAAATAGTTTTCCGTGATTTCCCATTTTCACACCAGGCAAATGCTGGGGCTGTACCTTAATTAAGGCCACGGCCGCTTCCTTCCCACTCCTAGGCCCTTCCCATCCAGTCGTCGCCATAAGACCTATCTGTGTCGGTGCGACGTAAAGCAAAGAGCAAAAAAATTAGGTGAAGCGAAAATAAATCCTGCTTATTTTTCCGCCCTTTTAAATTCATTTTCTATCTCTTCATCCCTCTAAAACAACGTCGCTCCCAATAAAAACGCATCACAAAGCGCCGATATGGCTCGAACACTCTGTGGTCTTTCACTACTGTTATTATGAGAAAATTAAAATTGCATCGTATTTTAATTGATTGCTAGCCTGCACACTGTTCGTGCATTGAAATAACAAACTATATTAATATACTAGTTTGGTTATTCCAGCTGCTGCAGTTTCACTGAGGTCATGATAGTGTATTGGTTTTTGAAAATAACGGGGAAATGTCAGTTGATTGGATTTGAGTGTCCTTTTAGAAAAATATCCAGTAGTTTTGATTGCGATTGATATAATCTCTATTTTTATTAATAAATCCAGACTTTCACACAGTATAATTTTATTCAGCCGAATGGAAGGACACAGTGTAACCCATAATTTGTGCAAAAGTATTCATTTCCTTCTTGTGTTTTATAACATCAGAGTGAGTGGTTGGTTTATTTTTCCCCCAGTACATTTCAAATTGTTCTTTTGATCTGAATAAATCAATTTATAAATTCAGTCAGCAGAAACAAATGTTGGACAAATGAAATATATTATCTGAAATGTACGACCCCTTGGCTTAATTGTCAGCGTTCAGAGCTTAGTTTCAGTGGGTCCCGGGTTCGATTCCCAGCCAGTTCGGGGATTCAAATCGCGTCTGATCATTTCTTCTGGTTCGGGGACTGGGTTTTTGTGTTTGTCCCAACACTCTCCTCTTCATTGAACATCGCAGTACTACCCACGCCATAAACACGTAATGGTGATTACATCCATCCATATAGGGTTCGTGTCAGAAAGGGCACCCAGTCGTAAAACAGTGACAAATGAACATGTGCGACACATTTCGCACTCGCGACCCTATAGGTATGGGGGAAAGCTGTAGAAGGAAGAGAAGAAGAAGATATCTTAAACAGCAAACGTTGCTTTTTGAGTCATCAGTATGTAGACTGGTTTGATACAGCCCTCCAAGCCACCCTATTGAATGGTCATACTCATACTTTGGTCTAACGTTTTTACCGCTTACACTTACCTGAAAAACTAATTGAACAAGTGTCTTAGAATAATAGGGCACATTTTATCTCCTTTTCTGGTCAAATTTGAACAAATCTGTCTCCATTCATGGATTCGATTTGGTATCTCTTCATTCGTAATTCAATCTACCTATCTCACCTTCAGAATTATTCTGTAACACAACATTTCAAAAGATTGCATTCCCTTTCTGAGCGAGTTATCATCCGTGTATCACTTCCATACAATGCCACGCTCCAAAGGGAAATCTCCAAAAACACCTTTCTAATTCCTATATCAATGTTCGAGGAGGACTCATTTCTTTTCTGAAGCAAGGCCTTCCTTGCTTGTGATAGTCTGCATTTTATGTCCTCCTTACTTCTGTTATCGTTAGTTATTTTACAACCCAAGTAACTAAATTAATCTACTTTCTTTACGATATCATTTCCTAATTTAATATTTCCTGCATGAACTGTCTTTGTTCAATTGTACTCCATTACTTTTCTTTGGACTTATTTATTTTCATCTTGTACTAATTTGCCAATACTCTGCCCATACCCAATTCCTCCAGATCTCAGAACAAATCGAGCTGCATTTATTTGGATTTTCTCCAGTTCTTGAATCAAGTAATCCTGGTGAGGGTTCCATACACTGGAACCATACTCTAGTTGGGGTCTTACGAGAGACTTGCATGCCCTCTCATTTACATCCTTATTAAAACCTCTACATACCCGCATTCATGTGAAGAGATCTGTACCCTTTATTTACAATCATATTTATGTGATTACCCCAATGAAGATCTTTCCTTATATTAACACCTAGGTAATTACAGTGATTTCCATAAGGAACTTTCACTCCATCAATGCAGTAATTAAAACTGAGAGGAGTTTTCCTATTTGTGAAACTCACTATCTGACTTTTAACCCTGTTTAACATCATACTATTGCCTACTCTCCATCTCACAACATGATCGAGGTCATTTTGTAGTTGCTCACAAACTTGTAACTTATTTTATTACTCTATACAGAATGACATCATCTGCAAAAAGCCTCATCTCTTATTCCACTTCTTTACTCATATCATTTATATATAATAAAACATAAAGGTCCAATAATAATGCCTTGAGGAATTCTGATCTTAATTATTACAGGGTCAGATAAGGATTCGCCTACTTTAATTCTGTGAGTTATATTTTCTAGAAATATAGGCACACATTCAGTCCCACTTTTGTCTAGTCCAATAACACTCATTTTTACCATTAGTCCCCATGACCCACCTTATCAGATGCCATAGACAGGTCGATCGCAATACAGTCCAATTGTCGTTCTGAATGCAGGATATCTGCTATATCTTGCTGAAATCCTACAAGTTGAGCTTCTGTGGAATAATATTTCCTAAACCTGAACTGCCTTCTATCGAACCAGTTAATAATTTCGCAAACATGTCTAATATAATCAGAATATAATCTAACCAATCACTGCCTATAAATCCGGAGTCCAGTTATAATTAGCTTTTAACCGTGGCTCCGCAAGCGTAGGCCTTGTTTTGCGAATCCAAACGATAGATTATGCCTTAGTTAAGCCTTTACTTTAACCCATGAAACTAATGTAATTTTCCACTCTATACCTTACAGATAGAATTTTCCAGAGCTTAATGTTCGAATTGAGAGAGCTAATAACCACAGTGTGAGAACTGTTCAAAAACTATCACGAGAGAAAGCGTAGCTATTAACTCTAAACCTGAGAGATCATGCAGATTCCATTTTACTAAGCATGGGCTTCACATCAACGAACAGGGTATGCAGTCAGCTAGAGAATCAAATTAAGGGATTTAATAAGTCACTTGCAGAACGAGAAAGGTGCATGTTCTGTTTTATTCGTTTTAGGCTATAGATACATATAAGAAGTAAAGGTGATTCATACGATTTGAAATCGAATGGCTAAGTTGTATAGTGCATATATATGTATATACACAATACGCGCATATAAATGCATAATTGTAATTTATTAGTAGTAGTAGTATTCACGTCTGTGGTGTATTTGTTAGCATGATTAGCTGCCAACCCTGGAGACCCGGGATCAATTCCCGGCTCTGCCACGAAATTTGAAACATGGTACGAGCGCTGGAACGTGGTCCACTCAGCGTCGGAAGATCAACCGAATAGTAGGGAGTTCGATTCCCTCCTCAGCGATCTCTGAAGTGGTTTCCGTGGTTTCCCACTTCTTCTCCAGGCAAATGCCGGGATGGTACCTAACTTAAGGCCACGGCCGCTTCGTTCCTCTTCCTTCTCTATCCCTTCCGATCTTCCTATCCCTTATAAGACCCCTGTTCTGCATAGCAGATGAAGCCGCCTGGGCGAGGTATTGGCCCTCCTTCCGAATTGTATATCCAGACCCAAAGTCTCACGCTCCATGACACTGCACTTGAGGCGGTAGAGGTGGCATCGCTCACTGAGTCAGAGGGAAAACCAACCCTGGAGGATAAATGGATTAAGAAAGAATTATTAGTATTATTATTATGATTATTAGTAATATTATTTCACAACTTTATAGTTGGTAATACAGCACGCATTTCAGTATTGTACATGTAACAAGTAGAGCTTAATAATAATTTACATAACTTGACAATATACGCCTTCAATATTCTCTTCGTTATAGAGGTTGCAGTCTTTTCTATTTATGGTGCGTACTGAGCAGTCAGGAAATTTCTGTTGGAGGTCTTCAAAAGTGCAGCCTCTTGTGCCACATTTTGAGTGCTCAATGGTTTCTGGAATGTGTAGCATTTTCTGCATTCGTCATTCTTAGAAGCAGGATCTTTAAGGATTTGTTTTTATAACACTTTGTTGAGGTCACTTTACCTTGGATCGTCTGTTTGAAGTAACTTCCGGAGAACTTCGAGTCTTTGAGCGATATCTCCTTCGTTAGCAATGGCAATTTGACGGACCGAAGTCTCCGGTTCTCGGACCCATTGGGCATTCAAAGGCAAGCCGTGCGAGGTGAAACGAGGGGAGAGGGAAGCAGTACCCGGGCCGCAATATGTTTCTCCGAGCGACGTTTTCTTATTGCGTTCAAAGTTTTGTAAATGGAACAATATGCCAGATTCTTACATTATAATCTACTCTAGATTTCCATCGTTCTTATTTGAGGTTAGGACTTCACCTAAGCCTTGGTAGCCCTCAGAATATGCCACGGGTATGAAGGTAAATCAATTGGATTTTGGGGGTATACGAACCAAGAGGTTAGAATACCACTGCCAAAGTGCATATATCCTTGTATTTTAATGCATAGATGCATGCATATTTTGCCTTTTTATGAACCCACTGTCTACTTATTAGGGTTGAGAATGGTTGCCCAGTTGTACTTCCTCATAAAACAATAATCATGACCACCTACTCATATCCTGTCCCTCTTAATAGGCTAAATACTTTTAAGCATACCGCGTCCTAATTTTGTTCAAATATTCTATTAAATTTCTAGAAAACAGTATAATTTAATACACATTATATATGTTATTATAAAATAATTTTCCCTTGCTTTCGTCCAAATTGACAAGCACATCACTGACAGAGTTACCTTGCAGCCCACAAGTTAATAACAAAACATTCGCAGTCAATTACAAAGCCACTCATATATTCATGACATACTCCTAACAGACTCGCCATTCAATGGAATATGTAAATATAATATTAGCGAGAGGTTAGGTTTCACCACACTGGAAATGACAGCCCTTGATCCGGGTAAGAATACACACAGCACTCCATCAATCACATGGACAAGCTCATGGTAGGATTCTAGTATCGAACGGTCGAAACTGGAGCTTTAAACTCCAGTACTGAACTAGTGGAATCATTTATAGCCCGGATTGTTATGCAGTAATAGGTTACAATGCAAACTTATTGAAGCGGGTAACAAGTGTACTCTAATCTGCACAACAGTTATGCTATGAGGTCTGCATAAACATTAGGGGATCGGTCTATCAGAATACCTAGAATTTATGTTACTCTCGCTACATAGCAAACTCCGAGAGAGAGTTGTCTAAGATGATGAATGTATTATCATCAGAATTGCCATATTCACGCTTAAACATTATCAAGAAGACCAAGATATTAGTTGTAAGTTAACTTCCTGAACGAATTCACACCAACATTAAGCTTAATGACAAAATAGTGGAACAAGTCAACAGTTTTCCTTATCTAGGAAACCTGATCACCAATGACAACAGGTGCAGCAAAGAGATCAAAAGGCGAATAGCACTTGCCAAACAGGTGTTTATTAATAAGATAAATCTTAGAGTCAGTGCAAATTGAGATTCTGGAATTAGGAAGAAATTTGTGATTTATTTTGCATGGAGTATGCTATTGTATGGCTGTGAATATTGGATAATCAGAGATCAGGATTGGAAAGGACTGGAAGCGTTTGAGATGTGGGTCTGGAGATGAATGCTCAGGATTAAATAGATTGAAGAGAGAACAAACAAAAGCGGTCTATAAGAAATTCAAGAGAAGAGAGAACTGATTTCAATGATACAAAGAAGAGCCAAATTCACTGGCCATATCATGCGACACAACACCTTTCTTACCAATCTGATAGAAGGATAAATCACGGGGAGAATGACCGAGGACGACCGAGGAGAAATTTCCTTTAGCACAGAGTCTCCAATATGGTCTTATTATGAAATGAAACGAGTAGCTGAGAAGAGGAAAGAACGGTTGCATAGACAAGGCACTGCCTTTAGACACTGATGATGACTCTTCATAATGGAATAACGAGCTAGTCGACACTTCCTAATTTGTTTGCATTCTAACCTATTAATATATGAAAATCCCTGGTCTAAATCATCGTGATCAATTCTACGTTACTCCGTTGCTATCAGGAATTAAGACAATAATCGTGTATTTGAACACAGATAAGTTTTTGGGCTGGGAATTTACCTGGAAATAGCGTAAGAAATTTCGCATCCACAAAAACCTAAGACCGTCGCCATTTTGGTTGGACGGAGAGCCATATTACATGACGTATTAGACCTATAAAGCAAGGCTGTAAACAAAGCATTGGCGAATAATTTTACCTGAAAAAACATTAATTAACATTCTCAACACTGTGGAAAGAGGATACATATATTTGCTGGACAAATAGGAGGTGCTATATCAGTGACAATTTTGTTGGACGTACATCTTGACAGCTGGGGCTATCTCGTGAGAAGCATAGGAATGCTGTGTGCTGTATTAGCCGCCATATTGTTGGACGTATAGTAGATCATGATGCTACATATTTCTTTCGATACGTACCCCCTTCATGTCGTAAGAGGCTACTAAGAGGGGAGCAAGCAAAGAATTTGTACTCGCTCTCTCGTCCTCTAAGGCCCAAAACGATGCCCATAAGTCTATGCCTTTACGTGTAGCGGAGAAATACATATATCATCATTCTTACCTCCTTTCCAATTTACTGTATATTGTGTACACTGACTGACAGAGCAAATGCAACACGAAGGAGGAGTGGTTCGAAAGGGATGAAAGTTGGGGAAAAACAGAGACGGTACGGACGAATAATTGATTTTTATTTCAAACCGATATGCAGGTTACACAATGCGCACGGCATCGACTCAGTAGGATGTAGGACCACCGCGAGCGGCGATGCACGCAGAAACACGTCGAGGTACAGAGTCAATAAGAGTGCGGATGGTGTCCTGAGGGATGGTTCTCCATTCTCTGTCAACCATTTGCCACAGTTGGTCGTTCGTACGAGGCTGGGCAGAGTTTGCAAACGGCGTCCAATGAGATCCCACACGTGTTCGATTGGTGAGAGATCCGGAGAGTACGCTGACCACGGAAGCATCTGTACACCTCGTAGACAGCTGGGGCTATCTCGTGAGAAGCATAGGAATGCTGTGTGCTGTATTAGCCGCCATATTGTTGGACGTATGGGTATCGGCTGCGATTTGACGAAGCGACCAACCTGCCCTTCTCAGCCCGATCACCATACCCCTCGTAAAGTCGTCTTTCTGCTGCAAATGCCTCAGTTTACGGCGGCCTGGCATTCTTAGCTATACACGTGTCCTGTGGCACACGACAATACGTTCTACAATGACTGTCGGCTGAGAAATCACGGTACGAAGTGGGCCATTCGCCAACGCCGTGTCCCATTTATCGTTCGCTACGTGCGCAGCACAGCGGCGCATTTCACATCATGAGCATACCTCAGTGACGTCAGTCTACCCTGCAATTGGCATAAAGTTCTGACCACTCCTTCTTGGTGTTGCATTTGCTCTGTCAGTCAGTGTATATTTGGACCCGTTAGTTAATATAGCTGTAACCTTAAATTCTACAGATGCTGGGTTCAGTTACTACCACCATGCAAATGCTGCGGATGTATTTTTAAAGTCACAGATGCTTCCTTCACAATCCAACCCCGGTCATGCACCATCGTCGTCGAAAACCTAATCTACTACTACCTAAAGCACTAGTACAAATAAATAAGTTAGATATGCGAGATCATAAAACATTTAGAAAGAAGGAAAATAAGAAGAGAGGAAAGTACGGAAAGATAAATTTTAAAAAAGAAGGTTTTAAGAATGGAAGGATTCCAAGGAAAAATGGTAAACCGGGTCCAAAGTGTTCTTAGGAGAGGAGAATAAATCATAGTGCAATGATGAAGGCATTCTGGAAAGAAGTTAAGAGATAACAACAAGGAAGGGTGAATTGAAATTGACATGACGTACCTACCAGGCTTCATCGTAAAGAAGAAGAAATAAATAAATCTCAACCATCCAAATCAATCATCCCTGCATCCCATCGGTCCATATATATCGACTTTCATATTGCATCCGTCTCCCCAGCCACACGATAACTTCTTAAAATTTTGGCTCATATATATCCAACTTCATAACTGAACTAGCTCTGATATTTTGTTAGACTTTACCACGGCTGTGCGTTACAGTTCATATTTTTCTACTTATTATATAAAATACAGCGTTATTTACTTTCAAAGCGTAGAATATAATAATCTCCCTCCATGTTTCCCAATAGAAACATTCAGTATTTCACTCGATCAGAGATAATACAGGGTGACCCAAAAGTTCATTAACATTTCACAAGGCAATTCTTCATGGATATTGGAGATAGAGAGGTATAAATTGACACACGTGATTGGGATTTTATTGACACCTAAATAAAGTACACAAAATTACCAACAGATGGCTCTTCATACGATACACAAGCAATAATTAGCATAACAATCGAGCTTTAACAAAGACGATGTTCTTTATAACACATGTTCAACATGTCGGCCGTCATTCATCAACAATACCTGTAGTCGAGGGACAATGTTGTGTACAGCACTGTACAGCATATCAGTAGGTTGCCGTCGGATGTTGTCTTTTAGCATCCCTAATGAGGCCGGACGATCTCGGTAGACTTGCGACTTCAGATAACCCCACAACCAATAATGACACAGACTGAGGTCTGGGGAACGGGGAGGCCAAATATGGCAGCTTCTTTTATACCGCACACTGGTCTCATGCGGCATCACCGACGTGTTGCTGTCCAGCGCTATCTGTTGGTCAATTTGTGTACTTCATTTTGGTGTTAACAAAACCCCATGCCATGCCAATCTCGTGCATCAATTTTTACATCTCTACTTTCATTATTCCGTCAAATTTTAAGGGACTTTAAGCTCACCCTGCAGTTCTACATTGCAAAATATTAACTGCATAATGAACATTAAAAACTGAAGGCGAAACAAATAGCATTTAAGTTTTAAATCCACAATCACTAATGAATCAAATTATTACAAACAAAAGGAAAACTTATTGAGTTCACTACTGTACTCGTTTGAATTGTATCCATTGATGAAAATGAAAATCCACAGCCTGCCATTCGACCGGGTCAGGAATGGAATGAATGAAGCCCACATCTAGCAGCGAGGATAGGAAATGTGCTGGCTGCCGAAGCCTGTCGCAGTTCTCTGGGGCAAAGATAAATGTCTGATAGATGAAATGTTAATGGAGAGTGTTGCTGGAATGAAATATGACAGGGAAAATCGGAGTACCCGGAGAAAAACCTGTCCTGCCTCCGCTTTGTCCAGCACAAATCTCACATGGAGTGATCGGGATTGGAACCATGGTATCCAGCGGTGAGAGGCCAGCGCGCTGCCGTCTGAGCCACGGAGGCGTGTTCGCATCCATTGATCTTCCTTTGATTATGTGTATTGTTACGACCGCTCTACTACGTCTTACCTTCTGCCGCATTCATCTGCTTGCTCGCCCAGCTGTTTTCTAATTGGCCTGCTCTCTGGCACTGCTGCTGCTTCCTCGTTGTGACGTCACACCTACGTAATTTTCATCGAGTAACTTCTCGAATATGTTCACCACCTATATAAGCAAGCTATTCCTTACTCTCGGCGGTCAGACATTCAGTTGGAAAACAACTCGAGTGGAGAGAGCGGAACTGTTCGCCAACGGCTGGTCCGTTGCGACGTTTTACCTACTTTTATTTGAGAATTGCTGCATTGATTTATCAACAGACTGGGTGAGCAAAAGTTACAACCTTTTATATCTTTCGCGCTCAATATCAAGATTTGAACTTTGAATGTTAAATTATTTAGGGGTTTCGTGGTTTCAATTCTAACTAAGTCCTTCAGACTGGAACCTTTATCAACCTCATACGCCAGAATCAACTGTGCTTGGACAAGTGAGAGTAGTGTTGCCACACCTTGAACTTTTCACTGACCCGAGTGGTCGTTTACATTGCCAACGTGATAGCGTCTAAGCAGCCTGGAAGGATCCCCCCCCCCTCTTCATTCCTTTTTTTTCTTCTTCCCTCCTTACTCCGCTTTCTTTTTCTTTCCTTTTCTTCCTTTCGGATATTGAGTTCTAAAAATTCTTGTCCTCCAATGCGCTATAACTTTCCTGCCCTCCTTTGGGTGCAAAATCAAGATTGTAAGGGTGGCCTTAAATCATTGTTTATATAAAGATTTAGTGGCTTTGTTTCTTAATTAAAGTGTTCGTGTACTTATATAGGTGTTGATTCTAGTTTTTCCCTGTCGAACCTTGCTCTTGGG
Source organism: Anabrus simplex (assembly GCF_040414725.1). NCBI lineage: Eukaryota > Metazoa > Arthropoda > Insecta > Orthoptera > Tettigoniidae > Anabrus > Anabrus simplex. The sequence goes on along the minus strand of NC_090277.1, from coordinate 91,351,579 downwards.
CTTTTCTTGAAAGTCATAATAATAGTTCCCAAGATATCTTAATAATTATTATTCTTGATTGTGTCTTGGTTGTCCAACGGGCTGAGCCCTTGTCAAAAGTTTGTAATTCCCCTTCTTTGCTTGTTGTACCCTGCTTATTCTAGTCATTTGAAGTTTAAAATACAACTTGTTTTAAAACCATTCTCCTTTTCTTACATTTGGTCAGTTGTGCGTTCTCTCTCATTCTTTACCTTTCCCTTTTCCCTTCTTCTTTTCAAAACAAAAAAAAAATTGTACTTACCACGGACACCCCTCTCGGGTAGACCGCCGTGGCGTCCACTGGCTCTGCTGATTGGTGAATGATAAAATCTGATATACTAGGTTTCACCCAACGAGGCATTGACCGCAAGTCTTTCCGTGGTCCGACAAGTCACCACCAGTGAAATAACTTTGGTTTACCTTGAGCGGTGTGGTGTCCCAATGATTATCTTTTGACGATCTTTGTTGTTGTGAGTCGACCATCTCATTTTCTATGCTAAGGTTTTCGTTCCTTTTGCCATTGGTATGAATAAAATATTTATTGGCACCCCACATTGACTTAATACGCCACAGTATTATTTACCTCTTTACTACTACTTGTTACATTCGTCTTTATTATAGCTTTATATAAACACTAACTGAAGTTCCCTTCCTTGACGTAACAATTACTTGTCATGTGTACGATCACATTTTTTGTCCACCCCTTATATTGTTCCCGAGATTCTGTGACGCATAAGTGGACATGTCTTCCTCTGTCAGCTGCTCTATTTGGCACGCTACAGTAATGTCTAGAGCCCGAACTTTTCTGCAGTAATACGTTAGAATACAAACTTACTGAAGAGAATAACAAGTATACTCTAGCCTACGCAACGGTTATGCTCTGCGCTGTGCATAAACATTAGGGGCACGGCCATCAGAACTCCTAGAATTTATGTTACTGTCGCTACATTGAGGAAGAGTGGCCTAGACCCAATTAGTTTGCATTATATCGTAGTGCTGCATAAAAATCCGGATCCTAGTAGTATCTATCGGAGATCAGTGACAGTGGAAGAGACAAAGCACATTACAATGAACAATAGTCAATGTAATGCTATTGTTCATCAATGATATTGGACTTTCGATATTGTAGAGCCTTCACATGTAGCTTTCTTCTGACTGTGATATTAGGCCATCCATTGTAAAGGGAGTCCTTCCTTTCGTGACGTTCCTTCACTACTTTTTTTTCTCATTTCGATACTCATCTTCACAATTTTCCTTGTCGATATCGGCTGATGAGCACACGGTGTTTCACCTCATGACATAAGCACCATCCCCAATTCATACGATTGAACAGTACTCTCATGTTAGCATTGCTCGGCGTTGATATGGACTAAGCAACAAGAACCTAAAATTCATGATTATATCTGTCATCATAGACCGTACGCAAAATGTGTGTTAGACCTAAGTGGTCACAAATTGCTTTCTCTATAACATTTGTTATAGAGTATTCACCGTTAGGACTAATAATATAGATATTTGTGAATTAAATTACAGGTCTTCCCCTAAACTACCATTTCACGCAGCATGAATAAAGTTCTTTATAGTCTAGATTGTAGTGCCCTGTCCCCCCAAACTTTTCATACCGATTTATCCTAAATCTGTTCATCCATTCTCTTTCGATGCGCGTACATACAGACAAACAGACAATTAAGATTGCATTTTCTTCTTACTGTGGACACGACCGATACAGTTATACCATTCTTTTTAAATTCTAAAAATGGCAGAAGTAATAAAGTCCATAAAATGCAGACTAGCACCAGCAAGGAAGACTTTTCTTAAGAAAAGAAATTTCTCCTCACTTTACACATTGATATAGGAATTAGAAAGATATTTTTGACGACTTTCGTCTGGACAGTGGCATTGTACGGAAGTGAAGTATAGGCGATAACTATCTGAGAACAAAACATATTAGAAGCTTTTGAAATATGGTGTTACAGAAGAATTCTAAAGGTGACATGGATAGATCGAATCACGAATGAAGAGGTACTGAATCGAATTGGTCAGAGGAGATTAATTTGGTGAAATTTAACGAAAAGAGATAGAAAGATAGGGCATCTCTTAAGACACCCACGACTTGTTCAGTTAGATTTTGAGGTAAGTGTAGGGGGTAAGAACAGGAGGGATAGACCAAGGCATGAATATGACAAACAGATTTGAACAGATGTACGATGTATTATTATTTATCCTCCAACGAAATTAGCCCCATTTTACCCAAAAGTATGTTAGGGCTATAAATTATATTACAATATTAATTTTATGAACAAGATACTGCAAAGAATATCACAATGAATTAAAAACATTATCTAAAAAGCAGATAAAAGTTGAAGTGCAGCACCTTTTCACAAATGTATCAGAACAGGCGGGGAAAATTTAGATAGCAGTTGTCCTAACAAATAGTTCCTTTTGATTGCGTGTAGTGGACAGTAAAACATTAAATGAGCTACTGTGTGTTCTCATTGGCACTTACAAAGTTATACCTCTGGTGATTGTAATCTAAACTATTGAAAATAACTTCTAAATTTACCACGTCCAGTAATAAACTGCGCAAGTACAGGAGTGGGTTCTAAGAATTTTGAAGTTTATGAACGGTTGGAAAGAACAACCCCCGCGTGATATGCCCCTTCATTAATAGGGTGGCACTGAAAGCTGTATCAAACGAGTCTATAGACTGGTGACTCAAATACAACTCGATGCTCATCCTGTTAAATGTAAGCGAAACAAAAAGAAAGCTATCATATCTAATAGAACAATAAATTTCCCTTTCTCACTTGCCAGTTTCATTATCCCTGTGATCACCTGTTAAATTGTCTACTGATTTGTTAATTGCTATAAGCTGATTACATGATGAGGCTGCCACTGAATGAATTGCAAATTGTTCTTGTTTGAGGGGAGACTGTCAACATCGGAGGCAATGCAATAGTTAATTAAAACCAGACTAAACCTTGATTGAGTGTAGCATTGAAAAAAAAATTCCCGACCACATTTCGTCTCCTATATCCACCAGAGTGTTTTCGGTTTGGGGCTGCTCCATAAACGAGCATAGGACCACTCCACAAATAACCGAGCCTGAAATATGATCATAAACTGGCTTCAAGTGGAGTAGATTTACCTCATTGCCAGAGGGGAATGTTACAAACTGATAGTATCGAAACTTCAGTATCGGTTACAGGAATGTGCATGGTATGTCATTAATTTCAAAATTCGCAACAATTAGGGTGTACAACAATTGAGGGTGTAACAATAAAGCACGTATAAGAAGGAATGCATTATACAGGGTGATAAAATAAAAGTGGCCTGAAAAATATTTATAACACTGACGCGGAATTGACCCTTGTTAATGAACAGGAGAACTTCCCATCAGGGGAAATGCTGGAAACCCTGATTTCGATGCACCAATTGGTTGCTGTCGCATGTCTGCTCGTGCACATCTCCCGAGTGCGTCGTTGTGAGATTATCAGGGCCAGGATTTCTAAAATATTTAAAAAATGATCTATAGAATGAAGGCAAAAATCCAGTAAAATGATCCGAAAACTTGAAAAAATGACATAAATTTTAAACGAAATTTTATAATCAATTTACTAATCGAGTTGGTGTAGTCTATATTTATGTTATAGATAGAGCCCGGATTTTTATGCATTAATAGGTTAGAATGCAAACTTACTGAAGCTATGGGGATTGCATAGATATTAGGGGTAAGATCCATCAAAACCCCTGTAATTTATGTTACTCTTACTACACTATGGCAGAGCGGGTGGCCGACACTTCCTACTGAACAAATTAGTTTGCAATCTAACCTATTACTGCATAAAAATCCGGGCTTTAGTTATAGACATTATTATAATCTCTTGGGCGTTTGCCTGTCAAGAAAACAGGGTTAAATTCTTTACGTTTCGCAGAGAACTTTAGTCAGCGTCTTGAGAAGAAAATCTCGATTGTCCACGAGGAAGATTTCTCCAACTGGGGGTGTCTCTCCTGGAATGTGGAAATTTCCAAGAAGTACGTGGTGAACAAAGTTTTGCAAAGGGAACAACGTGACAGATGCTTACATTATAATCTGCTTTAGTTTTCCATCGTTCACATCTGAAGTTTGGGCTTCACCAGTAGCCTTGGTAGCCCTCAGTATACGCCACTGCTTGAATTGTCTGAGTGCGCGGACGCAAGGCGCTCCCCCTCAGCCGGCTTGTACTTCCTCACGTTGCTGACTCAGGGCTCAGGGTTATAGGCTCCAGTTACCTGTTTTCCCCTACATGTAAACATACAGCTACACAGGCTGTAGCATAAGGAATGACACTAATTCGTTAGTGTGTGTTTGTGTACCTTTGAATCAACACGGGGAGATGCTACATGTATCATAGCCTATTTTCTTTTATTTAAGTTCATAAGAACATGACGTTTTGCTACAGAAGCAGCATAGTGAAAATGAAAATGAAAACCTGCAACCTGTTTTCCAGTCGTTGACCTGGTCAGGGATGGAATGAATGAAACAGATATAGGCTATTAGTACGATGGAGTCGCCAGTCCCAAAGTGATTTATTAATAACGGATAGATGCTATGAAATGAGAATGGAGAGTGTTGCTGGAATGAAAGATGACAGGGGAAACCTGAGTACCCGGAGAAAAACCTGTCCCGCCTCCGCTTTGTCCACCACAAATCTCACATGGAACGACCGGGATTTGAACCACGGTATCCAGCGGTGAGAGGCCGACGTGCTGCTTTCTGAGCCACGGAAGCTCCAAGCAGCATAGTATTCGGTATTATTTTGCTCCATAATTCATAGGAGAGTGAGCAGGTTAGGGTCCTAAAATATAAATGCATTTTATTGAGTACTTCATACCTTATAAAAATCAGTCCGCAGTGATAAGAATAGAAGGCTTTGAAAAAGAGGCAGCAATCCAGAAAGGAGTGAGGCAAGGGTGAAGTTTGTCCCCTTTCCTTTTCAATGTTTACAATGAACAGGCGTTAACGGAAATCAAAGAGGAATTTTGAAAGTGTATCAAATTTCCAAGAGAGAAAATCAAAACCTTGAGATTTGCGGATGATGTAGTTATTTTATCTGACTCTGCAAAAGATCTGGATAAATTACTAAATGGTATGGACAGAGTCTTGGGGAAGGAGTACAAGATGAAAATAAATAACTCCAAAACAAAAGTAATAGAGTGCGGTTGAACAAAGTCCCGGGGATGGAGGAAATAATAGTTTAGGAAATGATGTCTTAAAGGAAGTAGATGACTATTGTTACACAAGTTTGTGCCTTTCATCTGAAAAATAGGGAAGCTCATCGTAAGCTGCATATAGTGTGGTCAGGTGTTGAGTTACAATACTGTGAAACTCCAAAATACCTAGGAGTGACGCTTGATAGAGCTCTTACATTCAAGAAACACTGCATGAACACTAAACTTAAAGTTTCCACCAGGAATCATCTTCTACGTAAATTATCTGGATCAGAATGGGGCAGTCAACCAAAAACTATTCGAGCTTCCGCCATGGTACTATGTTATTCTGCAGCGGAATATGCCTGCCCTGTTTGGTACAATTCATCTCATGCCAGACAGGTAGACATAGCACTTAATAAGACCTGCAGACTTGTTACAGGTTGTATAAAGTCTACTCCAACTGAAAAACTCTATCGTCTTGCAGGGATAGCACCACCCGGTGTGCGAAGATAAGTAGCTGCAAATAAGGAAAGGACAAAGGTTAAGCACGAAAGTACTCATCTACTGCATGGACATGAGCTTCCAGTACAGAGACTGAAATCTAGGAAGAGCTTCCTACGAACATCTCAGGAACTTATAGTATCAGCTGAGAAGGCAAGGATACAGCTATGGAAGACGAAGATCCCCCAAGGCTCTGAGCAGATGGCGGTTGAGGAACGTTTGCCACCCGGTTGCAATGAGAGCTGGACAATCTGGAAATCTCTCAATAGGTTGAGATCAGGAGTGGGAAGGTCCAAAGGTAATTTGACAAGATGGGGCTTCATCAATGGCGTCAACACCAAGTGTGACTGCGGAGAAGTTCAAACCATCCAGCATATGCTTCAGTGTCCGCTGTGTCCATCTTTGTGCACGCAAGATGACCTGCATCGAGCTACGAAGAGAGGACTCGAAGTAGCGTTGTATTGGTCCAAGATTATTTAAATGTTACTTGAAATTATTGTAACTGTTTTCTTTTTCTTTTTTTGATGTATCTGACACGAGAATAATAATAGTAAAATAACTAACAACGCCAGAATTAAGCAGGACATAAAACGTAGACTAGCACAAGCAATGAGGACCTTTCTTAAGAAAAGAAATTTTTTCACCTCGAACATTGATACAGGAATTAGAAAGAGGTTTCTGAAGATTTTCGTCTGGAGCGTGGCAATGTATGGAAGTGAAGTCGTATGGGCGATAACTAGCTGAGAACGAAACAGAGTAGAAGCTTTTGAAATACGGTGTTGCAGTAGAATTCTAAAGGTGACATGGATAGTTCGATCCACGAATGAAGATATACTGAATTGAATTGGTGAGAGGAGATAGATTTGGCTAAAATTTGGCGAGAAGAAGAGATTTGTACAGTTGGTTCTTGAGGTAAGTTTAGGTGGTAAGAACGATAGGGGTAGACCAACGTACGAATATGATAAGCAGATTATAGCAGATATACGATGTAGTAGTTATGTAGATATTAAAAGTTGGGCACAAGATAGGGTGGCATGAAGAGCTGCATCAAACCAATCTATGGACAGATGACTTAAACAACACAACCTTATGTCAACCTTTAAACTAGTTGTTCATTTTCTTAGTACGCGGTGACTACAAAGTATAGTGTTTCGCGCATTATATACAAACGACTTCCTGGACACTTTTAATTATGTAGTCCTTACATGAAAGAATATAATATACATATATTGTAGGGAGTACCGTGGTTGTGAACGTGTAATGTACACCTTTCCAGGCTTGCGCTATCTGATAACGTCCTGGACTAGCACTCTTGTGTGCGCAGAGCTTGTCAGTCAGCTCGTGACCCGACATGCCTTATTTAAACTAATCTTTGGAGTATACAAGTGCACTCATTTATTTGCAAAGTGGAGATAAATGAAAAGAAATCTGAATGTGGTTTTCCGTCGTTCCTCCTTTTCACACCACGCTAATACTGAGGCTGTACCTTAATCAAGGCCATGGCCAATACATTTCCTATCCCATCGTCGCCATAAAACTTATTTGTGTTTGTGCGACGAAAAGGAAGCTGTAAAAAGAAAAGGAAAATATTTCATCTCTGACATGTAGACCACACCGTATCGGAAATAAGAGCATCAAACTGCGGCTGTGGATCACCATTTCTAAATAACAAAATCATGACAGTTGATAGGGCTGGCAAAACTATCGCCTGAACAGAAATGGGAATTGTTTCTCAGATTGCGTTCCTTGTGACAGTAACAACTGTATTAAAGAGATCATTAGGAAGATTTCTATTGCTAAGAACATCATAACTAGAGCCAGGATTTTTAGGCAAACTTACTTAAGCGAGTAACAAGTACAGCCTATCCTGCACAACGCGCATGCTATGAGTTTTGCATAAACATTAGGGGATACTGCCCATGCAATCCTTAGAGTTTATGTTTCACTCGCTGCATTACGGAAGAGGTGACTAGACTATACTTCCTAATAGCCAAATTGGTTTGCATTCTAACCTATTTCTACATAAAATCCGGGGTCTAATCATGGCTAAATTGTCCCATGTTTAGCTTAAACCTGGGCTCTGCGAGCTGAATATTCGAGAGAGATCTCGTCTTTGAAATGTGGGGATGGAGAAAAATGCTTCGCATACACGGTCAGCATTTCGCACCAACTAGTCCATCATGAAGGAGCTAAAAATAAGCACCATGTGAACAGAGGATTCCCCAATTTTTAGTCACATAATGCGACATGGTGAAGATAGCCTCGAAAGGCAAATAAAATTAGGAAATATGTCAGGGAAAAAGGGAACGTGGAAGAGCTGCCTACATGTTGGACAGACTGCTTAAAATGCACGACCAAGATGACCTCGTACAAGTAACTCGTCTGCCAGAAGGCCGCGAAAGTTGCTGACGGGCACAGAGAAATATCCTGATAGATCACGACCCTCAAGAGAGATCCAAGATAAAATTCTTCATATTAACAAAGCAAGATATTTCTATGACAATATGCTCTCGTGCGTTGGAAATAAGGAGTGGATGTGTTGATTGCTGAGGCTAGCAAACATAATATTGAATTAAAATTTCAAAATATTGTCAGTGCATTAAGACAGCCATTCCAAAACCGTGATCCGCAGACCCCTGAGGGAGCGTCGGTAATGCAAGAGGTCCGCAATAATAATCTACAGTTGAAACTCCATTACTCGCATTTTCAGTATCTCGGAAGTTAAATTTCTTATTTCTAGAAGCAAACGTTTCCTCCCTTGAAGCAAAAAATAGCCTATAACTCGAATTTTGTGCAACATTAACTGTGCAATACGGCATTTGTGGTTTGTGAGAAACAGTTAACAAGTAAAGACAAGTGATGCTGGGAAAATCCGGAAGTTCTAATGATCGGAAAATCGGCGAAACCTCGCTGTTTCTCGGGTGTGAATTAATCACGTACGAAAGCAACCCCCGAAGTCGCTGAAGAGAAGCTTCATTTATGAATCTCGTTAGCGTAGTATCCACGAGAAGTTTCAACGTGAAGGGAGGAAAGGTTAACGGTAACAAACAGAAGAGACTAAGGGATATTTTTTGACAAAGGTGTTAACGGAGGTATGTTTCTTGTTCCACTACTGTGTGCACTGTATCGTGTCTTCTAAAACATTACTATAATAAGGGTTAAAGTGATGCCGTAAAATAGTTTGTATACTTTTAAATACTGTTCAACATAGGTATAAGCTCGTTACGTATGATTCAACTGGGCTCGAAAGTAGTGTTCTCTATGTCTCGAAATTTCGATATCTCGAAATGAAATTTTGCTCCCGAGGTTCCACTGTTTTGAAAGATCGATGTTTTATTGTACACATACAATTCATAGATCATAATTCTAAATTTAGGAACTATGCCTTCCCTCGTTACCTTAAATACACTGTCATGGACTTCTTGGTCGATATACTGTATCTTACTAGTCGGCAGCATTTTGTGAAGACCCTGTAACACAACTCCACGCCTCTGATCGACGTTTGGGTTCGTGACATCCCCCATGCCCTACAATTTCTAGAAAGGAAACACTGCGTTGAATGTTTTTCGTGACAAAATGCGAGGGGACAACCAAATAAACAACCTTATCCTCTTCAAAATACTCTCCATTACAACTGGTGCTTCCACTGTTCGAAACATTTTTTGTAGTCATCCTTAGAAAAGGCTGACAGCTCCTCCCTCGTTTTCTTCTTAACTTCCTCAACGTTGTGAAATCAGCGTCCTTTCATGCCCCTTTTCATGCGTGGAAATACGGAAAAGTCGCACGGAGTCAGGTCAGGCGAGTAAGGTGCGTGGGGTAGCGCAACCATGCTATTTTTAGCCAAAAACTGTGTGGGCAGGTGCGTTTTCGTGGTGGAAGTAGCAGTCTCCTGTCTGCCACAAATCTGGTCTTTTTCTTGATAGTTTCACCAGCATTTTCACCGAGTAGAAAACAAAATTTCACAGCTGCACGTTGATCACTTAAACTTCCCATCATAAAAAAAAGGAAACAATCACTGCACATGAACAGAACAAGCGAGGTCGACAACACAACACAGGCGGTGCTATACTGGCAATGAGGTGCGCTATACACGCCTAGCGGAATAAATGCGTACTACACAAGCTTCGCCCACGGTAATGTTATTCCGATTATTTTTGGGTACCCCTTCGTACCTGTGTGAGTGTACCTTTTCTGCTCTCACACAATCGAAAACGAAGTGCAGAAACAAAGCTGATGTGGAGGCTGATCTTCGGTTCGAGTGACTACGCTTGTAAAACGCTTTGTCATTGGAAAACAGATCATCCGTCTGACAACTCTAGCAAGGTAATTCTCTTACGTAACTTTTCAGATTGATACTGTTGTAATTATTGTTTGGTAATATCGATGCATATATAAGGTATCTTTATGTAAATGAAGATAAATTTATATTCAAAGGAATAAAATTAAACGTGGTAACATTACAAAATTATGTATTTTGTTCACTGAATTCTGAATTGCGTTATGTGGCTAGGGGTGTCCTTGGACTTGAATACGATATGTTGAGTAGGCCTCAGACATAAAACGATTGGAAAACCCTGCATCAAGGCAATCAACAAAAGTATAGCGTTTATATTTTCAGCGTAAGATCCCTTGTGAGACTTTTCTCGGGATTCTCGTCTGAGCTAATCTTCATATCTGGATGGGATGGTGCGCTGATTTATATCATAGCTCGTTACAGATAATTCTTATTATCATCATCCTTGAAATATTGCTCCCGTGATTTATTACATCTCCGAATAACGACATTAATCCTTATCCTCCAGGCCATTCTCTCTTCCACATTTTTCTTCTCCTTTCTTTTAATAAAATTTTAAAGCTTCTTTCAGCTTATAACTAGGTTCTGTAGATTATTAGAAGCTGCTCCTCAAATACACTAAGGTGTGGCCGACCTAAATATTCCCTAATAAACGTCCGCGTGCACCTTGATTAATCTCTGAAATGGAAGATAAGCTCCTACTACGGCATTAACTTACCGGTATTTAATTAAAATGAAAATTTAAAACGCGGTGTATATTATAACAAGTTTGTTTCTTAAATTAGATATACACTGCAATTGCCGCAGGTGCAATTTCATTTACCAAAGGATGTAAAGTCGAAGTGGATTATAACGCCTGTATCGATGTTGTTATGGAGCGGTACTTTGGGTTGCATATCCTTTAGGTGGCGCTGAAAGTTTGCTGAATACAAAAGCTTCATTTAACTTGTACATAACATTTATAACATCAGGCGTGTATTAACAATTCTGGAGAATATTAATAGACCACGATAAAATGGATCGGGACAATCAAAATAATGAACGTAACCAATATCTAAACAAGGATTGCGACCCACATAAATCTAAACGAGCCCCACGTCGTCCTGTCCTGAAACCCACATCTTGTAGTGGCCACGAAACTTTAATATTCATCAAGAAATGGATGCTGATTTTTACAAGAATACAACTGTCGATTGTCGTTCGAGAGTAAAAATGAGACCAAGCAGAACGACCTTGCAGATTCCCACCTGATTGGTTGTGGTAGGAAAACTACAGTAAGTTCCTCCAGGTAAAACTAGCACCTTCCTATCGCTTCTGCACGAGTTGTGCTGAAGGTTCTGCATTTTAATCTAGATCTTCAAATCAGCTATTTCCGCGTACGCTTACTTAATATTTAGGAAACTTTTCCAATAGAGAAGCACAACCTGTGACAATAAAGTTCGGTGAATGAAGTCAGAACGGTCAATCCGGCAACAATGGCGACACACAACGCTGCACCTGCGTAGTAGCAGGTCTTGACCATCTGCTCTCAACGTTGTTCAGTTGAGCATCGTGTGTGTGCCGTGCAAGACCTGTTTGACACAGTGCGTGTTCAGTGCGTTGGTTCTGAACTGCGAACAGGAACATGAACGACAAAAAGATCAATGTACAGTTTTGTTTTGAGTTTGGCAAGACACCGAAAGATACGCATGCGATGCTCGTGCGTGTTTATGAAGATCAAGCACTGTCCTTGAAGTGTGTGTACGAGTGGATCGCCCCTTTTCGAGAAGGCCGGAAAAGTGTTTCTGAAAACCCCCGCAGCGGAGAACCGGCGACCGCCGTCAGTGACGAAAACATTGAGAAGGTGAGGACATTAATTACGAACGACCAGCTATTAACTGTGCGCATGTTAGCGGATGAATTGCAGATTAACTGTGAATCCGTGCGACAAATCGTTACCCAGAAGTTAGGGAAGATGAAAACGTGTTCCCGTCTAGTGCTACATCACTTCACGTTTAGAGGCTTCACCGGATTTTGTCGAAACGGCGGATGCGACACCAAATTTCTTGAACTGTATTGTCACTGAGGATGAAACCTGGTGTCTCGGGTACGACCCTGCAACGAAACGGCAAAGCATGGAATGGCGTTCTCCGGGATCCCCTCGTCGGAAAAAGGTAAGAGCCGGAAAGTCACGCATCGAACTTGCTTTGAAAGGAAAGAGATTTGACGATATCCTGACATCCAACGAAACGTGACGAGGCTTTTGAACGCCATCCCAAAGGAAGCCTTCTTGCAAAGTTTCCAGGACATGTATCACCGATCTGAGCAGTACATAGTTATCGGAGAGGACCATTTCGAAGAACAGTAAGGTCACTGTCGTGCATTGTTCATCTGTGTTGATAGTACAGGACTATTCATCGAACTTTGTCACAGGTTGTAATTTCAGGGAGTTAAACACAACAATGTTAATCATGGGAACAACTCAGACAACTTCAGTAATTATTTCACCATTCGAAAGCGTATTTCTTCAACACTGCTTTAGGCTTTATACTGACATAGCATAAATCATAGAATAGAGGTCCAAGTATCGTAACCTCCTGTGGGTGGGGGGCGCAGATGAAAACTACACCCACCATATAACCTGCCTGTCGTACAAGGCGACTAAAAGGGCGAGAAAGGAATGATGAGACTACTTTTTATTAGTACCATTACGTGAGGAATAGCATAGATCGACGTTACTTGCGATTAATACCACATTGTGTGGAACACATTGGGTACAGGAGATTGCGCCACTAGCCCAATAAACAATGTTCTCTCTCGGAAACTCCTCGGAATAGGCCACATGTCCATATGAAGATTTTTGCTTCAAATAATCCTTCCTGTCATATCCCAGAATATTGACAATTCCTCCTGGGACACTCTGTTTAGTTGTGCTGGTTTATCAGTGGAGCAGGGAATTGTTAAAACGTAGATCATGTCGGAAAATAATTTTCTGTCAAGGAACCGCCTGCCTGAACACAGGCCTGCGCTAGTCTTCGCAATGAATGCCGAAAAGGCTCAAAAACACCAGGTGTAATGCGAGCTGCGTGGCAGGATACCACAATGTGGGCACTCAGAGTTTGTTCCTCACGAGAACAGTCGAATACACGACAAACATTACATGTTCCCAATGATAAAAATCTGGAGAGTGTGGTGGCCCAAAAAATTGGTAACTCTGCAATTACTGATTTCGGGACCCATGTCGTCATATGCTTTTTTTCTTCTCTATATGAGGAGTGCTTTCCTGAATTTTACCAGTCGATTCTATGCAGTAAATCTAATTTAAATTGTTGACCGCTAAATTATCAAACATTGGCCACAAACTATACAACTACTTTCAAGTAAATGGAATGTTGGATGAAGCTACCTTGTTCAGTGTGGAGCGCGTATTCTTGCAAGGAGAATAGATTACCTCTCAAACAAACAGAGTGAGAGAGAGGCCGCTGAAAGGAGACAAGTTTGGAAGGAGAGCATTCACTCGATCTGGTAAAGTAGATGGGAGGACAGCTAAGCTATCGAATTGTTTTCAGGCTGGCTTGTCGCGTCGAAATGTAAATACGGCCGCTGAGTAAAGATGGAGTGCAGGCAATTCGCGGTAGTAGGATCGCTTTCCCTGCCCCCAACATGGTCGACGTTCTAGCGAGATGGAAGGTAAAGAACTGTACACGAACTACTAAAGGAAATTGATCCTTCTCCCTTACCAGGGGATTACTAATATTATACGGCGTCAGAGAATTATCACCGTTATTCTTCTTAAAGGGGTGTAGTAGCCGAATGACATCACTGCTGGTTTCTCCCCAAAGTAGTTTTGGTTCGAATTAAGTGTGTGTGGAGATTTTAAAACGAAAGGTAATATGTGTGTGATTCGGATTCAAAGTAAACCTGATTTTTCCATGACTATGATCACAATATATCCAGTCGTAAAACACAGTAAGCTTGATATTTTCTTTACGTGAACATTTGATTTGTGTAAATTTACGTAATGACAATTTACGGCAAAATTTCAGTTCTGTACCTGTGGGCTAAACCAACGCAAATCACAATTTATGAAACTTAGAGCCGTATAAACATAAATCAACTATCATTTTATTTGTATGGCAATAAAATAATAATTAACTCTTTTAAGTGTAAATTATACTAGTGAACGTTTTCAGCGATGAAAATTACAAAAATATATCAAGAACAATGACGGAACATTTATTGCCTAAGTCACATTGCAGCAAAAATTCTCTTCAACTGACTTTCTTTCATCTCTCCGTAAAATGACAAATGTGACTTACATTGGTTCAGCTCTCAGGTACAGAGTTAGTGCACTACTCTTGCAGTCGAGACATCAAGGCGCGATTGCACTGCCTTTTGTTTCTTTCTCGCCGACTTCTCGCGGCCGGCGTGACTGTGCGGTGTATACGGCTGTCAAATGTTGAATTTTAATTTATCACTCGGACTAGTGACAAAGAAACTCGTGCAGATTGGTTATGTCCGATTAGTGACAAAACCATTGGTCTCGATCGGTTTACTCCAGCTAGTGGCAAAACCATTGGTCTGAATTGGTTAGGTCCGGCTAGTGGCAAAACCACTGGCCTGGATTGGTTAGGCCCAGCTAGTGGCAAAACCACTGACCTGAATTGGTTAGGTCCGGCTAGTAGCAAAACCATTGGTCTGGCTGGATTGCTTAGATCCGACTAGTGGCAAAACTATTGGTCTAAATTGGCTAGATCCGGCTAGTGGCAAAACTATTGGTCTGGATTGGTTAGTGTCAAAACCATTGGTCTGGATTGGTTAGGTCCGACTAGTAACAAAGTCACTAGTCTGGATTGGTAAGGTCCGGTTAGTGATAAAATCATTGGACTGTGATCAAGCAAAGGGGGTTCTACCTTGTTCTACCTTGAATGGCTTCTTCCTTAACACCAATTAATTGTACGTCATCATTTACTACTACTACTACTACTACTACTACTACTACTACTACTACCACCCAATTTTTGTGGTTTTTCAGGAACAGTGCTTGGTTTAGGAGTTTCTACACCGTATGAGTCAGCCGCGCCTGACGGTTTATGCTGTTAGGCATCCCACCGAACGTCACTGGTGTCGTTATGGTTTATTCTCCATTGTCGTATACCAAGCAACAATCGCCTTTAAACGTGTGTGCATTTGTGAAACGGAAGTAGTCTAGTAGGCTTTCTAGAAACCTAGAAACCTAGAAACCTACTCGCTGGAGTCGCCCTGGTGTCATAGGTTAATTGCGGTGCAGTTAATACAGCTGCGTTTGGTAGGTGGGTTCGAATCCCACTTGGGCCTATAAATTTCATTCGCATTTCATACTTCTAGAATCATCCACAGGACCAATGTATCCGAATGCCTTCACGTCGTGGGTTATTTATTAATTTAATTATTTATTTATCTATTTTGGCACTGTTCTACGCCATTAGAGCTGCTTATGTGTAAGTTGTATAAGCAGGACTGGACAAGGATAGAATGGTTGGGGGTTTGAAACCGCTTGACTGAGCAACAGCCTGTTAGCGCAGTAAATATTCGAACAGATGGCCTTCTGCAGTAATGCACGTTTTAGCACGCCGTTGAACTGCCATGCAGGCTCTTTGTAGTAGTGTAGGCGTTACGGATTAACAGACTTCCGTAATAAGGTTTCGAAGCCTTTCAGAATTGTCCGGCTGCTGAGCGTATATTACATCCTTCAAATAGCTCCATACGAAGAAGTCCAGTGGCGTCAAATCAGAAGATCTAGCAGGCCAGGTGACAGGGCCTCCCCTTCCCATTCATCGACCGGGATATGTAACATTCAGGTAGTTGCAAACATTTGCTGACATGTGAGGGGGAGCTCCGTCGTGTTGATACCACGTGGTTACACGCTCACCCAGGGGTACATTCTCTAGCAGCAATGATAGTTGGTCTTGAAGAAACTGTAGGTACCGGCCTCCTGAGAAATGATCCTCAAAGGAATACGGTCCAATTAGGTGATCACCCAGTATTCTACACCCAGACATATACTCCTCATCGTGCCTGAAATGCTGCCTGTCTTACCAAGTGGGGATTTTCAACACTTCAGTAGTACATATTATGACGATTCACAGAGCCATTATTATGAAATCGTGCTCATCCGAAAATAAAATGTGAGATACAAACGCTGGATAATTTTCCACTTACGTCAGTATCCACGCACAGAAATCAACATGAGTTTCGAAATCCCGTCCGTGGAGTTCTTGATGAGTTGAAAGTGATACGGACGATAAAACTGGAATGCAATATCCTTACTACAGAAGACTGGCTGATGTTGGCCTGTTGTGCTATTTCCCGAGTACTCGTGTATGGATTCTCCCGGAAAGTGTCCAAAACCATCTCAGAAGTTTGACCGTACGTAAGTGGTTCCTCTCTAACAGGACCTGTTCGGGAAAGTGACGAAGTTATACGCAACGTCGCTCTACCCTCCTAAACGTATTTGCGTTTAGTTGTTGTCTGTGAGGAAATCTTTCCTGGTACAAACGCTGTGCTTCCTGTTCGTTCTGTCTTGCTTCGCTGTAGATGAAGAGCATGTCAACATACTCATCTTCTGAGTACATAGCGAAGAAATGACCAGGACTGCTAGGCTACACCAAGTGTCAGGCCACTACATATTCAACATGAATACTATTGGTCGATTGTGGCACGGATGGCCTCTTATCTCATCCTCAAAGATTAAAATAACAATAAACATATTTATCGCTCGTAGTATTCGAACCCACCTACCAACGCAACATGCGCCAACACGTGTGTGGTTAGTCCACTACACCGCGGTTACTGTTGCCTCCAGTTTATCAGAAAGCCTACTTGGTGTAAAACTACGTCCTGCTTCACAGACTCACACACGTTCTCCATCAGTATGCCATCGCTTTTAGCAATAATTTCATAACCAATCGAAAGCTTATAATATGCACGTACATTTTACATAACCCTTTGACAGTTTAATGTATTGTGTAAATACCTGTCGCATACATGTTCTTGCAAAATTCGTGCAGTCATGACGCAGTAAGTGATTTGAAGGCGACTGTAGGTTAGTATACGGCAAAGGAAAATCGACCATCAGCCCACTGACGTTCATTGGGATGCCTAAAAGCAGAAACGTCAGGCGCGGCTGACTCACCCGGTACAAATCATCGTAAAAGTTTTATCACCTCTTCAAGATTGTACCTGTCAATTTCTTTTGTGCTATGGTAGATTTCCTGAAGGGTTCTCTTCCATCCAAAATCAGTTTCCTCATTTTGCTTCTAGGATTTTACTGAAGACATTTTCTTTTGTTTTTCGAATATTTTTACTTGCGAGCTTCCGGCAATTATGGCAGTTTTGTGTGTGCAAAGTTTGTGTTCTGTGAAGTAGATTTTGATGCGTGTTCCGTGTGACTTTGTCCGTTTACTTGTGATTTTTTAACTTTATTTTCTGATTTATCCCTACTGATTTGGTCTAGATACTTCAATATACCTACTTGGGAGAGATTTTTCCTAATTTAATACTTAATGATTGCCTGTTGAATCCTTATTTAGTTCGTTCCATGAATTGCATTTTTCCCTATATAATTTAGAGTCCTGTTTTGACGCTAATTCCATGATTTTCTTGTACATATTGGATTGCATATGTCTATTGGTGGAGAGAACTGTAATTATGGGAATTTTTCGCTTTGCAGTGACTTGGCTGTTTTTCCCTCCGCATTACTTTATCGCGACGCAAAACTTAATTAATTTTTCGGAGTTGTGCAGTGTGTTTCTCTCATTAATCAGAGAGGGAATTGACAGGGCATCAGTTTAAAAATTATTCATTCTTAGAACTTGTCTGCAACTACTGTTTATCAGAAGTTCACCCTCGACATCCCGTTACTTCTGGGTTTCGATAACTTTTTCTATTTAATTAATTAAAGAATTACTCCCCTTCTCCATTCTACGGTAGTGAAATTAATAACTCACTCGCGTTTTCTTGAATTTCCAACTCTTATCTAAGATACCGTAAAATGAATACAAGCTAGAATATCTTTTTTGATAGAGAAAATACTTCATACCTGAAGGCTTTGTCAGTTATATGTATTAGAATCAATAAGTACGGGGACTGACCGTCTAGTGTCACTGTGGTGCACTATAGCGGAGAGTTTGCACCATAGGATGTTCCCGTGACAGTTCTTCGCTAGTTCCAGCAAGAGGCAGTTGCGTGCAAACAGTGTATGTGGAACTACGGTCTCTGCTGTGATAGTTAGGTCAATGCCAGCGGCGGAACTCCAGAATGTCATAGTTAAGGAACGGCAAATTTCTAGTTCAGCCAAAAATTAGGCAAATCCGCTAGCGAAACGTTTGAGATGATCAGGTCGAAATCACCCGGATCACCACGACGGGAAAAAGACGCGAAGGGACAGGTCAAAAGTGTATGAGATCCCTGAACTGTTAGCGCCAGCTCAAGAACATATTGACTGTAGTACGTACATAGCTGTACAATTGCCTACAATTTAGGCGCCAGCCCACGAACGTCTTGACTCCAGTACTAGATTGAAGATTTAGCAATGTAATAAACGTTCTCCCCACAATAATATCTATATCCTTTGATGCCATGGTTGACGACCCCATGGAATAAGTTTTCTCACATTGTGTTTCCCTTATCAGGCTTGCTGCATCGTTAATGTCAAAACACTGACCGTGGTTCCACCTCCAGGATACTCTATTCCACCGATGTCGTCCTTTACATTCCGGGTGTTTAGGCATTCATAGGTTAGAATGCAAACTTACTGAAGCCAGTAACAAGTATACTCTAGTGTGGACAGCTATTCTACCCTGAAATTTGTATAAACGTTAGGGGCCCCGCGTATTGAAACTCCTCGAAGTTATGTTGCTGTCGCGACATTACGGACGATCGGGAAAAACTATTCACTTCTTCGAGAGCTCGGATATTTATGCAGTAACAGGTTAGAATGTAAACTTACTGAAGTGTACTCTAATCTGCACAGCGGTTATGCTAAGAGTTTTGCATAAATGGTAGGAGTTTGGCCCTTCAGGAAACCCCTAGAATTTATGCTACTCTCACTGCATTCCGAAAGGGCGGCCTAGACGACACATCCTAATAACCAAATCAGTTTGCATTCTAACCTATTACTGCCTAAACATCCAAGCTCTGATTTTATTAAACAAACTAATTGAATCCGTCATTTAAAGAAATCTTATTCAGGATTGGACAAGCAAAAAATATGTTCAATACCATGAGGACCTTATACACCAGCCGAGAACTCAACCTTCAGCTCAGAGTTCGAATGCTACGTTGTTATGTCTTTCCTGTCCTTCTGTATGGTTTCGAAGGGTGGACGCTTAGCCCTTTATTGGAGAAGCGAACTGAATCTTTTGAAATTTACTTATACAGAAGAATACTCCGAAAATCTTGGGTAGAAAAGAAAACAAATGAAGAAGTCCTCAACATCTCGAACAAGAAGAAAGAGCTTCTCATAACCATCAAGGAGCGTAAGCTCAGCTACCTCGGGCACATCATGAGAGGTGAACGATACGAACTTCCTCGCTGAAAGATTTGCGGCGGTGGTATGGACATACGTCGATAGAAATCTTCCGTGCTGCCGTTTCGCATGTAATCATAATCAATTGGCTCGCCAATCTTCGGAGGGAGACGGCGTCATAAGAAGAAGATATGTCCACTTTTTCAAATGCATGTTTTGTCATATTCTTGTAGTTAAAATATAAACGCGTTGATCCACGAAAAAAATCAGTGTTGCCAAGTAATTCTTTTGAAAGAAACATAGGTGGGAAAGACAAAAATAGCTTTCAAGATCTCTGTGTAAAATGAATTTCAATATTATTGTACATCACCCGGAGTTATAACAGTGGATCTCCAGCCTCCCACAAATGTCACACATTTTCTTTGTCTAAGCCAACTGGACTTCGTCCCGCTTTACCGGCACTAGTAGACTTTCAAGCCTATCAAGGAAAACTTTCCGTTAATACTAAGGAGAGAAATCACAAAGAAATTGATACAGTATATTGGTGACGAACATACCAGTTTCTACTATGGCATTGTAAACAACTGGCCAACTACTGAGCATAAAGCACTGCAAGAAGAAACATTCTGATGCTCTTACAATGAAGCTATTGAAAGTTCTCGTTCTTTATTCTTAAAGTATAGGAGTATTAATTGTAATATCTGTAAGTTAGTTCCCAAAGAGTAATATCAAATTTATTGAAAAAGATAATATCTTGTAAGATGTAATTAACAAAATTACTGGCTTTATCAAAATAACTCATTGCATTGTTTAGGACCCTTTTGTAATTCTCTGATTTCTAAATACTATAGGTCGACTGAAAAGAGACGATGTAATGATAAAATATAATCAAAAACAAAATTATAAGGACGCGGATGAAATGCGTGTGTTTAATTTCGAAGAAAATTTAATTCACTTGATCAAAGGGTACATCTCCAGAAAACAAAGACTGTTTGTTTGCCCTTTGGGAATGGAGTCTGAAATCCGTATAATGGGAATAAAAAGCCATTTACTAGTTACATACATTGCCAAATGCAGCTTTGATATCTTAACTCATTCAAAATGTATTCATTTTTGTTTCTCTTGTAAAATTTACTTTTGTGTACATGTCCACATTTCCAAATGGTCGACCAAATGTAGTGTCCTTCCCGGTATGATCTCCCCCTTTAATAGTTTCGAGATTCTGTGGACTTCCTTCCCATTTCCTGTTTTAACTTCAGATTCTGCATTAAGATCTCTCACTGGCATATGAAGACCTGAAAAATAGTTTTAAATTCGTACAGTCCTGGGAATCGAGATTAGATCAGTCGTACGATGACGTATTATGCGAGAACAGCGGAGGCAGATACATATCGATCACATCGACTTCGCATTTACACATACTGGTTGGTCAATGTTCAGCCATGTGATATAGAGACATAGGTTGATGTAGGCCCGCACGACTGTCGACTGGTCCCACTTGCTACTTGATGAGATTACCACGCCCCGAGGACCCCAGTAAGTGAAACTGAATTGATGCGCATGGAAAGCTGCTAAATAACGCATGGCAATGGTCATCCGCCAGTCACATAGCAATACCACTTCTTGGACTCCATAGCTTGCAATTATCATATTACAAATATTATTTTTACAACTGCATTAGGTTCTGTACTTTATTTATATAAACGTCGAAGGATGGATAGGAAAGAAGTCCACGTTTCTGAAATATATAAGTCTGGGGAAGAAACTCAACAGTTCAAACGTATCAAGACTTGTGACTATCTGAGTGCAACATCAGCCGCAACAAGACAGAATATGCAATGTTAAAGGTAGATTGATAAATCAGTAACCCTATCCCAGCGCAAAACTATTTAGTTGATATTTTTGGTTCTTAAATAAATCTTTTGGAATGAAGACATTGTCTATAAAAGAGGGGAAAGCACTAAAATAATTTGCTGTGTCGCATGTTCTGGAAAGGTCCCAGCACAGTATTGCTGCATGGGGTTTGAGTAGTATATCCCCGTCATTTGAACAAAAGTATAATCAAAGCAGGGGTTTAAGTAGTGCTAGGTTAGAATGCAAACTATTTTGACTATTAAGAAGTGTCGTCTAGGTCGCTCGTTCTTAATGTAGTGTGAGTAACATACATTCTGGGGGTTTGGATGCGGCGAACTCCTAATATATAGGCAAAACTCATAACATAATCGTTGTGCAGATTAGGCTATACTCGGTAATCGCTTCAGTTAGTTTGCATTCTAACCTATTACTGCATAAAAATCAGGGCCGTAAGTAAATTATTTCAACAAGACCTTGAAGCATTAAACTATTTAAAAAAGTGCTTCGAGCAAACGAGAGATTTAATTCAAATGACTAATTTATTGGGATCAGTATTGTTCTGATTTTGTACAGTAAAACGTTTGCAATTTTATACTTGGCGGATACAATGGAAAATATTATGCTAGTTTCATCACCATTTTGTCTGTTAGCTGTTAAAAGCCTGTCCTATAAACAGCCAGCAGCAATGCAAATTCGTGGACTTCGCATTCCTTTGTTTTGTTTTCCAGTTTTCAGCGCCTGGTTCCTTTGTCTGCAGTACAGATCCCGCTATTTCCTTCCCCCTCTAGAGTATACATCACGCTAATCAGGTGTTTTTTGTTGGCTGCATGAAATAGGGGTAGCGCTCCTTATCTTGCCACTTGTTGGAGGTGGCCGATGACTAATGAGCCCAGCCTGGAGAACAATTAGCCACGTTATTTATAGCACTTCTTGCCTGTAAACACAATATACGAGGATGAAGAAGATCAACTGTCACACAGTGTTGAAGTGTGCACAGTACGGCGTGACTGACGGATTATTATTCTTTTAAATGAAGGTTGCAGATCCTCAAGAGTTAGTTTTATACGTAGTAGAGTCGTTGAGTTCGTGGACAGGCCACCTAGTGCTGCTGTGGTGCACTACAGCGGAGAGTTTGCCGTTCTTCGCTAGTTCCAAAAAGAGGCAGTTGCGGCATACAGTATAAGCAGAACTGCGGTCTCTCGTGTGCAGAGTAGTTGAATGTCGGCGGCGGTACTTGGGAATATCATAGTTTGAACAACGGTAAAATTTCAAGTTATTCCAAAATTAGGAAATTCCGATAGCGAAACGTTTGCGATGATCAAGGCGAAATTGGCCGGATTATCACGACGTGAAAAGCCGCGAAAAGACTGTCATCCTTGAACTGTTAGCGCCAGTCCACGAACACATTGACTGTAGTACGTACATAAGTGTACGCCGTGTTGCCTACACTGGAGGTGTCAGTCCACAAACATATTGTCTGGAGTAGTATATCATATTACTAAGGAAGGGACCAGGATAGTGCTGAGTGGAATCGAAAGGAAATAAGAGGCGAATACCGGA
This sequence comes from Anabrus simplex, assembly GCF_040414725.1. Classification (NCBI taxonomy): domain Eukaryota; kingdom Metazoa; phylum Arthropoda; class Insecta; order Orthoptera; family Tettigoniidae; genus Anabrus; species Anabrus simplex. The sequence continues at coordinate 91,328,672 of NC_090277.1, read as the reverse complement.
GATGATCAGTTTGGTTGCAGGAAGGTAAGAGGAACCAGAGTCTCAATTGGATGTCTAAGAATGATTGCAGAAGGTATGTTGGAAGTGAACAGGGGGATTTAAATAAATAAAGATATATGTGTGTGTGTCATTGAAATACCTTACCTAATATGGTAATGTGGAAAACACATTCTAGAGGTTTCGATTGCGAAACTCAGCGATTTCGTGATCGAAGCCTCCACGTGGCAAATACAGGGTGATACAAAAGATGGGTTACAACAAACATACTACCGGAGATCTCCAGTCCCCAAAATCCAAGTTTTTCGAACACTCATAATGATTAAATATCAATTATCTCTCCTGTGAGTCCTGACATTTCTTTAAATCCACAAAAATTCACAACAAATAAAACATATATTTCATCAACTTCGTCGCAAATGTCTTAATTCTTGCGATGGCAATTCTACCACAAATCTACATAATTAGAGAACCAAACAAACAAATATTTAATTGAATTCTCCGAAAATGTCTAAGAGTTCCTTATTTTTTTCAATGACGATTTCATGACAAATTTTTAGTATAATGTCAAGAATTAAATGATTATATCCACTTTATGAACTCACCACCGGCGACAAGTTAAGACTGGTAAAAGTGTCGTATAAGAATCAGAAAGAGATAGCTTTGAAGAAAATGAAACAGAAGAAGTAGGTATCGGAATAGGAGTGAGACTGATATGTTGCATATCACCGGTGCTGTCAATGTATATGCTGAAAAACTCTTACAGAATGTGAAGGAGTGGGAAAAGACTTCGGAATGAAGAACAAGACTAAGGTGATGAGGAAAATGGGAATCTGCTTTTAATATATCCCTACAGGGAAAGAAATCGGAACACGCAAAATCATTCAGATATTTGGGAAGTGTTTTAACATGAAATGGAAACTGTACAGAAGAAATAAGAAGAATTTCCACGAGAAAAGTGAAAGGGATTTTGACGTCTAAGGTAATCCCTATTCATTTAAGAAAGAGGATCGTAAAGTGCTTTGCACAGGGTATGGTATGATTCCTCACTCCAAATCACTCGCTTCCAGTCATCCACTATCCAGTGGTGTCGGACTTTACACCACCTCAATGGTGGCTAAGCATAGACTACAGAAATGTTTGTCTTATGAGCAGCAGCTTGACCATTGTACTCTATTCCCTTTAACTCCCGACGAACAGTCATTGTACTGGCTGGACTGCTGGTAGCACTTTGGAATCCACGAGTAATTCCTTCCACTGATTTCTTGCAATTCTTTGCAACCACACTCCGCTATGCTCGACGGTCATTAAATGAGATCTACCTGGTCTTGGTTTAGATGCGGTTGTTCCTTCGCGTCTGCCCTTCGCAATCACCGTTACCAACAGTCGACTTCGGCAGCTTTGGAAGGGTTGAAGTGTCCCTGATGGATTTGTTACTCAGGTGACATCCAATGACTAGTCCGCGTTCAAAGTCACTGAGCTCTCCTGACGGACATATTCAGCTGTTTTGCTTCTCTACTGACAACACAATACTTCCTGCCTCCCTTTATACTGGCCTCTTATGACATCTAGAATACAATTCCACATTACATAGGGGTGTCCGAATGCTTGTTGATTATGCTGCTTGTTGTTTAAAGGGGCCTAGCATCTAAGGTCATCGGCCCAGTCTACTTGTTAGTCACTTCAATAAATTTGAATTCGAAACTGTAAATGTAACATAGTAAATTCCGGAATAGAATAAAACAGACAGAATATGACGAAGTATGATAGAGTCCATGGTGTTCTCGCAATAACTGCCGCAAATAATGTATAGTCAACCATGAAAGAGGAGGTGAGGTAAAAAGCATAATACATAACTAAATATAGATCAAATTCTACTAAATCTGACAGTCCAAAACGAACAAGGGTGAGAAACATCTACGCTATATCTCAACAAAAATGGATTTGAATTATATAAGCATTATCCACAGAATCCGGAATTTTAGAGAGTAACAGGTTAGAAAGCAAATTTTTAGGAGAGAGTAACAATTATATTCTAACCCTCACAACGGTTCTGCTATAAGATTTGCTTAAACATTAGGAGTACGGCCTATTAGTAACCCCAGAATTTATGTTACTCACACTACATTACGGAAGAGAGAGCTAGACGACACTAAGAGACAAAGTAGTTTACATTCTACCGCATTACTGCTTTGTTTGTGATATCTGAAGCCATCTCTTTCCAATTTCGACTCAGTTACATTTATAACTATCCTTTTTAATAAATAAATGTATAAGCTATCTTAAAAAGGAAAATTGTGATAACAAATATACCTGGAAAAAGAAACGACTTAATTACAGGTAATAGAGGCGCGCGGTTGTGAGCTTGCATCCGGGAGATAGTAGGTTCGAATCCCACTATCGGCAGCCCTGAAGATGGTTTTCCGTGGTTTCCCATTTTCACACCAGGCAAATGCTGGGGCTGTACCTTAATTAAGGCCACGGCCGTTTCCTTCCAACTCCTAGGCCTTTCCTATCCCATCGTCGCCATAAGACCTATCTGTGTCGGTGCGACGTAAAGCCCCTAGCAAAAAAAAAAAAATTACAGGTAAAACGACATGTTTCGTTCGTAAAAGAACATTATCGGTTCTAACAAATTATACTAAAAATACTTAGGACTACATATAAGCATTTATATTTAAATCCCTATAAACTTGAAATTTTGAACTTAATGAACTCCTTACTTCTTTCCAATCCAGCATAGAAACATGTCATTCTATCTTAATTAAGTTGTTTCTTTTTCATGTATAATTCTCTTACCATGCATTCAAAAATTAATTTAGGCACACTGAAGAAATAAACAGTAAAAAATTCACCTATTATAGCACCAACATCCCGGCTTTAGTTATCACTAGAGCCCGGATGTTTAGGCTGTAATAGGTTAGAATGCAAACATACTAAAGGAAATAAGTGTAGGCTACCCGGACGACAGTTGTGCTTTGTGGCTTGCATGCATAATAGGGCACTATCCCATTAACACCCCTACAATTTGTTATTTTCGCTACACTACCGTGTTGAAACACCGGATCCCGTGAGATCTCCGAAGTTAAGCAACGTTGGGCGTGGTCAGGAGTTGGATGGGTTGCCACGCGCTGTTGGTTGGGGGTAAGGGAATGGAGGAGCGGAAAGGAACTGGCCACCCTACCGCACGTAAAAACCGGCTCAGGAACACCTCTGCGGAGGTTCGGACCTGCCTTCGGGCAGAATAACCCTTACTTCGCTACACTATGGAAGAGAGGGAAGATGACACCTCCTACCAGGTAAGTTGATTTGCATTCTAAGGTAGTACTGCCTAAACGCCCCGGCTCTATTTACCATCATTTTAAAATATTGTTCACATCTTCCGAATATTTTACATGGTATTAAAACATATCAATTACATGGATATTCATAACCTGTGTAGAGAACAAAACTTTTAGCGTGGAAATACACCGTTTTGTTTTCACAATTTAAACTCCTTGCTCTGCATTCCATCAATATGGTGGATTTATGTGAGAAAAATTGTTACTTCTGTGATATGCGGTCAAATGTTTCATTGTGTTATTCTGCACTTAGATCAGGTAAAAAGATAGTGATAACTGGAAAACTTTAAAATTGTGAGAATAGACAGCTGTTGACTGCTTGAAATTTTTCTTATTTTCTTATATCGAGTTGGTCATTAATAGACCTTAGATTTTTATGCATTAATACCTTTTATTATTGATATTTGTTTTACGTCGCACCGACACAGATAGGTCTTATGGCGACGATGGGGTAGGAAAGACTTGGGAGTGGGTAGGAACCGGCCGTAGCCTAAATTACGGTACAGCCCCAGCATTTGCCTGGTGTGAAAATACGAAACCACGGACAACCATCTTCAGGTCTGCCAACAGTGGGGTTCGAACCCACTATCTACCGGATGCAAGCTCACAGCTCCGCGCCCCTAATCGTACGGCCAACTCGTTATTAGGGGATGTCAGTCAATCAATCAATCAATCAATCAATCAATACTGATCTGCATTTAGGGCAGTCGCCCAGGTGGCAGATTCTATGTCTGTTATTTTCCTAGTCTTTTCTTAAATGATTTCAAAGAAATTGGAAATTTATTGAACATCTCTCTTGGTAAGTTATTCCAATCCCTAACTCCCCTTCCTATAAATGAATATTTGGCCCAGTTTGTCCTCTTGAATTCCAACTTTATCTTCATATTGTGATCTTACCTACTTTTAAAGACGCCACTCAAACTTATTCGTCTACTAATGCCATTCCACGCCATCTCTCCGCTGACAGCTCGAAACATACCACTTAGTCGAGCAGCTCGTGTTCTTTCTTCCAAGTCTTCCCAGCCCGAACTTTGCATAATTTTTGTAACGCTGCTCTTTTGCCAGAAATTTCTCAGAACAAATCGAGCTGCTTTCCTTTGGATTTTTCCCAGTTCTTGGATCAGGTAATCGTGGTGAGGGTCCCATACACTGGAACCATACAGTAGTTGGGTCCGGACTTCCCCTGCTGTTTATGCAAATCTCATAGCATAACCTTGTTACCCGCATCCATACATTTGCATTCTAAACTATTACGGTATAAAAAGTCAGGCTATAGTCTTTAATCTCAAAATGTCTGATAAATCCTACCTTATTCCATAACCTGTCCTTTTGTTACTGAAGAAAATATGCATGTGTGAATAATTTTAAATTAACTGAGTGTACTGGCTGGGCATGATCACTATTCGCGACACGTATCGCAAGTAAATTAGGTCAGTTATCAAATTGGTGGAAGTGAGGGGTGGGAGCGATGACTAGCTGGCCAGTTATTGATGTGCTGTGGTTTTAGTGATGGGCCACACGTCACCATTCTGTTTTGATAGCTGGTAAACCGCTGACAACCATGCGGTTCGTCACCGAACAAAAATCTCGTGTACTTACTAACACAATATATTTAGCGCCGGATTTGACGTGTTGTTAAAGACAGGGTTTCAAATTTTGTTGCTTCCTGAGAGGTCTGGATGAAAGAAAACTGGACCTACTTACTTACTTCGTCCTTCCTTCTCTTTATAATGAGGAATCTAATCCTGAAGTTTTGCCGCTGAGTTTTTGTTCACCCTGTATACTGTATTGGAAGTTTCGTAGATAATAACTTCATAAAGAGTGAACTTCATTTAAATAGTTGTATAACATCTTTCTCTATAAACATCTCTCATCAATCGCTGATCTCGGTTTTCTTCGTGGAGAACAACCTTCTCTCTCCTTTTGAACACAATACGATCTTAATGAAAAAATCGAAAGAAAGCTCTGCGTTTGGCATTTAATTTTGACTTCTAATTCATCTGCTTCTTACAGCTGTTTCTTTTAATCTGTTCATTTCATTGTGTTACTTCTACAACATTCAATTTTGTACGCAATGTTCTTTATAAAGCCATAACACGAATCGCTGCGTGCAAACACAATTTACGTATTTGAAAGGAAACATGGCTTATGAAACAAGACTTGTATCAACAAAATAACTCCCAGTTAATCTTATGGTTAAGAAAGATTAAAGAAATATTAGCGAAAATTACGAGTTGGAGATGTGAGGGACAGCCCTGTTGGGGTTTCGTAACTTCGGCCGGCGCAATTCTGACTTTAGCCTAAATGAAAGAAACGCAAGGTCACCTCATTATAACTTCATTCACAAGCAGCTGCTGATAACCACCGTAAGATACTAATTTTATGGTAGTGTGTAATCAGAAAGTAAATAAATAAATGCATAAATATTTAAAACCAATTAACCGATATAAACGTTATGGCTGTTATGTTATTATACGAACTAACCTACCTGAATGGTCATCTAGCAATACGCATGGGTAATTATTACAGCCAGAAATTTTAGGCAATGACTGATTAGAATGCAGAATTATGGAAGCCAGTAACAAGTATGCTCTAGCACTTACAACGGTCATGATATGAAATTTGCATAATCATCAGGTGTACGGCCTATCAGAACCCCTAGAATTGATATTACTCTTGCTATATATTACGGAAGAGTGTACTAGACGACACAATTCACACACCTGCTACCCCAGAAGGGTGTGGTAAGTACGGTAGAAGTCGCCATAATCATAATAAAAAGAAGTTAAATACAGACAGCATATCAGCCTATCAAGGACATTTACAGGAAGGGATCAATATCCCTCAATTGGAACCTTGGATACAACCAAGCAGTCATCCACCTGGAGGCCCTATACCTTCCAGAAATTCCTTGTAATCATGGCCCTAGTAAATGATAATGGAGATATATGTTTGAAATGAGAAGAACAGCAATTTACGGTCACATAGCATGAATGAGATTGAAAAATAAGATTTTTTGTTACAACTGGGTTTACGTCGCACCGACTCAGACAGGTCTTATGGCAACAATGAGATACGAAAGGGCTAGGAGTGGGCAAGAGTACAGGCATTTGCCTGGTGTGGTAATGAGATATCACGGGAAAACCCTTTTCAGGGCTGCCGAAAATGTGGTTCGAACTCACTATCTCCTGAATACATGCTGACAGCTTCGTGACCCAAACCACGCAGCTATTCGCTCGGTCAAACAAGACCTCTACCTACGTACCTACCTACCTACCTTCTAGAAAAGGAAACCAACAGGGGCGGGTTCACTGAGGTGGAAGAAGGCTTAGAAGACGTGGGGCGTACACATGACTATATTGGGGACGAATGAAACTCAAAAACAAGAAGGCTTTAACATAAATCAAGCAAGATGTGGACTTATGAAAAGAAGCAACAACGTCGCGAACGAGTGAGGCGGAATTTAGATAATGCTAAAGCACGGTGAATAAAACACTTAGGAAAACGTATTCCTGAAACTTCTGTAATAATCAGAGCCGGATGTTTAGACAGTAATAGGTTAGAACGCAAACTAATTTGGTTAATAGGCCAAGCCACTCTTCAGTAATATAGTGAGTGTGACATAATTTAAAGGGGCGCTATTAGAAAGTACCCCTGGAGTGTATGCAAATCTTATAGCAGAACTGTTAGGCAGTATAGAATGAACGTGTCACTAGCTTTATTAAGTTTGCAATCTAATATATTAATTCCCTAACTTACCGACTATAATAACAATAATAATAATAATAATAATAATAATAATAATAATAATAATAATAATAATAATAATATGCAACACCCACAACAGTGGCAATGCAATCTCCATGCGTATATTTGTTCTGAAAGGCGTTGTGTTTTAGAAACTTGTGTCGCAGTCTCCTTAAAATGCGTAAACAATATTTATATGGTGATTCTACTGTTTCGTTACAACTCCAAACATGGAAATAAATATCACAAAGTGATTTCGACGTCTATTTTACTTCCCACGCGGCTGTTTACGTGTGCTAGTGAAAAGAAGGGCAATAACATCTCAGAGGACTTTATGACAGGATTATTCCGTTCATAGCCGTTGGAGTTCCTGAGGCTGCAACAGCCAACGACAAAAATCCATAAAGACTCACACAAAGAATGTTGAAATAAAGCCCACGAAACTGCAATTGCAATCGTTAACACATGAGGGAAGAGACCAGCTGTGTGAGAGAGGGGTTTTCATTACACAGGATTTCTCCAAATTCTAGCTTCCCTTGCAGTAATGTGATGGTCTTTTATACCAACTTTTAATAACTCAAGATAAGTTACGAGGAAATACAATGTGTGTGTTTACTGTTGGTGGCAGATATTAATATGTCTTAAACTAGACCATTATCTTTTATTAACGGCAAAGGTAGATACTTTTCTCTACTCCAAAGGCAATAAATGTTTTTATAACACAGTTTTAATGTGAGGATTCGTCTGTCCAATACTATTAATAATGGAGATATATTCCATGCTCTTGGAGCACAAATAACTCATCCATGATACCTGACAACCTGCCATCAGAAGTGGCCTCGATGTACTTGTGAGTCTCTTAAAACCCGGCAACGCCGTGCGGTACCGTATAGTACCGGTGCGCCTTACTTCTGATTTTCTCATACTGATCCTTACTCGCGCCATAAATCTGGCAACTTCGCTGTACATTGTCAAGGAGATACTCTCTACAATGCCTAAAATCAACAAAAGGTTTTATTTGAGTATTTGTTTGCTGCAACAACTGCTTGTAATTTGAGATCGTGTCGAGAGGAATAAAAATGACTGCCCGTCTAAAGTAAGTTGCTTTACTTTGTTTATAAATATTGATAATGCGATTTTGTATCATGTGGTTTATTGTCTTGAAATATAAGTCCATGAATTGAAATAACAAGCAATTGGTCAGCATTCCTGTGTTAGCTGTTATGACATAAATTATTCCGTTGGTACCGTATGGTACCGCACGGCGCTTACCATGCCTCTCTGTTTACTTTCTCCTCCTTACTTCTAAGGGTAACAATTCATACTCTAGTTGCAAATAATGATTTATGTGTGTCATAAAACTCTATAATTGTAGATTTTACTTTTAAAAATTAAACGGCATGACATACTGAACCACTGGAATCTAAGGTATTATCTGAGGAAGATGAAGGGGGTCTCGCAGATAACCTTACGGGAGGTCAATCACGGGCACCAGCAGAAATAGTGCTAAAGCAACAAATTCCGCACAGGAGTAGATAATCCATGTCCGATAATGATTCATGGCCCGGAAAGAGAGCGAAATCATCACCCCATCCACCAGGTACCTGGATGGCGTATGGCCCACTTTCACTCCAATTCCATAGTGCGAAATTTTCCACTTTTCGATATATGATGCCGACCGAAATATTTGAGGGTTTTCATTACGATGAAATTATGAATTTCTTCTGCTCAGAAGTCAACAACTACCGGTATATGCTTTTTACAAACGAAAAATAACCCCGAAGAAATGAAAATATTCATCGGCATTTTCTTTCTAAGTGGCTATGTGAAAGTACCACGATCAGAAAAGGGTAGGTGCAAAATATTTATTACGACATATATATTTGGGTGGTATTTTAAGGTAAATAAATGCAGTTGTTTACACTTCTTAGTGTATCTGACACCTTGAGATTCAATGGCGTACATCAATATATCGCTCCGACAAACCAAAGCCGGAGCTGTGCGGCGAACGAATGCGAATTCCGCGGCCGCACAGAATGCGTCACGTGTAGTGTGGGCGTTTGTGTAAACAGCATTTTGCCATTCTAAACTAGTGAAGAGTGGAAATAGGTGACTAAATAAGAAAAGCTGAAGTAATATTACTCGTATTTCCTAAAGATATGTCACGTCTGAGCTAATGTTATATTTCGGAATTCCCAAAGGGATATCACAAATAAACCTATAAACACCGTTTTTTCTTTTGTTTATTGCTCAGTAATTTGTAAGTGATATTCTGTAACAATATTAAGCATTCAGTTTCATGGTATTCTAAAGAGGTAACAATTTTTATGTTCCAACCAAAAGCTATGTCAAGCGCCGTGCGGTACCGTACGGTACCAGGCCCTCATTTAAAAACCAACGATTCAATTTTTAGAAAAATGACTTTTAAATGTTCTCTGATATGTGAATGCTGGGAATATTAAATAAAAATTTAAAAAACGAAAATTGAAAACTCCGGCGTTCCCGGAAGGGGGAGGGGGGAGACACACCTTTGACTGACCAAAAACTCAATTTTTAATTTACTTTTCTTCATTAAAAGGGGCTGCCTGGCCGAGGCGGTAAAGGCGTGTTCGGTTCGCCCGGAAGGACAGGGTTCGAATCCCCGTCAGGAAGTCGTAAAATTTAAGAAACGAGATTTCCACCTCCAGAGGTGCAAATGGCCCTGATGTTCACTCAGCTTACACCAAAAATGAGTACCAGGTTAATTCATGGGGGCAAAGGCGGCCGGGCGTAGAGCTAACCACTCCACCCCATCACGTGCCGAGGTTAACAATGGTGGAAGCCTTTACCTTCCACTCTTCCAAGGGCCTTCATGGCCTGTACGGAGGTGACTTTGCTTTGCTTTTCTTCATTAAAACTTTTACTTTTCTCTGTATAACAGTGCAACATTTCTGTTAATATCTCCAGAGTTATGACCAGAAACGTGAATCCCTGTCACCCAATCTAGCCTTTTGTCAGCAAGTTTGTTGCTCGTTTACCGTAAATTTTGTTCTTCAGAACCGTTTCCCTGATAATATCTTAAACAGTTTGAGAGTTAAGATGAAATTTTGCATGTATGTATATTTCATACAGAAGATCTTTTACCAGAATTCGAGGTATCTTCAACGGTAAAGATTAAAAAAGCAATTGAAATCGACATTCAACCCAACTAAGCCCCAACTGACGAGCCTAACTTAGCACACAAGGGCGAAACGCAGGCAACCAAGAATGAGTTAGCTGGAAAAATTTTAATGTCCAATAACGGACCTATTAGGTCGTGTTACGTCCATTTAGTACGTGTTGAAGAGATAAGTACAGTACAAAAATGGCCCACAGGATACCAGTAAACACCCTCAAACAACCGATTTCGCGTCGGTTTCTCTTCTGCTGTCCCGTTTTTCAGGGTTCTGAAAAACAAAAGTTACGGGAAACAAACTTGCTGACAAAAGGCTAGTTTAGGTGACAGGGCTTCACGTTTCTGGTCATAACTCCGAAAGTATTGGAGATATTAACAAGAATGTTGAACTTTTATAAAGAGAACCGTGTTTGGAAATGATCAGGAAAACGGCAAAACACACCGCCATATTGAATATTTAATTATATACAATGGCATGGGTTTATATGATTTATAAATATGTAGCGTTATTTCCAAGGAATGATGTCTTTAAAGTTTCCTTCTAGTATTCATTTCCATTGCTGCAGAAAAAAGTTTAAAATATCCCATTCTTCTATGCTCAAAGGTGTAGGTCCCACCTTAAGGAAATCTGTTCCAACAGAACGGCCTTCAAAAATATAAAGTTATTAGTACACCGTCCGGAGTGTAAGACGTTCGGTGACTGATACTATAGGACAAAGAAAACAGGAGTTAGAAGCAATACAACATCAGTCACCTTGAAGGTACGCTCCGCTGACCACAATGCACTTTTGGCACCTTATATACAGCTGCTATAAACTGGTATCGAATACCTTATACCTTTCAGGATTCTCTTGTAGCAGCGAGACAAAAAGAAGTCTGCAGGTACAAGATCCGGTGAGTACGGTGGACGTTCGGAACGTGGCACATCATCAAGAGTTTCCTGTCCATCCCGAAAGCGTTTTATATGAAAACTGAAAATGGACAAGTGGTTGTAGGTATTCCTAACATGGAAAGAGATGTGGATCCAATTTCCAGCTTTGTCTCCAATCCGCATTTTCCTCTAAACACAGATATTAGTAGAGGGATACGTTTGAGTAGAGGTTTTAAAGGTAGGAAATATAATAATATGAACACAAAGTTGGGAATCAAAACAACAACATGCGGCAAATATTCGTTTATAGTAAGAGAAATTGGGGATTGGATTAATTGACCAAAGAAAATGTTCGGTGAATATCCAAATTTTTGAAATCATTTAAGAGACCACGAACCTACTACGGTGGCGTAGCAGGGGGAGAGGTGATACTCCCACGTGGCGCGTCCCAGGTGGCGGATCGGGGAGTCCTAACCGGCTTGCCGGCGGACTTCAGGGAAATAAAATACCTCTCGCGGACCACACACACACTACCCCCTGCGGGTGAGGGCCGCACATGTAGAATACACCTGCGGTACCCTCTGCCTGTCGTGAGAAGCGATTAAAAGGAGCGACCAAGGGATGATTGAATTAGAAGCATGAAAATACTTTTGATTCGTACAATCACGCGGGGAACACCATGGGTTGCCTGTACTTGCGAGTAGTACCACTATATTAGGTACGAAATAGGTTTGTGATTAGTAGCAGTATAGAGCCTAGCCTGGGGGTTTTACAGTACCCGTGCGTCGTACCCATGTGAGCAACACCGCGGGTCTGGGCGTTGCCTGTGAGTTGTACCACTATATGAGCGACACCGTGGGTCTGCTTTGCCTGTGATTAGTACCCACTATGTGAGGAACACCACGGGGCCCGTGGGTCCAGCACTCGTGACTAGTACACCTAGGTGAGGAAACTCATCGGTTTGCGTTGGCTATGAGTGGCGTCATTGTGTGAGGAACACCATAGGTCTGCGTTACCTGTTCGAAGTACAATACTTGTGTGCAGTACCATCTTGTGTACAACACCGTGAGTCTTCGCTACATTTGATTAGTACCCCAACATGACAAATACCATGGTTCTACTTTACTCGCGACATGTGCCATTCTGTGGGGCCCTAGACACAGATTTTGGACCCCTTTAGACATCAAACATCCTCCATTCAGGAATATGCTTTATGAGTGGTCCCTTGGTCGGTAATACTATTGATTATGAACTTATTTGCGTCGGATCCACTGGTTTTTTTGTTGTTGTTTTTTGTTAATGTCCATCCATTCATTCTTCATGACGTTTCCTTCCTTTTGGTCAATGGATGATTTTGATTTTTTGTTGGCATTTCATTTCGTACCATTAGGGGCCGATGACCTCGATGTTAGGCCCCTTTAAACTACAAGCATCATCATCATCATTTAAGAGAATACGAAAACAACTTATAGGGAGCTTACCACCTGGGTGACAGCCCTAAATACAGACAGGTGGTAAATGAAACGAACAACGTTCCTAATATCTCACGGTGCGCCGCAATGACGTCATATTACGTCACTCAGCATGACCTTCACGATCCTCTGCGCATCGTCACACTAACACATTGAGGGTTTCAGGTGACGCAAGGATAGGAAAGGGATAAGACTAGGTAGGAAACGGCCGTAGCCTTAATTGAAGGTACAACTCCATCTGCGTAGTGTGAAAATGGGAAACCAATCCTTAAAATTAGCCTAGGGACCGATGACCTAGATTTTAAATCCCTTTAAGTAACAATAATAATATTCATCATTAGAGCCCGGAATTTTATGCATAAATAGGTTAGAATGCAAGCATACTGAAGCGAGAAGCAAGTATAGTCTACCTTCACAACGACTATGCTATGGGGTTTGCATAAACATTAGGGGTACGGCCCATCAGAACCCCTAGAAATTATGTTACTCTTTCTACATTACGGAAGAGCGGGTGGCCGACATTTCCTACTAACGACATTAGTTTACAATCTAACCTAATACCGCATGAATATCCGGCCTTTAATCATAATCATCATCATCATTTAAAATAAGCTATTATCGGTCCAAGATACTTTTCTAAAGATGCATGCTGATGATGATGATGATGATGATGATGATGATGCTTGTTGTCTAAAGGGTCTAACATCTAGGGCAACGTCCCCTAATAGTAAAAAATGAGACTGAATGTAATGACAATTTAAAAATGCAAAATCATCCACCGACCAGAATTCAGAATGTGGTGACGAAGAATGAATGGATGGATGAACATGAATTTAAAACAATCAGTGGATCCGACCCACAATGCCCCACATTCATAGAAACGATCGTATAATAATAGTATTACTGATTGAGGGACTGCTTCTAAAGCACAATCCTGAATCGATGATGCTTGTTGTCTAAATGGGTCCAAAATCCACGTCATCAGCCCCTCATAATGGTACTTATCGCTAGTAAAGTAGAACCACGGTATTTGGCATGTCGCGGTACTAATCAAAAGTAGCGTAGAATCGTGGGGTATTCCTCACTTTATGGTACCCCTCACAAGTGGTGTAATATGCACATGTAACGCAGACCTATGGTGATCTTCATATAGGTGTAATAATCACATGGACTCGTACTATCCCGTGATGTTCCTTACACAGTGGGTACTAATCATAGGCAACGCACACCTACTGTGTCACGCATATAGTGGAACTAATCACAGACAACGCCCAGACCCGTGCTGTTTCTCACATAATGGTACTAGTTACAGGCAACGCCAGCCCTGGTATTCCGCATGTAGGCACTAACCACAATCCTACTGTGTACCTAACATAGTGGTACTACTCGTAAGTAAAGGCGACCCATGGTGTTCCGAGCGTGATGGTAGTAATTATAAGTAGACCAATGGCTCTAATTCGATCATCCCTTGGTGGCCACTTTTAGTCGCCTCTTACGACAGGCAGGGAATACCGTGTGTGCATTCTTCGCCTGCGTCCCCCTCCCACAGGGGCTTGTGTGTTTGGTACGCGAGAGCTATTTTATTTCGCTCAAGTCCGCTGGCAATCCGGTTAGTACCCCCTATCCGCTACTTGGAATGCGCCAGGTGGGATTTTCACCTCTGTTCATAACCGTATATGATTTCTAGATGTGTAGCGTTATTTCCAAGGAATAATGTGATATATGAATTCCAGTCAGTGGATGATTTTGGACTTTTAAAGTGCCATTACTAGAGCCCCGATTTTGATGCATTAATATGTTAGAATGCAACTTACTGAAGCGAGTAGCAAGTATAATCTACCTTCACAACGATTATGCTATGAGGTTCGCATATACATTGGGGGTACGGCCCATCAGAACCCCTATAATTTATGTTACTCTTGCTATATTATGGAAGAGCGGGTGGCCGACACTTCCTACTAATAAAATTAGTTTGCAATCTAACCTGTTACTGCATAAAAATTCGGACTTTAGTCATTACATTTCGTATCATTAGGGGCTGATGACCTAGATATTAGGCTCCTTTAAACAATAAGCATCACCATCACCATCGTTCCTTCTTCTTCCTCCAATACTCCATCTGCTCACTATATCTCATTTACCTCCCCTTGAACTATTTTGAGACTGTTTTATTTCCCTGCCGACCTGGAAATCCTTCCATTTTTAAAAATATCCATCGCCTCTTCCGCATTGTATCTGTTATGTTTTTTTATATTCCTGTGTGTTCCCTAATTACTCATTCATTCCCTGAGTTCTGCAGGTCTTACCGGACCGAGTTACTATCCGTATAAATTTTCTTTCTAGTACTTCTAATTTATTCAGCTTGTACTAGACATTCATTCGTCTGTAGGCATTCCGGTTTGACTTCAGTGTTGTAGTGTTGTATATTGAGGTTTTTTAGATAAACACATTTTGTTGTAGATATTGCTAGTTATACCGTACGCTCTTTCCATCTTGTGTATCCTTTCTTCCACAGCGCAGATTTCCAAACCATTTTCTTGAACTGTTTCTTATAAATAAATTTATTTCTTTACCTTACCGTCCTTATTCGACACGTTTCTGTTATTAGAAATTCTGGAGCATTTTTAAGTTTGTCTTAAATTTTGTTTCTCCTACAGAAATTCGTAATCCTATCTTTTTGTCTATTTCTTCCAAGAGATTGACTTGCATTGCTGCATTTTTCAGGTTTTATGAAACTATGGCAAATTTATCCGCAAATTATTATTATTATTATTATTATTATTATTATTATTATTATTATTATTATTATTATTATTATTATTCCGACACCACGGAGGTGTATTTCACCACTTTTTAAAAACCGTATAACCCCAGGCGCTTGCTAATAACCCACAGCAGAGTGGGAGATACAGACGAGTAAGGGAGGCTGCCTACTCTGGTAAACAAAGGGGGAGACCGCAGTTCGAACTGGAACAGTGGAACAGCAATTAAACGACTCTTACGTTATTTACTTTAATTAAGGAATGTTTCGCCATTTGTTGTTGTTGTTGTTGTTGTTCTACTGCTGCCCCCGCTGACCACATTGGACTTGTGGTTTTAATTGTGATCAGACAGCGATTTAAGTGCTGCCTCTCTGCGGGACTAATTACTAATTGGGCAGAGATCCAGGAACTTGTCGGAGACTGAGCGAGATTCCAGAGTCATTGCTTGGTTCTGCTCGATGGAGAGAAAGTGGAACTAGCACGCGAAATGTAACAGAATACTCCTCATGTTTTACGAAGGGTGCCTAACACCGCCATTTTATTTCAAATCACAGCATCTGGACGCGAAAGGCAATCAAAAATGTTCACTCCTTTGAATAGAAAAAGTTTTCCTGATTTCAAAACTATACAGTATGCATCTGTTCCTGTAACTGACATGTTTTTAAATTGTTATACAAATATGACGTCATCACTAACACCCTGCCCTTCATCTGTCAGATAACAATATGTTTCTGCAAGTGACTTTAAATAAATATATTTTTAAGACACTTTTATCAAGAACCAAACAGCTAGGACAAACAAACTCATTACAATTCTTTAAATGCGTAAAAGCTACTCGAAATAATTCTAAAACCCAAAAATATTAGTACGTCAATGGGCCCTTGCATTGTTTTGATGAAAAATGTAGTTATTCTTTTTGAAGCACCTTCTTGCTTCCTCGCTTTCCCTTGCCTTCGCGGGGTCGAACATTGTCGCGTAGCAACGAGTTCAGATGTGTGACGTCACCGCGATCTCCACTGCATTCTCTCAGCCATAGGGGAAGAGGAAATGGGTTCAGGGGTGAGGGCTGCACCGATTTCGGAGAAACAGATCTAGTGTTAATAAAACAACTGACATCTTGGACACCGTAATGTTAATGCTGACTGTTTGAATTGCACAGTTAGTCAAAGATTATAAACAATTACATTTCGGCTCCATGTTACGAGAAACTCGTCTCGTTTAAAGGTGCGTCGACTCAAAAATTGTCGATTTTGAGTTTATTTATATCATCCTCTTCCATTTTTCAAGCTCTCTCTGGTTGAGTAATGCAAAAAGTCCTATCGCTAATCAAAACGTAAGTAAACCGAAAAAATACTATATAAATGTCCAAAATTGTCGTGTTTAACTTTTCACAACTGCGCCTTATTAGGAATATAGACGTCTTCAAGAGGAACAATATGTTGAGTCATTTTTTCTATTGACTTGGAAGGATAGAGTAGGAAGCTACGAAGAATGTCTGATTTTATAGACACACGTAAATTTTCAGTCTCATATAACTCATCTCAAAAGGACTATTTCTGTCTCCCTTTTGAATCGAATCGTTGATATAATGATTACAGTTTTTGTGAAGGACATCCATGTCGTAGAGTAAAAAAGAAGAGAACACAATGGAATTTTCAAAATTTATAAGAGCTATATAGAAAAAAGTACGCGAACATTTTCAGGCATTTCTATTTTATTTTTTTCTTTAACTAGTTTATTAGTGTTAGGACGTAGTGTCTTGGAATTTGTAACCGAAGATCTGATCTGACAAGATACTTCTGGATTTGGAATTAGACAATTTCCTAAAGAAAATAATTTTTCGTACACATATGTCGAACCGAACATGCATATCAGTGCAGCAACTGGACACAACCTCGCAAATCTGGTTTTGAGGACACACTCGTAAAAATTAGCCAAGTCCTCTTTGTGTTTTATGTATCCTTCAGCACGTTGTAAATTTAACAGTTCCATTTATTACCTGCTAGGAGCATTGTTGAGACGCAGTGAATACGAAGTTTCTAAGATTTGAAAAATATTAGAAAATGTTTCTGCATCTTGAAACCTAGGCGCAAACTATCACGAAGGTTTTGTACAATTTGCACATACTCTTCAGAGAGATATCAGGAGCACGCATGTTATTTTCATCGAGAACGCTTCAGTTGATTGACTCCTCCAGTTCCATACCTAAAGCGCCGCTTTTATAGGCAACATTCCATTACTCAGCCCTCGTCTGACGTCACACGAACTGACCGGTTTGCTTCTCGTTCCGCAACGTCACACCGCCCAGGACTGTCTTCCTCCGAACAATCCTCTTCGTTGTAGCCTAACAGAGTAGAAAGCATGTAAATTTTTAAAGAAATGTGTAACTCAGACATACAAGTACTTACGCAGATGTATGTTTTATTGTTTCAGATAGAGTTCGGTACGAAGGCACTGTGAGAGTTGCCAACATGACGGCAGTGCAAGAAGGTGCCATCGGACTGAGTCATATACCTCGTTCAATTGAGTCCGTCCTGCAGAAGCAGGTGAGTAAGAGTTGTAACTTTATCGCTGTCGGATGTTGCAAAGGAAGTTTCATAATTATCATAAATGGCTTTATGCTAGCCTTATATACAGATTCGGGAAATAAAAGAAATCAAATTACTTTGAACTATAATTTTTCTGAATTTAGAGTTAAATATGTCTTAGAGCTGGGGCTTACCCGAAAATTTGTGTAATGAAAGTGTGTCGTACAACAAAATGTGGGCTGCAATGTAACCTAGCAACAGTACCTTGATAGCTGCACAGGTCATGGATCTGTATAGCATGGCCGTCCATCAATACCTCACATCACCATCTGCACGGTTGCTACGTAACATTGAGTTACACATTTTAATAAAAGACTTACTTATACTCACACTTTTCAAAAGATGAGGTCTTTCTTTTGTGATCATAATATAAACCTCAAACTCAGGCAAAAGCCGTTGAGTTATGTCAAAGCTTCTTCCATGTAGAGATAAGAGGCCTTTGAAATATGGTTACATATGAGGATGCTCAGAATACACTGCACAGATTTCGTAACTAATTATTAAGTGTTAAGAAGAGTAGACCTGAGCTTAAGCTAGCAAACATCATCAAAGCCAGGTAATCAGCGTATTTAGACCATGTTCTAAGGTATAAAGAACAAGCTACTACACCTGTTATTACAAGACGAACGAGGAGCTGGTAAACCACAGATATCATAGCTCCAAAGTCCTCTAATTTGACTAGCATGAGCAACACCGAACAACTCTTTAAAGTAGCCAGAGAAGGGTAATCGCCAACGTTTAGTAGAATGGATATGGAATTTGGAAAGAAAAAAAAAAGGGAAGAAAAGGAGAATCATGAATGTCGGTAATATTATGTGCTACGCAAGCTTTATAGTGTGATAAGGGAGGAGAAATGACGCAAATTACGTGGAATTCCTTGTAGAGGAGAAAAGTGTCCATTGCAGTGCCTAGGTATCCATCAGCCCACCGCCGAAATTACATTTATAACGTAGTGATATGTATCTCACGCTATTCTCCATTGCTTGAGTAGGTATCAGCATTGCCATTGGCTAACATTATAATCGGATATGACATCATTCCCAGCAATCAAGAGAAATGCATTCAGTTACCAACTCTCGTAGAATGAAAGCACAGTCTCTGCCGGAGACTTGTTACATCAAATGCAGTCCAGTTTCGATCTCGAGGTGCTACCTACGGAGATCATAGCCCTTTTACTTTACCCCAGGCCAATATTCTTGTCACTAGCCGGACCTAAACAATCCAGATGCCAATGTGCCATTAGCCACACACAACGAATCCAGACCAATGCTTTGGCATTATCTGTAAGTCTTAATTAGTTCAGCTTTTTACCACTATCCAACACAGAATGCGCTGCTGTCGTCCTACAGAATGCTAGATGTCTTACACCTCCATACCCTTTTAATTGACCCCAGTCAAATGGTTTTGTCACTAGCCGGACCTAAACAATCCAGATGTCAATAACCAACTTAACAATGTACAGTAATCGTCTTGTCCCCAGTTCCCAAGTTGCCAAGTTGGCAGCCTTGTGCACCGACAAATGACAGTTTTTTTTTTTTTTTTTTTTGCTACTTGCTTTACGTCGCACCGACACAGATAGGTCTTATGGCGACGATGGGACAGGAAAGCGTTAGGAGTGGGAAGGAAGCGGCCGTGGCCTTAATTAAGGTACAGCCCCAGCATTTGCCTGGTGTGAAAATGGGAAACCACGGAAAACCATTTTCAGGGCTGCCGACAGTGGGTTGCGAACCTACTATCTCCCGAATACTGGATACTGACCGCACTTAAGCGACTGCAGCTATCGAGTTCGGTGATGACAGTTGTACCGCGTTGAAAGTCGTAACTCACAGTACTAATGATACGTAATACAAGGTCAAACTGTGCCCCACAGTGTTGTTTCCATGGTTTCCTGGTCGTTCTGAATGGGAATGTTCGCTAAAGTAAGGGAGGTTTGTAGATATGAGTCCAACCTGAGATCAGAGCACCAGATGGAGCGTGGGAAGTAAATCTAAAGTATCCTGATTGTTGAGGCGCACCGCACGTAGCGACCATCTCCCGTCGCGGCAAATATTCATACGTCGATGACACATTCTGCGGCTTGTATGCGTGTTTTGCTTACGATATGGGCATGCTGCAGATGAGGACAGGGATGTGGGTAGCTTTTCTTGCAACACAAATCACATTTAAAGATTTAGTTCGGGGAAAGAGATTGCACCCAATTGCAGAGTCGCTCAAGGAAACAATGAGCACATAGTATTGTGTTTTTCTCCCATTCAATAGTCTATCAGAATAAATATTATTACTGTCGAAATATAATTCACCTCCCATATATGCACTGACTATTAAAAAAATTGAACAACCCAAAATACATGTTTTGATGTTAGTGTGACTTCGTAAACGTACACACCATTGCCGAATGTGTAAATGATTAGTGTTGCAATTTTCTGTGACAGGTATCACGGCCACCAGAGTGCATTAGTGTTGTTACCAGGTCTGGTAGTGTATGTAAGGGGAGTGAACAGCATTCGATGTTCAATTATCACTGTGAAGGGCACGGAGACGTCGTGTACTCGTATGAGACAGCGTTATCAGTATCTGACAGAGTTTGGAAGGGACTTCATGTGGCCCTTGATTTGGCCGGCTGATCGAATCGTGAAATATCCAGATTTGTGGGGCATTCGGATGTGACAGTGGCCCGATGATGGATTGCATGGGGGCGTGGGGGCATTACCCTCGTGCTTCGTTAACTGTGCGTTCCACGATAAATTTCTGTAACAAGTGGTAGCAGAACGTGGTTTCCGGCCGATCACGTCTGGCCACAAGGGAGGATCGCCGTATTGTGCACCAAGCACATCGTAACTCCTTCGCATCTGCGTTTGCCATCCGAGAACAAGTAATGGACTCTCTTCAACATTCTATGTGATCCCGCAGACTAGTAGCAGCCGGAATAGAGAATTACCGTACCATGAATAGACTGCCGTTAACACCACAATGCAAACGGCTGCGTTTGAAGTGGAGCCGTGACTGGGAAGGATGGGCTGCTGAAGAATGACGACGCATTGTGTTCAGAGGTGAATCGCGGTTCTACCCTACCTGGGATGACCATAGTCTGTGACTATGGCGGTGACCTTAGGAGAGGTCCCAGTCTTCCAATGTTTTGGAGAGGCACAGTGGTGCTACTCTCGCGTCATGGCGAGGTATGGCTTCAGGACACGGCTGCTTGTGATTGATGGAACTCTGATGGCACAGCTGTACGTCACTTCAAAACCTGTTTTCCAGTCATTGACCCGTTCAGGAATGGAAAGAATGAAGTCCCATCTAGCGGCGACGTTAGGAATTGTGCCGGCTGCCGAAGCCTGTCGCACTCCTCTGGGGCAATAATTAATTAATGACAGATTAAATGAAATGATATTGGGGAGTGTTGTTGGAATGAATGATGGCAGGAAAACCGGAGTATCCGGATAAAAAAATGTTCCGCCTCTGCTTTGTCCAGCATAAATCGCACATGGTATGACCGGGATTTCAACCACGGAACCCAGCTGTGAGAGGCCGACGTGCTTCCGCCTGATCCTCGGAGGGCCGATTTCTTGGGGTCGAGGAGGTAAGTATTTAGACGAACATTACACGCAGACTCGAACGAGAGCAATTAAACAAAGGCGGCTAAAAGCACAGCCTAAGCCCTGAATCGAACCCGGGACCCTCTGTCTCGTTCAGCCAAGCAGTCAGACAATATCAAAGATACCTACAATCTGTACTAAAATAAGTCTGCACTGATAACAATCGACATGCATGAAAATCAAGCAGCATTACAGAAAGGAGTGAGGCAAGGATGCAAATTCTCACTCCTTGTCAGTGTTTACACTGAAATGCTGCAAATGAAGTCAAAGAGGAATTAGGGAAATGAATCACAATCCAATGAGAAGAAATCCATAGTCTTAAGATTTCCCCATGGTATTGTTACTTTATCATAAGTGTCAGAGAGAGTGAAATAACGGAAATCAGTGTCTACTCTGTAGAGAAAAATGAAAGAAGCGCATCTATGAAGAGTTCGTAGGATAAGCGAAGCACTAAGAATAAAATATCTGGTAAGGGAATATAAAACAAAAACACTGAAAGAGAATTCCATACCATTGCTAAAATAAAGAATGTATTACACCGGAGAGAATAGGATTTTTTCATAATTTAAGAAAGTATGTGGTA
Source organism: Anabrus simplex (assembly GCF_040414725.1). Classification (NCBI taxonomy): domain Eukaryota; kingdom Metazoa; phylum Arthropoda; class Insecta; order Orthoptera; family Tettigoniidae; genus Anabrus; species Anabrus simplex. The sequence goes on along the minus strand of NC_090277.1, from coordinate 91,306,561 downwards.
AAAGGAAATTAAAAAAACCAAAACAAATACAAAGAAGAGTATTGAAGGATAAAGAGTCCTGCGTATCCTAGAATAATGGATATAATTAATGGTAGGTTATTGTAATAATATATAAATTGTTTTGTAGTCGTGTCACTATCATCTATTTATAATTCAGCCGTTAAACAATGCATGCTGTCCTAGACAATATAGCATTGTTAACGTCTAGGACAATATAAATTATATTTAGTGTAGTAATAGTCAAACAATGATAAGAGGAAAATGTAATAGGTGTATTAAACTTTAATGAATTGCAATAAAGGAGTGCTCTCTCCTAGTGTCAGATGACCCCCAACAAGGGGATGGGAGTATTCTGTTCTATTGCTATTTTATCTAAATCTGCAGAAGATGTGGAGATATTGCCAAATGGAATGGACAGACTCTTGGAGAAGGGGTACAAGATTCAAATTAACAAATTCAAAACAGACGTCGAATAAGATCAGGTTGTGCAGGAAATATTAGATTAGGAATTGAAGTTTTAAAGGAAGTAGATGAATATTGTTTACTAGGGTAGTAAAATAACGACGGCAGGGGTAAGGAGGACAAAATGCAGACTAGCACAAGCAAGGAAGTAATTTGCTCACTTTGAAGACTGGTATAGGAATTAGAAATACGTTTTTCAAGAGCGTGGCATTGTATGGAGGTGAAACATGGAAGATACGTAGCTCAAAATGAAAGAGAATTGAAGCTTATGAAATGTGGTGTTACAGAAGAACGGGTAAATCGGAAACACGAATGAAGACAGACTGAATCGAATTGGTGTGAGCAGAACAATTTGGCAAAATTTGACGAGAAGAAGATATAGGCGGTGTAGGGGTTGACCAAAGTATGAACATCACAAACAGTTTGGAGTTCATGTAGGATGTAGTAGTTGAATCAATCAATCAATCAATCAATCATTCAATCAATCAATCAATCAATCAGCACTGATCCGCATTTACAGCACTCGCCCAGGTGGCAGATTCCCTATCTGCTGTTTTCCTAGCCTTTCTTAAATCATTGCAAAGTAATTGTAAATTTATTAACCATCTCCCTTGTTAAGCTGCCAACGGCCGTAGCCGTGTTGAAACACAGGATTCCGTGACATCTCCGAAGTTAAGCAACATTGGGCGTGGCCAGGAGTTGGATGGGTTGTCACGCGCTGTTGGTGGGGGGTAAGGGAATGGAGGAGCGGAAAGGAACTGGCCACCCTACCGCACGTAAACTCCGGCTCAGGAACACCTCTGCGAAGGTTCGGACCTCCCTTCGGGCAGAATAACCCTTACCTTACCTTACCTTACCCTACCTTGTTAAGTTATTCCAATCCCTAACTCCCCTTCCTATAAACGAATATTTTCCCCAATTTGTCCTTTTGAATTCCAACTTTATCTTCAAACTGTGATGATTCCTGCTTTTAAAGACACCACTCAAACTTATTCGTTTACTAATGTAATTCCACGTCATATCTCCACTGACAGCTCGGAACATGCCACTTAGTCGAGCAGCTCGTCTTCTTTCTCCCAAGTCTTCCCAGCCCAAACTTTGCAACATTTTCGTAACGCTACTCTTTAGTCGTAAATCACCCAGAACAAATCGAGCTGTTTTGCTTTAGATTTCCTCCAGTTCTTGAAACACGTAATCCTGGTGAGGTTCCCATACACTGGAACCATACTCTAGTTGGGGACTTAACAGAGACTTATATGCCCTCTTCTTTGCATCCTTACAACAACCCCCAAATACCCTCATAACAATGTGTAGAGATATGCAACCTTTATTTACAATCCCATTCCTGTGATTACCGTAATGAAGATGTTTCCTGATATTAACACCTACGTACTTACAATTATTTCCATAAGAAACTTTCACCCCATCAATGTAGTAATTAAAACTGAGAGGACTTTTCCTATCTGTGAAACTCACAGCCTGACTTTCAAGCCCGTTTATCATCATACCATTGCCTTCTTTCCATCTCACAACATTATCGAGGTCATGTTCCAGTTCCTCAGAATCTTGTAACTTATTTATTACTCAATACAGAATGACATCATCCGTAAAAGCCTTGTCTGTGATTCCACTTCTTTACTCATATCATTTATATATATATATAAGAAAACATAAAGGTTTAATAATACGTGGTACGTTACGTAGAAATGAACAAGTTAATACATGACAGGGTGGCATGAGACCAGTCTATGAACTGAAGACCCAAACAGCACCATCAACAGTAATGTTAAGGTTCATTTAGCTATCTCGTGCTACGTGCGGTAAGGTTGCCGATCTTGGCAAGTAGCCATTGATTCAACATGTAAATGAAGCACACAATACTCACTTGTATGTGCACGGTTAAAACTCCGTCCAGCTCGCAAGGTGTTAACCCTAAGCTCTCTTCTAATCCACACCGTGTTCTCTCACCAATTGTGTGGCCGCAAAAGCTTGCTCTGAAACGAAATATCCTCCCCACTTAGTCCAGCTATATAAAGTACGTAACGATGATAGAGTTTAACTTACTAAACTTTGTACGTGACTATGTTTTAAGAACGAATTATATCTCCAGTCTGAAAATGAAAATACAGAACTAATGTGGCCAGCTTAATATCCTAAGGTTGGTGGTTCCTCGACCAAGCATTTAGAAATTTTGGCCGCGCGGTTAGGGGCGCACAGCTTTGACCTTTCATCCAGAAGCCCTGAACATGGTTTTCCGTGGTTTCCCATTTTCACACTATGCAAATGCTGGGGCTGTAACTTAATCACGGCCACGGTCACTTCCCACTCCTAGCACTTTGCTATCTCACCCTCGCCATACAACCTATCTGTGTCGTTGCGATGTAAAGCAAATAATAGAAACTTTGAAATTATTTTTTCTCAGCACGCCCTTCTAATCGGAACATAGTTACACGCGCGCGAAATTTGGGGACAGCATTTTCTTATAACAAATACAAATTACATTTCGTGATTTACTTTATCGTTATTTTCTATTGTCATTAACAGCTCAACTGGTAGAACAACCAACGCAAAATCGGGAGGTGGTAGGTTTGGATTCAACTGGTGTCCGGTGTGCCATTTTTGTTCTGTATTTAACATCTCATCAACACGTACCGTGTACGGAAAACGATCAAATATGTTGAAAATTGATTTCGGTAACAGCGGATGTGGCTAAAAATAAAATAAGATTATAAATAAATTGTTGTATTTCTAGAAATTCCGAAAGTACGGCTTTTTTGACAGAAATCATGTAGACCATTATTTAATAAAAGAAATTACTCGTAACTCAATTCAGTCTAACTTCGAGCATAACCCGTAATAAGGTTTGACAATTGCAGTGTGTTGTCTGAATATGACGAGGAAAGGGTTAGAACAAACACAAACACCCAGTGTCCGGATCAAAATTTTTAATCACGCGCGATTAAAATCCCATTTGAGCATAAAATTATAAATATATACGTCCAATACAATCTTTAATCTGAGTATCTTCGCTAACATTGCCTTCCGAGCCACTACCGTAGCATAAAAATATATAAATAAAATTTCATAAGAACTCCCATTTGCATCATTGTTATTACTATTCTTCTTCTTGTTTCGTATAGGCCAGCTAAGGACCACGACATTCAACTATTGCATTTTGGAATGGGCTTTGATGTTTGCCCAGTACCTGCGCATCCTCAGGCTGTGTTGTTCCTTCCTCTCCTTTGTCCAAAGGGCACCACTCTTCTTTTTTGGTAGTCTGTCCTGGAACTTCTTATGTTTAAGCATCTTCCTGAGTACTTTATGATCCTTTAAGATTCCTTCTGTTATTCCCAGTTCCTGTAGATCTTTATCCACTTCCATCAACCATGGTGACTTGGTCTACCTATTTTGCCAGTAGCTGAGAAACCGGTTGGTCAACCTCGTAGGATGCATCCTGTAGACGTGCCCATAGAATGCTAGGCGTCTATTCCTTGCTACATTACTATTATTATGATTATTATTATTATTATTATATCATTTTTATTATTGTTGTTGTTTTGTAATTCCAATGCACATTTTACGTGGTCAAAATTGGGTAAACGTAGTAGTATTTCAGAAAACTGTACTTACTTAGTAGACGGATAGACTGTTTTAAATTCGCTAAACATGCATAAAACATGAACAATTTTAAAATTTCAAGTGCTAGTTGACGTAAAAAAAATACAATATACTGCTGATTTGAACCAAAAATGTACTTCAAACCTTCTACTATAAGGACTACTCCATAAATATAATCATTAAGTGTTAGAACTAGAAGGATATAATAATTTAAATATGTAAGTAAGTTTTTTTTTTATATCTGTGTTTTTTAAGATTAAATTTGAATAGATATGAAATATGATTTCTTTCTCATTGTAAATATTTTTTTACAAGTTGCTTTACGTCTCACAAACATTGGTAGGTCTTATGTTGACAATGGGACAGGAACGGGCTAGAAGTGGGAAGGGAGTGGCCGTGGATTTAATTAAGGTACAGCCCCAGCATTTGCATGGTGTGAAAATGGGAAACCACAAGTTGCCGACGGTGGAGTTCGAACCCACTATCTCCCGAATAATGGATAGGCCGCACTTAAGCGACTGCTGCTATCGGGCTCGGTAAATATAACATTAGGATAGTTTAGATAGTAGATAATTAGACTGATTTGAATCACCGAAAAGTGAACACAGGTAAACAATTGCCATTGTAATTGGGATTAGAAATCCTGCAGTGCGCAGCGGAAAAATAAATAAATAAATAAATAAATAAATAAATAAATAAATAAATAAATAAATAAATAAATAAATAAATACATGTTCAAGCAAGCACAAAGAAAAAATGCAAATATCTCCTATAGGTATTGGGATATAAAATATTTAAAACCTTTAAAAATGCCCAGTTCGGAACCTTTCTTACGAATATTCAGGCCCAGATCGAAATGGGTGAAACTTATTTCGTAGGCTTTAAACACCAAAAAATCTTCCACTGTATCGAAAATATATATTTATAAATATGTTGTATTACGTAGGTGCAAACAATTTTGTGAAAATACAATGCACAATACCAAGTGCGCGGAATGTGGGACCGCAAGTTAAATTCTGGACTGTCATACTCAGTTGATCGTTTCATACGTTAGTGATGCGACTTGGCTATTAGGAAATGTCAACTTGTCCGCTCTTCCGTAACATGTCGAGAGTAACAAATTCTAGGGCCTCTGATGGACCAAACCCCTAATGTTTATGCCAAACGCATAGCATAACCGTTGTGCAGAGTAGACAATACTCGTTTCAGTACGTTTGCATTCTAACCTATTACCGCATAAAAATCCGAACTCTACACTAGGTCAGTAATGTAATTTATACGTTGCTATTAGAACGAAAGTTCTTACACGATGTATTAACGTTGATCGACGTTAATTTGATATTTTTATTTCAATGGTCCTTATATGAACCCAGCTACAAGTGAATGTGCTTCTGATTAGAATGGAATAAATTTGCATTCCCATACGCTCTCGAACAATTAGTTCAAACAAGACATTAGAGTGTCAAAATGAATCAAGAACAGTTATTAGGACTCTATTCACACGAGGTTGCTCTAGTAGACTCAATATTCAAAGCAGCCCGCATCATTAACATTACCTCCTCTTGCTCTCCAAACATTTAACAGTGGACTACACGCGCAGACCATAATGAACCTCTGCACTCCGATAGGGAACAGCATTCTGGCCCCCTTGTGCATCCTAACTAAGCCGGACAAGGTTCAGCGCCTTAACTGGGATTCTGTAGGCAACCCACAACACACCAGCTTTAGAGGGATTCCACGCACGAGTGGTGCTAGCTAGTGACCGGGAGAATGTGTACAACATGTGAGGTTCTTTTCTTATTCTTTAAAGGACGGCCATGCTGGAGATTTCATCCTGCCTGATGGTCACTATAAGAGGATGCACTGATAATGGGACAGGTACTTTATGAACCAGAATTTTGAGTAGAAACTGGAAGATAAAGATAATTAAGAAATCACGCCAAATTTCCCTTAGGTAAAAATCAAATTATCATAAATACGTGTTTCTATCAATCATACGTAAAGTGATAACGATTAACTTAAAGTCGAAACCATGTATAGCGACATCGCTTATTACGACATATCGGATATAACGTCCAAAGTTGTTTGTTACGTATATGGGGACTGCTGACAACAATATAACGCTTACTATTGTAGATTTCAAAACAGTCCGCCTGTTTAATATTCGAGGCAAGCATCGCTTTGAAGATGTCCCAAAGAAATTGATCTTTTCTCTTTATAACAGTGCAGAATTTTTATTAATATCGCCAATACTTTCGGAGTTATGAGCTAAAACGTGAAGCCTTGTCACCCAAGCAAGCCCTTTATCGAAAAGTTTGTTGCTCGTTTCCCCGTTAACTCCGACAGTTTTTAAGATATTAAGATGAAATGTTGCATGCATGTATACTTCATACAGAAGAAGAAGAAGCAGCTATACTAGAATTATTGAGCTAGCTCCATTGGTTAAGTTATAAAATTATATTTTCAAAAGAAAATTAATGAAAATGGACTATTTGAAAATAAATTCACGAAAATTGTATTTATACTTGATGGACTTCACTGATTCTAACACAGGTTGTAGCTATAATATTACTAATCATAATAAGAACAGAATTGTAGAAAAATAGGGAAACTGGAAAATAGTGACCATGATACACCGCCATTCTGAATAATTAATCATTAGAGCCCGGATTTGTATGCATTAATAGGTAAGAATGCAACTTACTGAAGCGAGTAACAAGTATAGTCTACCTTCACAACGTCTATGCTATGAGGTTTTCATGAACATTCGGGGTACGACCCATCAGAACCCCTATAATTTATGTTACTCTTGCTACATTATGGAAGAGCGTGTGGCCGACAATTCCTACTAACTAAATTAGTTTGCAGTCTAACCTGTTACTGCATAAAAATCGGGGCTTTATTAATCATATACAACGGCATAGGTTTATATTGTTTCTAAATATGTAGACATATTATTACGGAATAATGTATTTGTCATACTAAGTTTCCACTCAGTATTCATTTCCATTGCTGCAGAAAAAACTTTAATACACCCCATTTTTCTATATTCAAAGGTGTAGGTCTCCCCTTAATATTGATGAAAAGTCACACATAATAAATAGAGCGATTAGAAACTTGGAAAACAAATATCATCATCGGAAAGGAATTAGGCATATCGCACTGAACGATTTCTACAATTTGTAAGGACAGAGAGAAAATGCAGTCTCTTTTCGAGAAAGCTCTTTAAAACTCCAGTGAGGCATATAATCTGAGCATAAAGGTATTGAAGAACTTTTAGATGGTTTAAGCGGGAAGGAACAAATAATGTGCCGAACAGTGGATCTGCGCTTAAGCGAAAGCCAATGAAATTCCTTGCAGTCTCACTCCACTAATTACTAACCGTTAACCTCATGGCACTATAGCCCTGAAAGGGCCTTGGCCTACCAAGCAACCGCTGCTCTTCTCAGCCCGAAAGCCTGCAGATCACGAGGTGTCGTGTGCTCAGCACGTCGAATGCTCTCGGCCGTCATTCTTGGAGCCGCCATCTCACCGTCCGATACCTCCTCAATTGCAATCGCGTAGGCTGAGTGAACCTAGAACCAGCCATCACATCCAGGTAAAAATCCGTGATATGGCCGGGAATCGAACCCGGGGCCTCCGGGTAAGAGGTAGGCATGCTACCCCTACACCGCGGGCTGGCGTTACGTTATTATACTAATTGAAATTTGCTATATTCGTGAAAAATGGCCCTCCTTCGACTGTGTTTAGAATAAATAAATAAATAATGCAGATTTATGGTCCAACCTTAGCTATCTGGCCTTTAAAAGATCACGGCAATTGCAATTCGTCCTCATTCTATCCACAGAGCAGACATCTTACTGTATACTTTTCCCTGATCCTTCCCTTATTTTCATAAATTCCTATCATACATCAAATTATAACTTGTGTTTCTCTCCTATTTACATGTATGTTCATACCGTGACTTGCCCTATTGAATTCTGCTCTGCTTCCTCATTCGGACACAAAGGACTGTATTTGAATATTCCTAAGCCATACAAGAATCATTTGTTTATTTCAGCTATTTCCCAAGCATATCGAAGTCTTTCTGCCAATAATTTCCGAATCCTAAACTCTCCAGTATGCTCTTCACGTTGGTTAGCATCCACTGTGAGTGGGGACGTAGACGAATAATATCGTCGCTGCCGGGAGAAAACCTCCTATGTGAAATATTTTAGCTTACAACTTTGGCCGGTAAGGTTCTGTCATCTAAGATGCAATATTGTGTGAATATTGTCAAGGCATTCTCGTTCTTCATAATGTATGTGATGCGGGTCAGTATATCTCCAAAAATATTATCACGTAGGAGGTTTTGTCCCGGCAACGACGATATACCCATGTTATCCCTGTCTGTCGTAAGAGGTGACCAAGCGATGACGGACTTAGAACTTGTGATTACCGGGCGTGTTGGCCGTGCGGTTAGGAGCGCGCAGATGTGAGCTTGTATCTGGGAGATAGTAGGTTCGAACTCCACTACCGGCAACCCTGAAGATGGTTTTCCGTATTTTCCCATTTTCACATCAGGCTGTACCTTAAGGCCACGACCGCTTCCTTCCCATTCCTAGGTCTTTCCTATCCCATCGTCGCCATAAGACCTATCCGTGTCGGTGCGACGTAAAACAAATAGCAAAAAATAAAAGAACTCGTGATTAGTACCACCAGGTGAGGATAATAATTTCTTGTGGCTATTTCTATCCGGGTGCAGCCCTTGTAATGTAAGGAGCACATAGCTCTGGGCGCTACCTGTGATTAGTGCCACCGTGTGCACCCAACAAGGGCGGTGGAGTGGGCACTCGGCGGCACAGACTAGTGCCTAGCGCGGGAAGGTCCCGAGTGCTGAGCTGGAATGGGTCTGCGTTACCTATGAGTAGTACTACTATGTGAGGAACACCATGTGCCTGCACTGCCTGTGATCAGAACTATTATGTTAGAAACACCATAGGGCCGATGACCTCGATGTTAGGCCCCTTTAAACAACAAGCATCATCATCATCATCATCAATAAACACCATAGGTCTGTGTTACCTGTGGGTGGTACCATACTGTGTGATACAATGTGGGCCTACATTGCCTATGATTAGTACCACTATGTGAGCAACACTAGGAGTATACGTAGCCTGAGATTAGTACCACTATGTGAGCAACACTAGGAGTATACGTTGCCTGAGATTAGTACTACTATGTGAGCAACACGAGGAGTATACGTAGCCTGAGATTAGTACCACTATGTGAGCAACACTAGGAGTATACGTAGCCTGAGATTAGTACCACTATGTGAGCAACACGAGGAGTATACGTAGCCTGAGATTAGTACCACTGTGTGAGCAACACTAGGAGTATACGTAGCCTGAGATTAGTACCACTGTGTGAGCAACACGAGGAGTATACGTACCCTGAGATTAGTACTACTGTGTGAGCAACACGAGGAGTATACGTAGCCTGAGATTAGTACCACTATGTGAGCAACACTAGGAGTATACGTAGCCTGAGATTAGTACCACTATGTGAGCAACACTAGGAGTATACGTTGCCTGAGATTAGTACCACTATGTGAGCAACACGAGGAGTATACGTAGCCTGAGATTAGTACCACTATGTGAGCAACACGAGGAGTATACGTAGCCTGAGATTAGTACCACTATGTGAGCAACACTAGGAGTATACGTTGCCTGAGATTAGTACCACTATGTGAGCAACACGAGGAGTATACGTAGCCTGAGATTAGTACCACTATGTGAGCAACACGAGGAGTATACGTAGCCTGAGATTAGTACCACTATGTGAGCAACACGAGGAGTATACGTAGCCTGAGATTAGTACCACTATGTGAGCAACACGAGGAGTATACGTAGCCTGAGATTAGTACCACTGTGTGAGCAACACGAGGAGTATACGTAGCCTGAGATTAGTACCACTATGTGAGCAACACGAGGAGTATACGTAGCCTGAGATTAGTACCACTATGTGAGCAACACGAGGAGTATACGTAGCCTGAGATTAGTACCACTATGTGAGCAACACGAGGAGTATACGTAGCCTGAGATTAGTACCACTATGTGAGCAACACGAGGAGTATACGTAGCCTGTGCTTAGTACCACTATGTCAGCAACACTAGGAGTATACGTAGCCTGAGATTAGTACCACTATGTGAGCAACACGAGGAGTATACGTACCCTGAGATTAGTACCACTATGTGAGCAACACGAGGAGTATACGTACCCTGAGATTAGTACCACTATGTGAGCAACACTAGGAGTATACGTACCCTGAGATTAGTACCACTATGTCAGCAACACTAGGAGTATACGAAGCCTGTGCTTAGTACCACTATGTGAGCAACACAAGTATACGTAACTTGTGATTAGTACTACTATAGAAGGAACACCATGGTTCTGCCTCTCAAGTGATTAGTACTATTATGACGGACCGAAGACCTGGATTTTGGATGTCTTTGGACAAGCATCATTGCACTGTTATGGATTCATGGTCTTTTTTTCATCATTCGTTTTAGATCCTAGTCAGTGGATACATGTTGAACTTTTAATTATCATTTCATTTCATTCCTGCACCTAGCTGTTAGGTCCCTGGTCCCTTTAATAGGAGGGGGACGGCATTACAGAGAAAAGTGACATAAAAATAGGTAAGATTTGAAGTTGAATATCTTGCTCCATTTTGGCAATATAAATTTAAAATTCGCAGAACAGATAAAATTGTACTTCTATTAACTGTTATCATTCTAAAAGTTTTTAAAATGACTAGGAAACGTAGTTGAGAATATTTTTTAATATAGTACAATATAATTGTTAGTATTCATCCCAAATTTCAGGCACACTTTACTAAGAAACTATTAAATATACAGAGCAGAAATTAAACATTCTATTTATTTGTACTGTCATCTGTTAATCAGACTTTAATTAAATTCATTCTTCAGTGACCCACAGGGCTTTTTTTATTTTCATAATACCGAGCTCGATAGCTGCAGTCGCTTAAGTGCGGTCAGTATCCAGTAATCTGGAGATAGTGGTTTCGAATCCCACTGTTGGCAGCCCTGAAGATGGTTTTCCGTGGTTTCCCATTTTCACATCAGGCAAGTGTTGGGGCTGTACCTTAATTAAGGCCACGGCCGCTTCCTTCCCGTTCCTAGGCCTTTCCTATCCCATCGTCGCCACAAGACTTATCTGTGTCGGTGCGACGTAAAGCAAATAGCAAAAAAGATGTTCTAACCAAAGTTATTATCACACACCAAGCCTATGAGGCACGATTCTGAAATTTTACTTCCTGAAGTACAGCCATTACCTAGAAAAGTGTACCTGAAATTTGGGATGCATACTAAAAATTGAATTGTACTATGTCTAAAAAATATAGAACAACACTATTTTCTAGTAACATTGAAAACTTCTAGGATGCTATCAGTTAATAAGAAGTACAAGTTTAACTATTTTGAGAGTTTTGAAGTTATATTGAAAAAATGGTGCAAGATATTCTAGTTCAAATCTTACCAATATTTATGTCACTCACCCCATAATGTCGTCCCCCTCCCCTTAAACCCCAAACATCATCATCACTTTGATCAACATTCCTGATTCTTATGTCGTCTCTTTTTTTCAATCTTAAGCAACATTTTAAACTGATGTTATTTACTTTTAATGGTCATTTCCCTCAATCACCGAGTCACACATTTATAACATCAAGGCTACAGAGACAGGTTAGATATTTTACGTCTTTTCATTCCCATAAAATGTGATTCAAATCTTACAGTGCACATATGTCTTACGTTTTCATCAAAGTGTATATGCATTTGGATACAGAATTGGATTCCCTCAATGTTTGACAAAGGGATTGGGAGTTGGAAGGGCGGGAGGGGAGAATGATATCTCTCGGAACAGAGCTGCTCCCTTATTGGAGTTCCGCTCGAGGAGAAGGCAGTTAGATGAAATTCCACAGTTTTAATAATAAATTCCATTCGTTGAATCTTCAGTACGATTCATTGATAATCGATTTATTACGGAACCTGTTCCGCGAAGGTGAAATCCAAATCGTGGTTTAACTGTGAAGGGGACACACTGGTTTATGTCTTCTAGATACTGATGATAATGCTTGTTGTTTAAAGGGGCCTAACTAGGTCACCGGCCCCTAATGGTAGGAGATGAGATGAAATGTGATAAATAAAGCCCGTATTGTTATGCAGTAACAGGTTAGATTGCAAACTAATTTGGTTATAAGGAAGTGTCGGCCACCCGCTCTTCCATAATGTAACAAGAGTAACATGTTTTATAGGGGTTCTACCTTTTAATGCATAAAAATCCACCCTCTAGTAATAAAAATTAAAATTCCAAATTTCACCGGCTGATCAGAATTCAAAACATGATGATGAACAATGAGTGAATATGATCCAACTCATAACATTGAAAATGAAAATACTTCAAAATCCATCCACTGACTAGAATTCATAAAGATGAGGATGATCAATGATTATGAACTTAAAATAATCAGTGATCCGACCAGCAATTCCTTCACCCTCCCATGATATAACTTTAAAAAATTGTATAAACTGAACAAGGGGCTGCGACCAAAGCAAAATCCTAAATCGATTATGCTTGTTGTCCGAAGCGTTCCAAAATCCAGGTCACCGGTCCCTCATAATGGTTCTAATAGCTGGTAAAGTACAACGATGGTGTTCTTCATGCACGTCCATAGCGTTCCTCACACAGTGGTACTAATCACAGATAACGCAGACCTATAATGTTCTTCACATCGTGGTACTAATCACAGGTAACGCAGACCTATAATGTTCTTCACATCATGGTACTGATCACAGATAACGCACATCCATGCGTTCCTCACATTGAGGTACTAATCACAGATAACGCAGACCTATAATGTTCTTCACATCGTGGTACTGATCACACATAACGCACGTCCATAGCGTTCCTCACACTGAGGTACTAATCACAGATAACGCAGACCTATAATGTTCTTCACATCGTGGTACTAATCACAGATAACGCACATCCATAGCGTTCCTCTCACAGTGGTACTAATCACAAATAACGCACGTCCATAGCGTTCCTCACACTGAGGTACTAATCACAGATAACGCAGACCTATAATGTTCTTCACATCGTGGTACTAATCACAGATAACGCACATCCATAGCGTTCCTCTCACAGTGGTACTAATCACAGGTAACGCAGACCTATAATGTTCTTCACATCGTGGTTTTATTTAGCGTATGGCTAACACATCACATTATAGATACAATAATAATAAATAATATTTACAATTTGAAGTATTTACAGGTTCAAATTATTTACATATTCAACACACAAGGGTGAGAGCAGAAAAAAGTCTCTTGGGTTTCCCTGGTAGGCAGTGAGAGGACACTGCTCCACAATGTGCCGAACTGTTTGCTTCACAGCACCACAACTGCACGCTGCCGAATTAAGTATTCCCCATTTATGGAGGGAGTCGCCACATCTGCCATGGCCAGTGCGAATCCTGTTGATAGTTGTCCAGGTCTTCCGTGGAAGATCAAAACCCTCTGGTTTGTTTTTCAGCCATGGTAGATAGTGATATTCCGATGGAGCACTGGATATCCATACTTGCTTCCAGGCCTGAAGCAGATTAAAGTTAGCGTCTGCTAGGTTTCTGGCTGTTCTAACAGGTGGGCGCCTTGATTTTAGCCTGTTAATAAGAACATCATTCATGTCGCCATGAATTGGCAACTGACTGTTGTTAGTTATTTTCTTATAATCTCGTAGGAGAGCATTTTCTCGGCGGAGGTGAGGTGGTGGAATATGGGATAGAACAGGTAGCCAGAAAGTGGGAGTAGATCTAATTGTCTCTGATATCATACGCATAGTGTGATTCAGCTGAGTGTCAATTAATTTCGTGTGACTGCTGTTCAGCCATATTGATGAGCAGTATTCTGAAGCAGAGTATACAAGACCAAGAGCTGAAGACCGTAGGGTAGATGCTAATGATCCCCAGGTGGTTCCACACAGCTTCTGTAAGATGTTGTTTCTTCATCGTAACTTAGCAGCCGTATTCTGAAGATGTTTCTTGAAGGACAGAGTTCTGTCAAGAGTAATCCCTAGATATTGTGGATATCTGTTGTGGGCAAGACAAGTGTTCTCAAACTGAACCTTCAGTTCACTATTGGCCATTTTGTTGCTAAGGTGAAAACATGTAACTTCACTTTTATTTGGATTCAGTTGTAATCTCCATTTGCAAAAGTACTGTCCCAAGGTGGTAAGATCAGCCGTCAGTGTTTCTTCAGTGTTTTCCATGAATTTATCTTGTACTGCCAGAGCCCAATCATCAGCATATCCGAATTTCCTAGAGCTAGTTTCAGGTATATCAGCTATGTACAGGTTGAAAAGCAGAGGAGCTAATACAGAACCTTGGGGAAGGCCATTGTTTAGAGTTTTCTCACTGCTAGTGCCATTTCCCAGTATTACACGAAACTTCCTCTTGGTGAGCATGCTATCAATAAGTCGTGCAATCTTCTTATATGGCAAAACACGTAATAGTTTGTAGATAAGTCCTTGTTTCCACACAGTGTCATAAGCTGCAGTCAAATCAATAAATGCCACAGAAGTTTTCAGTTGTTTTTGAAAGCCTGCCTCAATAAATGTTGTTAGTGACAAAACCTGATCTGTACAGCTGCGGTTTGGTTGGAACCCTGCTTGTTCAACAGGCAAATTTTGAAAAATGACGGAACTAATTCTGTTATAGATTAGCCTTTCCAGAAGTTTGTATATTATGCTCAGAAGAGCAATTGGACGGTAATTTTTGGGTTGATCGTTAGATTTTCCTGGTTTTAGGATAGCAATGATCTTCGTCCGTTTCATAAGCCGAGGGATAGACCCTCTCTGCAGGATGTCAGAGTAGAATTTAGCAAGCCATATTCTAGCATATTTTCCACAGTGTAACAGAAATTCAGGGTGAATGCCATCAAACCCAGGGGCTTTGCCTGACTTCATACCTTGTAAGGCATTTGATATATCTTGTGGAGTGAATGGTTTGGAATAAGTACTCTCTTCTGGAATGGTTGCCCTCAATGTTTTCAGTTCACGTTTTATCCGTGTAGTATGATCCCGATCTTCTGGAGCTTGTGAATTGCTCACAATCTGTGCTGCAACCATATCCGGAGTTACTGGAGAACTAATTCGATCTATCCGACACCCCTCTCCTAGCTTTCTTAGAATGGACCATGCTTTTCGACTTGAGCGTTTGAAGTCAAGGTTTACAACTGTTTCTGTCCATTTCTGCCTGCGGGCAGCATCCAGACTGTGGATTAATTCATCTGCTATGCACGGGTCACCAGTTGTAAGGAACTCTTGGTAGAGAATATCACTGTTTTCATTCCAACCAGGGATATATTCCTTTCGGTAGCCTCTAGGTATTAACTTCTTTGCTGTGCTTTTTATAGCACCAATAAATCTCTCATAGTTGTCTTTTACAGGTGGAATCCATCCTAGGCACTTATCAAGGTGTTCAGCATAGCAAATCCAATTTGCTCTCTGAAAGTTCCAGCGTGGATGAGGAATTGAGGATACTATTGGAACTTTAATTCCAATTTCCACTACAACTGGTCGATGTTGGCTATGGGGAAAATCAGGGAGAACTCTTCGCATGGTTGGTAGAGGAACAGTATTGCAGTCGGTAGACACATAGCATAAATCAGGATTATACTCTCTCCTCCAAGCAGCTGATCTGAAAGTACGCCGATCTTTAGAGTCATAAAGAAGATGGAAATTGTGCTCCTCAGCCCACGAAGTCAAAGCGTCTCCATTGGAATCAGTCACAGAATATCCCCATTGCTCATGGTGACTGTTAAAGTCACCTAGATAGACAGTTGGGTGAGGGTATGCTTGAATGACATGTGCTGGCCAGATGGTAGCAGGAGGTTTATAGATATTGATGACTGTAACATCTCCTATCTTGATTACAATGGAATTGACATCATCTCTTGTGCTTGTAGAGATCAGGGAAGCATTCTCTACTGTATTTCGTATATATGTTGCACTTCCATAAGCATGATGGAATGTTGCACCTGGAAGTTCATAACCTGGTATTTTACCTCTGGTACGCAATTGGTCTTCGTTTGCTACGTGAGTTTCCTGCAAAGCAATCACATCAATATTGTTTTCCAGAGATAATCTTGATAAAAACTGACACTTTGATCTGCATTATTTGAATACTTCGACCTAGTCTCCTATATTGTTGTTGTTGGTCCTTATAAGGACCGTTTCCATGAAGTCTTGCCATTGTGATATGTTTTAAGCCAGGAGATCCCAAGGATTGCCTGGCTGCCAATGTTGTTGCTTTCTTAGCACCACCCAGGGGTCACGTGTAGGGCACTTTGAGGTTAAACCTACGGACAGATAACGCACATCCACAGCGTTCCTCACACTGAGGTACTAATCACAGGTAACGCAGACCTATAATGTTCTTCACATCGTGGTACTATTCACAGGTAACGCACGTCCATAGCGTTCCTCACACAGTGGTATAAATCGCAGGTAACGAAGACCTATATTGTTCCTCAGAAGTAGGGCTAGGCCGGTTCTGAATACCCAGTGTCAGCACTTTTTCTGCTGAGTCAGCACCGAGGTCATTGACCCCTAGTTGTGTACCTAGGCCGTTTCCGACTCCGAAGTCATTGACCCCTAGGCAATCCTCTTGCCACAATAGAATCACTCCGTGCGCCATTGCCCTGAAGATGACGACGACAACGATAAAGTTTTCATTCTGCACCCGGAAGGAGTGGGGCGGGCCACGGCCAGGACTGATGATGAGCCGAAATTCCTTAATGGACGCATCATATTCCGAATCGCCAGTCATCTAACTAAAATAATAATGTACTCCGCAATGTAAGGTCGTTGTTTTACACAGAAAAAGGACAATTATTAATCTCAAGGCAGGGACTCCTAGTATAATAGAAAGATGCTCGCGGTTGTAAAGTGCAAAAGTTGCGAAACTTACGTTTTTAAACTAGTATCTGAAGTAGATGTTTAAATTGGATTAGGTCAAGTCTGTTTTTGCACATATAATACTGATCGTGAAATATTCTTAGATTTAAATGCTCATTTTATAGTCATTCAATTTAGTCTGTTAACAATTTTACTATGTTTTCCTAACTAATAATAATAATTTATTATTATTAAATTATTATTATTAACTTATTATTATTAACTTATTATTATTATTATTATTATTATTATTATTATTATTATTATTATTATTATTATTATTATTATTATTATTATTATTATTATTATTATTATTGTTGTATGGCCTCAGCTACCGTGTGCAAACATTTCGATTTGTCGCCACCTGGCTGTCAGCTCGTCAATTTCGACTTTTTGTTTTACTCTAGGCCCACTAGATGGCAGACCGAGTAAACCGGATCTCTCTTGGTCGTCTGTAGGTGAGATTTAATGAATTTTATCGGGTAAACACCAAATGTGTCACCACAGATTTTTTACATGCCGACATGGAGTGTCGAATGGACTTTTTTCCGCCCTTCAAAACTCCGATTACCTCTGCAGGGTTTGAACCCGCTATCGTAGGATCCTATCTAAGTGTAGTTTAGGTTGCTTGATAATGTACGTAAAATTCGGATTTCGTACTCTTCTTAGATTTCATCACTCATTTTATAATTATTCAAGTTAGTTCACTTAGACTACTTTTACTGTATATGCTTTCGTAATTGGGTTAGAATAAGTTTGTTATTGTGCATAGAATAGCTATTTTGAATTTTTTCTTAAAATTCATTAATCATTTTCTAATTATTCTAACAAGTTACTATATTAGTGTGCTTTTAACCGTCAAACGGATTCCTTTTTACTATCATTGTAAGCGCTTAGTGAAGAAGCAAATACAAACACACTGGTACTATTATACTGTCCATCATCTATTTATCATACTGTGCTTTGTATATTTGCTCATTAATATTTCATGAACCTTATATTTTATCTTTATTAGAAGGTCGAACAGTTTATTCAGTGAATTGAACTCTGATATGAGGCGTGGTTCATGTTTCAACACGCGATCGCGAAACACTCCTTCTCTTTGCAGTCCGAGACTTACGTGCACAGAGTGTCGACACACTGCGTCTCTTTGCAGTCCGAGACTTACGTGCACAGAGTGTCGACACACTGCGTCTCTTTGCAGTCCGAGACTTACGTGCACAGAGTGTCGACACACTGCTTCTCTTTGCAGTCCGAGACGGACGTGCACAGAGTGTCGACACACTGCTTCTCTTTGCAGTCCGAGACGGACGTGAACAGAGTGTCGACACACTGCTTCTCTTTGCAGTCCGAGACGGACGTGAACAGAGTGTCGACACACTGCTTCTCTTTGCAGTCCGAGACGGACGTGCACAAAGCGTCGACACACTGCTTCTCTTTGCAGTCCGAGACGGACGTGCACAGAGTGTCGACACACTGCTTCTCTTTGCAGTCCGAGACGGACGTGAACAGTGTGTCGACACACTGCTTCTCTTTGCAGTCCGAGACGGACGTGAACAGAGCGTCGACATACTGCTTCTCTTTGCAGTCCGAGACGGACGTGCACAGAGTGTCGATACACTGCGTCTCTTTGCAGTCCGAGACGGACGTGCACAGAGTGTCGACACACTGCTTCTCTTTGCAGTCCGAGACGGACGTGCACAGAGTGTCGATACACTGCTTCTCTTTGCAGTCCGAGACGGACGTGAACAGAGTGTCGACACACTGCTTCGAATCAATTCGCTGTGCCGGATCGAACGTTTCGAAACAGTCATCAGTGTCACTTCGCCCATCACTAACCTCATCTCCACTGCTGTCCAGCAGTTTAAAACAGAGCGTCGAAGACTGCAAACAGAGGCTTGCCTTAGAAGAAAACTGAGACAAACCCAACCACATCCACCCCCTCTCTCTCTCTCTCTCTCTCTCTCTCTCTCTCTCTCTCTCTCTCTCTCTCTCTCTCTCTCTCTCTCTCTCTCTCTCTCTCTCTCTCTCTCTCTCTCTCAGGTGTACCAAATATGGTCGCATTTTCTATGCAAGGATTGGCCTGTTGAGCTATCAACGCCATCTGCGCAAAGCGGACTAAACGTAAATTGGAAGTGGAAAACGTATACTCGGATACGAGAAACGGCGGATTACTACTACTACTACTACTACTACTACTACTACTACTACCAGCTAGTGGAAACTGACCTCTAAGCCGCTATTCTAAAATGTACCAACCGCCGTCGGACGCAGAGGAAGAATACATCCATGGTACCCCCTCCTGTCGTAAAAGGCAACTAAAAGGGACGACCAAGAGATGATGAAATTAGAACCATGACAATACTTCTCATTAGTACCATTACGTGAGGATCAGGAATAGTACCCTTATGTGTTTTGGCTGTTGCCTGTGGTTAGTACCACTATGTGCGGAACACCACCGGTTTGGCTGTTGCCCATGATTAGTACCACTATGAGAGGAACACCACGGGTTTGGCTGTTGCCCATGATTTATACCACTATGAGAGGAACACCACGGGTTTGGCTGTTGCCCATGATTAGTACCACTATGTGAGGAACACCACGGGTTTGGCTGTTGCCCGTGATTAGTACCACTATGTGAGGAACACCACGGGTTTGGCTGTTGCCTGTGGTTAGTACCACTATGTGAGGAACACCACGGGTTTGGCTGTTGCCCGTGGTTAGTACCACTATGTGAGGAACACCACCGGTTTGGCTGTTGCCCGTGATTAGTACCACTATGTGAGGAACACCACGGGTTTGGCTGTTGCCGGTGATTACTACCACCATGTGAGGAACACCACGCTTTTGGCTGTTGCCCGTGATTAGTACCACTATGTGAGGAACACCACGGGTTTGGCTGTTGCCCGTGGTTAGTACCACTATGTGAGGAACACCACGGGTTTGGCTGTTGCCCGTGATTAGTACCACTATGTGAGGAACACCACGGGTTTGGCTGTTGCCGTGATTAGTACCACCATGTGAGGAACACCACGGGTTTGGCTGTTGCCGTGATTAGTACCACTATGTGAGGAACACCACGGGTTTGGCTGTTGCCGTGATTAGTACCACTATGTGAGGAACACCACGGGTTTGGCTGTTGCCCGTGATTAGTACCACTATGTGAGGAACACCACGGGTCTGGCTGTAGCCCGTGATTAGTACCACTATGTGAGGAACACCACGAGTCTGCGGTGTCTGGGAGTTGTACCACTATGTGAGGAACACCACGGGTTTGGCTGTTGCCCGTGATTAGTACCACCATGTGAGGAACACCACGGGTTTGGCTGTTGCCCGTGATTAGTACCACTATGTGAGGAACACCACGGGTTTGGCTGTTGCCCGTGATTAGTACCACTATGTGAGGAACACCACGGGTTTGGCTGTTGCCCGTGATTAGTACCACTATGTGAGAAACACCACGGGTTTGGCTGTTGCCCGTGATTAGTACCACTATGTGAGAAACACCATGGGTCTGTGTTGCCTGTGAGTGGTGCTATTATGTGGGACATGCCATGGCTCTGCATCACCTGTGATTATTACCACTATCATGAGGGGCCATTGACTTGAATTCAGGACCCCTTTTTATAACAAGCATCATCTCATAAAATACGGCATTGTGAACTGGATCCAATGATGGTTTTGGATTCATTGTCGTTTTCTCATCGTTTTTTATACTTCAGTCAGTGGATTTATTTTGAAATTTTAGCTATCGTTTCATTTCATTGCCCCTTTTACCATTAGGGGGCCTATGACTTAGCTGCTAGTCCTTTTAAACAACAAGCAACATCATCATAATCTATCATCATCATCATCATCATAAAATTTACCGAGATTAATATAAATACTAAAGGCTCTAAGAGGTTTACCCCTATTTTTATGCAAAACTCATAGCATAAACGTTCCGCAGGCTATAGTATACCTGTTACTCGCTTCAGTAAGCTTGCATTCTAACGTGTTATTTCTTAAAAATCCTGGCTCTAATAATAATTCAGCTCCTACAGGTTTCCTGTAAATGTGTATCAGATATAGTTCACTGACATTAGCTCCTCATTAATAACACAGAAATACGATCATATCTTATTCGGTTCGAGTGTAATTCCACTTAAATAATTCGCTAAATCTTTATTTGCGATTACTGCCGCAAGAAGATAGATTAGTGTTTATACTGCATTAACCATATAGGAAAAGATTTTCCAGGAGATAAGTCCAGTAGAAAGCGGATATAATCCGCCCTTTTTTCTTCCACCAACTAAGTCTCCAGGCTCCCCACAAAGAGAGATTAATCTTCCTAACTGAGTTGTTATAAAATTTATCATGACCTGAAATTGCATTAAATCGTTAGGAGTTTCTGGAAGGTGCGCGAGAGAATAATAGTTAAATTATAATGGGGTGGGATATTAAAGAACATGACGAGAAGGGTGGAGAAGAGCTTCTCAAAAATTATTCTTTGTTACGATGTTGGATTCTGTTCATTAGGGAGTTGCTTCACGAGTAATTGCTTGTGTAAAAATTGAGCCATGAATGTGGTAAGTTGCGGAAGGCAGATGAGATAAATTTGTGCCAAAACAAAATAAAGGGGTTTAATAGCAAGATGCGAGTTTTATGCCTCTGCTCTTCTTTGGGTTCTTTACTAGAAAAAATGCCTTTTATCGTGTCGTGTGAGATAAGTTGTGGCAGGTGCCCAAAGAATTTAGGATACCCCATCCATCCATCCATCCATCCATCCATCCATCCATCCATCCATCCATCCATCCATCCATCCATCCATCCATCCATCCATCCATCCATCCATCCATCCATCCATCCATCCATCCATCCATCCATCCATCCATCCATCCATCCATCCATCCATCCATCCATCCATCCATCCATCCATCCATCCATCCATCCATCCATCCATCCATCCATCCATCCATCCATCCATCCATCCATCCATCCATCCATCCATCCATCCATCCATCCATCCATCCATCCATCCATCCATCCATCCATCCATCCATCCATCCATCCATCCATCCATCCATCCATCCATCCATCCATCCATCCATCCATCCATCCATCCATCCATCCATCCATCCATCCATCCATCCATCCATCCATCCATCCATCCATCCATCCATCCATCCATCCATCCATCCATCCATCCATCCATCCATCCATCCATCCATCCATCCATCCATCCATCCATCCATCCATCCATCCATCCATCCATCCATCCATCCATCCATCCATCCATCCATCCATCCATCCATCCATCCATCCATCCATCCATCCATCCATCCATCCATCCATCCATCCATCCATCCATCCATCCATCCATCCATCCATCCATCCATCCATCCATCCATCCATCCATCCATCCATCCATCCATCCATCCATCCATCCATCCATCCATCCATCCATCCATCCATCCATCCATCCATCCATCCATCCATCCATCCATCCATCCATCCATCCATCCATCCATCCATCCATCCATCCATCCATCCATCCATCCATCCATCCATCCATCCATCCATCCATCCATCCATCCATCCATCCATCCATCCATCCATCCATCCATCCATCCATCCATCCATCCATCCATCCATCCATCCATCCATCCATCCATCCATCCATCCATCCATCCATCCATCCATCCATCCATCCATCCATCCATCCATCCATCCATCCATCCATCCATCCATCCATCCATCCATCCATCCATCCATCCATCCATCCATCCATCCATCCATCCATCCATCCATCCATCCATCCATCCATCCATCCATCCATCCATCCATCCATCCATCCATCCATCCATCCATCCATCCATCCATCCATCCATCCATCCATCCATCCATCCATCCATCCATCCATCCATCCATCCATCCATCCATCCATCCATCCATCCATCCATCCATCCATCCATCCATCCATCCATCCATCCATCCATCCATCCATCCATCCATCCATCCATCCATCCATCCATCCATCCATCCATCCATCCATCCATCCATCCATCCATCCATCCATCCATCCATCGGTTTTTCGTGACACGCAACGTCGCACGACGTACCTCTGAACTTCGATGAAACGGAAAGGTTGTAATGAATTTAGTAGAATTTAATTTCAAATTAGTCTACCTCGTTTTATTTTAATGGCTATTACGTTAGGTCTGGTCGGATCCCGAGGAATAATTGTCACTTCCTTCGAAACAATTCTGTAGGGATTACAAATTAGCAAATGGTTTATCAAACGAGTAATTCTTTGAAATGTGAAGATCATCTTCGCATTCTGAAAAATCTTCTGTAAGGCACATAGTGTGAAAGATAATGATTTATCTTGTACCATGGATGTGAATATTATGTTTAGATTAACTATTTTCTTGCCATTTAAGCTTCGTTAATTATTTTATCTTTGGTTTTTTTTTTTTTTGTATACTATCTACAACGTATCATACCGTACAGTTGGAAGAAGCAGGATTAAGGAATAAATTATTTATTATTAGGCCTATGTTATTTTACTGAGAAAACGTATCTCGTTGGTCGTCTAATTATATGGCCCAGGCATGCGTGAACTGTATCACTCCGTAGCAGTCGGCGCGAGCGTTGATACAGGCTGTATGAAAACTCAGTGGAATATATTCTCCATAAAGAGAGAAGAAAATAAGTGTATGGCGACATGCGTACGGTAAAGCATAACTGCAGAGTTATGCAAGCTTTTAGTTGCTTCATAATCAACGACGGTCTAATGCACGACTGACTTTACGTGTCCGCAAAGGTAAACGTCTAGGAGGTTCAAGTCCGAGGAGCGTGCTGGCCAAGCAATTGGTCCACCTCTACCCATTCTGCGCCAAGCATAATACGCATTAACTATGGGCCGAAGGTGTGAAATGTGTGGAAGCGCTATCATACATCAAGTACAGCACCATTGTAACCATAGCAACCAAGGTTAGTAGCACCAACTTCTCATTGACAAAATTTCGTATCAACTGAAACACGTTCTACTCCTCCATCCACAAAAAAAATATTTGAACTGGCAGGAATACGAGCATGCTTGAAGCATTGTTCTGTAGTGCTGCATGACTCAGGGGTACTGTTTATTAACATAAAAACTATTGTGGTTTGATTTTATAATGACCCGTATTGACTGTAATCTGTACTCCTATAAATAGACACCATTTGATATGTAAAATCGGCCTTGCCAATACTTAGTTATTTAATTAATCACCTCATACATCGTACATGTTTCAAGGACCTTATTGTCCTCTTCCTCAGCCGTTGTTCTCCTCACTACCAAATATACCTTGGTTATTGTGAAACACCAAACGCCAAGTTGGCTCTGTGGATTAGTGGTAGAGTGTCGGCCTCCGAATCCCAAGATAGCGGGTTGAAACACGGCAGAAGGTAGTCAGATTTATGAAGGGCAAAAAAGGTCCATTCGACACTCCATGTCGTACGACGTCGGCATGGAAACGATCTCTGGTGAACCCCACTGCCAGTTTTCCGTGGTTTCTCATTTACACACCAGGCAAATGCGGGGCTGTACCTTAATTAAGGCCACGCCCACTTCCTTCCCAATCCTGTGCCTTTCTTATCCCATCGTCGCCGTAGTACATATCTGAGTCGGTGTGACGTAAAGCAAAAAATAAAAATAAAAGATCTCTAGTGACACATTTGGTGTTTATCGGACAAAATTCATTAAAACTCAGCCATACACGCCCAAGAGAGATTTCGTTTACCTGGTCTGCCATCTAGTGGGCCTAGACTAAAACAGGAAGTAGAAACTGACGAACAGACAACTAGATGGCGTCAAATTCAAATATCTGCACACGGTAGCTGAGGCCATACGATTATTTTTATTCACCAAACACCTAGTTCTAAACATTTCTTAATTGAAATTAATATGTGCATAAATCACTAAAACTTACTATTCTATTTATAAACTTCTTAAAATGTCATTCTTGCCTATTACCAAAATATATAATCAATTTTCTAAAATTAGCGTCTCAAAGTTTTACTCAAATCTTCCAATTCAGAGATCACATCAATTAAATGTCGCAGGTATTTCCATCTGGAACAGACATGGATGATTTTTTAACAATATGGTAAATAGAATAGTGTAGTTTTAGTGTTCTTTTATGACATTTATGATATATTTTATTTCATTTATGGCACACATTAGATTTCAATTAAGAGATGATTATAAATTTGGTGTTTGATGTTTTGATAAGTAAAGAGGTCCAAGAGATAATTGGTAGTGTGAATAAACCGTTGAGAAAGAGGACAATAATGTCCTCGAAATGTATGTGGTGTTTTATGTAATAACAAATAATTAACTCTTAAGTATTGACAAGGCTGATTTTAAACATCAAATGTGTATTTATTGGAGTTAGGGCTAATGTTTATAATGTTAACCCTCTACTGCATGAATTATTTTTCGTTTTCTTTTGGTGAAGAAAATTTCAAGCTTTAATGTTCAATATACGATCAATGTTTTAGCTGTTGGCTTTACGTCGCACCGACACAGATGCCTTATGGCGACGATGGGACAGGAAAGGGCTAGGATTGAGAAGGAGGCGGCCGCGTCCTTAATTAAGGTTAAGCCCCAGCATTTGTCTGGTGTGAACATGGGAAACCACGGAAAACCATCTTCAGGGCTGTCGACAGTGGGGTTCGAATCTATTATCTCCCGAATACTAAATACTGGCTCGGTCAGTGTTTTAGATGTACCAGCAATTCTTAACTGGGGATAAGAACTTAACACTCGTACGTGATGTGGATTGCCATAGTGGAATATATATACGATTTTTCACGATTTTACGGTAAGCTTTTTAACATTCAAAGACAGAACATTACTACCTCTTGGCTATGGGTACGTACTGCAAGGCGCAAGTACAACTTGTACGACCGTAGATCGGTAATGTCTTTGAGGTTGAGCCAGAGGTACTCCTGAAGCCTGTGGTAATGTGATGGGGAGGGTCCACGTAAAATAAACGGTGGTTGGTACGCGTGGATTTTGACGGGGTGGAAGGGGTACCTTTGGTTGTAGGGCTGTTTTGTCTTATGCGTTATGTAAAAGAAAACAAGGCATCACTGGGATATGTGCTTAATTGACTGTACAGTTGAAGGTGTGCCGTAAAACTACCTCTGTCTACAATATTTATCCATTTATACAGGTGAAAAGTTATTTGTTGCCTAACGGCAACACTGTGCAGTAGAGCAGGGCCTCTCAGGGTGCATGCGCGTGGTGCATGCACTGTGCACGGTGCAAAAGACGACTTGGCTTGGTTGACCAGAGTGCAGACCCCCCCCCCCCCCACTCCTCGATTTGGAGCAATAGCGCTAACTCTCTCTTTCCTCACGCCTCTCTCGCTCGCTCCGCCTGTCTCCCTCTCCCCCACCTGCGCCGTAGCGCTCCAAATCCGGGCTGAGTTGAGCCGAGTATAGCCGAGTAGAACCGAGCATAGCCGAGTAGCCCAGAGACGAAGCGTTGATCCGAGCCATACCGAGCGGCACCGATGCACAGTGCACGGAGCTCTTGCGCCTCGCTCTGCACGCGTGAGATTTTGGGCGTTTGAGAGGCCCTGCAGTAGAGGGTTAACGCTTTGTCAAATATTATTGTGAAAGCGTCTGCACATCTTTGAATTTAGTTATCCTGATTGTCCTTCAAGCATGGTAAGAATTCACATGTCAATACACAACACGTAGGCTACAACTTCACACGTCAACAGCGAGTTGTATTTTTACACTCCTTCATCACAGCTGACACGTAAGTTACTGTTGTCTAGGAAGAGGGTGTCATAACAAGATTCACTAAAGTCGGGACTCGTCCAGGTTTCTTTAAACACAAAATACTGATTCCGATAAGTCACTCTCTACGGCAGAGACGCTACACAAAAGGCGAACATGTCCGATTATTTTATCAAATGTATGGCATCGATTTCTCCACCCAGAGCACATAAAGAGTCATTTCTCAAAAATGAATGGTGGACTTGACCTGTTTTTGCACCTATGTCTTCAATTCTGGTGTATAATCTGGATTCGCGGACATACCGGGAATGAGAGAGCTGATAAACTAGCAAAAGCTGCTGCCCAATCAAATCTGGAAGTCATGTATGACAGTTCTCCCTTATCTTATGCAAGAAGACAAATCAGAGAACATTTTTTGAATCAGTGGAACCTCCTTTGGACCTCTCCTTTAAATGGATCCGTTACTAGGAGACTAGATTTTCTCACAGTTCACAACATATTTCAGTGCAACCTTTAGGTACAAAATTTTGATTTAACATAATTTATTGTCAGGCCATGGAAATTTTAAATCATGTTTTGAACGTTTTAAAATTATTTTCACAAGTGACTATTCTTGCTTTTGTGGGTCTACTCAAACAGTTGATCATTTAATATTTCATTGTCCTGTGCTTGCAAGAGCAAGATTTGATTTGGACTCTCATTTCAACTACTGTATTATTCAACGTTCACAACCACTATATCATATTTTCTTACAGGAATGCTGTTACAAATATTTCCTAGTTTTCATTCATCGCATCTTTCGTAAACTGGTTCTTTAAATCCCCATCAATTTTTATGTATGTATGTCTCAAATATAACCCTACAACACTTCGTAAAATAGGGTTCATTTACATTAGATAATATCTAATTAAATATCTAATATTATTCATAATCTTAGTTGAATAACCTCGTATAGGCAGACCATCCTACAGAACACCAATGCGGGATGCTGTATCCAGATAGCTCACACGAAATGTTTCCTATCTGGCTCGTTCCTAACAAAGAATATACACCTGGTTATCAAACAGCATCGCAGATTATTATCAGAGTTTAGACCTCTTTCTCGTTTTCACTGAATAAAACGAGCTTTCTCCATGTCTTAAGCTTTAATTGAAAAAGAGAATTTATAGGAACGAGTGAGTCTTGTTTTAATAAAGAAAGCGAACGCGTCACGGTTCCTACTTTCTTGTATTAGGTCCCCATTTCCACCCGCGCTTAACTGCATAAAGCCAACTCCATACAATATATCTTAATCCAAGTTCCCTTTCCTTTTAAAATGTATCCCTTCTTTCCGATCCCAATTTCTGTCGCACACCTCCCTTGTGTGTGCGTGTTCAGGGGATGGTTTATGAGGCTGAAGGTTCCAGTGAATAGCAAAAGAGAGAGAAGGAGGGAAGATTCCTTCTTCTTTGCTCCTCTTCATTGTCCAGTCCTTGTTTTCTTGCTACTGCGAGCTTGGTACAGTTAGAGGAGAAGAGCTTATCTAACAACTGGAAGTCTCGTTTGTACCCACCGAGTCAAACTTCCTGTCCCGTATTACGTATTGTAACCGTGCTCGTGCACATTTTACGACTTTTAAAGTTGGATAGCACAGGTTACTTAACTTTACAGACCTGTCGAACCTAAGAAAGGTTCTTTTCATTCCCTACCAATCATCATACAGAAATGAGTCCACAGTGGGGCATTGAAAAGGAATCAGCAATGCAGAAAGAACTGAGGCAAGGCTGCAGTTTGTCCCCTCTCCTCTTCAATGTTTATACAAGGTGGTCGGATACAACGTTAACCGAATATAAAGGGAACCGAAATGCGCGCACTCGGGCGTCGTAGCGCGACTCCTCACATGCCAGCAATTAAAAAAATGTCTCTCACAAAAGTTGCCCTGCGAGTATATCCGGCAGAAAAAGGACGTTGAAGAGTGGTGATCTGGCAACACTGTAACCACATGTACGGCAACTACCTCTGTCAGCACATATCAGTCGTGCTGTGCAGTGAATATAGTTTTGGGTTAGCAAGCAGAAGGTCGACGAGTCGATCCTGGGTTCTGGGGTATGTTTTTTATTTCGTAAATGTAGTCCAGGTGGTATGGTATCTGCATCTTGGTCGTCAACAGCGATTGCAGCGGGTCCTCTAGAAACCATTTGCACTTACATACTACCATCCTAGAAATGGACGAACAATCGTTTTCATTGGTCAGCTTTGAAAGACGCCCTTTCCACGTCGTGGGCGTGAATTCATTCGCTGTTCGTTAGGGGAACATTGGTAACGGCGTTCGAAAGAAGAGAATTTGGGGAATTTTTGAAGTTAAAATTTAAAATTCGATTTTTGGTGAAGATTCAAAATTTCACTCACAACTCTCCTTAAGTTCGTAATTTAATTTCATACAGAAGACACGGCACTAATTCAAATAAAGAACGCAACTTTAACCTCGACCTCCAAGGCTAGCAGAAGTAACATCAAAGAACAAATGCGGAAGACTGAACATACGCTGGAATACAGGATAGACAGTTTCAAATTATGTCGCCAACGAAACAAAAATAAATGTATCATATCAAAGATCGATCTTTTTTGTCAAAAGTATTACAGTTTCATTTATTTACGATTAATTACAGCGACGACTGATTTTCTGAGGACATTTTATAGATTCTTATGAAATCCAACCGGATACATTCTCTTGCCTATAAAAGAGGATGTGTCCGGGACAAAACGGGCGTAATTTAACTAAATGTGTGGTTTACAATTATGAGCTCTTAGTTATACTTCATTTCTGAGAAAACATCATACAAACAGCACCTTCCATTTCAGAGTCCGTCTCCATGGCAAAATGGTTAGCGTACTGGCCTTTGGTCATAGGGTGCCCGGGTTCGATTCCCGGCAACGTCCGGAATGTTAACCATTATTGGTTAATGCCACTGGCAAGGGGGGTGAATGCATATGTCACTTGTCCTCTGACACACCCGCCACTAAAACCCATACGCCATTTCGTTTCCATTTCATAAATAATTTTGGGTCCCAGTTTTAGATAATTCACCCTCTGTTCATAATGTGCATTTTTACACAAATATCGCTGAGCTTTTTTTCCCTTTCTTTACTTGACGCTATGAATTGGATTGGAAAAGCGATCTCAAAGATCGCTTGTTCGTGAGATCTTTTCCCTTACATCCCTAAGTTTTAAAACCCTCAGGACGTGACTGTACTCTGAAAGCCAAATGGATTGAAGGTAGAAAGTTAAGAACACCCCCAGCTTTACTTATTTCATGTGCTGCTGCCGCTGCAGGAACGAGCTCCCGGCGAATATGGAACAGCTTCCTCGGCGGGTATAAAACTGTAGTCAGCGAGATCGTAATGAAAAAAGTCGACGGCGATGAAGATGGGGAGTTGGCTGTTATCATCCGCCACATCACAGCAGGATTAGAATTGTAATCAGTTGAGATTATCACGACCAAGAATATCTTCCTCGCCGGCCGTGAATTTTATCTACACAAGATTGCACTGCACCTCAGTAAAAATGGCCTCATGGCAGATTACATTACCATACCCTACTAGGCAACGACTATGTTATTATTATTATTATTATTATTATTATTATTATTATTATTATTATTATTATTATTATTATTATTTCCTCTTGTTGTTCGCAGTTTACAGAGATCATTTATTGGTACGGAAGTATTCACCTGATGACAAGCAAACATTCTCAATGGGCAGAAAAAATTATTATTAAATTTCATAATCTTCTTCTATATATAGAGCGTGATCCAAAAGTACGTTAACATTTTACGAGGCAATACTCACGGAATAAATGAGGTAGAGAGGTAATAATTGTCACATATGACTGGCATGGCATGGGGTTTTATTGCCATCAAAATAAAGTACACAAAATGAACAACGAATGGCGCTGGACAGCAACATGTCTGGTACAAATAGACACACATGCTTGACATAACATGAGGTTTTATTGACACAACAACGAGAGCACAAACAGGTCAACAGATGGCGCTGGACAGCAACACGGCAGTGGTGCCACATGAGACCTATGTCGTGAGAGAGGGCGTCAGATGCGCCTGCACTCGCGGCATGTTGACGTTACCAGAAAATGCATTATTACGCTTTATTTTGGTGTCAATAAAACGCCACGACTTGCCAATCATGTGTGTCAATTATTACCTCTGAAGTATTGTCTCGTCAAATGTTAAAGAACTTTTTGGTCATCCTGTATATAATCTGAACGTGTAACGCAAAATTGCGAGAAAACTGCAGTACTAACGTTTATGTGTTTTACAGTGGCGGTCACAATAATAGAGCCACCTGGCAAAGGTTTGGAATAAAGTGCACATTTATTACTAGACATGTTTGTACTATGATGGAAACAAAATTTTACGTTGTACAGGAACCATTACAACAGAGTCACATTGTACCAAAGTCAGTTATATAGATTACACAACTCGAACTAATCAATAATATTCAAAAGAATACCAGACCACAGGGTAAAAAAAATAGAGCCAGTTGACACAAATATTTTGTACTTGATCTCAGTCTTATGAAATTCACAGGAACAGTCGTTTTTGCATAGGAGTGCATTAGTACTTCGTGGGGTAACCATTATTTTTGAGCATTGCCCTGCACCTCTTACCCATAGAGTCGACTAAACTACTGCATTCGTCACTGCTGATCGCATACCAGGCTCTCTGGATTTCTTCCCAAAGTTAATCTAAAGATGTGGCTTTTGAGCGGTCAACTCTCTTGTCTACGATCTCCCATAAATTCTCAATGGGTGATGCGTCAGGGGATTGAGGTGGCCACTCTAATACTTCGATATGGTGATCTTGAAAAAACTGCCTTATGATCCTTGCAGTATGCTTTGGATCGTTATCATGCTGAAATTTCCATTTCAGCGGCATTTCCTCTTCAGCATAAGGCAGCATATTTGCCAAGATGTTTTTGTACATTTCTGCCTTCATTATGCCGTTGATACGGTGTATTGGACCAATGCCGTACCATGAAAAACATCCCCATACCGTAACACTTCCGCCACCGTATTTCACAGTTTTTAAAGTGTTCTTGGGATTAAATTCCTGGTTTGGTGGGCGGCGCACATAGACTCTTCCGACTGAGGCAAACCTATTATACTTGGATTCGTCGGACCAAAGGATGTTCCTCCACCAAATATTAGGTTTTTGTTCATTTCTCCGGGCGAAGGCCAACCTTTTCCAAAAATTAGCTTTTGAAACATGTGGCTTCTGTCTCACAAAGCGCCCATTTAATTTTGAGGATCTCAGCCGTCTTTGAATCGTTGAGGTTGAACATCATTTTTGTCGCTAAACAAAATGGCTTTCAGTCGTGGTGTTGACAAAAATGGGTCTTTCTTTAGTTCCCTAGTGATGAGTAGAGTCCGGATTATTAGGTACTGATAGGTTAGATTGCAAACTTACTTAAGTCAGTAACAAGTATACCCTATACTGTACAACGGTTATGCTACGAGATTTGCATAGATATTAGGGGTACAGCCTATAGAACTCCTTGAATTTATTCTACTCTTCCTACATTGTGGTACAACGGGATGCATGCCATTTCCTACATACCAAATTACTTTGCATTCTAACTTATTACCACCTAATAATCCGAGGTATAGTGATGAGTCTGTCCACGCGACGAGTAGTTACACGAGGTCGCCCCCTGTTCTCCACCTGCTGCTTTGTTTGTTTTGCCAGTCTAATGGCGTTCTGGACTCGTTTTCGAAACGCGTAAATCTTTGGCTATTTGATACATGGACATCCCACTTTTGAACATCCGGAACATTACTACACGCTCATCATCGCTTGTATGCTTTGCTCTGTCCATCTAGAAGAATGTAAACGAAACCAAACGTCAATTTTACATACAAAATAATACTGAGTGGAGGTTTGTTGACAAATAATATCGCTAGCCCCTAAAACAACTGCAAAACATCAATTTGAACGGGACTTCTGTAAAACGGCTCGATTATTTTGACACATAAGATTCTTATCTTTATGCCTCTTTTCGCACGTCTAGCTCAAACGCTTCCTTTCGCACTACATATAACAGCGACGTCTTCCCTGATGTTGTCTAAAAGGGACTAACAACACGGCACTCGTGGAGATTTTGCGAACTAATAGATATCCTAGTTCTTAACCCCGTCAATAGAGGTGGCTCTATCATTTTGACCCACTATACATCAAAACAAAGATCTCCTTCCGAAGATTACTAGAAAAATATCATTTCTTTCATTAAATCGTAAAATAGTCATTTATTCGAATATTACGATGTTTAGGTCATGGCAGTTAACTGCATAAGCCAGTAGGTGGCTCTATGAATGTTGGCTCCTCCGATCTTTCTATGCTAGCCCGATAGAGGGCTCTGTAAAATCGAGTTATCACATGAATGTAAGTTGTTGTTCATGTTGATTCTAATAAGCGATGTATGACTAAACTATAAAATTAGAAGTTATTACAAGTTCTTACAAGAATCAAGAAATTACTTAGGACTGATTTGGTGTCTACTGACAGTAACCTGCCTTTCAAATTCAAAGGAAGGCAGTTCCTGTTACGTCTTGCTTTCACAATGACCGTTAACAAAGCACAGGGTCAAACTTTTAACAAAACAGGTATTTATGTAGAGTTAAAGCTGCGAGAGATTTTAACTACACCACATCAGGATCGGTTCTCCGAAACTTAGTTTACAATTACAATGAAATACTAAAATCATTCAATGAATAGGAGACTAAACTGCAATCATTTAGAGTGAACTGTCGCCTTCTTTATTAATGACTGTTACAAGCATGCCCGAGAAGATTACAATAGGGCAATTGCCAAGGTTGAAAACTTCCATATGTATAGTCACAAAGGAAGTATAAGTTAAGAATGCAAATAAATGGTCTTCAGGGGTGTTCGATATAGTTTCCAATAATTTCCTCACACTTCCTTCATCATCAGTTTCATTTTTAGTCTTTGTTTGCAACTACTGATGTGACAAGCTACTTATACTATCATATTCTGATTTATAAAAAGTACAAAATCGCAGTTTTATAACTTGATTACAATTACACCATGAGTAAACAGGATTTGAAAACTACAACTCTAGGGACTTCTTAGATTGCGACGAAGTACGTATTTTCTACAATATGTTTTACGTTGCACTGATAGGTCTTATAGGGACGATGGAATAGGAAAGGGCTAAGAGTAAGAAGGAATCGAACGTGCCAAGAACCTACAACGCTATCGTAGCAGGGGGAAAGGTGATACTCCCAAGTGGCGGATAGCGGGTCCTAACCGGCTTGCCGGCGGATGTGAGCGAAATAAAATAGCTCTCGCGGACCAAACACACATCCCCCTGTAGGTGGTGGACGCAGACGAAGATTACACTCACGGTATGCGACCACTGGATGCTGAATTTTGAAACATGATATTACCTGTAATTAGTACCATCACGCCAGGAACACCATGAGCCGACTTTTCTTGCGATTAGTACCACAATGTGTTGAATAATATTTATCTGTTGGTGGATCACTATGGGCTTGCAGTACCCCTGTATAGTATCTGCCACTCTGAGGGACACTCAGCCTCCGTCCAGATTCGGTTGGAACACGCCAAGGAGACAAATAAGAGGCTACACTCGTTGGGGTGTTTCAGCATCTGGTTGTGGACATCACGAGTCTACGTTTCGAGGGAAACTAAGGGTCTGCGCGACGCCTGTGATTAGTACCCAAATTATGTTTAATTTTTAATATTGTGAGTTGGACACACTGATTATTTTACATTCATATTCCCCCATTCATTCTTCATCATCAAGTTTTGAATTCTGGTCAGTAGATGAATTTTAGAATTTTAAATAGTCATATTTCGTACCATTAAGGGCCGATGACCTAGCTTTTAGGCACCTTTCAAGAACAATTATCATCGAATCGACCTTGGCTAAGACACAGCCTCAGCATTTCCCTGGTGTGAAAATGGGAAACCTTCTTTAGTGCTGCCGACAGTGGGGCTCGAACCCACTATAATTAGATTAACTCCTTATTGCAACAAAGTTCACTAATTTAAATATTTGTAATACTAAGTTAATGTTATCCTTTGTTTTCTCTTCATTTTTTCCGGCAATAATTATTCCGGATATTGTCTTCAATGTAGACGCTTATTATCCTCAGTGGCAAAGCGTAACCAATGAATTCAATTCCATTTAAATCTTTCTTATTCTTGCTCTTCCCCTCGACAACTGTGCTCAAAATTCGTATGAAGAATTTGATTTTTTTTTTCCTTTTTGTTACAGATATCCAAATACCTGAGGAGTTATAACATATCGAAAATGGATGAGCTTCAAGTTCTTAATGTCACGTAAGTTGTCTTTTTATATTATTTTCTTTACAATATAGCGTTAAAGGTTATTCAGAATGAATCCGACAGCGCTTCCTATGTTGTACCAGAAGGAACCCATGACCTGAAATGCATGAATGGGACACTGTAGATCGCCGAAGTTAAAAAAAAAAGTGCTTCTGATATGTTGATAGTTGAGCATTCCACATTTTGCCAAGAAATATCCACCAACACATCAAGAGCACTAAATTCCAAAAAGACTTTGAAATTGTGGTCTCGAGTTTGATTAAATAGTGTATATTGTCGGTGTAGAGATTGGTGGACATTGTCAAAGACGTTAATGGGAATTATGTACGAGTCATGTATCATCAATAGAGGATCTTATCTTACGAATCCACTCAGTGACAGAAATACCGAGAACACAACACGTCTTTGACCATGTGTACCAATCTCCGCACCACAGATAAAGTATTATAATCAAACTGTAGATCCACAATTCCAAGGTAATTTAATGTAAATGTAGAATGCAGACCCTTCTCCAAACTTGGACTCTCCACAGTGCTCAAAGTAACATGCATAGTTAGAGTTGTCCCACTGACTTCTTTTACGGTTTCTGAAGACGCCGACGTGCCGGAATGTTGTCCCACATGAGTCCTTTTTCGTGCCAGTAAATTTGCCGACACGAGACTGTCAGAGGATTATCAGTGGATTATCAGTAATCACCCTCCAACCCTCCAGAAAATTTCCCAGTCATGTTCAAAGCATGCTCTTCCCTTATCAATAATAACACCCCCTTTGCCCTTCTCGACAGCAATCTATTCTAAAGTGTATCACATTACACAATAACATTTTTACACTACCTGCTAATTCGTAAATAAAACATTCTTTGTAGCTTGTTTCGCACCCAGTAGCTGCTTTTCTTGAAGCGTCCTTCCTCCCTGCGATCACATTTTTGTGTTCTGAACCAAAAAAGCGGTTCCAGTGTAATCGTGCTTAATGTAGCCCTCCATTCCATCTCTTTCTATCAACTGTCAAATACACTTAATATTGAAAATACAACATTACTTAAGGATTTATAACGGAGAAGAGTTGAGAAGAGTAAAGCTCCTTTATCCACGATGATTTTCAACTGCACATGGGTAGCAAAAGGAAGTGATAAATATCGTTGCCAACTCACAAGCAATGAAACGAGGAGAGTTTAGTAGAAATGCTCGAAAGAATTGAACATTTCTTCTTCCTTTCTTTCTTTTTTCTCTGTAGATTTTTCTTAACAATGATAGCTTTTCCGTAATAATTTGCCCTTTGACCGTAATACCGTAATCATGAGATGAAATTCGTAACAATTAGGGACAATCCGTAATAGTTGGCACCTCTGGGCTGACGTGTTTGAGCACCACCAAATACCACCGGACTGAGCCAGGATCAATCCTGAAACTTGACCTCAGATAGCCAGTGTTCTGTCGGCTGATCTACTCATCCCGATAAAGACTGTGCGTAATATTAAAGTTCTGGAAAATTCAACTTCGCTCTCATCCTTCTGAAATCTTAGCTATTTCGCTCTAAGCTTTAGCTTTCTGACATCTTAACAAAAACACTATCGCACTTTTCTCCCATAGAATGTACCCAAACTGCTGCACCAATCCCATTATTCTCTTCCTTCGTATATCTATATGATAAGACGTTTATTTTCCTACTTCAAGTATATTTTTTACGTTCAGTCTTTCTCTGAAGATAGGTCTCAAAGGGAGACATTGATAGAAATTATTGTACAGATTAATGAATTCCGTCCTAAATTACAGAAAATATAATTTCAGTAAGATTCCAGTTTAAATATTTCAGTTGATTAACATCTGTTTTATCTGTCTGTTCCTTGAAGTCCTGGTGGAGAAGTTACCTTCAACTTCCTCGGTGGCAAGAGAGATGGCAGTAGAGTGAGAGACGCACTGAACCGTCTGGTCGAGAGGGGTCGGCTGGGCAACGTCACTTTGGTACCAACCAACCTCGCAGTCCGGCAGGAACCCACTCTACTCCTACAGGTATGTTTAAATCTCAAGGATGACACATTTGTGCTTCGTATAGATTTGATTAGAACAGCCTTTATATAAATGTAAGTAATCCCCATGTAATTTTTTGCGAACTAATACTACTAACAAAGCCTTCTCTGTGGATCAGTAGCTTGATTTCATCCTCCTGACATGAATATCACGAGTTCAAATTTACCAGAGGTAGTCAGATTTCGAAGGGTGGCCCACGAAAATTACAGATCATCCCTTTGCAAGAAGAGTTTCTCATTAGGTCAAAGCAAATGCTTACGCTTACGTACAGTACTTATACTGAGCCCCAGTTTGGAACGCTGGACCGTGTGCTCAGCCTTCTTGGGAGACTATTGGGACTTTTCGACTTATATAAGGATCTTCACGGTAACAGAATCTCTGGTACCAAGTTTTAAGTATCTACAGTGCCTGGAAATGACTCAATACATTTCATTTGGGGTACATCAATATTTATAGAGCGCTACCTTGAACTTCCCTTCATTAGTATAGAAGTACTATGGTACGTACGATGATTTCTACTTGTTGCTTGTCACAGTATCAGTTATAATGTTCTTCCTGTTTCAGAGTGTTCGCGTGAACCAGGATCGTCCCATACGTGAGAATGACGAATTCATCTTGTCCTGCGTGGCTCAGGGCTCGTCATACATGACATTCCGCTGGTACAAGGACGGAGTCTTCGTGAACGAGAGCAAGTCTATAAGGCGAGTTGATTAGAACACTCCCCATAGAGAACAACAAAGAAAATTGACTGGTGGTTTCCCATTTTCACAACAACCTATGCTGGGACTGTACCTTAATACCACAGTCCCTTCATTCCCAATCCCAGCCCTTTCCTACCTCTTCGATTCGACGTACAGCAGATTTTTAATATAAAATATGGATCCTTAACTCAATTTCCATGATATTACCCTTTTGAGGGGGCAAGAAAGAGATATCCCCGCCGTCCCCATCCATAACACGAACACTAAATGAATGATATGTTTCTCTTTCCTAAGTCACCTTCATAATCACAAATGCCAGAAGACGCTTTCCTATGGGATACCTTCTGAGTATATTGGTATAAGGGACCCGTGGTCTTCGGTGCTATAAAGCAAAAACTCATTCCTTTTTCCCTTTTCTATTTACCATTGACCTATCATTCTGTTTAGTGGAATAGTGTCTGTTGAATATGTTCATTTCCTGCAGGGCGGCATTCATGATTTCACCGTCCTGGATTTCTTTCTGGCGGTCTATCGCTATTAGCGTTACCTCGTGGAAATATTTCCCAAAACAGTGGCTGCAGCTGGTCCACCCATCTGATTGGATGTCTTCCTCACGATCTCTTGCCTTCAATCCTTCCCTTCACCACAAACCTGTTCTTCTGGCGATGTGTCCGAAGCACCTGAGGTAAGCCTTACTGATCCGCTCCAGATACCTACCTCTTCCAACACGGATGCATTAGTTCGGTGTTCAGTCCAAGGAAATCGGAGAATGCGTCGTTAAACCTACATCTCGAAGCCGTCCATTTTCCTGTTCGAGTTCCCAGGTTTCCGCTGCACAGGTGGCAATGGAGAATATGAGAGTGTGAGGTGGTTGCAATTTTGTATTGGGAATTTAATATACCTATTTCTTATTTTCAGGAACATGTGGACCAGACTGCTCCCCATGGACTCCCAGGACCAGTATACAGCCCTCTTAGGTATAGAACGTGCCACGAGACTGGACGAAGGTCTGTATACGTGTCAGGTGGTGGACTGGGGCATGCAGCAGTGCAAGGCTCTCAGAGTGGAGATAATGGTGAGGCCGGAGGTGAGGGTCAGTCCGATGAGCATCACGCTTGAGAAGGTAAGACGGCACATAAATCTGGATATTGACATACATGTGGTACGAGCAATGAATGAAATTACAATCACTGTCTTTAAGGCACAATGCAAACAAGAAGGGTACAAGTACAGAGCCTTGTGGTACGCCGGCATTGATTTAGGACCAATCTCACCGCTTCGTAAGAACATGAAAGTTGATTATTATAAATTTCGTTTATTTCACATTCCAGGAGTATTGTTTATTAGAAAAAAGTACCCATAGTCCACACTGTCCAATCAAAAGTATCAGGACAACTTTCCGAAACTCCCCTTACATCTACTTCCCAGCACTGGATATTATACCCCCTACTCTTCATAACAACTCAACGTTTGCGGCAGAGACCGTCTACCGGATGTCGGAACGTGTCCGGAAACATGGCACACCGTCCCTCCAGCAGCCCTGTAGCAAACGTAGTTACTGATGTGGATCCTTAGCTTCTGGAGTGAAATCACCGTTCTAGGTGATCCCAGAGTTGTTCCGTGTTCTGGAATATTTTAATTAATTTTCATTATTTTCGGCGTGTAAAGAACGAGGAGAACTACAATAAATCTGGATTCGCCATACGACTGGTACAAGCAATGAATGAAATTACGATCAATGTCGTTTATGTACAGCGCAAACAAGAAGGGTGCTAGTACAGAGGTTTTTGGTACTCCGGCAGTGGCATAGGACCAATCTGAACGCTTTTCTTGGTTTACTAATACGCGCTGAATGAAAAATGATGTAGCAAGTAAAGCTGACGATATCAGACTAACAGATTGATTGATTGATTGATTGATTGATTGATTGATTGATTGATTGATTGATTGACTGAAGGTTCAAATCATAGTTACACACAGCATAGTATAATACATTAGTATATTTAATATAGAAAAAATATAAATTCCTTTCCATATCTAATTCTTTCGTAACTTTATGTATTTGTTCCTAGTTGCGACATTGTTTCCCAGTGTAGTTTTGTACTTTCAGGGGAACAATGTTAACATCAAGTGTATGTCGCCAAACGATCAGCGGCATGAGAAGTTCGGTTTCAACTGGACAAAGAATAAAGCACTCTTTCGCATGATTCCTGGCAAGGAAGTTTGGGAGGACCTCCATCCGTCTGGTAGCATCCTCAAGATCTACAACGCTCAGGTAAGTACCACAGTCTCAGTAACTCATTGATTAGATTCATCGCTCACCTTAGTATCAATAGTGTTCTCAGTTTAGAGTTATTGTTGGGGTTCTTAAGATTCAGGCTGTGAAATGCAGTCTCATTTTCGCATCTGACTTCTTCTTTCGTAACGTTTGTCGTGCTGCACAGGTTTCACTGTTCTCCTTCGCCTATCTTACGGGGCTCTGTCGTAGACGTCTTTGCGTTCGGATTTGTAACCTGCATGTCACCCTTAATGCTATCATTCACAGCCTCGGTACAGTTCCTCGGGGTCGGCATTCTCTCGAAACGAGCTCAAGTGCGTATGTCCTTTTCATGACTTAAGT
The DNA here is from genome assembly GCF_040414725.1 of Anabrus simplex. NCBI lineage: Eukaryota > Metazoa > Arthropoda > Insecta > Orthoptera > Tettigoniidae > Anabrus > Anabrus simplex. The sequence goes on along the minus strand of NC_090277.1, from coordinate 91,265,949 downwards.
CGAGCTACTCTGGCTTTCTCCACAAATGAGTCTACATGATCAGACGTACTATCTGTATCTCACGAGAAGTCGCGGCAGCAGCTTGTGGGTACGGAACGAGAAGAGATCTATAAATTTGGTCCTATGAATGTTTCAATACTGTAGCTGACTGTTAAGTGAATAAAATAATTTTTCAACTTGTGAAATTTGCCCCAGATCGAAAAATTTACTCCTATCTATAGAACCAATCGCCAGTATACGAGAAAATATATTAGCACCAAACATGCCAGCCAGTAAGAGATCCGTCCCGTTGGCACAGTCCGTTTGTCGATGCGACATACCGTTTCGCCACAGTCAATTTGAAGCTTCACAGCAGCACCTGAGTTCACACAAATCTGTAACATTGTCGATTCGCCCTCGCCGCATTCATCATTTTCCCATGTTTGACATCCGCACACTGCCACAGCTACGCGACTACTGTCAGCCGATTACCCGCGTCAAACCTGGATGACATCATCGAGTCATCGACTCTACGCTCTTCATGGACGTTCGCGGCGTTTCTAGTGCCAAGTGTCATGATTTTCCCCCCGTACCTCCCCTCTCCAACTGGCCCTATATAAACAGCACTCTTTGTCTGCTACCTCGAGCCGTTCATCTGCTGTTGCAGAGAGGGGAACATCTTTGTGCTATGCTGCTGTAAAAGTTTTCACCTAAATATGGGATTATAATTCGACCATGAGGTATTGTAAACTTCTTATGACCCTTCTTTCGAGTAGTTACACTCTATTCTCTAATTCCTATTAACGTGTACGTTGTTGGAATTTCTGTGAAGATGAACATTATTTGGTCAATGCGCTCTAAACTTCTATACTTTAAATATGTTTCTACCTTGAAGATCTCTTATACTCAACCCCTGGACTAGTAACTTCATTTATGGGGCTTAAATGTATCTCTGCTGTATCGAGTATTTTCTAGAACTTGTCATTTGCTATCACGCACTATTCTCTATTCACGTTAAATCTTATCCTATGCCTGGACTTTAGTTATTTAAAATATTGTTTGGTTCAACCTCCTTTTTCCCTAATATTTCTTATTATTCGTTGTACAGTTGGTTGAAGATATCGGTGCTGTTTCAAGTACCTTTTTTTTTAAATTCGGATAAAATCCAAGTCATATTATGTAACTGACACCTGTAAAATCTATTGTGAAATGTGCTCTGCTTGTCGCAAATTTCCTTGCTCTGGTATTTTTAACTTGTGGCTTGTTTTGAATACATCTGTTTTGTTCATCCGAAGTTGCCAATTATTGTTTATCTGCTAGTGGTCTTGTATTTTCCTAATAACTCGTACAGACCTAGCCAGGGTAGCGAGCGTGGCTTAGCCAAAGGTCAACGAACTAGCCAGCTGGACTCGCGCCAGTGACACAGCATCGGTTTTTCAACACCTCGCTTTCTATGCTAGAGTGGAGATAAAAGAGGACTCTATTGATATAAGTTCCGGATTTCAAGTTCCTACGTATTTAAACAGAAATAAACATGTTCAAACCTTTCTGAATATTTGAGTGTATTTGATAGAATCTGATGAGGTTATTTTAGGAACGAAACATGTCACTTTATTTTAATTTATGTATTTCTTTTTCAGCTAGTTTAGAGATTTATTGATCAAACTTAGTTTCGGTAGACTGAAGAACCTAATAATAATAATAAATAGACAATAAATCTTAGAAATTAAACGCTACCAGTCGTTGTGTTAATTTATGTACCCAGCCAACACGTAACAGTATTATTTGTTGTGATGCTGAAAGAGCAACACAGATGTATTATATATTAGTACTCTTGTCTGTGTTACAGAAGTCGTCTGTGTACACCTGTCTAGTACAAGGCAGTCTGGAGAGCCAGTCAATCAGCACGAGGGTGGAGGTAGTGAACAGTTCTGTGATCCCCTTGTGTCCTCGGGACCACACTCTGGGGGTTGCGTGGCCCCGCACAGCGCCTGCACAGTATGCCATCGAGAACTGCCCAAATCACTATGCAGGGCATGCTCGTCGTCTCTGCTCCCTCAAGGATACCAACGTCGCCAAGTGGCACATCCCAGACTTCTCGTTCTGTGTCCCGTCTGCTGTGACCACCATACACAACAAGGTGAGTAACATCTTCCTCAACTCAATCCATCTCAGTACAGAACATTGGAGATCTCAAAGTACGTGCTAGTGAGCTTGGTCCCATTTTTATTTTTGCCCACTCGCCGTGGTCTATTGTTAAAATCCCCCATTAATGTCTGAGGTGAAGTACAGAAATAAATGTGCAGGGGAAGAAAACAGTTAAGGGTAGTGGAAACCTTTACGAAATGAGCTAACTCTCTTATGTAATTCAGCTCTTTTTCCAAACTTTATGGCGAAAGAAGAATTTTTAGTGCCCTATATATTAGACTATGATAGGTAGCTAGTTTTTGGGTCTTAGGATGCAAGGATGAATCTTTAATAGTTATGGGTGAATGAGTAGGTTTCCTAAAAAATTGAAATTAAAAAGTGTTATTCAAGCGTGTAATTGTTAAATCTAAAAATTTAAAGAATTATTGACCTCATCCTCTTTGGAAAATTTGATATTAGGATCTATTTTGTTTAGTGATACTAATATATCGTCACTATTAGTAATGTCCTTATTGATGATCATGAAAATATCGTCAATATATCTTAACCATAAAAAATACCCTTGATTTGTGAAATAATTTTCGTATGTTCTATCGAATCCGTGTAAATATCTGCTAGAATGCCAGAAAGAGTGTCTCCCATAGCTAGGCCTTTCTGGAAGACACTGAATAAGATAAGAACAATGTCGATAACGAAGGCTGCACTCAGAAGATGGGATTATACATGGAATGCCGACAGCGACTGTGGTATTATTCAAGATCTGGAGGGCCGATAGGGCTTCAGATAAACAGACAGGTGTGCAGACTGCAGTTTTGCAGACTAGAAGTTAAATATTTTCTAGCATGCTACCAACGGATTTTAACTACGGTATTGTTATGCGGAAGTTGTAGTAACATTTTTATTGAGTTGGCAATAAGGTTACTGAAAATGTAGTAAAATTTAGTGCGGCGGTAAACCTGTTCCCTGGTGCTTGCATTTGCTTACCGCTATTCATTTGAAATTGTATTACTAGAGTCCAATATTAGACTCGTATTTAGACTATAATGTCCGACTCGTTGGCTGAATGGTCAGCGTACCCACCTTCGGTTCAGAGGGTCCCGGGTTCGATTCCCGGCCTGGTCGGGGATTTTAATCTTCATTGGTTAATTCCAGTGGCCCGGGGGCAGGGTGTTTGTGTTGTCCCCAACATCCCTGCAACTCACACACCACACATAACACTATCCTCCACCACAATGACATCCTCATCGGAGGGCCTGCCTTGCACTCGACTAGAAATAGCCACACGAAATTATTATTATTATTATTATTATTATTATTATTATTATTATTATTATTATTAGACGATAATGTGGAAGTTGGGTCAAGAAAAAGAATTAGGACTGAAATATACACATAAGAAGAAATGTTGAAATTAGAAACTCAGAAATTGTTGTAGAAAATAAAAAGACTGAACATGTTACCTGGATGCAAACTAAGATCCAGGTTATCTTATCAAATAATTCCTATCACACGATGTAATTTTGTTCCTTGTGTAATACTAATTACGAGCAAAGCAAAGTTATGTTCGTAATCAATGCCACCGTATGCGGCTCAGGACCATTAATTTTATTATTTTCAATTTATTGTTGTTAATTTAAGACAATGTTGCAATAGTAACTGGCAAGGATGTATCTTTCCTTAGTGTAAATACTTGGTAGTAAGTTGTTATGAACTCAAAGAAAGATGATTGTTGTTTAAAGGGGTCTAACATTTAAGCCAACTGCCCCAAATGGTACGAAATGAGACGAAATGTAATGACAAATTAAAAGTCCAAAATCCTCCACTGACCAGAATTCAAAGCGTGAGGACGTAGAATGAATGGATGGATAAGAATTTTAAAAAAATCAGTGGATCCGACCCGCAATGCCCCAAATTCCCAGAAACTAGCATTAAACAATAGTATCATTGACCGAGGGACTGCTTCTAGAAGCACAATACTGAATCGATTATGCTTGCAGTGTAAAGTGGTCCGAAATCCAAGTCATCGCCCCCCTCATAATGGTACTTATCGCTAGGAACGTAGAACCATGGTATTTGTCATGGTGCGGTACTAATCTAAAGTAGCGTAGACTCGCGGTATTCCGCACATTATGGTAATACTCACAGGTAATGAAATTCGCACGTGTAATGCAGACCTATAGTGTTTCGCACACTGCGGCGCCATATACAGGCAGCGCAAACCCAAAGTGTTCCTCACATAGGTGTACTAACCACAGGTACTGAAAAAGCCGACAGTGCACTCTAAGTAGGGAGCTGACCGTACGGTGCTCCTGCGTGTTACTAATCACAAACCTATTTGGTACCTAACATAGTGGCACTACGCGCAAGTAAAAGCGAGCCATGGTGTTCCCCGCGTGGTGGTATCAATCACAAGTAGTTTCATGGTTCTAACACAATCATCACTTGGTCGACACTTTTAGTCGCCAGGCAGGGGATACCGTGGGTGTATTCTTCGTCTGCGTCCCCCACCGACAGGAGGTTGTGTGTTTGGTCCGCGAGAGCTATTTTATTTCGCTCAAGTCCGCCGGCAAGCCGGTTAGAACCCCGCTATCCGCCACGTGGGAGTATCACCTCTCCCCTTGCTTAGCCAGCGTAGTAGGTTCGTGGCTCAAAGGAAGATAACCTGCTTAATATCCTCATTCGACGGACGAATCACTATGGAAAACGTCGTATATCCTTACTCCATATGAGAGATTTGGAATAATAACCAAGCTTTTGGCACGCACACTAGCTATAACGAAATGTGTACTGTCACCTGTAATACCCTGCCTTACTAACATTTAGAAGGTAAATTTGTGAACTATTGGGACTCGAACCGTTAAATAACAACATGGCAGCATCTAGTAATGACGGCGTAATGACCTAGGAAGCTTGTCGTTGATGTGTGTGGGCCGATTGCAGAAACGGTGTTTACGGTTAAACAGTGTCTAAGTATGGCTGCCGCATTGCACAGACGTTATTTATCACTTAGACACTGTCTAAAATCGATGTTCAACCGGTCGTGTTTAAACACTGCCGAGAGCACTGTTTAACCTCAAATGAGAGGAGTGAATCACAATCAGAGGTTATGTACCATGAAACATGCAATTTGTATTATGTTGAGACGATTCCGGGAAGACCGGGCGAGTTGGCCGTGCGCGTAGAGGCGCGCGGCTGTGAGCTTGCATCCGGGAGATAGTAGGTTCGAATCCCACTATCGGCAGCCCTGAAAATGGTTTTCCGTGGTTTCCCATTTTCACACCAGGCAAATGCTGGGGCTGTACCTTAATTAAGGCCACGGACGCTTCCTTCCAACTCCTAGGCCTTTCCTATCCCATCGTCGCCATAAAACCTATCTGTGTCGGTGCGACGTAAAGCCCGTAGCAAAAAAAAAAAAAAAAAAAGATTCCGGGAAGAAAGGTTAGTCCGACGGCCTCTCTGTAGGTCGCCGGCTGCGAAATCGCACCAATTCATTTGGCATGTACGGGGAGATATATCTTAAAATAAGGTTTCGCTTTTCAAGAGACTTGTTTCTTGAGACTGACAAAGGGATAGTCCGGTAACTGTCATCTTGAATACAATTCTTGGCAACCGATATCTTTCTATATATTAAAAAAAAAATTATGAAAACTAAAGTCAGTCCGTCCGGCCATTCCATCTGGTCGATTTTCTTCATTCTTTTTTTAACTGAAAGGTATTCATGCACATATTTGTCATCAGGTACTATAAATCACTTAACTTCCGCCTTCCTCAAATTATTTGATTTTTTCAATTTTCTGTCTCTCTGAAGCAAACATATCTTTGGTTCTGATTGAGGTACAGAGTTCGTTTTGGCTTAAGAACTCTCAGTGGATCAAGCTCTTTAATTTCAGCTCTTAACTATTCAAATTGGCTGATTCTAAGGAAAGTTATGAGTGCTTTTCTCATTGAAGCGATCATATCTTTCGTTCTAATTGAGGTATGCAGTTTGTTTTGATCTCAAAAAAAAAACACTCAGTGGATCAAGCGCTTTCGAGGTAATAACTACTTAAAATTGGTAGATTCTAAGAAAAGTTATGAGTACATTTGTCACCATGACGAAGATCTTTGAAGGACTTTTTAACAGTTCGGCGCGTAGTGTTGTTCCAAGGAACGTTTAATTCAATATCTTTGTGTGATGTATTTTCAAGTGTTTTGTTGACATAATATTACATTCTATTACCACAGCAGATCATGTGCTTTATTTCATTAACTCGAAACTTTGCAAATACATCCGTGAGGATGGTAACGAACAACACCATACCTTGTAAATTGCAGGCAGAGCCAGCAGGAAACCGCTAGTATTTTATTATATGCATGGGGTAATTTCCATGGAATTATAGATCACTTCGACTACATACATATCAGAATTACGTGTCCCGATCGTCAGAGGGCTGTCACATACATCAACCGGGAGGGATTCACTTATATTTACTGCCAAGTAAACACACATTACAGTGAAAATTAAAACGTAGGCTGTATGTGGTTTTTACATACGGTATATAATCATAAAAGTTTTCGGCAACTATCAGATAGGAAAAGGCAAGGCAAGTGGTGGTGATGGTGGTGATTATTGTTTAAAGAGGAGGGCTGGGGAAGAAGGGCCCTAGTATTTGCCTGGTGCAAAAATAGGAAAACTACGGAAAACTATCTTTAGGACTGCCGATGATGCTTTTCGAACCTACGACCTCCAGAATGCATCCTACATCTGTATGGCCCGTACAACACACACTGTTACACATTACTATTGCTTCATCTTCCCTTCGTCGAAGCTACCGTATTTATGTGTAGATTACACTCACTGTAACAACGCTATAATCAAAGCTACACTTCCCCGTACGGTGGCGTGTCGCTTTAGTGTCGATAATATGAGATTTAACTTCCACCGAAAGTGATACTCTTATCTGTGGGCAAGTCATGCTCATGCTTGGCCATATTTGAGTAATGTGTAGGAAGACAAACAGCTGACTGGCGTTCGGCGCACGCACCGACGAATTTCATTGGTTGCGACAAGCAAACAGTTGCATGAAAGATATTACTATCTTCATTTTCAAACCAATATTGAAACTTTAAACTATGTTTAGTTAAACATCGGCTGAAAATTGTTTATGCAATGGAGGATCGTGCTCGATTTAGACGTTCTGTAGGTAGACATTGTCTAAGACTTAAAACTAGTCATCGTTTCTGCAATCGTTCCTTTGTGTGTAAGTGATATAGTCAGTGGCAACAACTTGCAGTTTGAGAGTTTTTTTTAAAAAAAATTGTGATCGCATGGGGCGTGATATATTTTGTAAATATATACAGATATTACATTATAACAACTAATTTTTCGTATAGTATTGTGCGGATGTAGATTGATCACGATGTGCAGCCATCTGAATTCTTAAGACAGCGTCTCCAAAAGGAGGAAAGTCCCAGATAAGAGCGTTAACTGCCTCTCCAACTTCGGCACTGGTAAACACTTCACTGTGGAAAAACGTTGTGCTGAAAGTCTTCTGTAAATTTCCGCACCTGGTACACCCTCAGACCACAAAAACGGATTACGGACCGCTGTTCATACTTGTGCAAACCGAGAGTGGCGCGGCCATCTTTACGTCGCAACAGCGCAAGCTGTACTGATCTGACAACGCTGAAACCTACCACAGACGTAGACAGCGGTGCCATCTAGCGGCTGGTGAGCACACAACGCCACAGAGCCAACCTAAAGACAATTAGAGCAAAATTTCATATTCTTAATGACTTGCGTTAGTTATAGTGCATAAGAAGGTAATTGCGTAATCCATTTCCTCAGACGGATCTATAAGAAGAGTTGATATTGCATCACCTCTAGGTATGGCTAGAGCCCGGATTTTTATGCATTAATAGATTAGAATGCAAACTTACTGAAGCGAGTTGCAAGTATAGTCTACATTCGCAACCGTTGTGCTATGGGGATTGCATAGATATTAGGGGTAAGATCCATCAAAAACCCTGTAATTTATGTTACTCTTACTACGCTATGGCAGAGCGGGTGGCTGACACTTCCTACTGACCAAATTAGTTTGCAATCTAACCTATTACTGCATAAAAATCCGGGCTTTAGGTATGGCATAATAATTGACCCTTATGTCCGACTCGAGGCTGGTCTTCCACAAGCTGTTAACGGGGTTAAAGAAAGAAAGAAAGCTATCTATGAACATATTGTTAATTATTTCAAAGACGGGTATAAGCTCAAATGCGTTGATATAATAGGTCTACTGATAGGAGCACGAGATACTATACCTCGTTTCTATAAAGAATTTCGAAAAAAATATCGTATTCCATATTTCGTACGAAAGTTCGTACCATAGTACTAAAAAAGAGTTGCCAAATTCTGAATCACGATCTTAATCCACACCTCTAAATGTTGTTTGAAATTACACAACATATTTTAATATTGTAATTATAATTGTAATGCTAATTAGTATTGTCATGTGTGTATACAGAGTCCTTCGGGCTACCCTGAATTGGGAGGCAGTTTTGTAAATAAATAAAATGTAATTACTAAAAGTTATCGAGCTCATAGTTTACAAGCAAAAAACACTAATGCTGTATTCTGGATAAATTAAATAACTTAAAATTTCAACACGAATGTTTAAATAGTGGCCTCAACTATGTATTTGTATTGGGACTTCGGCGAGCCCCGAATGTGGTCATGAAAGTGACAGGATGTTTTTCTACGGTTAATATTAGACTGTCATTTACAACAAGACATTAATTAAATACAAAATTGCTGTTTCTTTCAACTTTATTAAAAAGCAGTTGTAATTAAAACATATATTCGTTAATACAAAGCTAACTGTTGTGCTCTAAAAACAATCGCGGACAGAAAGTAGTGAGAGCTAAATGAGATATTTACAACGGAGAAGAGGCCAAGGGGTGGCTCAGAATGTAATCATTACCTCCCTCTTGTCGGTGACAATGAACTACACTGCTGAATCTCCCTGGCAGACCAAGAAATAGATTCACAAGGAGAGGCGTCCAACCGATTTCAATGAGCTTGGATGCAATTGGAGGGCAACAGTAACTAGTGTAGAAAGTGCGGCCCCGGGTTCGATTCCCGGCCGGGTCAGGGGTTTTTAACTGTAATGATTAATATCCCTGGCCTGGATACTGGGTGTTTGTGTCGGCCTTAACATTTCTTTCCTCACATTTGACACTCTACACCTCCGCAACTCCACTTACACGCAGGTTCATATCATATAGTGAAAGTAGTTTCAAAAGATCTGCATAGGTCGATGCCACGAACAATTATCATTTTATTTTAAAAACTAATGTAGAAGGGTTTGTGTCAATACGTCTTCGTTTTCGAAAAAAATTGAGGTGAAATGTCATAACGCAGGATCCGCGGCGTAACATTGGAATTGGGGATTCATGATATTTTTTCGGAAATTATTAGGTTGTGAACCTGACATCATTAAGTAAAATGTGTTTGACTTGTAGTGTTCTATCACCTCCACTTGGTCCACCGAGTAGTTACTGTTACTGTTGAGTGTCCTCCAACAGCTACATTGAAGCTCGTTGAAATCGGTTGGAGGCAGGGTCTGGCCTCTGCTTGTGAGACTTGATCTTGCTTCAGGCCAGTTTTCAACAACGTCAGTTACTCTGATAATGTCATTATCTCGGATAACGCTCGCTTCCTTATTAACCACAGAATGTATTACCTCGGTTTACCAAAACTAAGTTTTCGTTTCTATCTAAATATAAACCTTCAATTTTTCATACTGACGCATGGAAAGCAAACGACTACTTCTGCCGCCATCATCGAAAAGTAAACTCGTTTTTACGCAGGTCCATTGCTTGCAAATAGTCTATCATAAAATATGTCTACTGTTGACCAAATACGAATGAAGAATCCTGTATATTTCGTCCCAATATGAGGAACTTTAATTTAATTTGATGGCAGAAAATATTAACATCATGGAGAATAAGAAAACTTATTATAGCCTACTCATCGTATCCTTCACTCAAAAAATAGGCACTATTTCATAACCCAAAACCCCACGGCACTTAACGCCCTTAAAAGGGCCTTGGTCTGCCCAGCCCGAAGGCCTGCACATTGTGAGGGGTAGTGTGGTCAGCATGACGATTCCTCTCGGCCGTTATTCTGGGCTTTCGAGACCGGGGCCGCCAGCTCACCATCAGTTAGCTCCTCAAATTCTAATCACGTAGGCTGAGCGGACCTCGAACCAGTCCTCAGGTCGAGAGAAAAATCCCTGACCTGGCCGGGAATCGAACCCGGGGCCTCAGGGTGAGAGGCAGGCACGCTACCCCTACACCATGGAGCCGGCGGCAATATTTAATAGTTCTTCATTAAGAATTCTGCGGCCTTTCGGGCCTGCCTTTGGGCAGAATACACCCTTACCTTACATTTCATAAAAAATCGTACCCAATCGTGTACAATAAATGATACTCCATAATTCACTTCAATCATTGGGGTAATCACATTAACGAGGTTGTAAAGAAAGGCTGATCTCTTCGTATGGTTATGAGGGTATTTAGGGATTGCAGAAAGGAGAAAGCGTATAATTCCCTGGTAAGACCGCAGTAAGAGAATGGCTCCAGTAAATGGGACGCACACCAGGACTATTTGATACGAGAACTAGAAAAAGATCCAAAGGAAAGAAGAAATATTTGTTGTGGGTAAATTCAGACTAGTAGTGTTACGAAAAATGTAGCAAACTTTGGGTTGGGAGAGAGCAATGGAGCTGCTCGACCAAGTGGTATCTTCCAAGCTGTCAGTGGAGAGTTGGCGTAGAATAACATTTTTAGGTGAATAATCTTGAGTGGAGCTTTCAAAAGTAGAAAAGATCAAAGCTCGAATTCAAGGGGGCAAATTGGAGCAAATATTCATGTATAGGACTCGTTCGAGTGTGTGTTTCTCTTGGACCAGCTGTCGGAAGGGAACATGGAGCGTTCTTATACAGCGTGGAAGAGAACACTTTGAATTCCGGCTTGAGGCTGTGTGTTGACAGCGAATACCATCCTGGTATGAGAGACTATGGTGCGCGGATTGCGAACTATGGACTGTGACAGAGCCAACGAGTGTGGCTGAGTGTGACTGTAGTGCGAGTGACTGGAGTCTGTGCGAAAAGAGACAGCGCGCGACAAGCTCAGTAATCCTGTAGATAATAAATGTAGTGCTGGGGACGGAGCGGAGCGGAGCGGAGCAGTTGTTGTGACGTCATCACCCGGTAGTACCGAGTGAATGTCCTGACGCGGGACGTTTAAACACGTTATACGTATGCACTGCGAAGGTATTGCATCCCTCTATTAATACCCTTCTCTCACAACGTAACAACTGTAAATAACTGCATATATATTCACTATAATTGTTATATACGTAACTGCTAGGGAGTAGGAGGTAGTATGTGGAATAAATGTCAGTAACTCGTATAGTTAACTCATTCGAATAGTGAAACAAAGTATGGCGCATACCTACCGAAAGGGTACAAGGGGATTGGAAGTTAACAGAAAAGTAATGTATTAACAATTATTTCGTAAGTTCATGTGATACGGTACACTGTTAATGAGAAGAATAACCTGAATATAAAGATCTTATCAGAATATAATGAAAACACTGACATAATTTCATCTACAGGATGACAAAAGTAATTACGTAAATGGACGTTGACTGGAATGTCCTTCTTTGCAAATGTGATTACAAAACATATCTGACAACATACTACTACACGTCCCAATGCCAAACAGCTATCAGTAGAATGCTTCTATAAATACAGTTATTATATTATATTATATTATATTATATTATATTATATTATATTATATTATATTATATTATATTATATTATATTATATTATATTATATTATATTATATTATATTATATTATATTATATTTGATGTGCCACCACCCGTCGCGTATGTGCGGCCACAAAATTTGCATTTTGCGTGTTTCCTATTATCAGTGATGTCAAAAAACTGCCAGGCATCCAACGGTTTTCGTGGCATTTGTGGAACAACGTTCTGTAAAAATTTCTTTAAATTCCTTTAAATGTTCTAAATATATAACTACTATCTACGAATATGTTTAAATATCACACTAACACCACAAATATAATCTAACAGACTTTACATTATCTACAAAACATAACAAGCGTAGGAAATATATACGTACATTCGAAACACACAGATTGAATACAGGTACTTTCGTACGTGTTTGTGCGCTCCACTGCGCTCAGGTCCTCCGCGAGTACTCGCAGTTGTAAGCGGAGGGGATCGGTGGTGCGCTCTACCGCTACAACCGGATTACTCATCGGTATTACTCGCTCCGTCCCCACCTCTAAATAAATGTTAGAAGTAGGTTCTGTCTTCAACACGCTACAATGTTGAAATTACTTTAGAAGACATACAATGTAATAATCATGAGTGACTTCAATATAGATCTTTTATAAAATAACGCTGGACAAGATAAGCAAAGGCTAGAGACGTTGCTTTCTAATTCAAATTCTCTGAAAACCTGTAAGAAAAGAAAAAGAAAAAGAAAAAGAAAAGATGGATGGATGGACGGTAACATAAATTCTAGGGATTCTGATGAGTCGAACCCCTACTGTTTATGCAAAACTCATAGCATAACTGTTGTGCAGATTAGACTATACTTGTTACTCGCTTCCGTAAGTTTGCATTCTAACCCGTTAGTGCATACAAATTCCAGATCTATTCGTTATGTTTAAAATATTATGTTACTAATATACTTTTACACGATTACGAAGGGTGTATTTCTCATCCCTCGGTGATGTTTCCAGTTTCGAAGTCTGACACTCGGCTACCAGGGTACGACAGGCACTGCCACGTTGCACGCAGTGTTACATCATCTAACAACACTGAACTCGCTGCTACCAGGCGAGGGTGAGGTGATACTGGAGATGCTGAGAGATGTTCAGAGCTATCTGAACAAGACGTCGTGGCACGATGACATTCTCAACTGCACGCAAACCTTCTACCATATCATGAGCCTTCTTCTGGGAACGAGGCATTCAGTTCTCAACCAGGAGGTAAGTTCACATCACATCCATATACTGAAAACCACGCTGATTTATACTTCTTTACTGTATCAAACTTTACCACCTGCTCTCAGTCCCTCGCAAGCTTTCCATAATTAAAAAGTCATGATCCCATGCACTAGATTTCTCCATCCTGGACGTTCGTTGAATCTGTTGAATCAAACCAGTGAATTCCTTAATTTGGTCAATCCATCTCCACTTAGGACTATCTCCCAGGGGGGAGATTCCCTATCATTTGCTTACCAAGAGTTGGACTGTGTTAAAAGGGTATTAAATTATTGGTCTAGATTAAGAAGGGGTGGCGGCGGTATTCTGCTACAGGAAGTATATAGATATGAACTGGAAGGAATGTATGATGAGTGTTGGCTAGCAAACTTCAAAATTTATGTTGGGTATGGGATATATTTGGCGGGAGGGATGGAAGTGGAATAATAGAAGAATGCAGAGGGTCCTGACAAGGAGAATTAAGGAAATCCAGATGCATAATTGTTTGGAAGAATGTAGAGAAAGGCCTTCGTTCTGCCTATTCTATAAGGTCTACCAGATCTGCAACTTAAGTATAAAATTCGGGGATGGAAGACTAAAGGGTGGGTTACTATGGTGGCTGATGGGATTGCATAGAAATAAAGGATGGATCAGGAGCAAAGAGAGCTCTCATTGCATGCTATGTGAGGCAAAGTATGATGATCTACATTTACTTTGTGATTGTATAGGGACAGAGACTAAGGGCAAAATTTGAAATGTTCAGCAGCAAAAAATGTGTAGACAAAAAGATGAGAAAAAAATTACTGTAATGATAGCGAAACAGTGGAGAAACGACAGCGGTCTGAATAAATTCTTACGCGCAGTGAAAAAACAATGTCTGAGAGAAGTGCGAGGTAGTCTATGATGTAATAACCCGGAATGTACATAGTGGAGTAGCCATCATAAATAGGTCAGTATGAGATTGGCACTCAGCACTTTAAAATACATTTGGATTAAGGCGTTAAGTTAATGTTAAGAAGGTGTAATTATCCCGTTAATATTCGTTTTAAATCAAGCGTGTCATGGTCAGTGACTGACAGTTCTGTGTGCATGAGAAATAGCTGTTACAAGCGCTAGTCCGGGACGTTACAGATACATAACTACGATACTCGATAGAATACATGTATATATTATTTCATATCAGGACGTACATAATTAAATGTGTTCAACACTGCGTTTGGATAGAATGAGCGAAACAATGTAATTAATTAACGTAAATATGATCAGAAGTCAAGCTGTAAGTTTTGCCCAGAGAAAAACTCCTCTCAGTTTTAATTATTGTGTAGTGCCTCATGGGGAACACTGAAAGTGCCTAGGTTATTAACGAGATTGTTAGGAAAGGTTACAATCTCTTCACATGGTTATGAGGGTATTTAGGGGTTGTAGTAAGGATGTAAAGGAGAATGCGTAGAAGTCTCCGATAAGCGTATGGTTCCAGTGTATAGGACCTACACCAAAACTAATTGTTATGAGAACTGTAAAAAATCCAAAGGAAAGCTGCACGATTTGTTCTTGGTGAGTAGTGTTACGAAAATGTTGCGTACTTTGAGCTAGGAAGACTTGCGAGTAAGGAGACGAGCTGCTCGACTAAGTGGTATGTTCCGAGCTGTTGGTGGAGGAGTGGCGTGAAATAATCACGAGCGGAGCTTTTAAAAGTAGAAAAGATGATTAAGTTAGAATTGAGGAGAAGAGATTGAGGCAAATATTCATTTATAGGATGAGGAGTAAGGAATTGGTATATTTTATCACGGGAAATGTTCGATAAATTTTCAACTTCCCTGAAAACATTTAAGAAAAGGTTAGGTAAACAACTGATAGGGAATCCGCCACCTGAGCGAGAGTCCTAAATGTAGATTGATTGATTGATTGATTGATTGATCGATCCTGCCACTGTCTTCTGTCATACCTACTCCTGTGGACATTGAATGTTACTTCTCTTTGTTCCAGAGGGTGATCCAGCTTCAGGAGCTGGTGAAGTCTCAGGCAGTCCTATGGGGAAATCTACTGACCACTCCTGGCGCAGCCCATGCGCAGTTTAGTTCCTTGGTAGTTTACGTAGCGTCGTTGGACAGCACTCTACCTCACAGATTGTACTTCCCCAGCAGAGCTGTCAGGTAGAGTAATTTTGTAATCTTTAGTTTACTTCTTTTCCCAACTACCTTATAAATGCCAATAAAATGTTACTTTAGTCTTTACGCTTACATTTTTGCCAGGTAGCTCTTTTTTGTCTAGGATTAAGTATCTTGTGACATTTGAAGCAATCCCTTTCCAGTTTCCACTTAATTTATAACTACAGCCCGGATTTTAGTGCAGTAACAGGTTAGAATGCAAACTTACTGTAGGGAGTAACAAGTATAGTCTAATCTGCACAATGGTAATGCTATGAGTTTTGCATAAACACTAGGGGTTCAGCTCATCAGAACCCCCTAGAATTTGTTACTCTCACTACATTACGGAAGAACGACCAAGACGACACATCCTAACAATCAAATTAGTCTGCATTCTAAACCACTACTGCATAAAAATTTGGGGTCTGTTCATAACTGTTAGGTTGTTCAGCCTGTCAAAAATAATGTATGGACGAATAAAACGTAGAAAATACCGGAAAAAGGAAATATCTAATAACAAATTATACCTCAGTAAGCTTTTCTTTTCCACGTATAAGCCCCGTTCGAATTATTGATCGTACTAGGGGGGGGGGACATACACGAAGATGCATTGATCTTCCAAATTATCTGTAACTCTGATACTATTTGAACTAGAATCATAAAACTTTGCATCCTAATTTAAAATTCATTTTTCTTATCTATAAATATTAATTTGTTAATTTAGATAAAAAGTTTCTGAAGAAGTGGGTTTTTTTCAATTTGAATTTTGGTCATTTTGATGTACCGTTTCCTCAGCAACGCGGTGTGGTCCTGGACCTTGTAATTTGTTAGTGATTTCTAAGACCTTTGGTGATTTACTTCCTACAGGCGTTCTTAATTTTATTCCTATTTCTACTTTAAAAAAATAATTACATGTTCACAAAAAGTACATATATATTAAATTCTGACGTCCATAACATTACATATATTGCAAATTCCTTGCAGGAAATTGTCTGACAGCGTTAAGCCTGCCTGTCAATCAAGTTTCAGGTAGATATCTTTAGTAGTTCAAGAGAAAATGTACCTTTCTCATGAAAAAATGGAAGTCTAAGAAATGACAATTGAATTTCACAACACGCAACCTCAGATTGTATCTCTCAAATCAAAACGAACTTTCCGCGGTGGTCGCAATGCCTTACCAACCTCTAATTACGCTTCACAGCCTTGTACAATACTCCTAAGTGTGATACTGTCAACTGCCTGACTAAGGAGACAAAAATAGTTCCCCGAAGATGAAAAAATCAATGCATTACAGGAGGGGTCGTGACACGTGACACGCATGTATTAGGAATGTAAATGTTTAAGTGCAGTCAATCAAATCTTAGATTCCGTACATAATAAGCTAGCAATTTCAGCAAAGAAAATCATAAGTCTCCCTTTATTTCATCCATGATCAATAATTAGTGTGAATGATCAGTATTGTTTTTGAAAATGTGAATATCTAAAACGCACGTGTATTTTCTTCTACAGTGTACCGTCCTGGGTCTCAGATAAAATCGATATCCACATAGAGACCACCAACAGGGAGAAATACGGGAATGGATCCTTCAGTACGGCCGTAATTATCTACAAGAACCTCTCCCAGTTCCTCCCCATGAGATACGTGGCTAAGTTAAAGTGAGTATACACTTGCATAATGCTATTTAATTACAAATTCACATTGTTCACATAATTGTTTGAATTGTGAAATCTTTAGTTCACTGAACCATCTTATCAATCTAAATAGAATTATAACTTATTCTGTACGCTTATATTTTTGGCCGATACATCTTTTTGATCAACAAATTGAGGTAATCTTCAGCGTCTGTTAGACAGAATCGTAGTAAAAGGTGATAAACATGGACTCAAAATTAACACCTACAAGACAAAGGTGATGTGCGTGTAACGAGTTCTAGTAGTCGTCATTCTTATGAACATTTATAGGGAACAAGTTGAACAAGTGTAGAAGTTGAGACTTGGCAGCTGGATTGCCGAGGACTTTGACACGGATGCAGAGATCCGTATATGAATAGAAATGGCCCATGCTAGCTTTCCGAAAATGAGGAATCTGTGGGACAGAAGCCTCAGCTGGGAGACACGTCACAACTTTGTCAGATGTTATGTATATACAGTGCTTCAGTACGGCGCTGAAACATGAACTCAAATGTAACACCATTAGGATAATAAATGTCTTCGAGGTGTGGGTTTTCCGAAGGATGTTACTGATCCCATAGACTGATTAAGTCTCCAATACTGTCGTATTCAGGCGCATGAAGAGGGAATGAATGTTGATTTGTACAATAAAGAAAAGAAAGGCAGCATACCTTGCGCATATGAGTAATGAGAAGTACAGCCTACTAAAATAAATCATGCAGGGTAGAATTAATGGTTGCGGTCGAAGAAAACACTCTTGGCTGAGGAACTTATGGGACTGGACAGAACTAGATTCGAGTAGATTGACGAGGACAGCTGAACATCGTACAGACTTAGCTGTGATTGTGGGCAACCTTCATCATCTAGCCGCTCTACAATTATGTAAACGAGTTGCATAATTTTTAGGGGTTCTAATAGTTCAGATCGCTAATATTTATGCAAACCTCACTGCAGCACCGTTGTGCGGGTAGGATTCACTTGCGCCTTGGTTAAATACGTTTGTATTCTAACCTATTAGTTCCTAAAAATGATTTCCCTACTTATGACTTACCTGTCAAATGTTTGGTTGTACTGAAGTGCAGGTATATTGCCTGCTAACTATACTGTAGTTACGTACTTCCCATCTGAGATACTTTCCCTACAGCCTCCTGAAAAGGATCATATGTTGCTGGATTCTTCGAATTTTGTTGTAAACGACCGGCACGCTTTTGAAGTCTAGCTCACTATGTTTACATTCCTTGTCCGCGGAGTGCCAGAATTTCCCCAACTTGAGACACAGCGTTGTCAAATCTCTGTCGTCATCGTCCCCAACCCCGTAAAATTAATGAAGAAAAAATTAATTTTATTTAATTTCATTTTAGCCACCTAAAATAGGAATAATAGAAAATATATAAAACCTGTTGTATTAACAGCTAATCCTTTTCTTTAATTTCTTTAAATATTTAAGAAATACTTAATGGATATGCGCACAAAATGTCATTCAACACATTTAACCGAGACGTAGAGCGCCATAACAAGTAGTGGGGACTCGCGGTTAGTATCTGACGGCGCAAAACTGTACTTGCACACTAAATGAGTGTTGTATACAGTCCATGTGCTGCAGCGTGAGTGAGAGGTCAGGAACGTTCACTTCGCTGATTGTTACGGAAATATTCACATCGGCTCCTGGCAACTACGTTAGGGTGACAAGGCTTCATCTCGCACTGTTCCCTCCAAACTCAGGGATTCACACAGAAGTGCGATTACTACCTGAAGGCACAAGCCTAACATGTGTTTTGAGAAAATGATTATGGGGTATATTGTTGCCAAAGTCACAGATAGTGAGGCATGATTCACCCACTCATCGCACGCATTTGTCAGTCTGGCAGTCTCAGTCAGTGTGTGTCTATATTTTTGTCCAGTGCCTGTTACTTTCCTAGTGCGTAGTCAAATACTAAATGGCCTTTTATTGTAATTCATGTTTAAGCTTTCTTTTGTGAAGGTTTTATTATATAGTATTAACTCAAAATTTCAAAAAATCTATTATTACCGGAGTTATATTGCTAAACTGTCACCCTTAACTACTATGTCGAAATTAACTTAGAGAGCATCAAAAATTACCATTTCGTAGCTATTTTTTCAATTTCGTTGTCCAAGCGCCATTATATCCCACAAACCCTTGGTACTTTTAATTTTCTATGTATGTTTGTGCCCCATCACTTCACTTCTAATTCCCAATCGCTTCTACTGCCTGAGAGATATTAAATGCTATTGTGATGAAGTTTCTTTTTCCACAGCCTCCTAAGAGATGTTGATGCTGTTTATTGGACTGACGCATCTTCCACAGCCTTCTGATAAATAACATATTCTCATAAAGTGAAGTTATTCTCCACAGCCTTCTTATAAATGGCACATGATCATACAGTGAAGTTCTTTTTCACAGCCTTCTGATATGTGGAATATGGTCATAGAGTTCTTTTCCACAGCCTCCTTAAAGGCTTCTGATAAATGTAATATGGTCATGGAATCCAGTTCGTTTCCACAGCCTTATTGATAAATGTAACGTTTGCCCTGATCCACGTTTCAGGAACGGCAGCGAGCTGGAATACGAGATCAACTCGCGTGTGGTCTCCATCGAACTGGGTCGCGATGCCAGGTGGCTGTACCCACCAGCAGGTAGTTTCTGGGTCGACCTGGAGCTGGACCACTTCATCAAGGACTACAACAGCGAGGAGTGGAATGCCTTGTGCGCGGTGACTTCGGCGGCCACGTTTGAACACTCGTGGAACTTCGAGGTGTGTCGGACTCACACCATCAGCCTCAACATGACTAGATGTAGATGTAGCCGAGCGGGAACGTACGCTGTTCTCCTAACATCCAGACCTCAAAATGTGAGTATTCGACCTCGGATACTTTCCGCAAAACCCCATAACATGAACATAATCCATATAGTTCACTCAAAATGATATATAACGTACCTACTGTTTGTAACAGTATTAAGGATATTTGAAGGTTGACAGTGCATCATCATCTAAATTGTTTCATTCCCTCCCTGAAGGGGGAGGGGCGGGCCACCTAGAAGGTAACACCTCTCTGGCCACGAGATTCAGGCGGTTTGGGAGATGTGAAGGATTATGGGGGTAGAGATGTATGGAGTGTAGAGTAAGGAGATTTTGGAAGGGGATTTCGACATCAGGGCTGAAGAAGTCTGTTTCTTTTATATTTTACGTTTTAGTTTAATATTTACCGAGCTCGATAGCTGCAGTCGCTTTAGTGCGGCCAGTATCCAGTATTCGGGAGATAGTAGGTTCGAACCCCACTGTCGGCAGCCCTGAAAATGGTTTCCCGTGGTTTCCCATTTTCCCTAGCCCTGTCCTGTCCCATCGTCGCCATAAGACCTATCTGTGTCGGTGCGACGTAAAGCAACTAGCAAAAAAAGTTTAATATTAAGGATTACATACGTGATACGTAAATGTACCATATATATATCTGTTATTTGCGACCGCCAACATTATGATTTTATTGAGACTACATATATTTAATGATTAACTATACTTAAATTGTGAAAACAATTTGAGATACCTATGTTATGTGTAATGCCACGAAGGGAAGATGAAAGAAATCAATGTTCTATGCATTTACCAAACGATTGACTATTACAATACTTTGCAATTACATCACTGCGTAATCTTATTTACAAAGTATTTTCATTTCCATTTTCCCTTTTCTTGAGAACAGTATGGTAAACTTGTTGATGAGGGATCACTTGTGCGTTCACAGTTTTGGTTATATATCTTGGTGGAATTACAGAAAAGTATCAGATAATGTAGATGTGACAGTGATTCTTCGGCAGATCGGAATACGTTCAGCAGCAGTGAGTAGTTTAGTATGGATGGTTTGTAGAACATGTTAAGAAAAGATTACTTGCTTGCTAGGTGATCGGCCCAAGACAAGGTAAGTTCTGGATGAGTTTTTAATTAAAACTGCGTCATAATGTGGAATAGCATTTTATAACTTATCTCTATAGGAAGAAATTAGTGCTATGACAGACATCTATGAATCCTACCTGCATTGTGTTCTAACAACTGCTGGACTTTCAGATCATATCTGCAAAAATGGTTTTGTTTTCGAAGTGAGCGCGTTTCAAATAGATGACATGATTTGTTCTCAGAGATACTATTTAATTCCAAGAACTGGAAGACTAAAAGTATTATTCATTTTTAAATTATATCTGCAAATAACGATTATAAGTGGTCTTAACATAAAATCACATAGATAACGAGCAGGTTATTCAAGGAACTGAAGATGACAATTATAGGAGACATATTCTATTTCATTCTATGTTCTATAGAAATAATGTATGATATAAAAAGTGTTGAACACTTTGAAAATTGGATATTTTTTCAACCCGAATATTGGAATAAGATGAATTTCATCAGTTGTGGAAGAGAAGGTAATGCAAGATGTGTTTTCTTTTTCATTCCAGCCAAACAGCTCCTCGCCGACGAACTACCACCTGGTGGTTCTGGTGGGCTGTGCCTGCTGTTTATTTCAGGCGCTCCTCACGCTGATCCTCCTCCTTCCCTACTGGTGGCACCACCGCAGCTGTCTCATTTTCCTCAAACTGCAGTGTTGCACAGCAACTACTGGAGCGATGGGTGTCTTCATCTACGCCGTTCGGGATTCAGTGCCGAAAGTAAGTACACACTCTTGAAATGCAAAGTTTTTGAACGTGGTTGTTATTGTTAGCGAACATCAACGTCACGTCCTCTCTTGTCACTCCAGACTTGTCTACCTGAAGTGCTCGTGGACAATGGTTTAATATGTCTGCCAATATATATCAAGTGCCTAATGCACTAACCGCAGTGTGGACGAATATTCCTGTTAGTCTAAACGCCTCGAGGGAGGTCTTAGCCGTCCCTCCCCTTAACCTTTTCTTTCTTTCTTTCTTTCTTTCTTTCTTTCTTTCTTTCTTTCTTTCTTTCTTAATCCGTTGCCCCTCCAGGGTTGGTTTTTCCCGCGGACTCAGCGAGGGATCCCAGCTTTACCGCCTCAAGGGCAGTGTCCTGGAGCGTGAGGTATTTGGGCGGGGGATACAACTGGGTAGGATGACCAGTACCTTGCCCAGGCGGCCTCGCCTACTATGCTGAACTGGAGCCTTGTGAAGAATGGGAAGATTGGAAGGGATGAGCAAGGAATGGGGAAGGGGGCGGCCCTGGCCTTAAGTTAGGTACCATCCTGGCATTTGCCTGGTGTGAAAATGGAAAACCATCTTCAGGACTGCCGACAGTGCGATTCTAACCCACTATCTCCCGCATGCAAGCTCACAGCCGCACGCCCCTAACCGCACGACCAACTCGCCCATTAGGTGGAAATGTAGTAAGTCGTTTGGCCTATGTTGACGACTTGATCTTAATGACTGCTTGTGCCGAAAGCCTGCAGTCTAATATTTTGGAACTTGCAAGGAGTGTGGTATGAAAATTAGCTTTTCCAAGACTCGTGTGATGTCAGTAGATAAGAAATCCAAGAGAACTGAATGTCAGATTAGTGATACAAAGCTGGAACAGGTAGATAATTTCAAGTATTTAGGATGTGTGTTCTCTCAGGATGGTAATACTGTATTATTATTATTATTATTATTATTATTATTATTATTATTATTATTATTATTATTATTATTATATTACATCTCTTTATTGCCCACCCTAGTATATACCATCGGCTTACAGGCAATAAAGACAACAAAACACACAGAAACAAAAACAAAACTTTAAACAAACAATATCTAATCTATGTCTCTAAAACTACTAACTACATATGGTAATACTGTGGTAAAGCCAATGCAGAGAGTTCGCAGGTATTCTGTAAGAAGGAAGTCAGCTTCCGGACGAAACTATCCTCTAATCAGTCTGTTTTTAGTCAACATTGCTTTACGGGAGTGAAATCTGGGTGTACTCAGGATATCTTATAAGTTAGAAGTAACAGACACGAAAGTAGCGAGAATGATTGCCGGTACAAACAGGTGGGAACAATGACAGGAGCGTACTCGGAATGAGAAAATAAAGGCTAAGTTACGAATGAACTCGATGGACGAAGCTGTACGCATAAACCGGCTCGGTGGTGGAATCATGTGAGTCGAATGGAGGAGGATAGGTTACTTAGGAGAATAATGGACTACATTATGGGAGTAGGGGGAGACCAAAATGACGATGTTTGGACTCTGATTCTAACGATTTAAAGATAAGAGGTATAGAATTAAATGAGGCCACAGCACTAGTTGCAAATAGAGGATTGGGTGACGTTTAGTAAATTCACAGAGGCTTGCAGACTAAACGCTGAAAAGCGTAACTGTCTATAACGATGATATATGTACATATTTGGATACAAATGTGCGCAGCATCCATCACAATGGTTGCGTGAAATGAGTAGCCTTCCTGAAGCAATGTCAGAGTTATGTATGTATGTATGTATGTATGTATGTATGTATGTATGTATGTATGTATGTATGTATGTATCAAGAGAAAAGAGGATAAAGTCAATTTCCGTATTCATTTTAGTGTTGTCTTTTATTCCTTGAATATGTACAGATCATCTCTGAAGAAGTTTTTAACAAAATGATTTTCTTGTATTTATTTCAGAACTCGTTCCCCTACGTGACGACGAGTCTGGAAGCCTTCCTTCTCATTGGTATGTCTTCACACCTGAGCAAGCTTCTCATAGTTTACACAGAGGTCGTGCAGATACCCAAAGTTCGCCACATCAAGCAGACCGTCGTAAGCATAATCACTGGTATGTAACTTGTCCCAAAGAGTGTGTTTCTGTATTAGTCGGGTTCCATTGTTGAATTTGTAAGTAATTTCATGTGGCTCAAAGGTTATGCAGAAACTGAGCGCACAGTGCGAGCCTCAGTAGAGTTGCTGGTTATCCTCTACATTGTGTTTGGGCGAGTGTATGACGCAATAGCCGCCTGACCCATATACTGTAGCTCGCCCGGTGACGTCAAGATCTCAGCCAGATTGCGATACGCTTCCGTGCTGTGTACTTTCTTATTACACTGCAGTAATCGATCGCTTCTATACATTTCATGGCTACTGAATTAAGTAATGAACAGCGTGTTCTGGTGTGCTATAGATATTTAAATGCAAATCGCACAGAAACTTTTGAGATTTACGAAGCCTGAATGGCAGAATGCGAACCGGAATATCATCACACGTTACAACACTTTTGTACAGACTGAGAGCATTTTCAACACCACCTTCTTTTTTTTCTAAGGGCCTGTGTAGAAGCTCAGGTAGATTTGCCATGGTTTGCATTTTCTTCTCCTCCTCCCAGAACCTCTTTATCTTCTCTGCCCTTCTCTCCCGTTTCTCAGTTGATATTTTCAATATCCTCGTCTCTTTTCTTCCTCATTTGTGCTTCTCTATCCTGATCCTGTACTGTTCTTTGCCGTTGAGCTCCGGTATTATGATTGGTATATATTTATTTCTCCAGTTTTTCTCCCCTTCCAACTTGATCCCCATTTTAGTCCAGTCCTTCCGGAGTTCGAAGACCCAATAGTTCCCGTCTTTCCTCTTTATTACCATCATCATCATTAATTAATTCATTCATTCATCTCGTTTCGGCCAAGTAATGTACACCTCATTTCAACTCTCTCCTTCGACGGCCTGTAATATTTTCCCCGCACTGCGCATTCGTTGCTTCGGCTTTTCTTGGAAATTCTTGTGGTCCTGAAGTTTCTTCTCTAGTGGGTTGCACTCCAGAATATCATCATGTGTGATGGCCACCTCTTGCAGATTTTTTTCTACCTCACTGAACCAGACACCTTTTGTCTTCTTATCTTGGGAGTAGCAGAAGATCCGCTTGGTTGACCTGGCAGTGCTCATTCTTGTCATGTGAGCAAAGAAAGCAATCATTCTGTTCCTCATCGTATGAGTTATCTTTTCCATTTGGTAATAGAGCTCGTGGTTGTGCCGTTTACTATATTCACCTTTGTCTTTGATGGGCCCAAGTTTTTTCTCAATATATTTCTTTCTTTCTTTCTTTCTTTCTTTCTTTCTTTCTTTCTTTCTTTCTTTCTTTCTTTCTTTCTTTCTTTCTTTCTTCCTTGGATCTCAAGTTCCTCAGTAAGGCCTTTTTTTGTTCATTGTAAGGCACTCCGCTCCATAGAGGGCCTCCGTACGAATGACTGTGCGGTAGTGTCTGCACTTGGCGTTCACGGATAATAATATTTTGTTGTATACACCCTTAGTTAGATGGTATGCCATGTCCGTTTTATGTCTGCGTGACATGAAGGGTTCTTTCTCAGGCGTATTGGATTCTATCCACTCACCTAGATATTATTACTATTTACAAAACATATAGAAAGAGCCTGGTGAAGAAGTTCCACTGACCAAGATGAAGACTAGATATAGCAAAACTGGACCTATGACACTATTTGAATTATTATATTTTCTTCTCTTTCCTGTATTCAATGACACAACACAATACTGTATATTACTTCCAGGTGTGCCTGTTCTGGCGGTGCTGTGCAATCACTTGGCGCACCATTCGACAGGGTGGCAGCTCACCTCGTGGTGGCTCATCTGCGGCACGATGCTCTTCAACATCTTCGTAGCCTCAGCCGCCGTCATGCTGTTAATGTTCGTGTTCCTGTATTTCACCGTCATGCGCAAGCTCCACATTCTGTCCGGCAAGAACACCGACGGCAACAGGGCCATAAAGAGAAGGCGAGTATCAGCACGGTCTGCATCCCATGTGCGTGTTAACTGCACTTTGAGGAGAGATGCAGCTAAATAATCTGATTTATGAAATGTCTAGGCTGTATTAGGTTGGAATGCAAACATGCTAAAGCAGAGGTGCTCACGCTGGTCGTTACGTCCCGCGGGCGCCCAGCACTCTAAGCGGGCGGGCTGGCAGGCGATGAGCGTATGCTATTCAGCCAGTGACGTTGGGGCTACGTCACAGGTCGTGAAGGTTGGGTGAAGTTCTCCCACACGCACTCTGAGTCACTGCGGTGATACAAGAGTTTGAAATCGAGGCAGAGACCCACGTCATTTTCATTCATGTTCTTTGCAGTTTATATATTTTGACCGGATACAATAAAGAGTTAGATTCCTTGGTTCAAATCACAGACACTCCATATGAGACTTGTGCTGGACAGAGCGGAGGCGGGACAGGTTTTTCTCCGGTTACTCCGGTTTTCCCTGTCATCATTCATTCCAGCAATACTCTCCAATATCATTTCATTTCATCTGTCATTCATTAATCATTGCCCCAGGCTTCGGCAGCCGGCACAATTCCTATCCTCGCCGCTAGCCTTTTATTTTAAATACCGTATCCCAATAAACATTTCACTGAGTATTGGAGGAGGGCTTCATAATCACAATCGAAGTCACTGCTGGCTTCCCTGCAAAGTGTGTTCGCTCTCTGGCTTCACTATGACGTATGCTTGCTACGTAAGCTGCCCGCATTTACGTCAGGCCAGCGCGTCCGCACTGGGCTAGCCTCAATGGGCGCCCAGCTGAGCACCTCTGTACTAAAGGATATAACAAGTATAGGCTACCCGAACAACAGTTCTGCTATGAGGCATACATGAAATTTAGGATTCCGGCTTATTATAACCCCTACAATTTATGTTACTCTTGCTACACTACGGAATAACGGGAAGACGACACTTCCTACCAGTTAATGTTTATGTACATCTCGTAGCATAATCGTTATGTAGCCTAGAGTATACTTGTAAGATACCATTCTATAGTCCAAATGCTTTGTAAACGTCCTGCACGGAAGTCGGCAGTGCATAAGGGGAGGGGCAATCGAAGGGGGCTGCCACGTCTTCATCTACACATCGCAGTGGTTGAACACAACGTGTCAACAAACGAGTTAAGAGATAGCGAACCGGGAAGGGAGAGAGCGTGTTAATCAGACCTCCCACACTACATGCATGACCACGCCCCGCCGATTACGCAGAAGGATATTTGCTAAGTATTTGGACTATAACATATTACTGCATAAAATGCTTCATTAAGATGGCATTCTAACCTATTACTGCATAAAAGTGCAGGCTCCAGTGATAACATAAGACAAAGTGTAATGAGTGCAACACTAATTCCTCCATATAAGAACATGTTCAGTTTTTGTGCCAAGAAGTGCATGTAACACAATTTGCACTATATATTGGCATCTGTAATTAACATAAACATGGATGCAATTCCTATAGTTTCTGTGCCTATGTTGCTGATATTCTGTTTGCTCATTTCAGGGTTGGTCTCCTCAAGAGGGCGGGCATGATCTTCATCGTGATGGTGATCATGGAAGCCTCCAGCATCCTCTACATAAACGTGCCTGACCCCTCCTGCCACTATATCTTCAGTTTTACAAGTGCCTTATTGGTAAGCTGTTACTTCCACTTGAGTTTCATTAGACAGAAAAATGGCAGCTTAGATTACATATTTCGGTTTCGCTCTATCATATTTAGATTTTCGACGATAATTACAAAGAAAAGTGATCCTCCGTATATCAAGTAGCACCTCGCCGGCCTCACTCCGCTGGAATCCCTAGTTCAAATCGCGGTCACTTCGTATGAGATTTGTGCTGGAAAAAGCAGAGGCGGGACAGATTTTTCTCTGGGTACTCCGTTTTTCGCTGTCATCATTTCAACAACACTTTCCAATATCATTTATTTTCATCTGTCAGTCATTAAATCATTGCCCCAGAGAAGTAAGACAGGCTTCGGCAACAGGAAAAATTCCTATCCTCGCCGCTAGATGGGGGCTTTATTCATACCATTCCTGACCCGGTCAAATCACTAGAAACAGGCCATTTATTTACATTTTCGTTTAGAAACAAAAGAGCTAGGGCTGGAAAGAGAAACTCGTCTTGTTAATTGAGGAACAGACACACCATTGCCTAACTTGAGAAAGGGAACTCATGGAAGGTCATCTTCAGCGATGCCGGCAGTGAACCTGAAACCTTTCGTTTACCAAACGAAAGGGTTCACCCACTAGACTCGTACCGCCGTAGCTAACTAGGTGAGTTGTAATCTTATATCTGAACATATTACTTTAGAAGATACGAGTATTTGTTAGAAGGAAGGCATACATCTTACATGTCAAACAGAAAAGAGTAATGTATTCATCGTGTACTGTTTCTTAAATATGCGGAATATAGGCCCTAATTCGTTGTGATGTGTTTATATTGGTAGATCGTCCAATGCTATCTGGGATTCTATTTACGTAACAACTACTTGCTTCATATCAAGAGAATTGCTTCCGTGAGGCGGTAACTAAGTTAGCCAAATTGAGATCCGTTGCAAATAATTCAGGAGAGTGCACCATAGAAATCAAGCCCAACTGTAGGAAGAACATCTAAATGAAGGAATATTTGGAAAGACTTCACAATTAACTCGTTGAATGCTCTGCAGTCCGCCTCTGTGGTGTAGTGGTTAGTGTGATTAGCTGCCATCCCCGGAGGTCCGGGTTCGATTCCCGGCTCTGCCTCTAAATGTGAAAAGTGGTACGAGGGCTGGAACGGGGTCCACTCAGCCTCGGGAGGTCAAATGAGTAAAGATGGGTTCGATTCCCACCTCAGTCATCCTGGAAGTGATTTTCCGTGGTTTTCCACTTCTCCTCCAGGCAAATGCCGGGATGGTACCTAACTTAAGGCCACGGCCGCTTCCTTCCCTCTTCCTTGTCTATCCCTACCAATCTTCCTATCCCCATCAAGGCTCCTGTTCAGCATAGCAGGTGAGGCCGCCTGGTCGAGGTACTGGTCCTCCTCCCCAGTTTTACCCCCAACCTACCGGGCGAGTTGGCCGTGCGCGTAGAGGCACACGGCTGTGAGCTTGCATCCGGGAGATAGTAGGTTCGAATCCCACTATCGGCAGCCCTGAAAATGGTTTTCCGTGGTTTCCCATTTTCACACCAGGCAAATGCTGGGGCAGTACCTTAATTAAGGCCACGGACGCTTCCTTCCAACTCCTAGGCCTTTCCTATCAAATCGCCGCCATAAGACCTATCTGTGTCGGCGCGACGTAAAGCCCCTAGATAAAAAAATTTAAAAAAAATTACCCCCAACCCAAAAGTCTGAAGCTCCAGGACACTTCCCTTGAAGTGGTAGAGGTGGGATCCCTCGCTGAGTCAGAGGGAAAAACCAACCCTGAAGGGTAAACAGATTAAGAAAGAAAGAATGCTCTGCAAATCTTTCAAATAATCGTTGTTTTATTTTGCATTATTTAAATTTCTTCTTTTTCTTCTTCTTCTTCTTCTTCTCTTTCTCCTTCTTCTTCATAATCTGTTTACCCTCCAGGGTCGGTTTTTCCCTCGGACTCAGCGAGGGTTCCCACCTCTACCGCTTCAAAGGCAGTGTCCTGGAGTTTCAGACTTTGGGTCGGGGATACAACCGGGGAGAATGACCAGCACCTCGCCCAGGCGGCCTCACCTGCTATGCTGAACAGGGGCCTTGTGAGGGAATGGGAAGATTGGATGGGACCGACAAGGAGGAGGGAAGGAAGCGGCCGTGGCCTTAAGTTAGGTACCATCCCGGCATTTGCCTGGAGGAGAAGTGGGAAACCACGGAAAACCACTTCCACGATGGCTGAGGCGGGAATCGAACACACCTCCTCTGTTGACCTCCCGAGGCTGAGTGGACTCCGTTCCAGCCCTCGTACCACTTTTCAAATTTCGTGGCAGAGCCGGGAATCGAACTCGGACCTCCGGGGATGGCAGCTAATCATGCTAACCACTACACCACAGAGGCGGACTTTTAAATTTCTTTCTACAGTATTCATAATAGATTCAGAACGTAAGGTCCCTTGTACTTTATCGTATAAGGTGTCGACTCGTTGGCTGAACGGTCAGCGTACTGGCCTTTGGTCCAGTGGGTCCCGGATTCGATTACCGGCCGGGTCGGGGATTTTAACCTTAATTGGTTAATTCCAGTGGCACGGGGGCTGGGTGTATGTGTTGTCTTCATCATCATTTCATCCTCATCACGACGCGCAGGTCGCCTACGGATGTCAAATAGAAAGACCTGCACCTGGCGAGCCGAACCCGTCCTGGGATTTCCCGGCATTAAAAGCCATACGACATTTAATTTCATCGTATAAGGTAACTGGGATATTATTATTATTTTTTTTTTTTGCTAGGGGCTTTACGTCGCACCGACACAGATAGGTCTTATGGCGACGATGGGATAGAAAAGGCCTAGGAGTTGTAAGGAAGCGGCCGTGGCCTTAATTAAGGTACAGCCCCAGCATTTGCCTGGTGTGAAAATGGGAAACCACGGAAAACCATCTTCAGGGCTGCCGATAGTGGGATTCGAACCTACTATCTCCCGGATGCATATTATTATTATTATTATTAACTTCACAATCATCTATTTACTCCATTGTTCCAATGATCATTCTCGCTAGTTTCATGTTTGTTACCTCTAGTTTATGAATAAGATATTCTGAGTCCACCCATCTTTCACTCCTGTACAGAACGTTTGTCTGAAAACAGACCGGTGTAAAAATAGTTTCGTCCAGGAGCTGACTGACTGCGAGCTCACTGCATTAGCTTTACTGCACCTGATTCAATTTCACTTACTATTCTATCATCCTGGAGAATACACATCCTAAATACTTGCATTTATCTACCTTTTCCAGCTTTTTGTGCGTAATCTGACATTCAACTGTCTTAGGTTTCTTACTTACTGAAATATCTCTGGTCTTATTTAACTTATTGCACCTATTTTCAAGTTGCAAGATATTAGACTGCAGGCTTTCAGCACTATATGCCATTGAAACCAGGTCGCCAGACTGCTTGCTATATTTTCAACTAACAGAATCCCTCCCTACCACTTTATACCTTTCAGTAGATGCTCCATGTACACATTGAACCTTTTAATTGTTAAGTTAGCAGTTTACTGTTTGGTACGTCATTCCTGAGTTTTTTTATTCGTATGTGTAAAAGTTTGTAGAAGCCTCAATTTTTAACTTATCAGTGGAGTTATTAGCTTAAAATGTTTGCAAACGTTGGTTCTTTATAAATATAAGTGCAAATGGAAAATCCTACACTTACGTTCAATATTATTTTGAGTTCTCGTGGACCGTCTATAGACGGGCGTAGCAGTGTTGGCAGCTCCCCTATTTTTTATTTACAGTAAGACATTCTGAAGCGTACAATTCCCCGGATTATTATTACCGAAGTATAATATTGCGTTTTGTCCTTGTAAGATATTGACCCTTTGTTATAGCTCTTCTGTGTTAGCGTGTAGGCCAGATCTATTTTCTGGCTCTTGCCTTGTGTGCCTCTTTATGCAGTCCGTTGGTTTGAATCCATTCTCTCAGGTTTTGTGACCTACAGAAATCCTGTTAATCTTCCCAGGTGTTACCTGCATATAACTCTTAGTTTCGTGCTTTATTCTATACAGGATGTTTCTAAATTCCAATTACAGACTTAGATGGCGTGCAGTGCGGACCAAGATGGTTAATTTTATCATAGGAACTTGTGTCCAGAAACATACCGTCTTCCCGCTATCCGCGAAAACCCACCACAGGACGCCTTCACAGCTCCTGTATTGTCGTCTGGGTCCAATTATAGGTGGGGTTCGATGTGACAACCATCGACGTCAACACAGACACGATACCTACGTATCATATCCAAGTACACATGGCCACCAATCTCTGGCCCTCCAACATCCGCCGCAGCCATATCCTGCGTCAGTAGGTCTTCCTCGGATTCCACAGTGGTCTCGTAAATCAAGTTTTCCTGTGACCCCACAATTAGTAGTCTAGCGGTGTCAAGTCAGGTGAACGTGCGGGCCAAGCAATAGGGCCACCACAACCTATCCACTATTGCGCAAATCTTTGGTACAGTACTGTACGTACAGCTAACTGCTGTGTACATAGTAAACAATTAATGCTGTAAGATCACAAGCACAACAGCAGGTACAACACGTTTCCTTGCGGATTACACACTCATCTGAATGACATGGAAGGTCAACAAACCTGTAGGGGTATGAGACATCACGTCATCGTTCACTGACGTACGTACTCCAGTCACAATGCGAGAGATTTGAACGTATGCTGTGGTGCCTTTTTACGGGTAGCGGGAAGACGGTACGTTTCCGGACACAAGTTCCTATGCTAAACTTAACCGTCTTGGTTCCCACTGCAAGCCCTTAAAATCTGTAATGAGAATATGGAAACACCCTGCATATTCCCGTCTTTTCATAAGAGATTCTACGACCCACATTTTAGGTGATGCCATGCATTATTACTATTAATGTGTTAGTCATGTGATATGTGTGCTTTCAGGGCTTCATCATTTTCCTCTGTGATATGTGTGCTTTCAGGGGTTCATCATTTTCCTCTGCTACGTCCTGAAGAGCGAGACGCCCTTACGAATGCAGGTGCTCCGGAAGTTGAAGTTGGACAACACAACGGAAGACGACTACAGCTCTGACTCGGCCAACAGCCCACTCAGATGTAAGCGCTGTACTTTGATTATATCCTTTTATGTCTTTCAGGAGACCCTCCATGGCTCAGGTGGCAGCGCACCTGTCTCTCGCCGCTGGGTTCCGTGGTTCAAATCCCGGTCACTCCATGTGAGATTTATGCTGGACAAAGCAGAGATGGGATAAGCTTCGGCAGCCGGCATAATTCCTATCCTCACCTCTAGATGGAGACTTCATTCCATTCCTGACTCGGTTAAAATTTTAAACAGGCTGTGTATTTTAATTCTATTTTCACTTCTTACAGAATCTGTGAATATGTTAGGCATCTACGTCCATAGTTCTGAAACACTTCTAGGGTTCATGAGCACTACAAAAACACGGAAGATTTAAACGGAAATAATTTTTAGACAACGCATGCCACGACATCGCTCGATATTTCGTTGAAAAGAGGAAATATAATTGTATTTATAAAGAAGTCTGACCTCTGTACCATGTCATCGGGTAATTCAATAATTCTCCCTTCTTGAGGTGCTAAAATTGCAGTGTCACGCTGCTAACAGTTAGCGAAGTTCTGGAATCCTGCGTGACAGCACGTCACGTGAGATGTAATTGATTCGATTTCACTTGGTAAGCTACTGTCCTGGTAAAACCTTCTTAATCTTCTTCTTCTGCCAGTCTGTATGTATGAGTAACAGGATAGCGTGCTGGCCTAGCGTCCAATGAGTCCTGATCGTGTTGGAGGATTTTAAACGTTCACTGGTTAATTCCGATGGCTCGCAGCCCCCCCCCCTCTCTCTCTCTCTCTCTCTCTCTCTCTCTCTGTCTGTGTGTGTGTGTGTGTGTGTGTGTGTGTGTGTGTGTGTGTGTGAGAGAGCCATAGCCATTTCCACCATTAGAATTAATCATAGGTAGGGCTCCATTCTTACAGGCGCGCAAGTCTCCTCTAAGGCGTCAATTCTACCTGCAGAGACCACATGGCATCATCATTATTATTATTCCATTCATTCATCCCTTCATTAATTCATTCATTCAATTAGACTATCTTAGGAACATATGAAACAGTTTCCTTTTGCTTGTCTTCCCAAAACTTCGTCATTTCTGGGCGTTGTGGTTTTCTTTTCTTCCGTCCATTTACTGCCTGAATTCTTCGTGCCTTTGTCTGGAAATTTACCATGAAATATTGCTTTCCTAAATTATTTTCTATTTTCAATTTGTTCCTTTTTTTAATGTTGAGTTTTTCCAAATTTTGTTGTTTGGGTCATCAGTCTGTGCACTGGTTTTTCGCAGCCCTCTCATGCCACTCTATCCTTTTCATTTCTACATCTGCTATAATGTGCTTGTCGTATTCATAACCCTGGTATACGCCGACCGTTCTTCCTACCTAAACTACTTCTTCCAGCTTTTCTTGTCTTTATACAGGGCCCTGTCTTTGATAAGCTTCATCCATTTATCTTTGTCCATTGCCACCTTCTTCTAGGTATCTTCCTCTTTCGATTACACTCTTTTTTCAATCTTCATCGCCCTTTTCCTCACATTATCCTCCTTTCTTTTCATGACATGACCAAAACCATCGCAATCCTGCATTTTGCATTACACTGCTAAATTCTGCATACGTCTCCATGACTTAACTATTTAGCGTGCTAGACTTCGGTCCAAGGGATTTCGGATGATTTCCATCCGGGTCGTGAATTATAAACTTCATTGGTCAATTCTTCCGGCTTGAGAACTGAGTATTTCTGCCGCCTTCAAAATTGGATATCATTCTCACAGACGCACACTCGGGAAACCTCCCCTAGACCTCTACGGAGGCCACGCGCTATTATTTTGCGATCGGAGGGGGACGAAAATTCGTTCGTATCGCCTTTTAGAACGCCTGGAAAATGGCGTGGAGGGACAGGTTGCCGGCTTAACTCCTAGCCAGGACACCTGTTAACACTGCTGCAGATCGGGTTGCAGCCTCCACAGGCTGAATAGGGAACGAACTTACGTCCCCACAAGATAGTTTATATTCTTTTTAAAGCTCTAAACTAAGTTGTGTACTTCATGTTATGAGTTACTGTGTAAGATATGTTTTTAATATTTTGAAATTTGTTATAATTTGATTATGTAGTTCATGAATTCTTATTTGTGTATATTGAATATTAGAATTTGGGTGAAAAGCCTGTTGTGTTCATTACCCAATAACATAAATTAAATGGATGCATAAATAAATATACAGCGAGTATCAAAACTCAACGCCAAATTCCAGGAAATTATTCCTCGTACAAAGAGAAGGAAAAAGAGCTATGACAAAATGGGTCCGGAAATGCACAACTGCAGAGTAATTCAACCTTTAAAAGAATAATGGCGCGAAAGTCCCGAAGAGTCATGGACTACCAAGCGATCGCTGCTCAACCCGAAGGCCAGCAGATTACAAAGTGGTGTAGTCGGCATGACGAGTCCTCTCGGCCGTTATTCCTGGCTTCCTAGACTGTCAGATGGCTCCTCAGTTGTAACAATGTAGGCTGAGTGCACGCTAACACAGCCCTCCTATACAGGCAAACGTCCCTGACCTGGCCGGCAATTGAACCCGGGCCATCCGGCTAAGAGGTAGGCACGCTACTTCTATTCCGCGGGGTCGATCATCAAACCTTGTAATTGGTTCATAATCAACAGCACTCTAATACCCGAAAGACTTTACATGTCCGCAAAGGTAAAAGTCCGCGGGGTTCAAGTCAGGGAAGCGCGGTGGCCAAGCACTTTGGTCCACCTACCCACGCGCCAGCGAGCAAAGAGACTGAAGTGTGTGGGAGCAGAATCATGCATGAAGTACAGGGACGCTAGTGGTATGTCTTCCAAGTAGACCCGTCCGGAAGAACGCAGTGTCCCAACAAGCAACTATCAAAAATTGGAGAGGAAAAGATACCTAGAGGTATCAACTGACCGAGCGAATTTCTGCGGCTATGAAGCCAAAGCTCTGCATTCGAGGTACGCGTGGGTTTGAACCCCACCGTCGACTGTCCTAAGGATAATTTTCTGTGGTTTCCCATTTTCACTTTCTAGAAAATGCCCGGACAGTTCCTATTCATAGGCCACAGCCAATTCCTTCCAACTCGTTTACCCAATTGTATTCTAATTTCATCAGCTCCTCAACTGATGTTAGCGTCAGGAAGGGCATCCTGCCGTAAAAATATGCCATATAAATTCATCTCACCGCATCCTCCACCCCGGTATTAAGAATCGGGACTATGGTGTTGACACTACTTGAGCAACCGGTGTCTGACATTTTGTTCGGACAATTAGGGGGTGCCGATGTACAGTCAGTAAATACAGGCTCACACAACTCTGTAGTTATGCATCCGGGCCCACGTTGCTATAAACGTTTTCTTTCTTTTCTTCATATTTGGAATACATTCCGAAAATGTTTCATTTGTTTCGACACATCCCGTATAAGCACAGTAAAGTTAATTTGTGCATTACAGTGTTAATCTGATTCTTTGCGCAGTCTTCACCAAACAGGACGGCGACGCTGAGAGTGAAGGTCCACCTCCCAGACCGAGCAGTTCATTGGGTATGGATCGACGGACCTCGACGACGGCGGGTGACGATGAGGAAGAGATGGATGCTGCAGAAGGATTGCTGATGGTAGAGACGAGCAGTCGGAGCTACCATTGGACACCGCCTTCTGACGGACCACCCAGCACCATCGAGACGTACGTGCACAGCATGGATGGCTCCATCGAAGAGTGCGGGTCGAAGGTGCGTCGGAACAACCCCACAACGACCAGTGCAAAAGGTGAAGAGGGAGGGGAAGATGTTGACCTAGAAAGTTACCACAACAGTCCTAAGAAATACCAGAAGAATATATGCGGCATAACAGAAGACTCGCGGAATTCTTCAGACTACGTTGAAAAAGACGTCGGAGATCAGAGTGGGGGTAGACTGAGTGAGAAGTGGAGATTTGTCCGCGGGTATCACCCCTCGGATGGTTCGAACTCTGTCACTTTACCACGACCCGAACCTGGTCTCTGTTACATCAGAGATTCTTCAACCCCTCCACCAAATTCCTCCACGACGCAGGAGATATTGACTACAAGAGTGTGTGTCGAGTTGGGAGTTATCACTCCCCAACAATTAGGGGATCATCCAGAGGGTGAAGACACTCCCCCGGCGATAGTTCTGTGCAGTGTTGATGTAGAACCTTGCCACCACGGGCTGTTAGAGCTGACAGAGGTGACAGCGGCAGTTACCACCCACAGCGGCACGGTGTCGGGCGGTGGCTTCACGGAGAAAGTCTGCGCGCCAGAAGAAATTCTCCCGATCGAAGAACCTCAGAAGACAGAGCCAGCTGAATCTCTGAAGACGGATCTGTTATCGGAAAAGGAGACTGCTCAGGGTGAAGTGGAGAAAGCGGAAAAAGTGCCGGTCATACCGAAGATTGTGACCACTGACACGGAAGACGATAACATGGAAGGGATGTTGGATAGGATTTCTCACGACCTCGATTACCTCTTGAACCGTAAACCTCAAACCGGCAATGGGAGTATACTGTCGAAAACTCCATCTTTCGGGAGAAAAACGAGTAAACCTCCAGCAAACTCGGTTCGCAACCAAATTAAAGAAGAAGATGAGGAGGAGGAAGAATTAATATTAGGGGATAAGAAACTTTAAAGTTTACACATGTGTGTGACTTAAGTTATATAGTGTTGGAGAAGTCTCTCGCTCAGATTAAATCATAGACCCGCTTCAAAACTTGTCCCATTGTAATGTCTCTATATTTTTAATAAAATGACATATATCGTTGGATAGTGTAACACAGCTGCTTATCAACATACATTACTACTAGTCGAAGTTTGTGGACTAGCGCCTACAGTTTAGGCAATACTGCATACAGCCATGTACTACAGTCAATAAAATTTTGGACTTGCGCCTGCAATGTAGGTAACACACTGTACACCTATGTACGTACTACAGTACTATCGTCGACTGGCACTAAAAGTTCAAGGTTCACATAGTTTTTTGACCTGTCTTTTCGCGTCTTTTTGATCCGGGCAATTTCGACTTGATCACCCCAAACGTTCCGCTAGTGGATTTAGCAGAACTTGAGATTATCGTAGTTTTAGCAACGGGAAAATTTCAAGTTCCGCCATGACATCCAACTACCCTTCACAACAGAGAATGTAGTACTGCTTATGCTGTGCACGCAACTGCCTCCTGCTGGGACTAGTGAAGAACTATCATGACAACATCCTGTGGGGTGGGAACTCTCAGCTATAGTACACCACAGCGAAACTAGACGGCCAGTTAACGAACTTAATATCCCTTCTAGGTAAATATATCCTTGACCTGGGTGTCGTCCGAAAATTTGTTTAACGAGATGTGTAACGGAAGTTTAACCATAGCAACCGTGCCGGCTGTGACGTAAAGTCTGAACGGATGGCCAGATAATGTTACCTAGCTACCGTTCATGGATGACTTTGACCAAGATGAAAGCAAGACATATTTATGATCATTTGATTTTCCCACACAGAAATTTTAAAACCTTTCTTTAGCAAGGTCGTGGCTTGGGATTGGGATAGAGGAATGCTGGACAA
Organism: Anabrus simplex; assembly: GCF_040414725.1. Classification (NCBI taxonomy): domain Eukaryota; kingdom Metazoa; phylum Arthropoda; class Insecta; order Orthoptera; family Tettigoniidae; genus Anabrus; species Anabrus simplex. Next base: position 91,227,952 of record NC_090277.1, on the reverse strand, counting down.
TGGTGACACGCACCAGTGTACATGCAATTCATAGTATCCGCATTGAAACTGCGCAGGAGGAGTGACAGTAGAGCATAGATCGCGGGGGAAGGGGGAAATTATCTCCAAAGATTCCATGTGGTGAGTTCCCTTTCTTGAAGGATACAATCCCCACGTATACATCATAAGGTACAGCTGATGAGAGCAGAGTAGCAATAATGGATTTCTCAGTCGTCGTTGGCTGATGGATTGAGGGAAGTGTTTTCATTTCAAAAGATCTGTGTTTTTTAAATAGCAACTATATCAATAAAAAGTATATGTGGAACCATGGAGTAACTCCGGGCTGAAACATCCTATCTTACATTTCGCACACTTTCAAGAAAACATACAAAAATAACACAAAATGTCGGACATTAATAACGCTGAAAATTGTATCTGTAATTGGACGTATATCGGAATAGTAAAATTGAGACGGCAAGAGTTGGATTCCATCTGAATGTATTATAATTACCGAGGTCCGTTGTTACAAGTTCTACATCTGTTAGTAATAATACTGAATTCACTAATTATTATTATAATATATTATTATATATTATTATTATAATTTCGTTTCGGCCAGCTATAGACAACACTATTCCAATAGTTTTCTGTCTTGAGCTTTAACACTCGCCCAGTACTCCCGCATCTTTCTTCGGTCCATGTCTTGCCTGTCTTCATTTTAGGTTTTCTTCGAAAACTGTATAAAACTAGTTTCTTCCTTAAAGGGTCGCGATGCAAGATGTCATCATGTAAGATCCTCAATTCCTGTAAATCCTTTTCCACTTCGCTGTGCCAGACCCCTTCAGTTTTTCTTATTCAGAGAGTGGACAATATCTCTGGTGTCATTTGTGTTAAGTGAACATAGAAGGAAGTCTTTATTTTCTTAATAGTGTCTTATTGTATCCATATGAAGATATATTTCATAATTGTGTCATCTCCTTTATTCTCGATTTTCCACTAATAATATTATTATTATTATTATTATTATTATTATTATGTCCGACTCGTTGGCTGAACGGCCAGCGTACTGGCCTTCGGTTCAGAAGGTCCTAGGTTCGATTCCCGGCCGGGTCGAGGATTTTAACCTTAATTGGCTAATTCCAATGGCACGGGGGCTGGGTGTATGTATTGTCTTCACCATCATTTCATCCTCATCACGACGCGCAGGTCGCCTACGGGAATCAAAGAGACCTGAACCTCGCGAGCCGAACCCGTCCTGGGATATCCCGGCACAAAAAGCCATACGACATTTCATTATTATTATTATTATTATTATTATTATTATTATTATTATTATTATTATCGATATTTATCATAGAATGTTATGCCTTCCAGTGCCCTAGCGTCTGTGATTATACTAAACTCCGTGATAATCCTCAATCTGTAACCAGCTCCGTAGCCTCGTTTAAGTTTTATTCCTCTGAAATCATTAAGAATCGGAAGTCTAACCATCGTCGTCCTTGTCTCCATCTACTTATCTTGCCCTTCATGACAGATTCCATTATTTTTGTAGTCAACCTATCTTCCTCCATTCGCCTCATATGACCCCAAGGTCGAAGCCGGTTTATGCGTGTAGCTTCGTCAATCGCGTTCGTTCCTAGCTATTATCTCCTCATTCGGATTACCCTCTTGCCATTGTTCGCAGCGATCACTCTCGCTACTGAGTCTGGCTAACTTTCACTCTGTAAACCAAAACCGAAGTTGGTTCGAAAAAAGATCTATGTAAGCATAGTTTCGTGTGGGAGCTGACTTCCTTCTTATAGAATACTGTTGATCGCAACGGCGAGAGAATACACTTCCTAAATACTTGTAATAATCTCCATCTTTATATCATCAATCTGACATTCAATTCTCTAGTGGCTCCCGCCTACTGATATCACTTCCGTTATGAAAAATCAAATTTTCATATAATGCACATTGCACCTATTTTCAAGTTCGAAGATGTTAGATGGCAGGCCTTCAAGCACAATCTGCCATTAAGACAAAGTCGCCGTCATAGGCGGAACTACTTACTACATTTCCAGCTAACAGATGGTACTTGATACCTTTCAGCAGATGATCCACGTAAACTGAACAACAAAGGTGAAGGATTACGGCCTTCTCTACCCCATGCAAGAACTATTAAACAAGAACTCTTTTTCATGATTTATTATTACTTATTTTTACAGCGTTATTCCCATCTGTTCAACTGGGCACTGAACATTCCCCTCCCATCTTCAGTCCATGATTTATTGGTCCTGGTAGTCATTTTCTCATCAAACTGATGGTTGACTGCTTTTTCTTGAACTGGAGTCGACCTTGAATAATTTCTGGTGAGATGCCAATTTCCTGAAGATCTTTATCTCGACTTTCATTGAGTGAGCAAGGTTGAGAATCACTTCTGTGAGCCTGTCCCAATCAGTCATCTCTTCAGAATGCTGAAAAACTTGCCGAGCCCTTCCGTTTCGACCAGATTACCTCTGAGTAGACTGGAACAAAGATTTTCCTCCCCTGTTTCCCTATGTCCTTAATTCTACCATCTATTATTATTATTATTATTATGATTATTATTATTATTATTATTATTATTATTATTATTATTATTATTATTATTATTATTATTATTATATCGTATTTGGCACACAGTGGATTAAACACGACTACTCAGTCTCCTGGAAATATTTATTAATTTCGGTCGCAACTTTCCAAATTTGTAGTAAATATTTATGGCTAAATAGTTAACGTGCTGGCCTTTGGTCTCAGGGGTCCCGGGTTCGATTCTCGGCAGGGTTGGAAATTTTAACCATCATTGGCTAATTTCGCAGGCACCGGGGCTGGGTGTATGTTTCGCCGTCATCAACATTTCATCCTCATCACGACGCGCAGGTCGCCTACGGGAGTCGAATCAAAAGACCTGAACTTGGCGAGCCGAACATGACCTTGGACACTCCCGGCATTAAAAGCCATACGCCATTTCATTTTATTTCATTTCATTTTCATCAGAATACTAAAAATGATACTGTAATCCCAGGGTGCCCATAATATCCCTCCTTTTTACACCCCTTGTTCAATTTCACATGCTTTCATCAGTGTAGGCAAAACCGTTAGGACGTTCAGGAAATGTCAATGTAAATATGAAATCGTAATTATAAATGGTATAAATGAGATATATCTGGCGACAGAAAGAAGCGACAACACCTCGATGTTTTTAACAACAACTGACAGAGAGACTTCTCTCTAACACTTTCAATTAAATTGCCAACGTGCATCTTATCCCGTGTTTAAAAGAGTTGTATATTTTTGTACCTGAAGAATCTAGCTTTTTATTGATCATTGGATATTCTCAAGTCCGTTAAACGTTTTCATGAAGGGTAGTTATTAGGCTCCCGGATTTTTATGCAGCAATAGGTTAGAATGCAATCTTACTGAAGCGAGTAACAAGTGTACAAGTCTACCTGCACAACAGTTTTGTTATGAGGTTTGCATAAGCAATAGGAGTACGGCCTATCAGTGCCCGTACAACTTTTGTTAAGCTTGCAACATTAACGAAGAGCTTGTTGGCTGACACTTACTAAAAGCCAAATTAGTTTTTGCATTCTAACCTTTTTCTGCCAAAAAATCCGTGTTCTAGTAATTACGAACTTCTAATTATTTCTCATTTATTTTATCTTTCATAAATATTGTGCGTGTGCGAGAGTGCTGTGTGTCTGTGTGATGTGTAAGTGAAGTACATATTCATACGAACAAAAAGTCCTACCAGGAAGATGTGCTGCGTCAGTAAATCTTATTTGAATATATGTGCAAGTTGAATTAATTTTTAAGAGTTTATATATCCAAAGTTTATCTAACCAAAAGAAAAAACCAAGCCTGTACAGTATTTGCTGCACAATTTTGTATGTTCCTCTTAAGAAGTATTGAAATAAACAGAGAAAAAAAGAATATGTAAAATATTAAAAAAGAAGAAAAATATTATATTTATATAAATATATTGGCTGTGCATTTCATGAATTCTCTAGTTATTGATTGAGGGTGTTGAACTCTTGCCAGGTACAATGTTGTGTGGTAATTTTGAGAGATATTTGACGATTGGTCTAAGGTGTTGTTTCATTCATATTATAAGATCAACATGGTTTGTTACTAAATATTTAATAAGTTATACTTTATTTATTTGAATGTATTCATTCTCTCTCTCTCTCTCTCTCTCTCTCTCTCTCTCTCTCTCTCATAATCTGTGCAAACGTGATCTCGTCTAGAAAGAGGAGGGATTGTGAAATGTAGGAGCAATGAAGTGAGGTTTGTGTCCGAGTGTAAAAGGATCTACAGGAGGCAAATTCGTGATATCTTGCTGCAATGCATAAATCGAAAATCCATCCGTAACCCTTTGTGTGTCTGTGTGTTTCTTTCGTTTTGATTGGTGAGCTATAACTCCAATACTGAGACCCCTTCATTATCCAGTCTGCAATTAATTGTTATGCTTTCTGAATTAGTTAACAGAGTCATTTATAATGTTACCATTCATAAGTAGGTGCTTGATGTGTGTGTTTTGCGTAAATGGGTTTATTATTATTATATTCCATTATGTCCATTCATACAGCGCGTTGGAACTTGTTCATTGACTTGAACTCACTGTGTTGCCTCTTCCGTTCTTCTGGCTACTTTGTTCCAGTCCTGCTTCTGGTTCTCACCAGAAATGTGTGTATTTACTGAGGTCCTGAAGGCTTCGCGAATTTTCAAAACTTCTTCCCTGACGTTAATTTCATTCAGGTCTCCTCTCCCTCCCTCCAGTCAATTTCTTCTCCTGTTTAGGGAATCATCCTGTGAGTCTAAAAGTGTCCAAAAAATTTCAAACGTCTCCTCCATACAATATTTATGAAACTATCTGTATGACTATAGAGGGCTGCAGTGTTCCTTTAGATTCAAATTCCATTTTCTTGTGTGGGGCCAAAAATGTTACTAAAAATTTTACGTTCTTGTTTTACAGTACCTGCATTTTTAGAATGACCTCCTAAAGTTAAAGTTTCTTATGCATATAGAGCTTCCGGTAGGATAACTGTTTTGTAATGTTAAAATTAGTATTACGTGACATTACTCGTGTATTTTTTTCGTTTTGGCCTACTAGGGACCACGGGCTCGTCTTAATTATTAGCTCTAAGGTTTTCTGCATTTTCTTGGCCCAGTATGCTTTCATTTTCTGGCCACTTAGATCTGTGGTTCCTCTAGGTCTGATTTTACTGAGGTGATCCACTTGGTCTTGGAAGCCTCTCCCATACTTGTCACTGAGAGGATTCTGTTGGTGAGCCTACAAGGTTTCAGGTGGCCCACGAGCCCGTAGAAAGTAGGTCGCCTTTTCTTCACACATGTGACTATGTCTTCCTGATGTTCGTAGAGCTCGTTGTTGTGCCTGATCCCGCAGGTGTCATCCTCTCAAGATCTTCCTTTCTTTAAGTTTAGTTTCCTGACTGGGTCCTTTCGAGTCATCAACAGAGTACAGAGGGTCTTACTAGAGAGTTGTAGTGCTTCAGTTTTATGTTCTTGTAGAGGTACTGTTGTTATTGTTATGACAGCCAGTTGAGCTCAAATATACTAGAACTAGTAAAAATAAAATACGAAAAATGCTCGCTCGCTCTCTCTATCTCTCTTTTTTTGCTAGTTGCTTTACGTCGCACCGACACAGAGAGGTCTTATGGCGACGATCGGACAGGGAAGGGCTAGGAGGAAGTGACCGTGGCCTTAAGGTACAGCCCCTGGTGTGAATATGGGAAACCACGGAAAACCATCATCTGGGCTGCCGACAGTGGGGTTCGAACCTACTATCACCTGAATACTGGATACTGGCCGCATTTAAGCAACTGCAGCTATCGATCTCGGTAAAGGGAATTGCGCCAACGGCACGAGGTGTTCCCAAGCGGTCACCCATCCAAGTACTGACCACGCCCAATGTTGCTTAACTGCGGTGATCGGACGAGAACCGGTGCATTCAACATGTGCATAAAGATTGCATGACGTAATATCAGATCCATAATCTAAACAATAAGATGCATCAGTCGAAGCTAACTTATTCTGTGTATCTTCTCCACTTCTAAGTAACTCTTTCAAGCTGCAAGTATTCTCTTGTGTTTGTTATAGACATTCTGTCGCTCGTTGCGTCTTACCCCAGTCGAGAAATCTAAGCAAGAGTTGAGTGTGCCCAGTCCTCGCGTAAAATATCGCTACATCGTTCTCATCTCAGCAAAATGGTTCATTTCTTATCCAATCTCTCCATCAAACACGATATTTATGATTAGCTACTTTCTTCCTTTCCATACGTGGTATCGGCCATAAAACATTCTCATGGAATGTCACACGACATAGGTAAACCAGTACTTAGATTTATTTACCCCGTCTTTTTAGCAACTCGTTTCTTTCCTGGGCTTCTTAATATCTGTCTTGGCGCAGCAAGTTCTAAACAAATTGTCTGTTAGTCCCGTTTTTTGATACGGGGTCGGAGATGAGGTGAGATGAAATTATATAGAATATTTTACGGCCGTGTGCCCCTCCTGACGCAATGAAGATGAAATATTTGATGGTGAATGAAATTGGATAAGGAAGTGGAAGTATCATCACCATGAAAAGTTTTTATTCCCCTCCTGAAGGGGAGGGGTGGGCCACCTAGAAGGAATTGGCTGTGGCCTACAAAGAGTAACTGTTCAAGCATTCGCCTAGAAGTGAAAATGGGGAAGTACAGAAAACCATTCTCAGGACAGCCGATGATTGGGTTCGAATCCACCCGTTTCCCGAACGCAGATTTTGACTCCATAACCGCAGGGTGATCACACGCACCACCACTCTGCTCCAATTATTTTTTAAAAATAAGGAAAATTTAGAAACTATTCCAACAGTAGCAAATGTACCCGTGCTTCGCTACGGTATTGAACATTGTATACGGATTTCTCCGTAAATTACTGTAAAGGCAGTGAGTAAGATTATATTAAATTGCATGTCTCTTAGCATTATCCGAGAAACAAAACAGGGAGAACGCCATACGTCGTTTCCGAATGTAAGATAGGCATTGGAGAGATTTCGAGGATAATGGCAGGCCACATTTCCTGCTGCCGATCAAAATCGAGTTCGGGAGTTTCTGCTATAACGGCACTCTCACTAGGCAACTGCCATTTTCAATAGAGATGGAGAGTTTTCATTTTAAAGACAGGCCCCTTTTCTTAATACCAGTCACAATCGAGTTGAAGAGATCTGATTATACCTAAGTAATAGACAAATGTAACGCTATATAACGTGTCAACAATTGAAGCACGACGATAAGTAATAGGAACCAAGTTGTAAAACTCTCCCAACTGGATGGCGATTGTGCTATCTGTTTGGAAATACGACTTGCCGTTTAGCCACCAATTATACAAAAACACGTATAGTTCACGCCTTTTACAGAAAATCAATACTATAAGAGAAGATGGAAGAAAACTGTTCTGTTTTTCCCATAAACACCCCATTTATTTAGATATTTTTAAATCCTATGCATATCAAAACCTTACCCGAGATGAGTATACTCTTAATATGAACTTTGGTCGAGATGTATCCAGCCGTTTCGCCGTGATGGTGGAAGAAACAGACAGATACGAAAATAAAACCACTGATACGATCTTGCGTTGACCTGAAACTGATTTATATCTGGAAAATTGGTTAATCAAACGACATTACAGACAGCGGACTCTCTACAACTTTATTTATATTGATTATACATTAAATTACTTTCCTTCAACAACTAATCGGAACGCTTCAGCCCACACAACAGTACAGTAGGAAGATGTTTCATACATCACAGGTGTTTCAAAAGAACTGCTCTTGTTTATTATCCTGATCATTTGACTTTACGGTTGTGTGAGAAATATAGGACCTTCGTCCAATGGGATCAAGAATATTGGAACTTTATCTATCAGGACATTAAAAATACCTCTCGCTAGTCATATATTCCCTTAAAGTAATTGGATTATCTACGATGGCATAATATTTCTCCAAAGATAAATTATGAATCTTTTATTTATAATTAAAGAATTGTGTATATTATTTGTTAGAAAATACAGAGTATATTGGAAGATATGCGGTATAAGGTACGTACGGTTTGTTTAAATGTTCGTGCCTTTTGAAGATGGCTATATTATTTAACAAATTCATCGTTAATTTTGAACGTGTTGTGAAGAATATTATTGTGTATGAATGTTCGTGTGAGTGATTTTAAAATCTTTGCAGTTCGATTATTTAATTAATTTTACAACATATTACATGGCAATTTTCAACGCCCTTATGATTTGCTCAAAGTTTATGTATTTCACAATGATTTCTCTTTCGGTACAATTCAAAAAGGTATGAAATGTGGAAGTTTCTTTTTTAATAATTAATTTAAAATTTCCCATAAAAATGACTGTTGGAAGTTATCCAAACGAATTGTATTGTTCTGTGGCTCTAAATATACATATATATTAACGATATTGTACACTGCCCTCTTTTTGTATTAAAAATTAAAACAAAAATATTGTAACATTCCATATTTTTGTAAATCACCAAAAATCATTTGTCCAATAAAAGTGAAAGAAAATAAAGAATTTCAGAGCTGTATTATCTTCATTGTCACCCTAAACATATCCCCTCCCCCTCACTCCATAGTAATTTAACAGAAAATGTATTCCTCTGAAGAATAACAACTCTTATGAATATTCAAAGTAGAAATGGAAATTTAGGAAGGACGGTCTCCGAAATCAAAATATTCATATTAAATAAATTACTAAATATGGTTAGAAACGAATCAGCAAAGCCTGGATGTTTAAGATTTTATAAGTTTGCAAACTTACAAAAGCGAATAACAAGTATACTCTAACCCAGTCAACAATTCTGCTTTGATATTTGCATAAATATTAGGGATCCGAACTATCAGTACCCCTGCAAGTTATGTTACTCTCGCTACATTACGGAAGGACACGCTAGATGACACTTCCTACTGACCAATTTACGAGGGCTACATTTTTTCAACCTCCGATCGGTCGTGAAATTAAAACCAGAGTGAGAATCCGACGAAGCGTTGTGCATGTGTGTTACTCATTGTCTCTATCTAGTATGCCTGTCGACCGCGTCACGTTGCACTCGTGCAGTGAGCATGTAAACATGCCTAAAGCAGTAGTCTCTCCCGCCAAATGTGAAGTGCGTGCTGTCATTAGATTTCTTCATGCTGAGGAGTGCAAATGCAATTTTCCCCAATCGCCTGATCCAATCGCTGAACAAGATCATCGGTTGACACTCGCTTTCTTTCCTGACCGCCTGCATCATGAACTCTGTACATCCTGCTTCAAAGTTCCTGCACCATTGTCGGACTTTTCTCTCACTCATTAAAATTGAACCGTACACATTAAGCATTCGTCGATGAATTTCGGCTGCATTACATCCCTCAGCATTAAGAAATCGAATGACAGCACGCACTTGAAATCAAATCAATCAAAATACTGTATTTTAAAATGAGGTGTCTACCTCTGTGGCAAATGATACTCTTGCACAAAAATATATTGTCCTCAACAACTAAATTTCAAATTAAAAGAAAGGAAGACATTTTTCCTAAAATAGAGTATTATACAATTTACATTAACATTTTTTTCTTTTAAACACACATCTCATCCTTAACAAATGTATATTATTTACAAAATTCTACTCATAATATCTTCTGTAACTTACACACTAAATCAATTCATATACAATATCTGGAATCACTTCAAAAACACTGTACATTGCTCTTTCTTAAGCCATTTTGGTACTTAACGTGCATAACGCCCTGCTGCGTCTTAACCAGAGCCCCATTTGGCACTACCAACTCGCATCCGGGAGGTAGTTGGTTCAAACCCCACTGTCGGCAGTCCTGAAGATGGTCTTCCGTGGTTTCCCACTTTCACACCAGGCAACTGCTGCGACTGTACCTTAATTAAGGCCACGGCCGCTTCCTTCCCATTCCTAGGCCTTTTCTGCCCCATCGTCGCCATAAGACCTATCTGTGTCGGTGCGACGTAAAGCAAATAGCATTTGCCACTGCTTTTCAGAGTTCCTGAAGGGCCTTCACAGCGGTCCCAGGCCCCACTCCCCCACTGTACTTCACCCCTACAGACAGTTCCCTACTTCAGCTGTCCAGTTTCCATAGACAAGAGGATGGAATTAATTTATTCACAAAAATACTTTATTTACAATAATCTCCACAGGTCGAATGCCCTCTACATTGCTCTTCTCTGTTGGTGTTTATTGCTTTCTTGAATATCAGTACAGATTTTGGAAAAGAATCAAACACTTCCCCTGGTAAACTGTTCCACTCCTTCACGCCCTTCCCAACGAATGAAAATTTACCCAATCATTTCTGCTGAAGTCCCGTCTAATTTTATACTTGCTATCAGCACTGCCGATCTGATTATTTTCGAACTGAAGCCCCTCATAGATTTTCCCCCATGCTTCATCTCCTGTATAGGCTTTATATAATCCCTTAAGTCTAGTTTCCTCCCTTCTTTTACTTCACACTTGGCGGGAGACTATTGTCCTAGGCATATTTACGTGCTCAGAACTGACAAGTGTGTGGTGATGCGGTCGACAGATATACTAGAAACACTTCGCAACACATCTGTAAAACGCTTGACCGGATTCTCAGTGTACTTCTAATTTCGCGGCTGATGGGAGCTTGGAAAAAAGTATACCTCCTAGTTTTCATTCTAACTTCTTACTGTTAGAACATCCAGGCTCTAGACAGGACTAACCTAGTCACCGGGGTTCCCTAAAAGGTTAGGATAATTTTTATTAACGTTATTGCTACTAGTTTAACGTCACACTATGACAAACAGAATACCTACCTAGTGGGATCACTCCGCTCTCCTAACATTGTCGTTAGTGAACCCGCTATCGTGTGGCGCTGCAGTCGCAACGAACCAGCTACAAAAACACATGCGCCAAATTGTCGATGAAGTTAATAGCCTGCATGCGTGAAATCATGGTAACAATTTTAACGCCTATCGGGGGAATCTGTTTTGACATTTTCCGAAAGTCTGTATTAATATCTGCGCAGTGCTTTGTATGTACAATAAACTAGTTTTCCATTCTTTCTGGAAAATGTCCTACTTTTTCGTTACGGATTGTCAATCAGTTATTCCGCGGAAAGATAAGCAAGGAAGACAGTATCAAAAGGATAAGGAAAAATAACCACGATGTGAGAGAAGAAGTGATGGCAACAGTGAGCGGTAAGGTTCACGGCCACTCTAGTTCCCTTACCGATGCCCAGAAGCCATTAGTGTCTCTCAAGGTGACTACAGAACCCAATTCATAAGTTAATGCGAGCTAAATGTGTCTTTCCTCAGTCATAACTAGGATTAATTTCCTACAGGGGCAGATTAAGAACACGTAATGGTTAATGGTTTATGTGCTCTGTTTAAAAAGTATTTTTTAAGTATGTCAAGCACAATATTGCTTTCGCTTTTCGTGATGATGATGATGATGATGATTGTTGTTTAAAGGGGCCTAACATCTAGGTCATCGGCCCCTAATGGCACGAAATCAGACGAAATGGTATGATAATTAAAAATCCATAATCCTCCACTGACCAGAATTCGAAAACGTGAAGACAAAGAATGAATGGATGGATCCGACCCGCAAAGCCTCACATTCCCAGGAATTAGCGTTAAACAATTGTATTACTGACCAAGGGACTGCTTCTAAAGCACAATACCTACTCGATGATGCTTGTAGTCGAAACGGGTCCAAAATCCAGGTCATCGGCCCCTCATAAGAGTAATCACTGGTTAATTAGAACCATAGATTTCCTCCTACAGTGGTACTAATCACAGATAATGTAGACACATGGTATGTCACACACAATGGCACTACTCACAGGTAGCACAAACCCATGGCCTTTCGCACATAAGGGTGCAATTCACAAGCAACGCAGACCCATGGTGTTCCTCACATAGTGGAACTAATCACGGGCGCCGGTAGTCCCCGTGGTGTTCCTCACATAATGGGACTAATCAGGGCGCCGGTAGTCCCGTGGTGTTCCTCACATACAGGTACTAATCATAGGCAGTGTTGACCCTACGGTGTATCACACACAATGGCACCACTCAAAGGTAAGTAAAACCCATGGTGTTTCGCACATAAGCAACGCAGATCCATGGTGTTCCTCACATAGTGGAACCAATCACGGACGCGGATAGTGGCGTGGTGTTCCTCACCTAGTCGAACTAATCACAGGTCACGAATACTCATGGTATTGCTCACATAGTGGTAGTAAGCATAGGCAGTGTTGACCCCACGGTGCATCACACATTATGGTAATAACCAGAGGTACACAAACCCATGGTGCTCCTCATATAAAGATACTACTCTCAGACAACGCAGACCCATGATGTTCCTCATGTAGTAGTACTAATCACGGGCAACGTAATCCATGGTGTTTCGCATACAGTTGTACTACCCAGAGGTAACGTAGACTCATTCTGAACACAGTGTAACCGACCGGTGTAACGCACATGATGACACTTACCACAAGCAACGCCCAGACCCGAAGTGTACCTCGCATAATGGCACTGCTCCTCCGTAACGTAACCCACGAATTTCATCGCAAAGTGGTACTAATCACAAGTAGTTTCATGGTTCCAGTGTCGTCTTCCCCTGGTCGCCTCTTTTAGTTGCCTCTTATGACAGGAAGGGGATACCGTGGGTGTTTTCTTCGTCAGCGTACCCACTCACATGGGGTGTTAAGGATTTACGAGAGCCCCTTTAGCCGTCAGTTTTCAGGATTCCTGTAGGGCCCTCACACTTACCGTAGCGATCCCGAGGCACATGGCACTGTACTTCACGCCTAAAAGCCACCCGCTGCTTCAAGTCGTTGCCTGTCTTCTGGGGGTTGGTCTCATAGGAGACTTTAGAACAATGAACAGTAGAATATGATCACACTATTCTGAGTAGTCATATTCCAGATATACATTCTCCCTCCACCAGATATATTACATAACATAGGGTGAGTAGCAATGTATCATCCATCACAGCCATGTCATGTGTTGGACTGCCCTTGATTAATGATGTTCAAAAACAAAAAAGAAGAACAGCCCATTGTAAACTATATGTACTGCAGAGGAAGTATACCATTATAACAGCTGGCTGACTGACTGATTGAAGTTGTTGAGAATGTTAGCTCGTAAAATTTTATGTTGCAGCGCATAATGGACACCAGTCGCTCCAAATGTCAGCTTTAACGTTTCATAGCTACACACAAAATGAGTCTACGATCACTAGAGTCCGGACTTTCATGCATTAATAGGTTAGAATGCAAAGTTATTGAAGCAAGCAGCAAGTATAGTCTACCTTCAAAACAACTATGCTATGGGGATTGCATAAACATTAGGGGTATAGGGGTTCTGATGGGCAATAATTTATGTTACCCTTGCTGCATTATGAAAGAGCGGGTGGCCGACACTGTCTATTAACCAAATTAGTTTGCAATCTAACGTGTTACTGCATAAAAAGCCGGGCTTTAGTGATCACAAAAAAAAAGAAGAAACTTATTTCAACTCTCTATTTGAATTTTATATTAACGATATATTTTAATAATCTAAAAACTTGCTCTCACATCCATCTCTAAATTATTTTCACCAAAAAGTTTCTCAACGTAGACTTATATCCCTCAACAACGGGTACATGGAATGGAAAAAAAAAGACGCTTTTAGTGTTTGGGTAAAACGCATATTTTACCGAGAGTATTTAAAATACGATTATGTTTAATGCCTCAATTGACAGAAAAAAGAGGAGACTACTGTTGCAAAAAGAACTGAAAATCTTAAACTTAGTTTTCATGCAATAGCACTTCAAAGTAAGACAAAATTTGTGCTAAATATGTGACGTCACACGCATACCCTGTTATAAGATGGCACTGTGTTGACTTCCGAGCTTAGCTGGATATCAGCTGTCGTTGTGAAAATGAATAAACTTTATTATCCATATAATATTTGCCCTTGCTTTTTCGAAATAAGTCTACTAACCCGCCAAAACCATGCGGCCATTACAATATAGTGATAGCCTACCGCCAAAATGTTTAAATATCAAAACTTACTCTCACATCAACCTTTAATTTCTTTTCACCAAAAAGGATATTCTTCGCTTAAATTCCTGGTCGATATCAAAAATAACCAGGATACGTATCCTCAAATTTTAAGTAAATATAGAACTCGAAGAGGAGAATCATTTCAAGGATGTATATTATACTGTAGTATACTGTAAGTGTACTACGAGTATTTTTTATTTGCTTTACACCTCACCGACACAGATAGGTCTCATGGCGACGATAGAAATCAAGCGGCCATGGCAATAATTAAGGTACAGCCCCAGCATTTACCTGGTGTAAAATGGGAAACTACGAAAAACCACCTTCAGGGAAGCCGACAGCGGGGTTCGAACCCAATATCTCCCGAATTCAAGATTACAGCTGTGTGACCCAAACTGCGTCACCAACTCGCTTGGTATGGTACGGTATAGTAGAGAACATAACGACTTTTAACACCGTCTATCATCATAACATTGCCTACTTTCCATCTCACAATATTATCGAGATCATTTTGCAGTTGCTAACAATCTTGTAACATTTATTACTCTATACAGAATAACATCATCCGCAAAAAGCCTTACCTATGATTCCACTTCTTTACTCAAATCATTTATATATATATAAAAAACAAAGGTCCAATAATACTGCCTTGAGGAATTCCCTTCTTAATTATTACAGGGTCAGATAAGGCTTCACCTACTATAATTCTATTTTCTAGAAATATAGCCACCCATTCAGTCTAGTCTAATTGCACTCATTTTTTTCCAGTACTCTCCCATGATCTACCCTATAAAATGCTTTAGACAGGTCAATCGCGATACAATGCATTTGACCTCCTGAATCCAAGATATCTGCTATAAATTCCACCTTATGGATACTATATATTTATTGCATTAAACATTGTTTGTATAGGAACGGAACTTGTACTACTAAGATCCTCAGCTACCAGATGCATGCATAAGCCTTTTCCTGTTTTACTAAGAGATGGCACCAGCGAACAGTACGCAGGATATGAATTTGACACATACGTCAGTTTGTTCGTCTGACATTAACCTATCAATACACACAAGTTTAGTCCGCCAAACACCAGCGTCTGTGTTGTATCGTCCAGTGATCCTGTCGACGATTGTGCCAGAAAAAGAATACTTGTGGCACGCATTGCTTTTCTTACTTAATCAAAAGTAAAAGAAAGCTGTGGGAAGTCATCGTTTGCTGGTAGAAAAATATGGTGAACACTCTCCATCGATTAGAACAGGTGAGACGTGGTTGCGATAAATCGCTATGTCTTAGTACATTTTTGTTGTTTTCACGTAAGCAATTGTGCCAGGTGTATGCGTAAGTTTTTGCCGGTTTTTGTAGTAAAGAAAAAAACGTAGTTTTCAAGGGAAATTCATTTTTTGTTTATTCAAAATATTGGCCATCGGCTTCTACAGACTTCGCCAGAAAAATATCACTAGCTGGTGTTCTTCAAACGTGGTATTGTGATGTCTTTTGCACCCCCATTTGATACCAGTCCGCAACACTGCAGCAAATGACGTGTCTTGAGGCACCGCACTACTGAACTGAAAGTTTTGCAACTCTATCTGCCCTGTCTCTGTTAATGAACACAACGGTAATCCCGGCCTTTCCGGGTGACCGAATATATTTGAGGCGTGTCATTTCACCCATGTGCACCATGTCCTTTCTTTTACAGCGTACTGTACATCAATGTTCCGTGATTCCTCTTCGGCCTAAGCAACCACATGTAGTTCTATTACTTGGACACATTTGGTTTCACTTTCTGCTCATGGTTGAGTTATTGTCGCCACTTCTTCGTGGATTTTATCAGCGGCCGAATATTTATGGGAGTGACTGTATATAGTTAATTATTGGAAATGTGGGCGTATCAGGGCCACTATTTTTCCGTTCCCCTGATAATTTCCAAACGTATGAATATTTTTTATTCTTTTTATTGTTATTAGTAAAGCCCGGATTTTCATGCGGTAATAGGTTAGATTGCAAACTAATTTGGTTAGTGGGAAATGCCGACCACCCGCAGTTCCATAATGTAGAAAGAGTAACATAAATTACAGGTGATCTGATGGGTCGTACCCCTAATTTTTATGCAAACCCCATAGCATAACCGTTGTGAAGGTAGACTATAATTGCTTCTCGCTTCAGTAAGTTTGCATTCTAACTTATTACTGCATAAAATACCGGGCTCTAGTTATTAGTAGTATTATACCTACAACATATACCAGAATGAGTGAAGTCCATCAAAGAAAAAATAATTTTGATGAAGTTATTTTCAAGTATTCATTTTTTCATTAATTTTCATTTGAAAATATTGTTTAAACTTAACCAATGAAGCTAGCTTAATAATTACAGTATAGCTTCTCTATGAAATATACATGCATGCAAAATTTCATCTTAATATCTTAAAAACTTTCAAATTTTCAGAGAAACGGCTCTGAAAAGCAAAAGTTACGAGAAACTAACAACAAATCTACCGATAAAGGGCTTGCTTGTGAAACGTGGCTTCACGTTTTTGGTCATAACTCCGAAAGTATTTGAGATATTAACAAAACTTTTCAACTGTTGTAAAGAGAAAACTTTTTAAAAAAATGAAAAATCGCATTATTGGTCGGTCAAATGTGTTAGTCCCATTTAATGGTGTTCTTTGCTACCTCATTTCCAGAATATGTTCATCTACGTATGATATAAATGAGCAAAATTCATATTTTACTTCCGTAGTAATATGACATCTTCTAACACATTTTTATGTACATGTCAAGTTCGGCGGATTTACCGATAAAACGGGCCAAATTACGACCGTAGATCTCATATACTGTATTATGCCACTGCTCCACAACCCATATTGCAATAAGCACTGCTGTGTCATGTTCCAAAAGGGCTGCTCACGCTTGGCTTGCACCGGGTTGTGTTGCAGGCTGCCTGCACTCTGCCAGTTACGGCGCTCAGCTGTGTCCGGCTCGTGACGCTGTGCTGTGTAGCGGGATTGTATCGGAAGGGGTACAGGGATGTTTTGCTGGAGTTCATTAAGGAGCGCGCTTGTTATCTGCTATTAAATATTCTGGTCGAGGAAGGAGGAGAATGTTAATGATGTCCGCCGAGGTTGGTTCATAAGAGCGCAATTTATCTCTCAACGCTAATAATAAGCAGTACAGCATTCAGAGCAACAGCCGGGTAGTATTACTTTTTCTGGATAGTTTAGGAGTGGTGAGCTGAATTAATATACATTACTGAATTGGTAAGCAGAATAAAACATGTATAAGTGCGGCTAGCATCCAGTATTCGGGAGATAGTGAGTTCGGACTCCACCATCGGCAGTCCTGAAGATGGTTTTCCGTGGTTTCCCATTTTCACAGCAGAAAAATGCTGGGACTGTTCCTTAATTAAGGCCACGGCCGCTTCCTTCCCACTCCTATCCCTTTCCTATCCTATCGTCGCCATAAGACCTATCTGTGTCGGTGCGATTTAAAGCAACTTGAAGAAGAGAAACTGGAAACCTCAGAAAACCATCCCCTGGGCTGCCGACAGAGGTGTTCGAACCCACTATCTTCCGAGTGCTGCGTGACTCTAAACGCACGGCCACTTGCTCGGTTGTTCCTGTGTTACAACTCACTACTAGTATTATAACATCTGAATATAACTCCTACCCTTCTGCACTATCAAATAAGCATGTAATATATTACGCAAAACACATAATAAATGGACATATTACTTCCTAAATACAATAATGAAATCATATACACTGACTGACAGAGCAAATGCAACACCAAGAAGGAGTGGTCAGAACTTTATGCCAATTGCAGGGTAGACTGACGTCACTGAGGTATGCTCATGATGTGAAATGCGCCGCTGTGCTGCGCACGTAGCGAACGATAAATGGGACACGGCGTTGGCGAATGGCCCACTTCGTACCGTGATTTCTCAGCCGACAGTCATTGTAGAACGTGTTGTCGTGTGCCACAGGACACGTGTACAGTATAGCTAAGAATGCCAGGCCGCCGTCAACGGAGGCATTTCCAGCAGACAGACGACTTTACGAGGGGTATGGTGATCGGGCTGAGAAGGGCAGGTTGGTCGCTTCGTCAAATCGCAGCCGATACCCATAGGGATGTGTCCACGGTGCAGCGCCTGTGGCGAAGATGGTTGGCGCAGGGAAATGTGGCACGTGCGAGGGGTCCAGGCGCAGCCCAAGTGACGTCAGCACGCGAGGATCGGCGCATCCGCCGCCAAGCGGTGGCAGCCCCGCACGCCACGTCAACCGCCATTCTTCAGCATGTGCAAGACACCCTGGCTGTTCCAATATCGACCAGAACAATTTCCCGTCGATTGGTTGAAGGAGGCCTGCACTTCCGGCGTCCGCTCAAATGACTACCATTGACTCCACAGCATAGACGTGCACGCCTGGCATGGTGCCGGGCTAGAGCGACTTGGATGAGGGAATGGCGGAACGTCGTGTTCTCCGATAAGTCACGCTTCTGTTCTGTCAGTGATAGTCACCGCAGACGAGTGTGGCGTCGGCGTGGAGAAAGGTCAAATCCGGCAGTAACTGTGGAGCGCCCTACCGCTAGACAACGCAGCATCATGGTTCGGGGCGCGATTGCGTATGATTCCACGTCACCTCTAGAGCGTATTCAAGGCACGTTAAATGCCCACCGCTACGTGCAGCATGTGCTGCGGCCGGTGGCACTCCCGTACCTTCAGGGGCTGCCCAATGCTATGTTTCAGCAGGATAATGCCCGCCCACACACTGCTCGCATCTCCCAACAGGCTCTACGAGGTGTACAGATGCTTCCGTGGCCAGCGTACTCTCCGGATCTCTCACCAATCGAACACGTGTGGGATCTCATTGGACGCCGTTTGCAAACTCTGCCCCAGCCTCGTACGGACGACCAACTGTGGCAAATGGTTGCCAAGAATGGAGAACCATCCCTCAGGACACCATCCGCACTCTTATTGACTCTGTACCTCGACGTGTTTCTGCGTGCATCGCCGCTCGCGGTGGTCCTACATCCTACTGAGTCGATGCCGTGCGCATTGTGTAACCTGCATATCGGTTTGAAATAGACATCAATTATTCATCCGTGCCGTCTCTGTTTTTTCCCCAACTTTCATCCCTTTCGAACCACTCCTCCTTGGTGTTGCATTGTCACTGCCAGTCAGTGTACATGTATAAATCAGTAGAAATAACATCGTTTAATAATGAGAATTAATATGAAACATTCAATTAAATTGTTACAGAGCCCGAATCACTCCATTTTAAAGAAAGCTTTCAGATTCAGTACGGCCCAGATGATAATGTATAAGGGTAACTCAGTATCAGGGTACCACAAGAGTAGCACGCAAGTCCTCCGTTAATCATGCTCTACTCTATACGTAAAAGAATAGTCACTGAAAAAGAAAGTAGTTTACCGCTCTAACAAAATGATACGGAAGTATGTATAAAAGATGCCGTGTGGCTTTCATCGTCACGTAACTTCTCAATCCCACTTTTTCCTTGATTTTTTTTCCTAGGCCGGGGATCCACTTTACCTTCAAATATGTTGATGATGCTGTTGTGTCTAATGGTCTGTCCTGTAAATTTGAGTTTCCTTCTTTTCATTTCTTTTAACAGCTTTCCTTAGAACTTCTAAATTTGTTCTACTTTCAGTACAGCTCATTCTTCTCATTTTCCTCCACACCCACATCTCAAGTTGCTTCATGACGAGTATTTTTCTGTTTTCCCACTATCCAAATTTCACTGTAAAATTCTTGAAAATGTCTGAATATATCTGACATGAACGAAAAATGCTAGTATGCACACAGAGAAAAGACCACGGTCTGAACTAATGTGGTACACACATACACAAACTAAACCGTGTGATATGTGTACATTTAATTAATGTTCGCGCCAGTTCCCACCATCGAACGAGGAGGGAATTTGTGGTTTTAATTGTGATCTGGCGACTCTCTAAGTACGCTCAACTCTGTTCCCTTGCTCTAATTAATTACTAATTGGCTAGATCTCCAGGATTTTGTACAGTAAATCTAGGGATAGGTTTCCGTTCAATTAGATGACAAATGGTGGTATGCATGTATGCTAATAGTCTCAAAACATCTTGTATTCTTTTCTTTTTGCATACAAACAGTCAATTATTTTTATTCCTTCATCTTGAATATTACTATAACCCGGATTTTTAAGCAGTAATAGGGTAAAATGCAAACTAATTTGGTTCTTAGGAAATGTCGCCTAGCCCGATTTTCCGTTATGTAGCGAGAGAAACATACATTAGAGGGGTTCCGATGGGCCGAGCCCGTCATTTGTATATAAAACCCGCAAACATGACCGTTGTGCAGAATAGACCATACTTGTTAACCACTTCAGTAGATTTGCATTCTACCTATTACTACATAAAAATCCCAGATTTAATATGACAATAGATATAACAGTCACGTGTTTCACTTACATTGGTCGGACGATCGCAGAGGATTGAGTTTATAAGTTGTAATGTTCAGACCAAAATAGCTTTTATGCAATGGAGGAGATTGCTGTGTCCCAGTCAATTTTGCCTTTGCCTCCGATATACATTTGTAAGGACAGTTGCACAGTATGCCTCTGAAAAGTGGATACCAAACAAAAATTGAAAGAACATCCTGAGCCCTTCGAAATGCGGTATTATCATATGATTACTAACACTTCGCTGAGTGCAACTCGTCTGAGAGATGTTTGTACTTTCAAACTAATCCCTATATCTAAAATAACGTAACATGTTACAGACGTGAAAACTGGTATTTGAAATAATCTTTGAAAATAAAATAACGAAATACGTATTTTTGTTTTCGGAAATTCCACTTAACGGCGGTGTGGGAAAGAAATTAAAAACATTGAATTCTATTTATGAGGGTACTTATATCTCCAAAACTGAAGATGTTACATACGTGAACGTTGGTGTTTGTAATTTCCTTTAGGCATAAATAACATGTATTTTTTCTGGAAATTCCACTTAATAGTGCCATTGGATCAACAAAGCGCAATTAAGTACACCGGTTGAAACCATCTTTCCTATTCGAAGAAAGTATCAAAATCACCACCGAACTTCAACGTGCCAAACCTGCTAAAGATCCGCACAGTGGTAGGACAGACCAGACCTTCACCATATCAGGACGCGTGGTTCACCTTCCTGCACGTTTCTATGAAATTCGCGCGAGCGAAGCCGCGGCTAACAGCTAGTATTATATCTATTGCGCCCGTTTATAGATGTCGGAGAGCAAAAGACACCCCAGGGTTGCTCAGTAAGGACTTGGAATTACTGAGTTAATGGATTATTAATGAGTGTGATTATAGTCTTTAGATAGTCAATTCTGACAGATTGCGCTGTGATATTTAATTATTTTACATTTTAATGTCAATGGAGATAATTAATAGTGCCATTCGTGTACATGGGATTGTGGTCGCATTAATCAAGTCTAATAATAATAATAATAATAATAATAATAATAATAATAATAATAATAATAAGTATGGTAGGCGTACTCCGAAATTCTGACTTCATTTCTGTAAAAATAAATTTATCCTGATATAAATTAATGAAATAATTGGTTCAATATTTTTGAGTGTATTTGTGGATAGTTACCAAGGAATATTTGAATTATGACACAGATTATTTTCTGATTTATAACTCTAACATGTGTCAGTTCGATTCCAGGCGAATCTAGATCTTAATCACACAAAGTCCTAACCACGTGGTAAATTTCAGGTCATCAGTTGTATATCGAAGCTGACTGAATT
The DNA here is from genome assembly GCF_040414725.1 of Anabrus simplex. Lineage (NCBI taxonomy): Eukaryota > Metazoa > Arthropoda > Insecta > Orthoptera > Tettigoniidae > Anabrus > Anabrus simplex. Next base: position 91,206,077 of record NC_090277.1, on the reverse strand, counting down.
GGAGAGTGGGAGTATTGATTCATTTGTAGATATTGTAGATAGCTCTTCTATATAATATTTTCCGTCGTTAGATTGTAGAGTTAGTTATAGTTATTAGAGATATTTTATAATGTGTTAAATTTCAGAGATATGTGTTATATAGGCAGATAGGCTGATCAGTGATATTTTTGTGTTGAATTATAATCTACGTTGCTGTCCGTATTTCAGCGTTGCTAAATTTTGTTTTTTAGTGTTATTTATTTCAGTTCATTCGAAATGACCACCTAACGTTAGATATTTAATTATGTAATGAAATAACTGATAAGAATTTAGAACAGATATAACCGGCGTCTCGATTTTTAATGTTTACTATTCTAAAAGCATATTCAGGTAAAATTAAATTTTTGGTAAATTTCAAGGATGTAATTTCAATCAAAATTTTGATTGATGATGATGATGATGATGGTGATGATGATGATGATGATGATGCTTGTTGTTTAGAGGGGCCTAACATCCAAGGTCATCGGCCCCTACGGTACGAAATGAGACGAAATGCGACTACAATTTAAAAGTACAAAATTCATCCACTGACCAGAATTCTAAACGTGATGAGGAATGAATTGATGAATATGAATTTAAAACAATCAGTGGATCTGACGCGAAATGACTTGCATTCCCAGAAACAATATTACTGACCAAGGGACTGCTTCCAGAACCCAGTCCTGAATCGATGATGCTTGTCTAAAGCGGTCAATATCCATGTCAACCGTTCCGCGTAATGGCACTTATCGCTAGTAAAGGAGAACCATGGTATTTCTCAAGTTGCGGTACCAATCAAAGGTAGCATAAACTCACGGTGTTCCAAACATTATGGTACTAATCACAAGTATTGGACGTCGTACAGGTAACGCAGACCTATGCTGTTTCTCACATAATGGCGCCACACAGAGGCAACGCCCAGACCCGTGATGTTGCTCATAAGGGTACGACTCACGGGTGCTGGAAACCCACAGTGAAACACTCTCTGCTGCTACTAATCACAAACCAATTTCGAATTCAATATAGTGGTACTACTCGCAAGTAAAAGCGACCCATGGTGTTCCCCGCGTGATGGTACTAATCAAAAGTAGTTTCATGATTCGAATAAAATCATCCCTTGGTCGCCCCTTTTAGTCACCTCTTACGACAAGCAGAGGATACAGTGGGTGTATTCTTCGTCTGCGTCCCCCTCCGACAGGGCGTAGATAAAGAGAAAAAAGAAGAAAAAATTAGTGTTCCGTCACTTCGAAAAATGAAGTAACGGACGATGAAAGGCAAGGGCCACGAAGGGCGTGAAATAAAAGACTTCCTAGGCCTCGAGTGCTCTAATACCGTCGGGGTCGGAAAAGAACAAGAGTTGACCAAGGGAGGTCGGACAGGATATATGAAACTGAGGAGTCTGGCACAAGTAAGTGGAAGCACTGCCAGGACTCAGCTAGGGGCCCCGTGGTCGCCAACCCACACTCCGAAGTTGAGAGCCCATTGGGCCCCTTTTAGTCGCCTCTTACGATAGGCAGGGGATACCGCGGGTGTATTCTACATGTGCGTCCCCCACCCGCAGGGGGTAATCAAAATTTTATCACAAGACAATTCAGTTCTGTGAAACTTTAAATGTTTTTATATTTCAAATTTTAAATTAATATTTAATGTATTTCCAAATTTGTTCGAGAAATTGTACCTCGACCGCCTCGTTACTCTAGACTTAAATAATTAACTTATTCGAAAATGTATTAATCGAAATTGTAATCATCAATCAATTCCGTTAAAATAATTAGGGCTAATAATTTCCTTGTACCGTCCCATTTGATCAGAATATATGTTACGTAAAGAGCCTTCATAAATTCACATTAACGTAGTTATCAATCTCATAGTCATGGTTAGTCAGGATGGCAAGCAATTTTTATTGCCTATGAATAAATTATGTAAATATTTCAAATGATATCGATATTTTTTCCATTATTTCCGAACCTACTGTTATTATCCTTCCACTTGTATCTACTATAGCCATTGATGTCAAGTCCTTACTGAGCACCCCTGGGGCGTCTTTTGCCCTCCGACATCTATTAAGCGGGCGCAATAAATATACACTGACTGACAGAGCAAATGCAACACCAAGAAGGAGTGGTCAGAACTTTATACCAATTGCAGGGTAGACTGACGTCACTGAGGTATGCTCATGATGTGAAATGCGCCGCTGTGCTGCGCACGTAGCGAACGATAAATGGGACACGGCGTTGGCGAATGACCCACTTCGTACCGTGATTTCTCAGCCGACAGTCATTGTAGAACGTGTTGTTGTGTGCCACAGGACACGTGTATAGCTAAGAATGCCAGGCCGCCGTCAACGGAGGCATTTCCAGCAGACAGACGACTTTACGAGGGGTATGGTGATCGGGCTGAGAAGGGCAGGTTGGTCGCTTCGTCAAATCGCAGCCGATACCCATAGGGATGTGTCCACGGTGCAGCGCCTGTGGCGAAGATGGTTGGCGCAGGGACATGTGGCACGTGCGAGGGGTCCAAGCGCTGCCCGAGTGACGTCAGCACGCGAGGATCGGCGCATCCGCCGCCAAGCGGTGGCAGCCCCACACGCCACGTCAACCGCCATTCTTCAGCATGTGCAAGACACCCTGGCTGTTCAAATATCGACCAGAACAATTTCCCGTCGATTGGTTGAAGGAGGCCTGCACTTCCGGCGTCCGCTCAGAAGACTACCATTGACTCCACAGCATAGACGTGCACGCCTGGCATGGTGCCGGGCTAGAGCGACTTGGATGAGGGAATGGCGGAACGTCGTGTTCTCCGATGAGTCACGCTTCTGTTCTGTCAGTGATAGTCACCGCAGACGAGTGTGGCGTCGGCGTGGAGAAAGGTCAAATCCGGCAGTAACTGTGGAGCGCCCTACCGCTAGACAACGCGGCATCATGGTTTGGGGCGCTATTGCGTAAGATTCCACGTCACCTCTAGTGCGTATTCAAGGCACGTTAAATGCCCACCGCTACGTGCAGCATGTGCTGCGGCCGGTGGCACTCCCGTACCTTCAGGGGCTGCCCAATGCTCTGTTTCAGCAGGATAATGCCCGCCCACACACTGCTCGCATCTCCCAACAGGCTCTACGAGGTGTACAGATGCTTCCGTGGCCAGCGTACTCTCCGGATCTCTCACCAATCGAACACGTGTGGGATCTCATTGGACGCCGTTTGCAAACTCTGCCCCAGCCTCGTACGGACGACCAACTGTGGCAAATAGTTGACAGAGAATGGAGAACCATCCCTCAGGACACCATCCGCACTCTTATTGACTCTGTACCTCGACGTGTTTCTGCGTGCATCGCCGCTCGCGGTGGTCCTACATCCTACTGAGTCGATGCCGTGCGCATTGTGTAACCTGCATATCGGTTTGAAATAAACATCAATTATTCGTCCGTGCCGTCTCTGTTTTTCCCCAACTTTCATCCCTTTCGAACCACTCCTTCTTGGTGTTGCATTTGCTCTGTCAGTCAGTGTATATAATACTAGCTGTTAGCCGCGGCTTAGCTCGCGCGAGTTTCAAGGAACCGTACAGGATGATGAACCATGCGTCCTGATATGGTGAAGGAATGGTCAGTCCTACCACTGTGCGGATCTTTGGCAGGTTTGGTACGTTGAGGGTCGGTGGTGATTTTGATACTTTCTTCGAATAGGAAAGCTGGTTTCAACCGGTGAACTTAATTGCGCTTAGTTGATCCAACGGCACTATTAAGTGGAATTCCCAGAAAAAATACGTGTTCTTTATCCTTTAAGGAGAATACAAACACCAACGTTCACGTCTGTAACGTCTTCAGTTTTTGAGATATAAGTATCCTCATAAATAGAATTCAATGATTTTCATTTCTTTCAAACACCGCCGTTAAGTGGAATTTCCGAAAACAAAAATACGTGTTTCTTTATTTTTTAAATATGATTCCAAATACCAGTTTTCACGTCTGTAACATGTTACGTTTTTTAGATATAGGGCCTGCATACTCACTTTAAAAATTCACTCACTTTTTCACTTCTTTTCACCCCCAATTAAGTGGATTTTCAGAAGACAAAAAAATAAGTGTCTCTTCATTTTTAAGGGAGATATCAAATACCACTTTTCATGTCCGTAACGTATTCTGCTTTTGAGATATAAGTATCCTCATAACAGAAATTCAACACATTTTCACTTCTTTCCATCCCCTTAAACGTGTTTTCCGATAAATCGATTTTCTTTATTTTTAAAGGAGATCGAAAATACGCCTGTAATTCGCTTAGTTTTTGAGATTCAGATATACTCATTTGAACAATTAATCCCCCTTATTAACCGCCTTAGCAACGGAACATCCAAACATTCTCCCTTAGTGAGCACCTGCACTGGAATATAAATGTACCCCCAAAGTTTCATGTCTTTATGTCCAGTAGTCTTGGCTCGGAGATGATGAATCAGTCAGCCAGGACATGTTTTTATTATATATAGAGAGACAAGAAATATATGTTTCTTTAATTTTTAAAGAGATTAAAATGCCAATTTCCACGTCTGTAACATGTTACGTGTCTGAGATATAGTGTAGATATTTTTTTTTGAAATTAACCCCATTTAATTGGATTTTCCAAAATCAAAAATACGTGTTTGTTTATTTTTAAATGAGATTCCAAGTACCAATTTTTATGTCTAACATCTTCAGTTTTTGAGGTATAAGTATCCTCATTAAAGTTATTCAACCCATTTTTCATCTTTTTTCACCCCCCTAATGGGATTTTCCGAAAACAGAAAATACGTAATTTTTTTATTTTAAAGGAGATTCCAAATACCAATTTTTACGTCTGTAAACTTTCAAAAGTTTTTGAGATATAGATGTACTCATTTAAACAAAACCCCCTTTTCACCCCCTTAGAGACGGAATATCCAAACAATACTCCCTTATTGAGCACCTACACTCTAATATAAATGTATCCCCAAAATTTAATTTCCTTATGTCCAGTAGTTTTGGCTCGACGATGATGAATCAGTCAGTCAGTCAGTCAGTCAGTCAGGACATGTTATTTTATACATATAGATTTTTTGTCGGTATCCATGGAAGTTGAATTATATTTTTATAATAATTAACCATCTTATGTTTTATGCTTCACACGTTTACGGAGGGCAAGTGAATTGGTCTGGAAGAAAAGGGGCTGCTTCATTTACCTTTACATGCATAAAAATGAAGTTTGTAGAAAGCGATGAGATGAGGAATACAATCGACAAATTTTGCCATACCGCCATTGCACTTAGCTTATTCACTCGCTGAGTGATGTGAACGCTCTTCATGTGTGTCTGTGTATGTACACAACACAACTGCTCAGTAAGCTGTCTGCCGTATATCGCGTGACGAACAACCTTCGTCAAGGCTAATCGTTGCTCAGCTACTCATTAATCATCATCCCTCCTCCAACAAGTGGGAAGAGGGAGATAAGTGGCAGAAACGAGACGCGAAATTTAATTTGTCATTAATTCTCAGACACTTAGAAACAGCACAGAGGAGACATCTTTGAAATCTCCAACAGGTTTTAAGTCTTGTAACTCCTTTGATATAAGAACTGCCATAAATGTACTGGCGAAATTGGTACACCTGATTCTGAGCGCTTGTCAAGTGTTAATGTTGAAAGCATTTCTTAACAGGCAAAGAAGGGGTCTCATGCTACGGAAAACGTAAAATTAAGCAATTTCCTCAATTGTGCCGAAAGTTGAAAGGCTAAAAGGCCTGAAAAGGCTTCAAATTGCGAGTCTTGGAAAGCTCTATCAAACTTAAAAATTCAAATGTTGAAAATCACTTCCGGCCTAAATGCAGTTCGGTAAAAGCAATCTAAAATCACTTGATTTTTTACTCGTTTTCTTTTCATTCAAATCCTAGCCAAAATTACCTCATTTAAATAATTCTTTCTGTAATTTATTCCTTGATTCAATACCCTCAGGAGCCTTTTACGAAAAATCCGCACAGCGAGTGTAGTTATAAGTGTTTAAGTGAAAATCTTCATTGACTCACATTAGCGCCCGTAGTAGTGGAGAAAGGCAAACTGATAAATAATCGAGCGGATAACGATGATTAAGAAAAGGGGGTTGCAATTTTTAGGAACAAATAAAGAATATATTCTCATACATTTAGAGCCCGGAATTTTATGCATAAATAGGTTAGAATGCAAAGTTTCTGAAGCGAGCAGCAAGTATAGTCTACCTTCACAACGATTATGCTATGGGGTTTGCATAAACATTTGGGGTACGGCAAATCAGAGCTCCTAAATTTATGTTACTCCTGCTACATTATGGAAGAGCAGGTGGCACACACTTCCTATTAACCAAATTTAGTTTGCAATCTAACATATTACGGCATGAAAATCCGGGCTTTATTCATTATATTTACCCAAAGTTCGTAGCTCATATCCCTAGGTAGTTTCCAACATTGAGTTGCTTAACGTTTAATATCACCAATTGTTTTTCATAATTGTTTAAACTTTTTGATCCAACTTCACAAACATTTTTAATTTCTCGAGTCCAATCGATATTCATTATATTGTGTATTCTTCGTCTGAAGATAGGCTCTACGTAGACAAAAAAATTAAAAATTAAATTATTTTAACAGGCCGTCATTTACGACCCTCTCACTGACAGGTCACAGAGCTGCAACAAAATTCACACCATAACACAGCCCACCACCAGTTAAATACTGTTTTCTTCAACATACCTTTCACCATTCGTCGTGAACGAGGCTTTCTCAGATGACTTTCTAACGGTGGATAGCGAAGGAACAAATTAGGATGAATATGGAGCTCCCTGAAAATAAGCACAAAGTAGAAATAATAAGTGATTGCAGAGAAACTGTAAGTACAGAGCTAAATGTTTGAATAACTAAAGAACGAAAATCACCAAGAATAACTAAACAAATGAGTAAGGAAGTAAGAAAATGATTAGTAAATAGGTAAACAATTAACTACGTACCGTAACTAAATAGGTACGAAAACTAAATATATAATTAAATAAGTACGTAAGTAAATTAGAACATACCGTAAGTAAATTAGTAATTAATAACAAAATTATTTGATACCTGTCTCACTACTTTTCTGTTTTCGGAGACGCCGAGGTGCCAGAATTTCGTCCCGCAGGAGTTTTTATGTGCCAGTTAATCTACCGACACGAGGCTGACGTATTTGAGCACGTTCAAATAGCACCGGACTGAGCCAGCATCGAACCTAAGAAGTTAAGGTCATGAGCCACTCAGTCCTGCAATAACTAAGTATGTGAGTTACTCATGTTTGCTGCTGACAGTGGGATTCGAACTCACTATCTCCCGGATGCAAGCTCACAGCCGCGCGCCCCTAACCGTACGGCCAACTCGCCCGGTGTGTTATGATAGTGTCTGTTGTCGCCAGCATTTCAGTGGGCTTGGCAGACATATGTAATAGCATACTCTGGTTCGGTGAGGAAAGCATGGGAAAGTGCCTCATTCCTTATTTCCTTTATGTGCCTCATCAGCGACTCCTAGACCCTCTATTGTAGTCGATGACGGAGCTGTTGAGGCTCAAACCAACCTTCGGGCTGAACAGCCGACATACGAATACATGTGTACATAAGAAAGAAGCCGTAACTAAACCAGTAAACACACATGAACCGTAAGTACATATCTATGTAAACAAGTACAAATAATAAGTAAATAACTGTCGCCTCTGTGTTGTAGTGGTCATCGTGATTATCTGCCACCCCCAGAGGCCCGGTTCGATTCCCGGCTCTGCCACAAAATTTGAAAAAGTGGTACGAGGGCTGGAACGGGGAACACACAGCCTCGGGAGGTCAACTGAGTAGAGGTGGATTCGATTCCCATCTCAGCCATCCTAAAAGTGCTTTTCCATGCTTTTCCACTTCTTCAGGAAAATGTCGGGATGGTACCTAACATAAGGTCACGACCGCTTCCTTCCCACTTCCTGTTATGAAGGGTTCTTTTTTTTCCCAGTGGCTTTACGTCACGCTGACACAGACAGGTTTTATGCCCCCCCCCCACAATGCCCATGTTCAGCATAGTAGGTGAGGCCGCCTGGGCGAGGTACTGGTCTTCCTCCCCAATGTTATCCCAGACCAAAAATCTGAAGCTTCATGGCACTGCCCCTAAGGTGGTAGAGGTGTAATCCCTCGCTCAGTCCGAGGGAGAAAAACCAACCCTGGAGGGTAAACAGATTAAGAAGAAGACCTAAACAAGAACCGTGATAAATAATTGTGTAATTAAATAAAGTGGCGTCAATAAATAAATAAGTACGAATTCTAATTAAACATTTACGAACCCTAAGTAAATTCGTACTTACGTAATTACGAATCGTTAGTAAATAATTAGGTAAATACGAATCCTAAGTAAATAATTACGAACTGTAATAATTCGGTAACAGGTAACGAATTAACAAGAACGTGATTAATCAAGCATGAAGTACACTGGATTAACATTCAAGAAAACTTTAAATAATAACTCAACTACTGTGTGTAGAATTCTTGTGTTCGACAAACAGAATGTTCTCTCCTTAACGTTTAGTTCCTCGCACATTTACTTGTAGTCATTCACTCGTACTCTGTTATCCCCAGCAGGGAGAGGAACGATGTGGATGTGGCTGGTTTGCCGCGGCTAGGATCCTCTCAAATCCCTGCTGGCCAGAACGAACGTTACAATAGAATTGCGCGCACCGATTACCGTGCATAATTCACCAGTTTGTACTGGACCGCAAAAGCTCGGGCTTAATCTGTCATCGAGTGACGAATCGGAGTGGAAGAGACAAGTAAATGGTCCTTAAAATAACGACTTCTTCGATATAAAGAACTTCCTAGCGTAAGAAATGAGCTACTAAAAATTCTAAGTACGCAAGTTTAAGCGCAAATGAAAGATGCACATTTCTACAGAGTACAATACAGGAATATGAGAGGACCCTGCTGTTTTATGGGACACCGTCTAGCCCTGATTGCCCCGTGGTCTACATCACTATGAAATCTATCCGCCTACACAGCGTCAAAACGCAGTTCTTGGAACTCAAGCCGGACTGTAGTGATGGTGCGACCGCAATGATCTAATCGGCCGTACCCCTTACATTTATGCAAATCTCGTAGCAGGGCTGTTGTGTGGTTTCGGTCTACTATAAGTAAAAAAATAATGTTATTGGTTCTAATGTTGAAAACACTTCGTATTAAGCAAAGCAGGGATCTCCTTACTACGAAAAACGTTAAATTAAGTCATTTCCTCAATTGCGCCGACAGTTGAAGGGTTAAAGGACCCGGCAAGGTTTCAAATTATGAGTCATGGATAGCTCTACCACACTAAAAAAAACAATTTTTGAAAATCACTTGCGGCCGTTTTCATTTTTATTCAAATCCTATCCAAATTAACTTATTTACATAATTCTTTCTGTAATGTGTTCCTTGGTTCAATACCCTCAAGCTTTAATGAATTTTTTTAAGAATTGTCACACCTAATGTTGTTATAAGGGCTTAAGTGAAACTCTCCATTGATTCACATTAGCGCTCGTAATGGTAGAATAAGGCAAAACTGTAAATGTAATCGACCGGATAACGACGATTAAGAATAGGATTGTAATTCTTGGGAATAATTAAAGAATATATTCCCATATTTTATTATATTTTATTTCCCTGAAATTCGCAGCTCGTACGTCTAGGATGTTTTCAACATTGAGTTGCTTGCCTGAAGGGCTAGAACTGTGAATTTTATGTACCTCTAACGACATTTACGGATTTCGAAAACGCCGAGCTGTCGGGATTTTGCCTCGCAGGTTTTCTCTTTTTGTCAGTATATCTACAGTTATGAGTAGAGTATGGATTTGTAGACAGTAATAGCTTAGAATGCAAATTTACTGAGGTGAATAGCAAGTGTACTCCAACCGCACAACGGCCTTGCTACGAGATTTGCATAAATGTAGGGGTACGACCGATTAGATCATTGCGGTCGCACCATCACTGACCAGGATCGAAAGACTCGACTTTAGTTCCAGGAACTGCGTTTTGACGTGGTGTAGGCGGATAGATTTCATAGTGATGTAGACCACGGGGCAATCACAGCTAGACGGTGTCCCATAAAACACCAGGGTCCCCTCATATTCCTATTTTGTTCACTTGAGACTGGAGAATGGGGTGAATTTTTAAAATGAGTATATCTACAATACATTTCAAACTTAACATGTTACAGGCGTGAAAACTGGTATTTTTAATCTCTTTTAAAAATGAATCAACTCAAATTCTGTTTTCAGAAAAGATAAGGGGGTGAATGACTGAGACAGGGTTGGAATTATTTTTATTAGGATGCTGGTATCTCCAAAACTGAAGATATTACAGACGCGAAAATTGGTATTTGGAATATTCATAAAAAATAAAGGTACAGGTATTTTTGTTTTCTGAAAATACACTTAAGGGGTTAAAATGACTTAAAAAGGGGTTGAATTATTTTTATTACGATACTGGTATCTCCAAAACTGAAAATATTGCAGACGTGAAAATTGGTATTGGGAATCTCCTATAAATATAAATAAACACGTATTTGTTTTGTTTTCGGAGAAAACACTTAAGGGGTTGTAAAAAGGACTGAAAAGTGAGTTGAACCCTTTTTATCAGGATACTCATATCTCAAAATCTGAAGATGTTGCGGACATTAAAATGTGTATTTGGAATCTTCTTTAAAAATTAAGAAACAAGTATTCTTTTGTTTTCTGAAAATCCACTTAAGTGGAAGTATTAAAAGGGGTGAATTTTTAAAATTAGCATATCTAAAGTATTTCAAAAACTTACCTCATATTATATCTAGACATGAAAACTGGTATTTTTAATCTATTTTAAAAATAAAGTAACTTTTAAGGGATGGGGTTTGTAAAAAGGACTGTAAAAGGGGATGATTTCTTTTCTTTAACTCAATTACTGAAGATGACACAGACATGAAAATTTGTATTTGTAATATCCTTTTAAAAAAGAAACACTTATTCTTTTGTCTTCGGAAAATCAAATTAAGGGGAGGGGATAAATTAATTGAAAAATTCTTTGTCTGAGGATGCTTATATCTCGAAAACTGAGGATGTTACGGACGAGGAAATTGGTATTTTGAATCTCCCTTAAAAGTAAAGAGACACGTATTTTGTGGCGGGGAAGGGGGCGGGATGGTGTCAGTTTAAGGGGGCGTAAAATGAGTTGAATTAATTTTGTGACGATACAAATAAGAAGGGGACTTAAAACAGTACACTCCGAAGGTGGTTTTGTCTGGGGGTGAGGAATGATGACAAAAATATGCATTTATATGAAGCCGTTTGAATTATGAAGATAAATTCCAAGTGATATCGCAGGCATTAAATAACAGAAGGTTTGAAACAAATTTAACCGCTCAGAGAGTTAAAGGGAGGTTAAGGTCCGAAAACATATGTTCATTCCTTCCTCCGAGACGGTTTAACGTACGGAGATAAAATTCGAATTCCAAATCTAGGTGTGAAATAGGAAATATTTTTAACGTTCCAACCCTAAGTGTTAAATGAGGTTAGCTCCGTAAACGAAATTACTCATCCCTCCAGATCTGTTTGACGTACAAAGTTGTAATTTTACTAGAAGGGTGTTCTTTTATGTCCTAGGTGTAAAATATCGTATATTTCAAAATATTTCTCTCCTAAGTCTCCGCTAAGGGGTTTAGATGGCAGTTGACCCTCCGAAACCCTTTCATCCACTAACTTATTTTTTATGAAAGTTGATCTTCTGTACTTTTGACGTTAATAAATATTTAAAAACATTCACCCCTTAAAATATGTATATTCCTCCATTACTGTTCGATGTAAAAATCAAAATTTCACGGGTTGGTCGCATTTACATACCAGATTATAAATAAGATAGGGTTTAATACATTCAAATTCTTCCGCATGGGGTTCAAATGAGTGTTAGATCAGAAAATAAATAATCATTCTCCCAAAAACGTTTGACGTACGATCTGAGGGCGTATTTTACAGGCTTAGCTGACAGTGGACTCTGCAAAATGTAAAACGTTGAGCAATAATGTTCAGTTTAAAGCCATAGCGAAGCACGGGTATCTTGCTAGTAATAAATATAATAATAGGAGGCGCTCTAAAAACAAAATTCAGCGTGGCATTGACCTAGCCAGGGCGTAGAATGGTGGAAGGTCAACGGACTGACCAGCCGGGTGGACTCGCGCCAACGACAGAGCAACGGTTTTGAAAGAAACTCCCATTCTACGCTAGAGTGTAGAGGAGTAAGAACTCCATTAAGATAAGTTCCAAATGTCAAGCTTTTTAACGATTCAAACAGAAATAAACACAAATGCTTAACATTTCTAAATATTTTGATTTTGATTTGGTAGAATTTGATGATGTTCTTTCAAGAAGGAAACGTATAATACTATCTTAGTTAAGCCATTTCTTTTTCATATGTAATTCTGTTATCAATTCTTCTCCTTTTCAGCTAGTTTATACATTCATTCAAAATTAGTTTTGGCAGACTGAAGAACCGAACATTTATAGGTATTTCTGTAGACATATGATACTTTGTTGCTCCGTTACAGCAATGATTCTATCCACCCAATTTTTCACCCTAGCCCCACCGAACGCCAGAAATATGGTTTCAAAAAGTCAATCCTTCTCGTTAAAGGGAGATGTGCATGAAATCCTTTAAAGCAATGAAAAATTTCCTTTCACTGAATTGTTCCCTTCCCTTGTTGAGAATCTATTCCCAAAAGGATTTGGTTGAATTCAGTACCTAAGTGCACTTAAAAAGTTAAATTCTTGCGCTTCAGGTGCTAAGTCCCCTTTTCCATACATTGGTACTTTTCATTCTCGCAGAACTCTTTACGTCTGTCTAGTCAACCAATTGACGGTAACACGCTTAGGAATAATGATGAAGGCTGTGAAACATCATTTCCGATTAGTCAAACATGGCGATCACCGCGGAAAGTTTGTTTTGATTTGATTTGAGAGGTACATGGCGAGGTTTCCTGTTGGGAAATTCAATTGTATTTTCCAGGATTTCCTTTTTCCATTATAAAGGTACCGTACCTTTTCCTTTGGAACTACTAAAGGTATCAATCTGTAACTTGTTAGACGGGCAGGCTAAGCATTGTCACCCGTTTCCCTGCAAATGAATTACAAAATATATAATTTTACGGCTTCCAAACGTTCATATATATTTAGTTTTTGTTAACATTTCAAATTTAAAAGTTACTTTATTTCTAAAAATCGGAATAGGCGTAAATTAAAAACGCCTGCAGGCATTAAATCAGCAATGTGTTAAATATCACTAAACAAAATTACAGGACGCAGGACCTCACCGTTGATGAATAAAAGGTACATCAATACGACCAAAATTCATGGCTCAGAACAATGTATGTTTAATCAGTGTGCAAATTTTCGTGACACTAACTCAAAGAGTGTTCGAGTTACAGACAACTTAGGAAATCAATTAATTTTCGTGCACGTATCCCTTTAAATTCAATTCACGAATAAACTGTCTTTGGTGTTGGCAGGAGGAAATTTCTCGCTCTCAATAAATAGTTCTGTTTTTCTTACCACGGCGAGGTTAAATAGCGACATCGGCAACGGTTCACTTCATTTAATCCTCGAGTTAAAATAAACAGTTTACTCGACACGCAAGAGTAATCCATCTCTAATTCTACAGAGAGATCTTTGTATTTGTATTTTCAGGTCAGTACTAAAACTCTAGCCGGAGTAGGAATCTGATGAATGTTAAATGAGTATCGTCCAGTCAGAATCTACAACATAAAGCAGACGAGTCCTTATACAAACATACTTTTAACGTAGTAGCCTCGAGAAAGAAAAATGTTAAGACGCTTTTAGTGTTTGGATGGAACGCGTATATCGGAGAGAGTATTTAACATACGATTATGTTTAATACCTCAACTGAGAGATAAAAGGGTAGACTACCTATTGAAAAAAATCTGTAACCTAATTTTCGTGAAATAGCGCTTCGAATTAAGACGAAATTTGTGCCGAAATTGACGTCACGTGCATACGCCAATAAAAAGATGACGCTGTGTTGATTCGTACGCTCAGATGTTAGCTGTCGTTATGAATGCGTCGTGGTAAGTTGTATAGAATAACAAATTTAATAATGGAAAAAATCCTAGGAAATTGGGCAATGTACTGTAATAATAATAATTTCGTGTGGCTATTTCTAGCCGAGTGCAGCCCTTGTAAGGCAGACCCTCCGATGAGGGTGGGAGGCATCTGCCATGTGTAGGTAACTGCGTCTTATTGTGGTGCAGGATAGTGTTATGTGTGGTGTGTGAGTTGCAGGGATGTTGGGGACAGCACAAACACCCAGACCCCGGGCCATTGGAATTAACCAATGAAGGTTAAAATCCCCGACCCGGCCGGGAATCGAACCCGGGACCCTCTGAACCGAAGGCCAGCACGCTGACCATTCAGCCAACCAGTCGGACATTGGGCAATCCATTCATTAATCTTTCTTTTACTCCTAATATTACTCCAGAACTCTTAAATTATGGCTCTTATTTCTCATATCGCAGGCCCATACTACATGGAATTATTACGCACATTCTATTGCTGTCAACCAAATACAATTAAAATCAAGAAATTAGAGCGAGCGTTCCAATTCAGTAAAAATATATATATACCGGCAGACCTAAAGATGGTTTTCCGTGGTTTCCCATTTTCACTTTTTTTGCTAGTTGCTTTACGTCGCACCGACACAGATAGGTCTTATGGCGACGAAGGGACAGGAATGGGCTAGGAGTGGGAAGGAAGCGGCCGCACTTAAGCGACTGCAGCTATCGAGCTCGGTCATTAAGTTTCTAATAAAATTTTTAAATTTATATTTACCTCTTAACCTAAAGTTTCCATAAGAAATAAACATTCCTACCAAGGAATATATTTTGACTGTAAACTAGATCATTCTTAACGCTCAGCACCTAGATGTGGGTGATGAAGTAGTTAGCTTCACATTTTATGCACCTGTGCCTATCTCGAAACACCAGGAAAACATGGATGAATCACCGAGCTCGATAGCTGCGGCCAGTATCCAGTATTCGGGAGATAGTAGGTTCGAACCCCACCGATGGCAGCCCTGAAAATGGTTTTCCGTGGTTTCCCATTTCACACCAGGCAAATGCTGGGGCTGTACCTTAATTAAGGCCACGGCCGCTTCCTTCCCACTGCTAGCCCTTCACTGTACCATCGTCGCCATAAGACCTATCTGTGTCGGTGCGACATAAAGCAACTAGCAAAAAAAAATGGATGAATCGTCTAGTAATGACTCCTCCTCGTAAATTTACCACATCATCATTCCATCTTCCAGCCATAGATAATTTTCTACCTTGTTTTATTACTGTTCCTTCTCTTATTCTCTACACTGTTGGGCTCCATGGCTAAATGGTTAGCGTACTGGCCTTTGGTCACAGGGGTCCCGGGTTCGATTCCGGGCAGGATAGGGAATTTTAACCATCATTGTTAATTTCCCTAGCACGAGGGCTGGGTGTATGTGTCGTCTTCATCATTTCATCCTCATTACGACGCGGAGGTCACACACGAGCGTCAAATCAAAAGACCTGCACCTGGCGAGCCGAACTTGTCCTCTGACACTCCCGGCACTAAATGCCATACGCCATTTAATTTCATCTCTACACTGTTCTCTTGTCGAAGAACACCAAGCGGTTTGCTCAAAGCATTACGTCTCCATCCGACGGACGAATCACCATCAACACCGTCTAATCCCTCACTCCATATGAACAATTCGGAGAGGTTTGCAATTAAATCCGCGCTATTGGCACGGACTCTAGTAATTACAAAGTGTATACCACCACCTTTCCTACCGGCCAACAATCTGATGGTGAAAATACACTGACTGACAGAGCAAATGCAACACCAAGAAGGAGTGGTCAGAACTTTATGCCAATTGCAGGGTAGACTGACGTCACTGAGGTATGCTCATGATGTGAAATGCGCCGCTGTGCTGCGCACGTAACGAACGATAAATGGGACACGGCGTTGGCGAATGGCCCACTTCGTACCGTGATTTCTCAGCCGACAGTCATTGTAGAACGTGTTGTCGTGTGCCACAGGACACGTGTATAGCTAAGAATGCCAGGCCGCCGTCAACGGAGGCATTTCCAGCAGACAGACGACTTTACGAGGGGTATGGTGATCGGGCTGAGAAGGGCAGGTTGGTCGCTTCGTCAAATCGCAGCCGATACCCATAGGGATGTGTCCACGGTGCAGCGCCTGTGGTGAAGATGGTTGGCGCAGGGACATGTGGCACGTGCGAGGGGTCCAGGCGCAGCCCGAGTGACGTCAGCACGCGAGGATCGGCGCATCCGCCGCCAAGCGGTGGCAGCCCCACACGCCACGTCAACCGCCATTCTTCAGCATGTGCAAGACACCCTGGCTGTTCCAATATCGACCAGAACGATTTCCCGTCGATTGGTTGAAGGAAGCCTGCACTCCCGGCGTCCGCTCAGAAGACTACCATTGACTCCACAGCATAGACGTGCACGCCTGTCATGGTGCCGGGCTAGAGCGACTTGGATGAGGGAATGGCGGAACGTCGTGTTCTCCGATGAGTCACGCTTCTGTTCTGTCAGTGATAGTCACCGCAGACGAGTGTGGCGTCGGCGTGGAGAAAGGTCAAATCCGGCAGTAACTGTGGAGCGCCCTACCGCTAGACAACGCGGCATCATGGTTTGGGGCGCTATTGCGTATGATTCCACGTCACCTCTAGTGCGTATTCAAGGCGCGTTAAATGCCCACCGCTACGTGCAGCATGTGCTGCGGCCGGTGGCACTCCCGTACCTTCAGGGGCTGCCCAATGCTCTGTTTCAGCAGGATAATGCCCGCCCATACACTGCTCGCATCTCCCAACAGGCTCTACGAGGTGTACAGATGCTTCCGTGGCCAGCGTACTCTCCGGATCTCTCACCAATCGAACACGTGTGGGATCTCATTGGACGCCGTTTGCAAACTCTGCCCCAGCCTCGTACGGACGACCAACTGTGGCAAATGGTTGACAGAGAATGGAGAACCATCCCTCAGGACACCATCCGCACTCTTATTGACTCTGTACCTCGACGTGTTTCTGCGTGCATCGCCGCTCGCGGTGGTCCTACATCCTACTGAGTCGATGCCGTGCGCATTGTGTAACCTGCATATCGGTTTGAAATAAACATCAATTATTCGTCCGTGCCGTCTCTGTTTTTCCCCAACTTTCATCCCTTTCGAACCACTCCTTCTTGGTGTTGCATTTGCACTGTCAATCAGTGTATTTCCCGCCAATGGGACACGTTTTGACACTTGAGGGACGCCCGAGTAAACATGGTACTACGTCCATCGTGATAAATAAGAAGAAATCAAATTTAATAGTTGAGAGGAAAGTCCTAATCCTAAATTCGATCATTTCACTGGTAAAATCTCATAATCAAGCGTATCAAATGAATCACGGAAATCAAACATCCATTAACTCAGTGAACCAAATTTTATAGGAGGGACAATAAACCATTCTATGGCAATGTTTCCTATCAAACCATCATGATATTTTTTTAATTGCAGGTTTTTCTTACTATAAATAAACTATGAATATCAAAATAACATTATTTTTTTTTTGAGATTTTACTTTTAAAATATTATATATGCCTATAATTAGGTGCTCTGTTTCATTTCCACAGTCTTTACAAATTGCAAGCATCAGAAGCCCCTTTGTGGCCGTCTACTTCACTGTATATATTACTTGTTTAGTGTCTGATATTCTATGTACACCAAAGTAATACACCCACATCTACAGTATACCTGAGGTAGAATTCATCATGGGAACAGAGGGATTTCGCTGAAAGTCGAAAGTCACGGCTTTTGTGTCATTATTAGAGGCCGGATTTTTATGCGTTAATAGGTTAGGGTGAAAAATTACTGAAGCAAGTATAGTCTACCTTCACAACGACTATGCTATGGGGTTTGCATAAACATTAGGGGTACAGCCCATCAGGACCCCTATAATTTATGTTTACTCCTGCTACATTATGGAAGAGCGGGTGGCCGACACTTCCTACTAACCAAATTAGTTTGCAATCTAACCTGTTAGTGCATAAAAATCCGGTCTTTAGCTCATTATCATCTGTTGGCAAGGGTTAGTGCTACCAACAAGCAGTAGAATCTCGCTAACTCCACGGAATAAATTGGTTTGTGGCTTCCACGAAGTAATAAACAGCTTGTAGCTGAGTAGTTACCTTCGGATGTGGGCGTTTTATGTTATACATGGATAGAAGGCTATGCTTGGAATACTTTTCCACCATAACACCGAAAATAAGAAAGTGAAGTTAGATGATTTTTCATTTCCATTATACAAATATTTTTGTGAAATCCATATATATCGTAGCCACCGTGGCTCAGGCGGCAGCGCGCCGGCCTCTCACCGCCGGGTTCCGTGGTTCAAATCCCTGGCACTCCATGATGTGAGATTTGTGCTGAACAAAACGGAGGCGGGACAGGATTTTCTCCGGGTACTCCGGTTTTCCCTGTCATCTTTCTTTCCAGCTACACTCTCCAATATAATTTCATCTGTCAGTTATTAACCATTGCCCCAGACGAGTGCGACAGGATTCGACAGCCGACACAATTCTTATCCTCGCCGCTAGACGGGGGTTTCATTCATTCCACTCCTGACCCGGTCATATGACTGCAAGCAGGCTGTGTATTTACCTTTTCACATCGTATCAACACATACTTCTATCCACATCTGCTCTGCATAGGAATAGCAATTACAATGAAACATTCATGCTCTGCGTATAAAGACCACAAGGATAAAAATCACGATGGAAGGAACTTGTTCTGATGTGAAATGAAGAGGGTAGTAAACTCTATTTCCCTGACCTAGTGGTGACCTTAGTATGCCCTCTCTTTTAACCAGGTAAAGCGCGCACCTAGTCAAGTAATCCCCACAGCGGGAGCTTGGAAATAAAAGGATTTCAACCTCGCCCTGCCACCATAAAAAGTTATCTAACACGTTAAACTTCTTAGCTTAGCTTATTTTTCAGTTCTTATTATGTTCACCATAATGAATGTTGTGAAGCCCGTTCTGGTTCATTAACTTTAGAATGCAAGGCAGGATTTAGGTTCCTTAGGGAAGGCGGGAAGGGGGAGGCGACCAACACATTTAACGACTAAGAAGCACACTTAATGACAATTTTTCTTTCTCAGCAGCAGAAAGGGCAACCAAAATGAAATTTTATGAGCAAAATATAGAATTCATTCCCAACATGACCATATACGTAAATGTCACATACAGATAATCAGGTCTTCAAATTTGTCAGTTAGTCAGTGAAGGTACACACGCCAATTATATTCCTTCCTGACATATAAGACTTAAACTCTAAATATATCACAGCAAAAATCATAAAAATATTAGCAATAATAATTATCAAGAAAAGGATAAAACGAATACGAAAACACAATTGAAAATTAAAACTAGAAACAAAGCCACGCATTTGCCAATTTCCTTGTAACATTAATGAATATCAAAATTTGTAATGATAGTTTTTGAAAACGAGTTATCATTGTTTTTTCTACAAGCCCTGGTAAAATAAGTGAATTATTTGAAGTGTCAATACCTTTCATAGATTTTTTAAGCATAACTATTATGTTCAAATATGCACAATTTTTTTAATTAAACCTTAAAATACAGAGCTTGAATTATATTAGGTTTGTTCTTTTCTACGCAGTGCAGAACAGTACACAATTTTAACTGAGCATCTTGTAAACACCGGGTTTTATCAGGGAAACAGCTTTGAGAAGCACATTTTACAGAAAACGAGAGACAAACTTAAGTCTTAGAAAACTTCTAGAATTTAAAAAGCCAAGGTGACTGACGGCCCTGCACTCTTCAGGTCATAATGTGGAAAGTATTATGGTTATCGACTAAATTACATAAATTCAAAATGGATACTTAAAAGTACATGAAAAACCTTGGTTGAAAAATGATATTTTTGGACCCTCAAAGATGTTTGTCACGCTTTAAGCGGTCACGCGCACGAAATTCTTCAAATGGATTATTTCTCTACTGAAATTGCTAGCTTATTATGTTGGGAATCTAGTCCCAGCAGGTTTTAGTTGAAATCACTACCTAAGTTCACTAAATTTGTAACACATGTGCAATCAGGTGCCACACTCCCTTTCATCGTGCAATTTGTTCATCATCGTCAAGAGCTTTCAGCGTTCGTCTGCGCTCAATCCAGTCGAATATGTCACTTATCATTATCAGACTGCATTGTTACGTAGTAATAGGTTAGAATGCAAACTTACTGAAGCGAGAAACACACATGCTGCAACCCTCACCACGGGTATGCTATGAGTTTTGCATAAACATTAGGAGTATTACCTATGAGAAACCCTAAAATTTATGTTACTCTCGCTACATTATGGAAGAGCGGGCTAGTCGACACTTCCTAGTAACCAAATTAGGCCAATAATTTCTACGCAGTTCTGAAATGGTATACCAAAGTGAAGGCAAGGATCTTCTGTTTAGAGAATTTAGCTGTATTTGTTGCTTTGTTTGTGGATTCTTGTGTCTCCACGTACAGAGGATCTCAAGCAAACGTATTTGTTCGAGGGCAGACGAACGCTAAAAGCTATCCACTTTAACAGGACGTGATCTGTCATGCTGTGTGGTAATCCTCATTCAACATTCATCGGTTTCCTGTCTACGCTCAGCCTTATGTGAGGGGTCACGAAAACAAAAGCTCAGTTACAATGGAACATGCTGCATGGCAAAGTGGCTCGGAACATAAATAGTATGAGCTATCAGTTTCCGTTACTTACTGAAAGCTGAAAACCTATATCAAGAGGTAGGACGTTCACCTCACCGTACAGTCCTCCATATACAACCATGCGCAACTCAAATATCAACAGGTCATCCAGCTGCATACATGTATTCGACATAGGCCGCTATATAGGCCAACATGGTTTCAAATGACGTTCTCAAAGCCCACCAGCAAATACTCAATCGCTCAGCCTTAGAAACACCCACTACGACACACATTTTTGAAGCTATAAGGCAGTAAACTTGGAACTTCGAATGCACAGTACATATGTGGGAACAATTCAGTTGACGAACTTTACATCTGAATCCTCAGATTATTATTATTATTATTATTATTATTATTATTATTATTATAGCCTCCATGGCTCAGGCGGTAGCACGCCGCGCTCTCATCGCCGTCTGCCGCGGTTCAAATCCCAGTCACTCCATAGGAGATTTGTGTTGGACAAAGCGGAGGCGGGGCTGAATTTTCTCCGGGTACTCCTGTTTTCCCCCGTCATCTTTAATTCCAGCAAGACTCTCCAATATAATTTCATCCGTCAGTCATTAATCATTGCCCCAGAGGAGTGTGCCAGGCTTCGGTAGCCGGCGCAATTCCTTTCCTATCCCCGCCGCTAGATGGAGGCTTTATTAATTCATTCATTCATGACCCGGCCGAATGACTGGAAACAGACTGTGGATTATTATTATTATTATTATTATTATTATTATTATTCGGGTTTCCTCGGATCTTTGTGTTCACTTGCATTCGGTGTCCAAACCAAGCGTTGTAAAACACTATTGATCTTCTGAACGTCTTCATTTGTGCATCCTTTATATCCATATTTCAATCCTTTCCTCATAAAGCTGTCTGTTTCAAAAGACAACATTGTTTTACTGCTCATTGTAAGCTTTAGCTACCAAACTACATCGTACAGCTGGAGAGGAATGTGTTTAGTTCTCGCATTACTATTGCAACAATGATATATCTATCCTGTTGGAAGATCTCTGGAATTTTATTGGTAAATATGAAAAGACGAGTACAACAAGGGAAATGTTTGATCATCTTCATTCCAAACGCTAGAAAGACAAGGAATCTACTAAAAATTTCGTCAATGATACCACCTATTAACAAAACCTTCTGGGATGTGCAGAAGTTAATGTTAAAATTGTTAATGATAAAATGTATTTGGACTAATAAGGCCGTACCAAGTTGAAATATTACTCTGATTAAACTTTAAAACGTATGCTTAGCACTTTCAGTGATATCCTTTCAATAAAAGTAAGTTTTCTTGTGAATGTGTATAATGTAGATTATTAATTCCTTGCGATTAATCCTAAATGCAAATAGGTCCAAACTACATGAACTTGTTATGTACTGTTTCTACTCTCACATACTCACTTGACATAGCCTGTCATTGGACTGAACGATTTTACAACATTGACTGACTGGACACGAAATAGTAAAGCAAGTCGGAAAGTATCATTTGTCGGATACATTCACAACGTTCAGAGCGTAAGGAATTGAAGACAGAAGGTCATAAATTATATTAATATAACTGAAAATCATGTAATTTATTCTCTACTTGTCAGCAATGACAAGTGTGAAATGTATACTATCCACAACTGCGGCCCGCGCAACACCCCGTGAGGCACCCCAACCTCCTTTCTTATAGCAGTCGATAATCGATAAGGGAGGCTGCCTAGGGACCGTCTGCCGTCTGTGGACAAGGAACTGGATTAAACTCCAGAAGCTGTTTGTCGAACGAGTATACAAATACATCACGTTAGTCAAGAGTCCATGTGCTCTATTGTTACACCAGAGTATACAGCCCAGCTCCCACAACACCCTCCACTGCTTACGGCCACTTGAGTCTGTATGAGAAAAAAAATCAACCCTCTGTTTCTACGAATGTCTTTTCCAGGGTTTAACAGAAGTCTGTTCTGAAACTTCTAGTGGCAACAGTCAGAAAGGAATCATTCTTCCTTTTACGTTAATTCAAATGATCACAAATATCTCTTTCTATCATTGCCATACATAAACGATTGCTAGGTAACATTGTCTGGCCATCCATCCATAATTTACATCACAGCCTGCACGGTTGTTATGTAACAGTGTCTGGCCATCCATCCATACTTTACATCACAGCCTGTACAATTGCAAGGTAACATTGTCTGGCCATCCATCCATACTATACATCACAGCACGCACGGTTGCTAAGTAACATTGTCTAGCCAATTCATCCATCACAGCCTGAACGTTTGCTAGGTAACATTGTGTGGCCATCCATCCATACTTTAAATCACAGCCTGCACGGTTGCTAGGTAACAGTGTCTGGTAATCCTTCCATACTTTACACCACAGCCTGCACGGTTGCTAGGTAACAGTGTCTGGTAATCCTTCCATACTTTACACCACAGCCTGCACGGTTGCTAGGTAACAGTGTCTGGCCATCCATCCATACCTTACATTGCAGACTGCACGGTTGCTAGGTAACAGTGTCTGGCCATCCATCCATACCTTACATTGCAGACTGCACGGTTGCTAGGTAACACTGTGTGGCCATCCATCCATATATTACATCACAGCCTGCACGGTTGTGAGGTTACACTTCCGTATCCAAATGTAGTGACGCTAACTTCCGCAATGCCGGGCTGATTGGCTCAGACGCTTAAGGCGCTGCCCATCTGGCCCAAACTTGCCAGGTTCGATCCTGGCTCAATGCGGTGATATTTCAGGGTGCTCAATTACGCTACGCCTAGCCTCGTGTCGGTAGATTTAATGGCACGTAAAAGAATTCCTGCGGGACTGCGGCACCTCGGCGTCTCCGAAAACCGTAAACGTAGTTAGTCGGACGTAAAGCTACTAGCATTATTATTAGTAGTAAACTTCCGTACTGCAAATTTTCAGATGAACCCCAGCCGTTAGACATATTTAAGTGAAAATAAACTTTATTCCTCCTTATTAAACACCTTCTGAGCTCAAGCTCAAGTGGTCAAACCCTAATCGCGCTTCGCTCTATATTTATAACTATGAGGAATGACAGCTGAGCGAGACTGACACTGGGTCTGGTTTCTCACCAAAATTGAGCCGCAGTTTGTAGTAAAGCCAATGAATGTCGTCTTCTTTATGTGTCCTCTTATACCGAGGATTGACAGTCATTGTAAGCATTTTAAACTTTAGATTCAATGAGTAAAATGATTCTTTTGTCATATCATTCATTCGCCACTTACTTTACGAACTAATTGCTTCTTAAATGTCTCATCGTTAAGCTTAGACCTCCTGGGGAGGAAGTACGTGTTTGCACTTACTGAAAAGACGCCTTACATTGGTACTTCAAACAATGCAAACTACACATTGACAACAGCGCCACTTGTCCGCTCCCACTATATGCGCATGCCCGATGTCCAGCGAGTGTCTGGACTACGTCGGCAGAACTTCACTTGCAGCCCTCGTAAAACAGTGCGGAAAACAATTACGGTACGGTAAAGTATATTGTTTATGTTAAAAACATCCCTAGCAGCGATAAAGAGTGTAAGATAAGTTGGAAGAACTGAAGAGGTGAGAAAGTACCTCATCCAGCACTGGTTCTGAGGTAGTAGAACTATTATTATTCCTAACGCAACAGCCATGGAAAGTGATTCTCTACGTTACGAACGAGATCTTATGGAATTTCTGAACGAGTAATGTAATCTTATCACTGCGTCTAATATTTTATTTCTTTCTTCTGTCCTCATCAGTCTACTAGAATCTAGTCCTCTGCGTCCATCAATTTTACCCTGCATGGTCAACTTTTCATTCCTCATAATATGCCGAAGGTAGGCTGTATTTCTTCTCTTGATTGTACACTCCAACATTCGTTCCCTGCTGATGTGTTTGAGTACGACAGAATTGCAGACGAGCTCAGTCCACGAGAACCGTAACATCCTGGAAAACCCACATCTCGAAGGCATTCTAATGGTGTTACATTTCAGAGTCCATGTTTCAGAAGCACTCAATTTATATAACATCTGACGAAGATGTGAAGTGTATCCAAGCTGAGGCTTCTGTCACACAGTTGATTCCTCATTTTCAGAAAACTAGCAGGAGCCATTTATATTCGTACACGGATCTCTAAATCCAGGTTAAAGTCCTCAGTAAGCCAGCTGCCAAGGTATTTTACTTGTTCAACTTGCTCCGGGTAAATGTTCATAACAATGTGCGTGTTAAGAGTTCTAGTAATGGCCATTACCTTTGTCTTATCGGTGATAATTTTAAGTCCAAGTTCTCCCCTCCTACTACAATTATGTCTGCCATCTGCTGAAGAATGTCTGAACTGTCAGCCAAGATGACAGTGTTACCGGTGTACCTCAGATTATTGAAGAGAAACTTGGAAGATCTACTCAGAGTACAGATTAAACAGCAGGGGACGTAATACGCATCCTTGAGGTACTCTCCTTTTCATCCTAGCAGCGCGACTCTCGGAGTTTCCAATTCTCACGAAAGCTTCTTTATGTTCACACAGCTTTTTTAACAAATCTAAGATCTGCACTGTATGTTGCTATTGTGTGCAGAATTCACAGTAGTTTGAAAAGTTTGATACAATCGAATGCTCGGGCAGAATGTACTAGTCTCGATAATTTATTTCATGCTCTAGTGAATTTAATTTTCAATTTAATATTTACTTATAAATAATGTTGCCACGTCATGAACATTTTTTTTTTGTTTTGTTGTGAGTATGATGCTAAGAAAGATATGAGGTTTGTACATTCAGGTTTGTGGCAGTGAAACAAGAAAATTAACGCTATTTGAACCAACGAACAGCCACTAAGCTACCTGAGCCATAAACAGAGCCCTCCGGTACCGGATTAATGAAGGTAATATGAACTTTATGATAACTACAGTATCTGCTATATTTATCAGTCGGAAATGGATTAACTTATATGGGGTGAAGCCGAAATCCACTGACGAAATTTCAGAGGTTGTTCAGGGATACTGGTGTAAGGGACCCTCGTAGCCTCATCACAGGCATCAAATCGCGGAAATGCGTCTCCTCCGTTGCGCTATCTATGCAGGTGGATGCCAGCCAGTGACATTTCTGTACGGCGGCGAGTTGATGTGGATCCCAACATTTCATCAATAAGTGCCACACCGTTTGTTGACTGAGACCAACCTCTGCGGACAATTCCGAGACAGTACATCGATGGTCTACGGAAACGAGACCATTTACGATGTCAATCTGATCTTGAACACCTGTGCGGTGCAAACCGGCAGATCTCATTCCGATCCACATGAAAC
This sequence comes from Anabrus simplex, assembly GCF_040414725.1. Classification (NCBI taxonomy): domain Eukaryota; kingdom Metazoa; phylum Arthropoda; class Insecta; order Orthoptera; family Tettigoniidae; genus Anabrus; species Anabrus simplex. Next base: position 91,179,970 of record NC_090277.1, on the reverse strand, counting down.
GCCTTGACCCATCGTGCAACCGTCCTGTACGGTAATGCTCCCCGTAACCCTCTATAACATTCTGATGCAGTTCTGCCACGGGAAACCTCGATTTTAATCCACAAACACTGATCACCTTTTGAAAACATAGTTTAGAGCGGTGAAATCGACATTCGCGTTCACTTCAAAGTCAGGGCCGATGACATAGATGTTAGGCCCCTTAAACAACAAGCATCATGATCACTTCAACGTCACACAGCAACAACATTCCCAACTGGATGGCCGTCAAATGTGCACCACACATTGACAACAGCGCCACTTGTCCGCTCCCACTATATGCGCATGCCCGATGTCCAGCGAGTGTCTGGACTACGTTGCCAGCACTTCATTCATTGCCCTCCTAAACAGTGCGGGAAGTAATTGCTGGCGGTAAAAGGTAATTTTCCATACTCTGCCTTAACTTGGAAAACACGTGTAATATCATCAGTATACCTCGGATTTATAGGTGGCATTAGGTTCGAATGCAAAGTAATTTCGTTTGTAGGAAGTGTCATGCAACCCGTTGTACCATAATGTACGAAGAGTAGCATAAATTCAAGGAGTTCTATAGGTTGTACCCCTAATATATATGCAAATCTCATAGCATAACCGTTGTACGGTGTAGAGTATACTTGTTACTGGCTTAAGTAAGTTTGCACTCTAACGTATCAGCACCTAATAATCCAGACTCTAGTCATCAGACATAATGCTCTCCGAAAGGCTTCAGAAGGACAAGCACTAACCTACTACTCAACTGCGGTTAGCCTATACATTATCACCACAACCACAGAGATAAGAGAATCATAGATGTGTAACTTGGAATGAACAAGATACTTTGTTCAATTTCAATTATTGTTCTCAGTTCGCTGGAGCTAGTGGTAGTGAAGTGTCTGCGAAGTAAATATTAACTCCCTTTATGTAACTAAGCAGCGACTACTGTGTGATGTGAAATGGTCGTTCAGAACACAAAGAGGAATGAGCTTTATGGTAACAAACTGGAGGAGTGGGAGGGAAGAACAGTGCTGCTCAATGGTGTGGAATGATGTCCCCAGACAAACTTACAACATCTGGTCCGAGCACTTTGCTACTCAACGAGCCTTCACTAAATATCGAGATGATTATCTCCTCCTTGAGCTGAGAATAACGTGGTAAGGAATCCTTAAAAAGATATTAGAAAAGTGTGGCAACGATAACGGTGAATAGTCCGCAAACAAAGGCTTATTGGATTTTAGAAATATTTAGAAATGAGTAGAGTAACTCCAAAAATACCTGGACAACAGCCCTGAAGATGGTTTTCTGTGGTTTTCCATTTTCACACCAGGCAAATTCTAGAGCTGTACACTAATTAAGCCTACGGCCAATTCCTTCCCGCTACTAGTCCTTTCCTATCCCATCGTCGCCATGAGAACTATCAAAGTCGCTGCGACAAATTGTAAAAAAATCTGTCAAATTCAATGAAATACGGTGAAATGTACACTGTTTAGCTGCGAGTATTCAAGAAAATGTTTATGGTCGCATCATCATCATCATCATCATCATCATCATCATCACCTTAATGCCACACAAGAACACCACTCCCAACTGGATGTCTGTCAAATGCACACTACGCATCAACAACGCAACTTTTACTGCCACTCATCTCCGATATATGGGATTACTGCTGCGTACGGAGTATAACAGCTTGCCTGAATATTGGAGGGAAGTAGCTAGGGAGTTAGATCAAAATTCACAATCTTTAACTTTTCAGCGGTACTATGAGGCGTTTTCAAAAGGTTTCCGTTTGAGGGCGTTGCAGCAGAGCGTATGCAACGTAGTGCGACTCTAATGCGGGTATATAAGTACGGACAAGTAAGCAGAGGGATTAGTGTGGCGGTCGTGTCGTGCGTTAAATGCAGCCACATGTCTACGGCGACTTATTGTCAAATGCGTCCAAACAGGACCAACGTGCTGTTATTCTGTTTTTGGCTGCCGACGGACGAACACCGGTGGACATCTATCGGAGAACGAATACTGTGTGTGGTGCAACATGTTTGTCGAAAACCACAGTTGGAGAATAGTGCATCAAGTTTCATGCGGGTCGCGTATTGACACAAGACTTAGGGAAGTCATAAAGATACAGCTGCGCTAAAATAACCAACAGAAGAGACGGCTTCAAGTTATCAAATACATGGAGACCTGAACTACAGAAATACATACAAAACACCACCATGGAACAGCGCGACGCACTCAAGGAACTGTCGACAGAGGGCGCTGAATCAGTAACTTCCCTCCCAATCACCTCAGCACAGCGCGACGAACCCTGAGTAGAGTTAGTGGGGAGGCCGTGGATAGTACAGTCGTGACTACCAAGTTTCTTCGAAAAATTTCTTTGCTCACTGTCGGAGGCAAACTTTTACATGCCCTGATGAAGGCCAATGTAATTTGGAAGAAATATATACAAGTGGCTTTAACCCCGATCGCATATGTATTTATTCAAATGTGTCCTGAAAGTTTGGCCTACTTTATTGTTACATTCTGTCTACACCTGTAGTTGTGTCGCTGAGTTTTGATACACCCTATATTTATTATTGGTGTAAACTAGGAAGTCAGAAGACTGATGAAAGAGTTGTATAAGAATCAGAAAGTGACGGTTAGAGTAAATTAATATAAAGCGGAAGAAGTGGGTATCGAAAGAGGAATGAGACAGGGAAGTTGCATGTCACCGGCTTTGTTCATTATACCAGGCGGCTCGTGAGCGCCATACCTCCTACTTATAAATGTCCCGCATGCACAAATGATGAATGGGATGTCTACTGATTTTCACAGGGGCACTACTACCAGCAGGCAGGTTACGTCAGAATATGAAGAGATAACAACCGGACAGCATGTTCTTCAGCGCTACCGGTCTAATGCAACCCCTTGGGTTAGTAAACCTCGTTTACGACCGCATAATACTAGGCTGGTGTATGGTACAGCAGCACTACATTGCTGCCTGCATATCGGCAATGGCTAGTGTGCTCAGCAACAACGAGTACACAGACATTACTTCATTCTATGGAGAATCTGGTCGGAGTGCAGCCAAAGCTCCAAACAGACGTCTGCCTTAAACACGCGTATTTCGCGAAACAGTATTAGTTTTTGTTTCATACAAACAACTCTTATAGAGTGGAATGTCTACATGTGTATAAATAAGTTATCAAGTTTTCTTTTCTGCACCTTTGGCGTATTTACAAATGCATTCTGTTATGGAACGAGTGCAGTAAAATAACTGCTATTTGTTTCACAACACCCACAATAGAGCACGTTGTATCACTCCTTAGAAAATAAGTGATTAGGCATCCCATGCATCACTAATGCATGCGAGACAGTTGTAAGTAGAAAGTACGGCGCTTGCGGGCCGCTTGGTATATGCCGAAAAACTGTTACAGAAGGCACTGGAAAAGCAAGGGGCGTTGTAGTGGGGAGAGAGCCAATAAGACCATAAAATACGCAGATGGTGTGGTGGTATTAGCAGAATCAGAAAAAGATCTACAAGCCATCTTGGAAAATATACAGAGAGTGGGCAAAACGTTTGCTGTTAATATAACGCTAGAGGGAAAGAAATTGCAACAATTATGATCATTCAGACATATGAAAAGTTTGTTAACATTGAATGAAAGCTGTACAGAAGAAATAAGAAGCAGAATATCTATGGGAAAGAAGCTTTTGGAAAGCTGAGAGGGTTTGGACACCTAAGAAAGAGGTTCGCTGAGTGTTTTGTGTGCAGTGTTGTGTCGTATGGAGCTGAAAATTTTACATTAAGATACAAAGAAACAGAATATTTCAAAAGTTTTAAAATGTGGTTGTGGAGAATAATAGAAAAAGTGAAGTGGACAGATAAAGTGAGAAATTTTGAACTCCTACGAAAAGTAGGAGAGAAAAGACACCTGATGAAAACTATATGAAAGAGGAAAATAACCTGTTGGGCCACATAGTATGTAGTAATTGTCTTCAGCAGAGGGTGATGGAGGGAAAAAATAGATGGAAGAAAAGGAAGATGAAGAAGAAGGTTTGGAATGTTAACAGATTTCAAAAAGGGAGAAACAAGATGCTCAGGACAGAGAATCATGGAGGATGTCCAGTAGATAGCTGTCTCAAGACAGATTCACAGATGAAGAATAAAAATTATCACATTGCAGTGTAATGCATTTTATTACCGGTATGTTCCTATTTTTGTATGGATGATAACTATGGAGAAGCCTCCGCGGCTCAGGTGGCAGCGCGCCAGCCTCTCACCAATGGATACCGTGGTTCAAATCCCGATCCCTCCACGTAAGATTTGTGCTGGACAAAGCGGAGGCAGGACAGGTTTTTCTCCGGGTACTCCGGTTTTCCCTGTCATCTTTCATTCCAGCAACACTCTCCATTAACATTTCACTTCATCTGTCAGTCATTTATCATTGGCCCGGAGGAGTGCGACAGGCTTAGGCAGCCGGCACATTTCCTATCCTCGCCGCTAGATGGGGCTTCATTCATTCCATTCCTGACCCGGTCAGATGACTGGAAACAGGCTGCGGATTTTTCATGATAACTATGGAGAAATCAAGTGCATTTTAAGGTGCCGAAAATTATTTGATTTCACCATAACAATAATAACTAACACAACAATTTATCTCACGTCACCGGCTCATCGTTTAATCTTCATCTCACTGGCCTAACACTAAGGGATTCCTGAACTTAGCGTCGCGTCGCGTCGCGTCGCGTCGCTGGAAGGAGCTTGAAGCATTTTACGTTTCCCGGCTCCCTGAGGGCTAATGATGTCATCAGTGTGACACGCCGGTCCAATTAACTGTGCCATGCTCGGCCGAGCCGTGGCGAGACTGCGATCTTCTCCGGGAGACATTTATATACAACTAGCTGGTGAACCCTTCGATGACGGGTGACGTTTTTACACAGTTGCAGCGGTAGTGCCATTTTGCGGCGATGAGTTATACCGAAAGTCCGCATTTTAATGTAGAAATAGGTTAGAAAGCAAACTTTTTGAACCGTGTAACGAGTATAGTCTAATCTGCCCAACAGTTATGCTATGAGTTATGCATAAACATTATGGTTAGAACACACCAAAGTTAATAAACAATTTTAAAGAGAACATTTTAGAACCTCCGTGGCTCAGATGTCAGCGCGTCGGCCTCCCACCGCTGGATACCGTGGTTCAAATCCCGGTCACTCCATGTGAGATTTGTGCTGAACAAAGCGGAGGTGGAACAGGGTTTTCTCCGGGTATTCCGGTTTTCCCTGTCATCTTTCATTCCACCAACACTCTCCATTCTCATTTCACAGCACGGAGCTCGATAGCTGCAGTCGCTTAAGTGCGGCCAGTATCCATTATTCCGTAGATAGTAGGTTCGAACCCCATTGTCGGCAGGCCTGAAAATGGTTTTCCGTGGTTTCCCATTTTCACACCAGGCAAATGATGGTGCTGTACCTTAATTAAGGCCACGGCCGCTTCCTTCCCACTCCTAGCCCTTTCCTGTCCTATCTTAGCCGTAAGACCTATCTGTGTCGGTGCGACGTAAAACAACTAGCAAAAAAAAAAAATTCACCGCATCTATCACTCATTAATAATTCACTTTGGGAGTGGCGACCCCATTGTACTAATAGCCTATATCTGCTTCATTCATTACATCCCTGACCCGGTCAATGACTGGAAACCAGGTTGAATATTTTCATTTTCAATGATAACATTTCTCAACATGTTAATAAACGTTTGTTAACAAACTTCAACATTTTGTCCACACCGAAATAGCTGTCGGTGAGGTTACAATTGATAGGGTCAGGAAGCAGAAAATACTTATAGCTGCAGCTTTCATTATTTTAGTGAGTACAATTAGAGAAGTCCGCCTCTGTGGTGTAGTGGTTAGTGTGATTATCTGCCAACCCCGGAGGCCCGGGTTCGATTCCCGGCTCTGTCACGAAATTTGAAAAAGTGGTACGAGGGCTGGAACGGGGTCCACTCAGCCTCGGAAGGTCAAATGAGTAGAGGTTGGTTCGATTCACACCTCAGCCATCCTGAAAGTGGTTTTCCGTGGTTTCCCACTTCTCCAGGCAAATGCCGGGATGGTACCTAACTTAAGGCCACGGCCGCTTCCTCCCCTCTTCCTTGTCTATCCCTTCCAAACTTCCCATCCCCCAACAAGGCCCCTGTTCAGCATAGCAGGTGAGGCCGCCTAGGCGAGGTACTGGTCATCCTCCCCAGTCGTATCCCCCGACCCAGAGTGTGAAGCTCAAGGACACTGCCCTCGAGGGGGTAGAGGTGGGATCCCTCGCTAAGTCCGAGGGAAAAACCGACCCTGGAGGGTAAACAGATTACGAACGAACAATTAGAGAAAAGTGCAGACGCGAAGAGTGGCAAATAAAAATAATGGAAGTAGAATTAAGTTTGGAAAGAACACCTATGTCATGACTTAATTCATGCGGCAGCAAGCTTTCAAAGTTCTCTTGAGAATGCCCCCACATGACTTTCAGTTCTCTTTGACAGTAATTAGGCCTGAAATTGCAAAAAATTATCCAGATTATCGGAAAGCAGACTCCTCCAATGACAGGCTACTTTTTTATATATAGGTAATAACTTTAAAGATTCCTAGCAACTGGTGACATTTCATTTATACACCGATTTGTCTAGAGTATAAAAACGAGCAATTTCAGTTGTTGTGTCTGAGGTGTTTGAAGCTTTACACAACAATTACAAGAAATTGGTAAAGGTTCGAAATAAAGAAAAATCTTCATTAACGTAGTTAAGATAGAACGGTATTATTTTGATGATATACAAGCGATTATGGGAGGTTAGGTTATTCAGCGAGGAGGCGAAGCTGGAAATGAAACTACATTAGAACACAGCTAAAAGTATACCATACAGAATTAATGGTACTTTATATTAGAAATTTCGCTTGCGATTTGATAGTCAATTTTTAAAAGAAATAAGAAATCACCATATTCCGCGCTACGAATCTGCGTGCTCTAACTGCGTCCTTGCGCATGTGCGAACCGAAATGTTAACGAAAACATGAAACGTTTCATTTTGTTTATCAACATGACGAAAACTTCATGAACACGCTATTTTGTTTACTAATATACAAAAATGTTCATGAACATACTTGATTAACAGCATATATTAACAAAGTTAACATCTTGGTGTGGACGCATCTTTAGGGGTTCGGCCCATCAAAACCCCTAAAATTTATGTTACTCTCACTACATTATAGAATAGCGGGCTAATGGACACTTCGTAAATAACTAGGGATCGGAAGTTCATGCATTTGTATATATTTTTTTCCCGCCATTATATTAATGGATGTGCAAGGAATGTGACTGATGACAATGACGACTCATATATGAGAGGGCTCATTCAGATAAGAAGTGAGTATTTAGCTGCGCAGTGTGAAGGAGTGCGAAATATATTTCAGCAAGAAACAGTGGAATAGCGAGCAGGGAAGCATAACTCACCAATGATACTCGATACGCGAAGCCGGCAGTCATGTGTCTGTGATGTAATCCCGGTGTCCCCCCCCCACACACACACACACACACGGTTGGGAATCATTTCCTAGGATGGATCATGGGAGAGGACACTCAAAAATGAGTGCAACTGGACCAAACAAAAGAGTGAATGGGTGGCTGTATTTCTAGAAAATAGATCTGAGAGAATTAGAGTAGGCGAAGCTTTACCTGACCCTGTAATACTTAAGAGGGGAATTCCTCGAGACAGTATTATTGGACCTTGATGTTTTCTTATACAATATATAAATGATATGAGTAAAGTAATGAAATCGGTGATAAGGCTTTTTGCGGATGACATTGTTCTGTATAGAGTAATAAATAAGTTACAAGATTGTGAGCAACTGAAAATGACCTCGATAATGTGAGATGGACAGTAGGCAATGGTATGATGATAAACGGGGATAGAAGTCAGGTTGTGCGTTTCAGTCCTCTCAGTTGTAATTACTGCGTTGATGGGGTGAAAGTTCCCTTTGGGGATCATTGTAAGTACCTAGGTGTTAATATACATTGAGAAAATCACATAAATGGTATTGTTAATAAAGGGTACAGATCTCTCCACATGGTTATGAGGGTATTTAGGGGTTGCAGTAAGGATGTAAAGGAGAGGGCATATGTCTCTTGTAAGACCCTAACCAGAGTATGGTTCCAATGTGTGGGACACTCATCAGGATTACCTGATCCAAGAACTGGAAAAAAAATCCTAAGAAACGCAGCTCGATTTGTTCTGGGTGATTCTGACAGAAGAGTAAGGTTACAAAAATGTTGCAGAGTTTGGGGAGAAAGGAGACGAACTGCTTGACTAAGTGGTATGTTCCAAACTGTCAGTGGAGAGATGGCGTGGAATGACATTAGTAGACGAATAAGTTTGAGTAGCGTCTTTAAAAGTAGGAAATATCACAATATGAAGATAAAGTTGGAATTCAAGAGGACAAATTGCGGCAAACATTCATTTATAGGAAGGGGAGTTAGGGATTGTAATAACTTACCAAGGGCGATGTTCAATAAATTTCCAATTTCTTTGCAATCATTTAAGAAAAGCCTAGGAAAACAACAGATAGGGAATCTGCCACCTGGGTGACTTCCCTAAATGCAGATCAGTAGTGATTGATTTATATCAGTGTACATCTGAGAAAAATATTCATAATCTTATCTTACAAACTTGAAGTAACAGGACACAATTACCATAAGCAAAGTAAACGTACATTCACACACACACACACACACACACACACTCATTCCACAAGTTCATTGAAGCTGGCAACACACATCGAGGAGATGCTCACGGTAAGAAATGTAAGCCTTTTAAGACTCGGTTAAGAGAGGGAGAGTTCCATATTTTAGCTCATGTTAGTTCATATTATTCTTAACTTCACAGACTACTACACGACAAAAAGTTTCTGCAAAAGCATGTAACGTGAAGTAACAATCAGATGTTACGCCGGCTGTTGAAGTTGCAAATATTGCTATTTTCCCATATTTTCATGAATTTATTTTTAAAACTGAAACTCCATCGTATTAAATTTTTGTAATGTTCGCAGAGAAAAATGGAAAATTTGTAAGTAACATTTCGCATCATGAATCCCGTAATAACCATGAGTACATCCTCATTGCCGAAGAGAATATACATGAGGAAATGAAGTCATAAAGAAAGAAGAATAACTAAAGAGAGCAGAAGTAAGAGAACATGAAATGCAGACTGGCACGAGCAAGGAACGCCTTTCTCAAGAAAATAAAAGAAATGTGCTCACTTCGAACAGAAATATGTTTCTGAAGACTTTCGTCGGGAGTGTGGCATTGTATGGAAGCGAAATATGGAAGATAACTAGCTCAGAAAGAAAGATAATATATGCATTTGAAATGTGTCGTTAGAGAAGAATGTCTTAACCTCAGTAAGTACCTTGAACCAAGAACGCATTCCATCATCAATTCTCACCGCAGGCCAATTTTCATCATAAATTCATTTGATTACAGCCGCCAACTAGTCGTCTTCAAGACAAAGCCCGGCTCCTCGCTGCTTCTTCTACTTATTATTATTATTTTCTTCTTCTTCCTTATGGATCTTGTGCATGGCTCCAAGCATTATATTCGCTTTTTTTTCTTGTCTTCATCTTCCCAATGAGAGTTTCTGTATCGCTGTGGCTTTACGTTTGGGAGCAACCGTCTGCAAGCCTCATCGACTCTCATCTTGTGGTGCCTTCGTTAATCGACGTGACTCCCATGGGCTTTCCTGTGTGAAAAGTAAAGGCAGACATATCCTGTAACTGTAACCGTCATCCTGCAGGATCTGGTTTCAGCAGAAGTTTCTTCTATACGAATCCCACTGGGTGCTGCCGGTCAGACGGTAAAAGCCCAGACGGAATGACACTTGTGCCATGGAAAAAGGGTACATCTCTACTGTGGGAGATTACCTGTGCCCACACATTCTCCCAGTTCTATCTTCCCCTTCCGTCAACGAGTGCTGGACATGCAGCCGTGAATAGAGAAAATCCTAAAAGAAGAATATACAGCGATTTGTTGGACACATTTTTCTTCGTGCCAGTAGCCTGAGGCAATGATGACCTCAATTTTATCAAAGAGGCCTTCGAACGGATACCTCGGATTTCCGGCGATACGCGATCAAATGATTTTTCTGATTTTAATAATAAAATTAAAAACCACAGTCTGTTATCAGTAATTAGACCGGGTCAGGAATGGAATGAACGAAGCCCCCCTCTAGCGGCGAGGATAGGAATTGTGCCGGCTGCTGAAGCCTGTCGCACTCCTCCGGGGCAATTATTAATGAATGACAGGTGAAATGAAATGATATTGGAGAGTGTTTCTGGAATGAAATATTATAGGGAAAACCGAAGTACCTCGAGGAAAGCCTTTCCCGCCTCCGCTTTGTCCAGCACACATCTCACATGGAGTGACCGGGATTTGAACCATGGAACCCAGCGGTGAGAGGCCGGCGCTCTGCCACCAGATCCACGGAGGCTATTAATTTTAATAATAAATAAGTATTAATAATAAAGCACCAATGTGAGAAGTATATGGATTGGATAAATAGGCAAACAAGGAGAGAGCCGGAAAATTAGATCTGGCCTACAAGCTAACAAAAAACAGGTAAAAGAAAACGGGCAATATCCTACAAGGCCAAAATCCGACATTATAACTGGGTAATAAACCCGGAAGGATTGTACGCTTCAGAGTACTTGATTTTAAATTTTAAAAAGGGGAACTGCAAGAACTCGAGAAGAAGGCAAGAAAGATTCTAAGGAAAATTCTGGGACCGCAAAAGACTACTGATGGGACTTGGAAGAATAGGAGAAATGAGAATCTCTACAACGGGGCATCTCAAAACGTCCAACATCTCACGCGAGCAAACCGAAGCGCAGAGGTCCTGTGCATCGTGCATCTGTCCGGACCAGCGTTGTGTGTCGGGGCAACTCGGTTAAACTCGGCTCAAATCTGTTAGGGTGGTGGAGCACTGCCGAGCAACTTAGGGAGGGGAGAGGCAGGCGGAGCGAGCGAGACAGTCATAGGGAAAGAGAAAGGCAGCGCTATTACTCAAAATCAAAGTGGTCTCTTGCACCTTGCAATGCACCGGTGCATGCACCCTGAGAGCCCCTGCTCTACAAGTACACTGAAAGGATGAGAGGGGGGAACCGATGGCTGAAATTCTACGGACACCTTGTAAGAATGGATGACAAACGGCTGACCAAAAGTATCTTAAAATACATCAAGGGGTTAAAGGCCACTTCCGAGTGGGTAGAAGAGATGAAGAGAGATGCGGAAGAAGTTGGAATTGCATTGCAGATGATTCACAATAGAAGAGAGTTCAGAAGAAGAGTCGACTTTCTAAAATCATTCGAAGAAAAACCACTAAACCGGAGACCCGAATGGATCATTTACGAAGAAGAGGGAGAGAGATGAGAAGCGAAAGATTCAGAGAAGAGAAGAGAGGAAAGGCCAAGAGGCCTTCAGTTCTATGCGACCCATAGATGGCCAAATTCTGAAAATAATAGTATTTCAATCCAAAAGTTGTGTTTCCCTAGATCGTAAACTTGAAGTAGAGCAGGCACCAATACAAAAGGAAAGAACACAGTATTGTGAATGGAACTGGAGGAAGAAATGAGGAAGGAAGCTGTTGAGTTGAAGAAGGAAATAAGACCATTTCGAATGGAGAGGGTTCACCACAAATTGGTGAGGATCTGGAGAAATTATGGCAAGGGAGAGAAAAATGGCACAAGTAGTAAAATGAAGGGTAATAAATTGGAAAAAGAAAGAAAGAAACCCAGGAGGGAGAATTTTTATTGAATAGTTAAGTTCGGAAGAGGTAGAGAGAGAGAGAAGTGTAAATGCAAGCTGTCGATACTTGAGAATTACGAGGCTTTCCTGTGACGCAAATTGTCGACCGCAGGGGGGCAATGAACACGTTTATACTTCAGAAAAGTCACAGGGAGAAAATTCATAGTGGAAGGGTGGTGATAGTTTCTGTATTACAGTGAAATACAAATAATTCCCCTCTCCTAGTAATCAAGGGAGAGAAAGGTAGATCGCAGACTCTTCAGAGATTAAAGATACCGTCAAAGTAAAACAAAGGGCCGCAAATGACGTGAAAATTAAAGACTCGCTAGGCCTCGTACAGCTAACGGAAGAAACCAAGAGTTGACTAACGCAGATCGGATTGGAAAGATGAGAGTGAGGAGGCTGATACAAATAAATGGAAGCAATGCCAGAATCAGCTGCGGGAGAGGCGTGCTCACTAATACACCCTCCCATGTTTAGTATAGCCTGTTAGTCGCCTTTCACCGTGATGTAGTACTGTATTCGGTGAGTAATGATGAACAGGACAGAGTACTTGTGGAAATCGTGAAATCACGACGTATAATATATATAACTGATTGTGACATAAATATGTTTTAGAGCTGGGGGTCGTCCGAAAATGTGTACAACGGAAATAGTGTATGTAACAAAATCTGTGATGCGATGCAAACATGCAGACTGTGATATAAGGTACGGATGGATGGTCAGATAATGTTACCTAGCAACCATGGAGGCTGTGATATAAGGTATGGATGTATGATCAGATAATGTTACCTAGCTACCATGCAGACTGTGATATAAGGTATGGATGGATGATCAGATGTTACCTAGCTACCATGCAGACTGTGATATAAGGTATGGATGGATGGCCAGACAATGTTGTCTAGCAACCGTGCAGGCTGTGATATAAGGTATGGATGGATGGATGGATGGCGAGACAATGTTACGTAGCAACCGTTGATGGATGGCCATGACCGAAAGATATATTTATCATCATCTGATTTCCCCATAGAAGAATTTGACACAATTTTCTCCTTGTTAATGTCGACGAACTAAGGGATTCTGATTATTAATAATATGAGTATAATACAATCGAGACATATCGCGAAACGGCGTCCCAAAAGCGAATACGAACACAATCGCCAATTACCACTATTATATCATATTGTACCGAATTTTACATAAGATTAGAAACCGTATACCTCCACTTATCCTTTTCCACCAAAGTGACTGAAATCAGCAATCCAAGTTGTTAGACCAGATGCCTTATCGATCATGGGTACCAGGCGGGCTACTAGAAGCCCCTAATGCAGTCTCAGCTATCATACTCTGGCATTTTAATTCGACGCCATTTACACTGCCTGCGCGTCAATTTGGGCGTTCCGTTTTACTCTAGCAAATGGAATAATAGACAGTATCGTTTTTGAGAAATTAATGGCTGAATTTTAATGAGATTTGTCGGGTAAACACTAAAGGTTTCATAAAATGTTACAAGTTTACAAGATTATCATAGATTTTTAAGACAATTTTACAAATGTGTATTTCTTAAAATTTTGAACTGACAGGAATAAAAGCTGAAAATTTTGTAAAATTGTAGGCTGCATGTAGAATTGTCATTGTGGAGGTGACAGGTAGACATGGATATGGGGAGTTTATTTTCTTGAATATTTTGAAATTTAAAATCTCTTGTGGATAACAAACTGTGGTAACAGCTGTAGTAGCATTAATGAATGAACTGAAATGAGTCTACGCCTGGTGTTTAGACAACAAATTAAGCCAAACTTCATTTTCAGTGACTTTGTAGCAAAGATAAATTTCGTATTAGCAATACATCGGCTGAATTCATTATACACGAAGTATTCGTGATGATGTTGCAAACTTTCAGGAAGGATTGTGGACGGCAAATGGATCAGTTTGAGATTAAGGAGCCGTAGTCCGGAAACATTCGATTCAAAACTTATTAACAATCCAACTTATCAACAGTTCAGGCAACACCGGGGATATTCGAATGGATACGACAGAACGTTTTCCAACAATGACATGCCTGCCATTTCGAAATGGAGCAGCTTGTGAAACTTGTGCAGGTAAACAGACTTAAATGAGTAGAATATTGCTTACCTTTTGACTGGATCGTAAAGCTTGTCACCAAATATCTCACCTCACATTCCTCTTTCATCCAATCCTTATTTATCAGTGCGTCTGTACCGTAAAAACGTTCCTTGATCGAGTTCCCTTTTTCCTCGTAGTTCTCGTAACAGTTTCTCGTATGCCGGAGTTTTGCTGTAGAGGCATTTACAGTCTTATATCCTCGATCAAGAAGGTTTCCTGGGCTAAAACATAGATGAATTTGAATACCCCTAGAACCCTCTTAAGGTATCTCACTCGCTTTCAGGCAATACACGGCTCTCACCACCGTATCTGTGCCAAGAAATCCTACCACCGGGCCAGATAGGAGTGTGTATGTGTATTGTGCAGTGAACAGTGTGATACAAATCACGTAATGAAGTGCAAGGAAAGAACAGTCTCACTGAGTCAATTTTGCTTCGAACAAAGTTCTCCTTGAGTAAAATGTAATTTACATTATGTAATGTGCAAATTTTGCACATTGTGCGCAATAAAATTTATTTCCGAAATATGGTTCCTTATATCCAATGGATCCATTTCTCGTCCTATTCTTGAAAGTTTATAACATCATCCGGATACAGTCTGTAAACTAAATCCTATAGGACAGCAATTGCACTCACAAAAGTTATTCATTAACACCTCAAGAGCAAATTTTGTTTCCTCTCCACTGGCTGTTTAACATCGTAATCTTGTCAAAATTACTTGCCATTCTGTATGAGTGAGTAGGAAGAAAATGTAGGTTAAATTTCAATCTTCGTAATAACAGCCGATCGTTTGTGCATCGCATTCAATGATCGATATCTCTCTTGAGAGCCATCTAGAATTGTCACGTTTTTGAAACAAGTTCTACAAGTTAAAATATTTTGCCTGTCACCTAAGAGAAACCTGTAGCATTTATAAAACAGAAAGCTCTCTTGACATATTGACAAATTTGTTATGTTAGACCTAATTTTCAAAATTGTCGCACCTGTCAAGTTTTATTAAATAGGGCCCTGGTATTCGAATGTACATTAATTCCACCCTTTTAAATTCCGACTACGTATGCCGGGTTTAAACCCGCGAACTTCAGATAGTGAGGTCAACCCTCAATCACTAATCCATAAAGTGATCTTACTAGAAGCTCCTAAATTGTTGGAAGTCTCAGAACTCAAAAACACCCTTCACTGCAATGTGCCGAGCTCTTAAGGAGGAGCATCATAAGCTTGAAAAGGTTTGTTGCAATATCAATTACTTCAGTATGTAATAAAACGTGGCTTGAATATCTGAAGTTCTTCTCTCTCCGTCTGCCAAGAAAGAGATTGAAATGGAGATAAGATTGGAGGCATGCCAACAAAACAACAGAGTCTGTGTGTGAGGACGATTTGTGCTCAACTAAAGCACTACATCTACTGAAGAAGTCAGGTGTATGTGAAGTTTATTGTGTGGCCGTATTGTGTGCGAGCGTGACTTATTGAGAAGGCTGCATGCGATTTATAATACAAGATGTACAATGTTAGAGTGACAGGACGTCCCAGAAGTAGCTAAACAGTAAAATAGCATTCACCAGACTGAGGTTCATCCTATAGGATATGTTGAATGTACCCACTCTTGTATCCGAAGACATTCTCTTCTCCGGGATGGTCCACAAGGACTGATAAACGTGGAAGGCCATGCTAGCAGGATAGGACGTTCCAGAAGTAACTAGACAG
Source organism: Anabrus simplex (assembly GCF_040414725.1). Classification (NCBI taxonomy): domain Eukaryota; kingdom Metazoa; phylum Arthropoda; class Insecta; order Orthoptera; family Tettigoniidae; genus Anabrus; species Anabrus simplex. The sequence goes on along the minus strand of NC_090277.1, from coordinate 91,164,320 downwards.
TAAAACAGCATTCATCAGATTGAGGGTCATCTTACAGGAAATGCTGAAAGTACCTATTGTTTGGTCCGAAGGCATTCCTTCATGAGTCTTCTGCTGAATGGTCCATAAGGATTGATGAATGTAGATGGTGACGGCAAGCGGAAAGGGAGAGATAAAGCAACAGATAGTTTGGGAGTGAGTAGGAGATGCTTTGCCTTTCAAATACAAGAATTTTGAACTTTTCACAGTGATCTGTACAATGGTTTCCATGGTGAGCGGCCCTAATTTAGAGGAACAGAATCCAAACACATTATATTATTAATAACAAAATTCTTGTGTACTGTACCTCTCATAGAAGTCATACACTCTCTTATAGAACCGCAAGTTATTTTTATTAGTTCCAAGAAAGGAATAGTAGATGAAGAGACCAAAAGAATGGCCTTCCACAGGGTAGTATTCTGTCCTCTATCCTCGCATGACCAACCACGACCCGCTCTCACTATGCTTCATTTATACCGATGATCTGGCATTGGAGGCGATCGGAGCATTAGTTCTTACCAAAATACCTTCGACTCACCCTGCATCAATACCAGTTAAAACGTCTCAGCCCGGAACAATGTCCTTCGTAAACTTTGCTCGACCAGGTGCGGCGCACATCCAACAGAATTGAGGTCATCTGCTTTGGGTCTCAGTTTCTCTGCGGTGGAATACGCAACCCCTGTTTGGTTCAAAGCGGGTGGATGTAAGTTTGAATAAAATCTGCAGAGTAGTTACAAGATGTCTGAAAGCAATCCCTACTGAAAATCTTTACTGCCTAGCTGAGATCGCTCCCACTGATATTCGGAGGGAATTGGCGGCAAGATATGGGAGGATAAAGATGGTAAACAACAGGAGTCACGTGCTATTTGGACTTCGATCGCCTCCTAAAGGAGTAAATTCAAGAAAGAGCTTCCTAAAGGTCTTTACCACTTTAAACAAATCACCAGCAATAGTGCACAGAGACCTGTGGTGAAGTAGGACGCAGCACTTTTTGGAGTGGCTGATACCTCCTGTACATCAAGTCAGCTGGGCTACTTGGAGGGCACTTAATCGTTTGAGGAGTGGAGTTGGAAGATCTAGGGACAACCACAAGAAGTGGGAGTATTTTGAAAACAGGCAGAACTTTGTGATGGCGGAGAAATACAAACTACCCCACACGTTTATAACTGTCCTGTCCAGTGTACACTTCAAGACCTCGTTCAAGCGACCAAAGAGGGAATTGCTGTCGCTGATTATTGAATGGAATCAGTGTGACGTACGAAATATATATCTGCAAAGAGCCATGCATTTTGTATAACTGTACTGTGTATGTTGTACTGTATTCTGTTCGCTAAATTGCCTTGTGGCTGCTTAAATTGTACCTGTAACATTACACTGTACCTACAGGATGTCACAAATAAGGTATGACCAAATTTTGGGGACGTATTCCTCATACGTATAAGAAAATATATCATATGAACATGAGACTGCAAACGATTTATTCCCATGTTAGAACTCATTCTCTACAAGGATCACATTACATTAATAACAGGAAACACACAGGAACAGAAGTAAACAGCATCAAATAATTTCCTACATTAAACGTTAAAAATAGCCTCCGTTAACATTAAAAAAATAATAGTGGGATTTATTCTTATTCCAAGGGGTTCCTCAGGGTTCTCACGAAGGACCCATGTTGTTACTTGCTTACTTCAATTTACCTGTAAATAAACCAGGTGCATGCGTGATGCATTTTGAACACTTCATGTCAGAAAGAGTTTTCTGTGGTATACTGGTAGTTAATTTTTTCTTAATGTTGCTGATTTTAGTTGTTTTATTTTCAGTTTACCACAAACTAAGAAGGAAAGGTAGGGGACAGCTGCCAGAAGTGAACAATTTCCCTTACCTTGGCAGCTTATTTTCACATGATGGAAGGAGGGAAAAGGAAATAATAAGCAAAATGCACAAGCTAAGGAAGTCTCCTATAAGAAAAAGTCATTGCTGACATCTAAAGGCAACTATCATTTTCAATTCGCAAAAAATACATTAAAACATGTGCATGGAGTGTAGGACTCTATGGGTCAGAAAGCTGGACTCTCACGGAGAGGGATAAGAAAACAATCCAGGCATTCAAAATCTGGTACTGGCGCCGCATGCTAAAAAATACCCTGGACCAATAGGGTAAGCAATGAAGAAGTGCTGAAAAGTTTGAATGAAAAACACCAGATGGTGAAAAGATTACGAAGTAGGAGTAGATTCGTAGGTAACCTGTTAAGACATTCAACCTGGCGATAGAGGAAAGAATGGAAGCCAAAAGGAGAAGAGGAAGACGAAGAAAAGAGTTTTTGACGGATTTATCAAGAATGGACGACCATTCACAACTGTAAACAGTAGCGGCTCTAAGATGCTCGCCCACAAACGCAATAATTGAAAATGAGCCCCTTTTTTCCTGATAAGAAAAGTAACAAGTTTATTTCGTAGTACAGGGCGGTATATTATCACAACTAACAACGACGCAACGAAAATAATAATAATAATTATACAATTTAGTTTTCAAATCCGAAGCAATTAAAGTAATACACTTAAATCGTAACAACACACACACAAGAAATATATATTACAATTGTAGTAATAAAACACGCTGACCGTCACAATATTAAGAAATAATCTCCTTCCTAGGACCAAATTATTTACAAATCAAACGTCCATCGTAAACCTACTGAGCTACACTGACTGCTGAGAGTTATAAAGAGGCTCAAAACTTTCGTATTTAGAGTTTGGGTACGGAAGATGTCTTTTCTATCACAGCTTCCCTGACTACCGGTTTCTCAGAATTGGCTAATTATTTCAAAAGCCTTGTTGATTCTTGTGAGTGGCAGCAAAGGATGGCTATTATTGTAACAGGTTGTGAAACCCACATTCTTTCAGAAATAACTACCGTACTCCTATTGATGAAAGAAGCTCTGCACTTCGACGGCCTAAGTTTAAAATAACCCTCTATAATACAAATTATACTGTGTTGTGTGCTGTAGCTTTATCAATGTGTAAAATCACTCTTCAGCTACTGAATTTAGAAACAGTCATGGGCCTCTCACAAGCCATGGCCTCCCCTAGGGTCTGCGGGGACCTTACTGCCGCTACTGACTGAAAAGGAGTTAACACTGGAGAGAATACCTCTATCGTGAGCAGGTGAATGCTGTCCACCAACTACGTAAGGGTGAGGAGATATAGAAGAAGCTGGTGCGTTCTGTTCTTACGTGATTCCCGTGACTAACGTATTATGTAAGAATTTATCAAATGAATGCTAACATGGAAATAAAGCGTTTCTGGCCCCATGTCCGTGTAACATATTTTTTTCTTCTACGTGTGAGGAATACGTCCTTAAAATTTGGTCATACCTTACACTTACATCTTGTATAGTATTACCTGTCTTTTCCGAATAAACCACAGTCTTAATTCAAGTTTTCTGGTTGATAGGGTACGGTATATTGTTTACTTCTTCATTTTTATAGTCCATGTATTTGTAAGACGCTAAAATAAACCAATAAATAGCTAACAAATAACAATAGATTAGGCTTGATACTCCCTCATAAGCACAAGAAAAGAATACCGAAAGTCACACCTCGTTCAAAATATAAAGATGATCAGCCGTAAATTTGAAATGAAATAGTACTTACAGATTCAAAAATAATAGTGAGATGTATTCTTATCTCAAGGGGTTGCACAGGGTTCTCACTTAGTACCCATGTTATTACTTGTTTACTTCAATTTACCTATAAATTTTCAGTTACTTTCGTTACAAGTTCTTGCAAGAGATCATTTTGTTCAAAACTTTATTACGAACTCTCTTTGAATACTCTTAGAGTAACCAATAATGTCAACATTTACTCCATGACGTAACAGAGCTCCTCGTCACGTTGAAGCTAACGTTCCACAAGTTTCTCCCTAGTCATATCGTTGACAGAAAAGCAAAGAGAAATGGGAGAGAGATTTAACAATGAGAATGGTTCGTTTTCAACAAGCAGTTATATCAAATGGCGGTTCTCCTCAGGGTAATTTAATAACTCAGGAACACTTGACTCAAATGGCGGCAATTTCCATTCCCTTTACTCCTTCAACTGTTCACTTTTGCTTCGTTGAGCGCAAAAGCAATCGAACAATTAAACTGCCTTACAGTCAATGATAATTTTGCACTCATCTGAATCTCTATCCAGAGTAGAGCATGTTATGGAAATGAAATGGGGATTCATTTGAATTAATTTGTTCACTGCAACGTATAAGGGTCTTCGAACAATAGTACATAAAATATTCAAAATTCATAGGAATTGTCATCTTATATCAAGGGGTTCCACAAGGTTCCAAATAAGGGCCCAAACTGTTCCTATTTTACCTGCATTTACCTTCAAATGTAGCAATTAGGTTTCAGTCTGTATATTTCGGCTAACATTTCTTAGGCCAATTAGTTATTGTGGATGGTGATGACGATTATGATATTGATGATGACGATGTATGATAGAGAGTTGGTGAGGGAAAAAGAGCAAAACATTTTCTTTTGAACAAGTATTACACAAAATTCTTAGGGATGATCGCCATAAAAATTCGATTTTCTCTACAAGGCAATGTGGTCAAGAACCTAGGTTACTTTTTTCTAGTATTTTTAAGTAGCATTAACTGATAACAGTTTTCGGGAACGATGAAAGAGGAAAGTCCTGGGACTGGAAAGAAAGCGATTATGGACTTACTTTAAGTGCAGCGCCAGTATTTACCTGATGTGAAAATCAGTTGTGTTGTTTGCGTCATCACTCCATAGACGGGTTTGATGCAGCTCTCCATATCTGTGCTGACCTTTTCATTTCTACGTAACTACATCTTACATCTACATTAATCTGTTTATCATATTCCTACCTCGATCTACCTCTGCCGTTCTTTCCGTCCACACTTCCCTGAAAATATTACTGAACAAGTCCTGGTTGTCTTAAGATGTATCCTATAATTCTACCTCTTCTTCTGGTCAAATTTCGCCAAATCATTCTCTCCTCACTAATTCGATTCAGTACCACTTCATCCGTGATTCGATACACTCTTCTCGCCTTCCGCACTCGTCTGCAATACCACACTTCAATGGCTTCTATTCTCTTTATTTATGAGCTAGTTATCATCCATGTTTCATTTCGTACAATGCTACGCTCTAGATGAAAGTCTTCAGACACATCTTTCTAATTCCTATATCAATGTTCGAAATGAGCAAATTTCTTTTCTTTAAAAAAAGCTTTCCTTGCAATGTGTTAGTCTGCATTTTATGTCCTCCTTACTTCTGCAATCGTTAGGTATTCTGTTCTCCAAGTAACAATATGCATCTACTTCCTTTAAGCCTTCATTTCTTAATCTAGTATTTCCGGCATCACAGGACTTCATTCGACTGCGCTGCATTACATTACTTTTAAATTTATTTACTTTCATGACTGTCGACTGTGAGATAATAATAATAACAATAATAATAATAATAATAATAATAATAATAATAAAACCGGGAGGTACGCTTCAACTCCGCTCATTCAAAATAACCGCCTTAATAAACTCCTCTATCGATCAAAAGGTGAAATTGATACCACATGAAGTTGGAACTTTAATCAGAAGATGTCACTACTAAAATATTAAGGAACTGTGTTATTGTTAAGTTTCCTAAACTGATTGAATTTCTCCTCGTTTTGCTTGCTACACATCAAGAAGTTTTGATATTTTTCCACAGATGGCACTACCAAAAACTCTGATCATGCACTCTGGTGCAAGGTGAAAGAACTTACAACTTACAGAAGTTTCGTATTTCTATGTTTTCATAACTGAATCTATGTTCATTTATTTTTGGGTTGGCAACACTTCTATTCTTTCCGCCAGTTTTTTTAATATGGCCAATCAAATTTTTGGAATTAATTTTCAACAAATCCCGCATTTCTTGTTCACTTTGTGTTTACCAATAAAAATTGAGAGGGTGTGTCCTGATTAGTCCTTAATTCTCTCGCACCTTCCCTGAGGGTATATAAACTACGGCTTTTCTGGGTACCTTGTTAATTGATCGCCGTCTTTCTAAGTCTGTGTGTTAAGGCAGGAGGCGGGTCGTCTCTTTCTTCGGCCGGCAGGACATCTACAAGGTAATGGCCACATAAATTCTCCTTTCGGTAGTTACCTCCGCAGCTTTATCCGAGGGGAAGGTCCGAATCTTTAACTATGTAACAAATTTTTCTGAAATGTAAATCTTCTTTCGGCTAATGCAAAAATTCCATAAAGTTGTAACTGTAAATCGGGGATAGAGAGTGAATTATCCTCTCGAGCTCCCCTTCATCTTGGTTTGAGGTGACTACGATTTAGCAACCTTTTTCTCTGTAATGTTTTAAAGTGATTTCCATGCGAGCCACCCCAACAATAATAACAACATTCAAATACCACCGGACTCAGCCAGGATCGAACCTGCTAACTTGCGTTCAGAAGGCCAGCGCCTCAACCGTCTGAGCCACTCAGCCCGGCATATTATTATGTCCCTATATTGTAAATCATACATTTTACGTAGCCTGTTAGTATGTGCTTTTTAGTATCTTTTGTTTGTATTGGTTAGTGATCTTATCGGTTTAATTGTGGAATCTACTGCAATTGGAGCCTTTCTCTGTTATAGAGTAAATTAATAACCTTTTTAAATGAAAGATTACAATTCCTAACTGAGGGTACCCCTACTCGAGGAAACCCGAGCTTTATTGGTGGCCCTGATGCTAATTCCGTTAACACGCTGAACTACACTGAGCGATCAGCAATATTTGGTGCCTTACAAGAAAGTTCATTATTTCTAGAATCTGTTTCGATTCCTTAGTGAAGGTATTGTACGTTTGATGGCTGTACCCTGAGCGAGGGATCATCTTTATGCTTCTATTCATGACTGAGCAGCTTTATTAGCAATTAAAGACGGTGCTATTGGGGAGAAAAGTTATTATGGTGCATACGTTTTTATATACACGCGTTTGCAAAGTGAAATGCAGAATCAACGGAGGCATTCTTTAGGAAAGTAACACTGTAAAATATGGAGATCAGGAGCTGCCTCTGTCCCAACAACAGCATTCAGTGGCGTTTCATTAAATTCAGAAACTTTAATAGTAATAATAATAACAACAAAAATATTAACAAGAAAGAAAACCTGAACATGGATTGCTTTGCTTTTGCCGATGATATAGTGATCTTAAGCGAAACAGAAGATCAAGATCAAACTAAGAAGATGTAACAGAAGTTCGAATAAATTGCAAGAAATGCAGGATTGAAAATATCATATGATAAGACTCGAGTAATGAACACGCTGACAGACTGAGAAATGGAACACGGGAGGATAAAGAAAGTATCCAAATTCAAGTACCTCGGTGAATGGATACAGTTCAATGCTCGTAATAATGAAGCGAATAAGAGTAGGCTCAGTAAAATGGAATTAGCTAACAAACTCACACAAAAACTTATACAACAAAAAAATCATTGTCGATAAGAACACAATTAATGCACTGTAAGCATCAGAAAGTCTAACCCACAACAGAAAAACAGAAGGTGAGGAGATGAGGAAGATACGTAAAATGTTCCCTTTCTAAGATACTAGGTCCTAGGAAGACATGTAACATCTGGAAGGAAAAAAGGAATGAAGAACTGTACAAACAGATTAATGAACTGACTGATGACATGAGAAAGAGACGACTGAAGTTTGCTGGCCACATTCATCGGATGAGTAACGACGGATTGTCTAAGAGGATATGGGAGTACACCAGGACATGCAAGACCACCACAACCTGGACGAAAGAAATTATCAGAGATCTAACTGAACTAGGCCTAAATATCGAAGGCATGTTGGACAGAAACAAATTCCGAAAAATTGTTGACAGACGCAGGGAATTTCAGAAACCAAAAGGGGCAAGAACGAACTTTGACAGACCGACAGACGGAGGCTAGAAGGCAAAATATGAAGAGGTTTTGGGAGCAGAAGATAGAGGAAGCCGAGAAACAAGCATAAGGTAAGCGTGGTCCATAGAAGTCCAAAACGAACGTAAAATAATAATAATAATAATAATAATAATAATAATAATAATAATAATAATAATAATAATAATTGTACCGGAACGTACACCTCAACCCCGTGCATTCAAATGAAGCGCCTTGAAGAACGCTATCTATCAAATAAAAACTGAAACAACTAGTGCAAGAAGTTGGGACGTTGATCAACAGATGTCACTACTGGAGCGATAGAGTAATGTGTTATTTTAAGATTTCCTAAACTGACTGGAGACTTTTTTTGTATGTGTGCGTATCACAATTTACAACAACTATTGTAAGAAGTTGGGACTTTTCTTCATAGATGTCTCTATTTAAGAAATGATGGCATGCACTCTGGTACGAAGTGGCATAACTAGAAATTTAAGGAAATTTTGTGTTTACAGGTTTTCTGAACTGAATTGACTTTCTGTGCCGCCAGCCTGATTGTAAGGTACCGCGGGACCAGGCGGGGTGCGCAAACTGCCATGGCAGCCATGCGGCCTCATTCCCTGGTTGCCCTTTTATTAAGAAGGCAATTAAAGAACACTACAGGCATTCACAACACCTACCCGTACACCCAAAACCTCCCCTATTGTTAATACTAAAATTCCTGTCACCTTAGGTCAACTGAGTAGAGGTGGGTTCGATTCCCTCCTCAACCATCCTCGAAGTGGTTTTCGTGGTTTCCTACTTCTTCTCCAGGCAAATGCCGAGATGGTACCTAACTTAAGGCCACGCCCGCTTCCTTCCCTCTTCCTTGCCTATCTCTTTCAATCTTCCCATCCCCACAAGGCCCCTGTTCAGCATAGCAGGTGAGGCCACCTGGTCAATGTACTGGTCCTCCTCCCCAGTTGTATCCCCAACCAAACGTCACACGCTCCAGGACACTGGCCTTGAGGCGTTAGAGGTGGGATCCCTGACTAAGTCCGAGGGAAAAGCCAACCCTGGAGGGTAAGCGGATTTAATTAATTAAATAAAAGTGGTAACCCTGACGCTGGCACACTACTTACGATTCACAGGAGTTCTTCAGGCATTCACCACCACATAGTGTTTATCGAAGTTCTGAATAAATATCTTCCAACTCCAGGGAAACTTCACCTCTTGCCCACCGAAATCAGTAAAAAGAAATTCATAAAAAAATCTCCTTTCGGAAAGTGATTCGCTTCACATTCCGTACCGTGTCAGATTCCACTTCATTACCTACTTGTCATATAATACTGATGCGATGATGAATCGCTGCCAGCTTCTGTGACATGAGCAGTGAAATATTACACCACCCTCTAATTTATCACCGATTATTACACATGGGAACATTACCGTTAACAGATATTGATGTATTGATGTGAATCGCAACTGGCCTTCAGCGGAATAATGACTAACTCTTCATTACAAAAACAAACAAATTAAAGGAATTATCATAGTGAGTTTTATGTTGAATACGGTACTAATTTAAAAGGAAGCACAATGCATCATTTTCTGTAAACTTCATTGTTCAATTCTTCTTCTACAGCTCTCCTCACACCTTGTGAGGGTTTGCCCTGTTTTACGGCTGGATGCCCTTCCTCACGCCTACCTTATGTGGAGGGATGTAATCACTATTTCTGTGGTGCTTGGTAGTGTTGTCTGAATATGAAGGGGAGAGTGTAGGTACAAACATCCCGTCCCCGAGCCAGAAGAATTAATTAGACGCGATTAAAATCCCCGATCCGGCCGGAAATCGAACCCAGGACCCTATGAACCGAAGGCCTCAACGTTGACCGTTCAGCCAAGGTGTCGGACAAGCTTCACTGTTCAATAATATGATGAAGAAAGTATACTATAGTCCGCGAAACTTTTAGTGATACTTGGTTTCAAGGGAGCTACCCCGGTTCCAGTAATACTGCCAACTGAATGGAAATGAAATCTGAATTGAATCGATAGTATGATCGATCGATATGAATTTTCTGAACCTTTATTACATTAAGCCAACAACTGTGCCACACACACATTATATAACATTATATAACATTTCTCGATGCGAATCTTGTTCCTAGCATGAATTCTCAGAAATATCACCTTGGCTTTGCTGTGTAAACAACAACAGTACTAGTACGTAAAGTGTACGCCAAATGTCCCACGGCGATGCATAATCCACACTGCCTGCTCGATCAGCATCCAATGGCTATAAGCAGCCAACGGGTAACATCGAGCAGGCAGTGATAATCGATTCATAGTTTGTGTGTCAATGATTGTCAATACGAATCTCGAAGATAACCGAAGTCTACCGATTCAGCACTAGGCAGTCGAAGTATCACTATAGCTGGGCTCACGAGAGTTGGAGTCTGACGTTCAGCGCCACCGGCGAGAAACAGTTGACTACCGCTGCTCGAAAATGGTCTGTTGCTATGGCAACGATAACAGCGATGCCACATTAGGAAGCTATTGCTACGTAGGTTGGCTTGCTCTCAGTCTCTCTTGTAATATTGTTCTGTGTTAGCTGTATTAGTTGTTGCTGGTTTATGTAATAATTTACGTGTTTGTTTCCTGAATATAATTTTCGTTGTTAGTTTGTCTTTTTGTAAGTTAATCAACGGCTAGTTGTACAGTTCTGTTCTCTATTTAGCATGTGCATTTGTTAAGGTTATTGTCAGTTTAGTGATTATGAAATATAATATTTATCGGCAATGACGTATTCTGGCTAAATGCTGGAATTATAAGCACGAGCTTAGGAACGGAGAGATTTTCGGCAGGTAGATTTGAATGTATGAGAGAAAGTCTATGGAAAAATTATAACTGTTAGGTTCTTTGGTCTACCGAAACTAATTTGCATCAGGCCCGTATGTTTTATCAAACACTCAGCCTGTATTAAAGGGTGATATGCCTCAGATGGAGGTAACTACGACAACGCACCGTACTTCGTAGTTATTGCTTTCGACGCTCAAATGTCAGACTCCAACCGTCGTGGGCCCAACTATAAAAAGTTTCGGGTAGTATATAAACAGTTGAGGAGTGTGTGTTCAAAACGTGCTGTTCCACACTAGAAATATGTAATTCCTTAAAAGTAGTACTACACCCGATCACGAGTGTGTTCATGTGTCTTATTATACGTTTCCCTGCGTATTTTCACAACGTTCTTAGGGTGGAAATGGCGCCTTTAGTAAGACAATAGGAGTGACAACAGTAATAGTGTAGTAAACTCATTCGTACAACATACACACACTGACTCATGTACCCAGGAGAGACTTTCGGTAGGCAGATTTGAATATATGAGAAAAAGTCACGAAAGTTATGCAAAAATTATAACTGTTAGGTTCTTCGGTCTACCTAATCTAATTTTGAATAAATATTTTTTTTATAAATTACCTGAAAAATAAAACCCCAACAGCCATACCATTTTGAATACACCGGTCCTCGTCCGATCATCGCAGTTAAGCAACATTGGGCGTGGTCAGTACTTGGATGGATGACCGCTTGGGAAAAGCACGTGCCGTTGGCTCAGTTCCCTTTAGCTGGACACGCGGTGTAGGGGTAGCGTGCCTGCCTCTTACCCGGAGGAATTTCTACCTGGATCTGAGGGCTGGTACGAGGTCCATTCAGCCTACGGGAGTTGCAATTGAGGAGCTATCTGACGGTGAAATGGCGGCCATGGTCTAGGAAGCCAAGAATAACGGCCGAGAGGATTCGTCGTGTTGACCACACGGCACCTCAATCTGCAGGCCTTCGAGCTGAGCAGCGGTCGCTTGGTAGGCCATTGACCTTCGGGGCTGTTGCATCATGGGGGAAGGAGGGAAGTAAAACATATGGTAAGAGAATTATACCTGAAAAAGAAATAGAACCTAACAGAATAGAACTAAAACTAAACATCACCAAAAAAGTTATGCAAAACTCATAGCATAACCGTTGTGCAGGATAGACTATACTTGTTAATCACTTCAGTAACTTTACATTCTAACCTATTACTGCCTAAAAATCTGGGACTCTTAACTTATGGCTTGTGCTGGCTGTTGACGTGATTCAACAGATCTCCTCATGAACTTTCCCTGTCGAATTTCATAAATCACATGCAGCAGGTCTCTTTACTGTGATGCCTCAAACATATTAACTGTATTCTCTTTTAAAACTGAGGGAGCATTAAAATGAAACTTTATCTTTCCTAGCGTCTTACTGTCTCACAACTTACTACGGTACTATAATTACCTTCACCGCCACTAATTACCCAGGACTAGATTTATGAACTCGGTTACAACTTCCGTCAGCCCTAACTTTCACGCAGAAAGTTTAAAATATTCACGGGAGAATAATGTGTGGTTGGAAACGTTTAACTGTTTACGGTGTCCGTATTCATCCTGCATAATTCAGAGTTATACTGCGATTTGTGAGGGTGTCCAGTCCCGTCTCTCGGCAGCTAGTTCTACAGCGTGTATGAAGCTCCTAGATTTGAATTCTGAACCAGACAAGATGAGTGTACCAGTAAATTACCAAATATAACTTTTAAAAAAAAACATTCTGAATAAGTGTCACCAACCTTCTGTCTAATAACAGAACATGTGAACAGGTAGTTTATGAATATGTTTCACATGTCACAAGTCTGAAAACGGATATGGCTTAATGGTTGGTAATTCTTCTAGTTTGATTACTGTTCCATAGTGTCAGATCTTGCAGTTCCAGGAGATACATTTTGATTACAAATATTTTTCGTTAATTGGAAAGCAGTTTCCGTTTTCCGGAGTCTCGAATCAAACGATTTCTTGTCATTACAGTTTTCTGTGATCCATTTGACGAGCAGCTATTTAATTTCATTCAGACGGGAAGTTGTGTTGTTGCCCATTTATTTTGAGTCCACCTGATGCTGCTTTGATGTATTATCATAAATGTACTTTCTTTTATCGTATGAAAAATTTAGTTCTATTCTTGCTTTTGTTCATCTATATTATTATTATTATTATTATTATTATTATTATTATTATTATTATTATTATTATTATTATTATTATTGTTATTGTTTCGTTGTGCCCATTCATAGAGCGCATTGGAACTTGTTCACTGGCTTGATGACTTCCGCCTTCCTATTCTTCCAGAATCTCTTCATGAACTCACTGTGTTGTCCCTTCCGTTCTTCTGATCACCTTGCTCCAGTCCTATGTTTATTTATTGAGGTCCTTGTTTCCTCCACCCTATTTATTCTCTTGTTTTGGGAATTTATTATACTGAATAATCTTCTTGTGAGTCTATTGTTATCCATCCTAACAATGTGTCCAAGAAGTTTCAAAGGTCTCGTCCGTACAATATTGATGAAACTATCTGTGTAACTATAGAGATTTGTAGTTCGCGTTTTGATCCAAATTCCATTTTCTCGTGTCGAGCCCAAAATTTTGCTAAGAATTTTACGTTTTTGTTTTTCAACATCTGCAATTTTAGAATGACCTCCTAAAGTTAAGGTTTCTGATGTATACAGAGCTTCCTGTAGACAACTGTTACGTAATGTTTTAATTTAGCATTATGTGACATTACTCATTTACTGCAGTGATCCCACGTAGTCTAAATACACTCTGAAATTTTGAGACCCTTTCTGTGTTGCCCAAGGTATTTAAAAAAGAATACCCGTGAAATTGTCCCACATGTCGTTTCAGTTTTATTTTCCTTGCACTTTTGCTGAAAATTCTGCATTTACCTTGCTCTCTCGAATGATATATGTTGTAGTTTTTGTTTGACCCATTAGTCCATAGAGTGAAATGACACAGCCCTCCATGCCAGCCTATCGTATGATAATATTTTCATTCCTGCGTAAGCACTGCATCCTACATTTATTTATTTATTTATTTATTTATTTATTTATTTATTTATTTATTTATTTATTTATTTATTTATTTATTTATTTAATTTATTTATAAAAGTTGCTTTACGTCGCACCGACACAGATAGGTCTTAAAGCAACGATGGAATAGACGTGGGAAGGAAGAGGCCGTGGCCTTAGTTAAGGTACAGCGGCAGCATTTTTCTGGTGTGAAAATGAGAAACCACGGAAAACCATATTCATGGCTACCGACAGTGGGGTTCGAACCCACTATCTCCCGAATGCCGTACACTGGGCCCACTTAAGGGACTCGAGCTATCGACCTTGGTATATTATTATTATTGTTATTATTATTATTATTATTATTATTATTATTATTATTATTATTATTATTATTATTATTAAATCCCGGATTTGTATGCAGTAATAGGTTAGATTGCAAACTAATTTGGTTAGTAGGAAGCATCGGCCACCCGCTCTTCCATAATGTAGCAAGAGTAACATAAATTATAGGGGTTCTGATGGGCCGTACCCCTAATATTTATGCAAACCCAGTAGCATAATCGTTGTGAAGGTAGACTATACTTGCTACTCGTTTCTGTAAGTTTGCATTCGAACCAATTAATGCATAAAAATCCGGGCTCTAGTTATTACTATTATTATTATTATTATTATTATTATTATTATTCATCGTTAGGACCACTAAGGACCGCGATAAATCAACTGCTTGTCTTCTTGCGGGAGTGTGCTTTCTTCCATGCATCAGAATGGACATGCTTCAGTCGAGTTGGGACTACTACTTGGTGAACCTACCTAAGTTTGTGTCTGAGCGGTGCTCGGAGCTGAATGTATTTTTCTGAATTCCATACTTTAAAAGATCTTTTTCGATCTCCACCAACCAAGGAGGATAACAAACGTTAACAGATTCTTTCAGCTGGCAATCTGAAGAGGTGAGAGTAAAATATTATCCTTTTCCGGATTACGTTTGATATCTTTTCAGTGTGAGTGTATATTTCTAAGTTGCTCCGAAGTCTGTAAACAGCATCTTTGAGACTGGGACCAAGAATTTTTCGGATAACCCTCCTTTCCTTAAATCCCAGTTTTCCAAGCAGGCTGACCGTTCGAAGTGCTAAACATTCTGCTGCATGAAATGCTTCAGGTCTAAATTATTATTATTATTATTATTATTATTATTATTATTATTATTATTATTATTATTATTATTATTATTATTGAAATGAAATGACGTATGGCTTTTAGTGCCGGGAGATTCCAGGACGGGTTCAGCTCGCCAGGTGCAGGTCTTTATTTGACTCCCGTAGGCGACCTGCGCGTCATGATGAGGGTGAAATGATTATGAAGACAACACATACACCCAGCCCCCGTGCCAAGGAAATTAACCAATGATGTTTAAAATTCCCGACCCTGCCGGGAATCGAACCCGGGACCCCATGGAGTCGGACATTATTATTAGTAGTAGTATCTCTTGGATAGCTGGCAGTCAGTACTTTTGATAACCGATTAAGTACTGTAGGGTCGTTAGAACATTCTTGCGATCAAGCGGCCCAGTAGACTTAGCACGAAACTGACAGGCGTAAATAATTACTCTGAATGTTTCTCTGCTAAGCGCCCTGAGTTATTCAACAGAGGCGGGTCCGTCACAGAGAATAGCTGAAGGAAGATCGGTGTGCCAGCGAGCTGTCAGCTTTATCTCTTAGAGAATACGGTACATTCAACACGTTTGTATGACGCCCTCTGAGCGCTAACGTGCAACAGACAGCCTCATGTTTGTGTGCAATGCTCCTCTTTTATATCCGCACAGAAGTACAGTCAGAGCAAAAATAATGCAACATTCCACAATTGAAGCGTGGGATAGTCCCGGTAGTAACAACAAAATTCTGATGAGTTTATATACCTCAGAAAGTGCTTCCCTAACTAGCTCGTTTTTTAATACTTGCTTACTAAAAATGAGCAACGAATAAACTCTCACATCCGATCTCCTCACCTACCAACTGAAGCCCCTGCAAGTGGGCAGATCTGCATCATACTACAGGAACTACCAAAGTGATCTTCAAGTAAAATATTTATATTTTGCTTCGATACTGAAAAATAAATCCTCCACGGCTCAGGCGGCAGCGCGTCGGCCTTTCACCGCTGGGTTCCGTGGTTCAAATCCCGGTCACTCCATGTGAGATTTGTGCTGGACAAAGCGGAGGCGGGACAGATTTTTCTCCGGGTAATTCGGTTTTTCCTGTTATATTTCATTCCAGCCACACTCTCCAGTATAATTTCATTTAATCTGTCAGTCATTAACCATTAATCATTGCCCCAGAAGTGCGCGACAGGCTTCGGCAGCCGGCACGATTCCTATCCTCGCCGCAAGATAGGGGCTTCATTCATACCAACCCTTACGCGGTCAATGGCTGGAAAACAGTTCGTAGGTTTTTCATTCACTGATACTACAAAAATGTTCTATTTCACATTGAGTTCAATTCTCATTTAGCACACTTGCCAAAGGTTATGGGTTCAATACATAAACAAACCGAGTGGGCGGCTGCGTAGATTGGACCACATGGGTGTCATCTTGCATTCGTGAGATAGTGGGTTATCCGTGGTTTTCCATTATCACACCAGGCAAATGCTGAGGCTGTATGTTATTTAAGGCTACGATCATTACCTTTCCAGTGCTTTCGTATTCCACCGTCGCCATAAGGCCATTCTGTATCGATGCGAAGTACAGCAAATTGTAAAAAAAAGAAACATAAGAAATAAAAACTAAAAAGAGATCCCTGCATGCATCAGGACTTGAACCAGCAATCTCCGAGTTAATAGACTGGAGCACTTACCACTGAATCAGTTCGTTAAAGTTTAACTGGTATAAGGCACTTGAAATTTGTCAAGACCATTTTTTCTCGAGTCTGTCTGAATACGTAAACCAACAGTTTTTGGGACATTCATATTCGAGAGGTCATCTTCACATATTATATATGCGAAAAATCCGAGACTCTCTACCTGAATGTCCCCTTGTCAGATGTACAGCATGTTTCAGATACATACAGGTCAGTAAGTTGGGTGACCTAATATGTGCTTTGAAGGAGTCGACTTTCTCTGTGCCGGCAACCTCTCTGCTTTATCTGCACAGCGGGTCGATCTACCTTAAAGGCGAAAGACTCGAGTAATGTAATGAAGAAAATCTTCAGTAACAAATATAATTTCGTTACTCTGAAGTACCATCTTATTTACAAAATATGTTCAAAATACCCATCCTCCTCTTCCGCATGAACCACGTGTCTCATTTCCTACACCCTAATAATAATAATAATAATAATAATAATAATAATAATAATAATAATAATAATAATAATAATAATAATAAAGAACAAAACTGATATCAAACTCTACAGGGGGATCTCTCTTCTTGAAGTCTGATACAAACTTTTCTCTGCATGCTTGTTGAAAAGAATACAAGAACAACTCGACCATAAGATTAGTGAATATCAAGCAGGGTTCCGCCCTCACAGATCGTGCACAGAACAGATCTTCAACCTCAAAACCGCTCTAAAATTCAGGGCTCTCAGAAACCTCCCAATCATCTGTACCTTCGTGGATTTCAACCATGATTATGATTCAATTGATCGTCAATCTCTGTTTAGAATTCTGAAAGAACAAGGAGTAGACTCTAAAACGCTAAACTTGACCAAACAGATCCTCACTGACACAAAGTCAAGAGTGAAATGCATTAGAGAATTCGCAGACGAATTCCTGATAAAAACTGGTGTCCGCAAGGACAGGGATTGACACTCCTCCTCTTAAACCTCATGCATTTGGGAGATAGTGGGTTCGAACCCTATTGTCGGCAGCCTTGACGATGGTTTCCCGTGGTTTTCCATTTTCACACCAGGAAATTGCTTGAGTTGTATCTCAAATCTGGACGTCAGTGGTAAACTATCGTAAAAGCCAAAACGATAAGAAGTGCGGTGGACGGCATAAGGCTGAACTGTTGTATGAGCATTTACCAGTGTTTATCTCTGACTTCTCCTTGCACATACGATACTAACACATAGCTTACCTTCATTTCTAAGAAATATACGCATGCAATAGTGTGCCCGTAAGAGGACACGACCAGAATAAGTCAAATACGATCAAACCTCAAAATCGTCGTTTTTTTTCATTTACAATACAAGGCCACGGTCACTCCTATGCATTTCCTATCCCACCTTCACCATAAGACCTATCTGTGTCATTGCGACGCAAAGCACATTGTATTTTACAGAAGTGACTAATTCTTCTTTCCACCTTCACTGCCATTGAGAGCGTTCACCAGAGCCCGGTCAGCTGTTATTTTTCATGGGTCCTACATAGCCTTCAACAGCTAGCGTAGCGGTTCCGGAGCACACGAATTCCCCGCTGAATTTCGTCCCTGCGGGTCATCTCCTACATCATGCCGCTGTACGTCTCCCACCACGGACAGACGGGGTTGAACTTGTGGTAGACGACACAAAGCAAATTGCAAATAATAATAATAATAATAATAATAATAATAATAATAATAATAATAATAATAATAATAATAATAATAATAATAACATATATACATACATCATCATTACAGACCGTTATGCCTTTCAGCGTTCAGTCTGCAAGTCTCTGTGAAGTTATTAAGTGTCGGCACGATCCTCTATTTGCAACTAGCGCTGTGACCTCATTTAGCTCTATACCTCATATCTTTAAATCATTAGAAACTGAGCCTAACCATCGTCGTCTTGGTCTCCCTCTACTTCTCTTCCCCTCCATAACTGAGTCCATTATTCTCCTAGGTAACCTATCCTCCTCCATTCACCTCACATGACCCCACCACCGAAGTCGGTTATTATTATTATTATTATTATTATTATTAATGTCCGGCTCTATGGCTAAATGGTTAGCATGCTGGCCTTTGGCCACAGGGGTCCCGGGTTCGATTCCCGCCAGGGTCGGGAATTTTAAACCATAATTGGTTTAATTCCCCTAGCACGGGGACTGGGTAGCTGTGTCATCATGTCATCCTCATCACGACGCGCAAGTCGTCTACAGGCGTCACATCAAAAGACCTGCACCTGGCGATCCGAAGTCGTCGGACACATCCCGGAACTAAAAGCCATACCCCATTTCATTTTTTTTGCTAGGGGCTTTACGTCGCGCCGATACAGATAGGTCTTATAGCGACGATGGGATAGGAAAGGCCTAGGAGTTGGAAGGAAGCGGCCGTGGCCTTAATTAAGGTACAGCCCCAGCATTTGCCTGGTGTGAAAATGGGAAACCACGGAAAACCATTTTCAGGGCTGCCGATAGTGGGATTCGAACCTACTATCTCCCGGATGCAAGCTCACAGCCGCGCGCCTCTACGCGCACGGCCAACTCGCCCGGTCCATTTCATTTAATAATAATAATAATAATAATAATAATAATAATAAGACCTGAACAGTATGCAAGATGAAGTTCATTAGCTTTCTCACCTCTGTTTAGGTCTGTGATAGTGAATTTGAAAAATATTTATATTGTTTTCCCCTATTGCTTTTTTATTTTTTACTTTTTTAAAAAAATTGCTCTGCGTCACACAGATAGGTCTTATAGCGACGATAGGATAGGAAAGGGTTAGGAGTGAGAAGGAAGCGACCGTGGCCTTAAGGTGCATCCTCACAGTATTGCCAGGTCTCCCGAAATTTCAGGAGATCGCCCGATTTTTTCCAACGCACCACAAACCCCGAAAAACAATCTCCCGAACTTCCTTCTAATCTAAAGTTAAGCACAATGAATACTAATGATTAATGGTACATAATGTATTTGTGCCGAAAAACTCTCTCCTCGTCTCACTGCGTGACGTTTTATCGATAATATCACTCGTTAGGTACTTCCCCGCATTCGTTTTAGGCTCGAATGACGTAATCTCTCCCCTCTTATTGAACTCAAAACACACGCTTGACTGCATCATTCGAAGGGGAATCCCCGACCCGCATTTAGAATACAAAATCTGCATACTGCTATGACTTCACAATTGGCATACAATTTCTACGCCTGATAAATCTTCAGGAAGAAGAAGAAGAAGAAGAAGAATAGAGTGGCCAGACAGCACGGGTGAGTGAAATTGTATATCTTTCTCATAATAACCTCAAATGACTATTGCATTCTAAGTCCCGAAATTTTTACGTGCAACCTACCGATTTATTATTTGTAGATCTGGCAACACTGCATCCCCAGCATGTTCCTGGTGTGAAAATAGGAGATCCTGTGAAACCATCTTCAGGGCTGCCGCGCAGTGGGGTTCATACCCACTATCTCCCGAATGCAAGGTCGCAGCTGCGCGACCTTAATCACACCGCCATCTTACTCGGTATTTTTTTATATCTATCTGTATATATAATGTAAATAGTCACCTCATGATAAGCTAAATAATAATAATAATAATAATAATAATAATAATAATAATAATAATAATAATAATAATAGTCAAGTCAGGAGATTGAATGTGTTGTATCACTCTTCATTTCAGCATGTGTTGGTGGTAGGGCCATTGAGCTACGCAGGTGACGATGGATCGCCCCCAATGACATTACATTCGTGATTCCAGCTGAGAGACACGCGCTCTGTGTGATTTACAGTCTGGCGAGTGGCTCGGTCAGAACAAAGCAGCAGGTGTAGGGCGTACATAGTGGCAGGAACCTAAAAGGTACATTCATGTTATTAGATTCCAAACACAGAACCAGTCTCTTCGAGCAAACTGTTCAATATATATCAAAAAAAACGGTAAGTTTTCGGCGACACTGTTGTCGTTGCTGTTTGGGTCATCAGTCTATATATAAGTTTGCTGCAGCTCTCCACGCAAACCTATCCTGCGCTAAGCTTTTCCTCTCAACTTAACTACTACACCAGACGTCATCGCGTAGTTGCTCCGGTCGGGACGGCTGTCAGTCACGTGACAGGAGAGCAGCGGACAGGCGGGTTGCATACCGTGGCGGTACTGCACTTGCCGCTCGGAAATGTTACCATATGAACAACAGTAATGAAATACATACCGGTACATAAAGAAACAATCTCTGAGGAATTATCGAACATTATAATATACATAGAGTTGAGTAGGGTAATATGAAATGTGCGTACATCCTCAAATGTGTTACTTTTAAGTTTTTCTAGTAATGTTATGCTTTCTCGGCCTACTTTTTGGAATGACATAAGGAACAACGGCGCTGCAGATTAAATTTTTTTAATGTGATTCAATATGTTATTACTATACCTCGGATTTGTAGGTGGTAATAGGTTAGAATGTAAAGTAATTTGGATTGTAGGAAGTGTCATGCAACCCGTTTTACCATAATGTAGGAAAAGTAACATAAATTCAAGGAGTTCTATAGGCTGTAACCCTGATAGCTATGCAAATCTCATGGCATAACCGCTGTACAGTGTAGTGTATACTTGTTACTGGCTTAAGTAAGTTTGCATTCTAACCTATCAGCACCTAATAATCCGGACTCTAGTTATTACATACCTATCTATTAAACACTTTGTGTTTTATTTTCTTTTAAGTATCAAATACTCCTCTTCCCAAGAAGGTTTCAATCTTGTTGGCGTCGATTGCCTACGCTGTGTTGAACTGACCTCCATAGTAAATGGAACATTTACCGACTAGGCTTGAACGTCGTGTGGTGTGAGGATAAAGGCCGGAACACACTACTGTCACCTCACGTGAGTTCACGCGTATCGTGTCGCAATCTAACCTGTCCAGAAAGATGTGCTATACCTTTGCGCCACTGACTTTCAGTACATACTACGTCATGCACTTCCCCTACTTGCTCGCTAAGCTGCTCTCGTTCCTCAAGAACGGGGAGCAAACTGGCTCCCAAGGCATTTCGCACTCGACTGGCAATGCCTGTATACACCATACATCATATATTTTATTTCTTTTTTTACAATTTACTTTACACCGCACTGACACAGACAGTTCTTCCCGCGACGATGGAATAGGATTGGGCTAGAATCTGGAAGGAATCAAGCGTGCCTTTCTTCAGGTACAGTCCCAGCATACATCTACTCTATTCTTCCTATCCATAACTTTCTCTAGTTCTGCCGTTCTTACCACCTACACTTCACTCAAAAATTAACAGAACAAATCCTGAGTTATCTTAATATGTGCCCTCTCATTCTGTATCTTCCACTCGTCAAATTTACCCAAATAATTCTCCTCTCATCAATTAAATTCAGTATCCATTGATACGTGATTCGACCTACCCATCTCAGGGTCTGGAATTTTAACTATAATTGGTTAATTCCCCTGGCACGGAGGCTGGGTGTATGTACCATTTTCATCATTAGAGCCCGGAATTTTATGCATTAATAGGTTAGAATGCAAACTTACTGATGCGAGGAGCAAGTATAGTCTACCTTCAAAACGATTATGCTATGCGGTTTGCATAAACATTAGGGGTACGGCCCATCAGAACTCCCCACTTACTTGTGCCAGGCTCCTCACTTTCATCTATCCTATTCGATCTCGTTTGGTCAACTCTTGTTCCCTTCCGCCCCCGAAAGTATTAGAGCATTCGAGACGTAGGGATTCTTTAATGCTCACGCACTTCGTGACACTTGGCTCTCTTCGACCGATACCTTCATTTTTAGAAGTGTCGGATCCCTTCCATTTTCCTCTCTGATCAGCGTTAACAGTAGCGTTAACAGAGGATGGTTGCCTAGTTGTACTTCCTCTTAAAACAATAATGACCACCACCATTTATTTATTTATTTATTTATTCATTTATTTATTTATTTTCATTTTGTTCATTTTCCTCTCTGATCAGCGTTAACAGTAGCGTTAACAGAGGATGGTTGCCTAGTTGTACTTCCTCTTAAAACAATAATGACCACCACCATTTATTTATTTATTTATTTATTCATTTATTTATTTATTTATTTATTTATTTTCATTTTGTAATCATCCTCCAAGTCTGCATCCGTATAATTCAGCAGTTTTACCAGATTAACTTGTACGTGAAAACGTACGTGTGTGTGTGTTTCAGATATATTTTTGGATATATTATAACTGTCTCTATATAAACCATGACGCCACCTTCGTATATGATACTTCACAAGTCGCCACTGATCGATCACGATAAAAAATGCCTGGTGTAGTGCGTAGTTTCTGCACTCTGAGTTGGTTAACCATCAACAGCTGTCGAATACACAATATACTTTATGATCCCCAAATATAACACTCCAGGAGGTTTAAGTCAGGAGAATGTAGTGGCCAACCAAAACTCGGATAACTCTGTAATTATGCATTTCTGGATCTGTGTTGGCATATCATTTTTAGATAAATATGTCATAACTTAGCAACCGTTAAGACTGTGATATAAAGAATGGATGTCACCTAGTAAACGTGATGGATGGACGGACGGATGGAAGTGCCTGAGAGATATGCAAGACATATTTATGATCATCATTTGATTTTCCAACAGGAAAAACCATGGAGAAATCATTTCTTAAGTTTTAACCTTAAGTTTCGGTACAGCCTATGTTGTGTGTGTCCTCCGCGCTCAAGCTACGCAACCCGCCGCATCACCGATGATTGCACTGCGCCTGGCATGCTCGTCTGTGACGTCAGCCAGCGCTATATAAGGAGCGACGTTCCTCGCCTTACCGAGGACTACCCCAGTATCCAACGACCAGACCACACCGCAAGTCAAACACGGAGGCATTCCTCTTAAAAATGTGTCTTGAACAGGTGGACTGATTGCTGGTCGTGAGGTCTCACCTCTGGAAATTGCCTCACCTTCCCTGATTCCCGTAGCCACGTCGAGCCCCGAGTTAAGCATTCTGCTACACTCTCAAGTCCTCACCAGTGCTCCGACGACTATCTTAGCATTCTGCGAATTAAGATATTGATGCAAGTTCCTTGTAAGCCTAAGTCCAATACTAGCATTATACTAACGCGACTCTCCCAACAAGTTACGCTTGTTATCCCACAGCAGATAGTTTTCGACTATCCAAGGACATTTCCCAGTGGAATAGACTATCTCCTCAAGATAGGTGTGAATGTGTATATATGACTCTCTCTTTGTAAATATATATTTGTGCCACAGACTTTCAGTCTATCATTTAATAACAGCATTAACTGCGTACAATCAATCAAGCTTCAAGACAAGTTTCATTATATTTCTTGTAAATACTGTATAAAACTAATGAAGCAATAAACTTTATGTTGTGTTACTGTATACCAAGTTCCTTGTATATAACAGCCTATATAACTGAGTACGTATTGTATTGTATTGTACGTCCAAACCTAAAAACGTTCAAATTGCCTTTACTACACAACTGACGATAATACCAACAGAAAAGCATTCTATGCTCTCCTACATAAGGATGGTCCCGTCGTTATCGTCCATTTGCGATTCTTTTTATCTTTAGTGAATATACATTGAACAATTATTATTATTATTATTATTATTATTATATTATTAGTATTATTATTATTATTCAGTAGTCTACCCCTCATCATCTCGGTACGTAAACCGTGTTCAAGTAAATTATTGTCTTCTCTTGTTTTGTTATTTACCCCTAGAAGCCAGATAAATTATTCCACCATAAATCTGTCAGCGTGTATATTTTTCGTGCGCTCCCTCCTAACGTTAGAATTCCACTTGTCGCAGTTGACGTTAATTAATTCTCGCGTAAACAATTACAACATTTAGACGACTGTACTATCTGATGTGGCCTCCGCAGCCTTCAGGAACTATTTGTCAACGACGCGTTTAAAAATGCATGCATTTAGGAATTAACGAGCTCCCTGTCATAGCCTTGTGTTCAAATTGCTCTCCCCTATAAATTATGAGGGATCTCTTCTTTTTCTGTCTCATTGAAGACCAAATACATAATTTACCCTGTACCCTTTGTTTCACAAGACCTGCAGAAGGTCTTTCTAGATCGTGTGTTAGAGCTAATGACGACAGGATTATTTCCAGGCCTCGAAACAATACCTGGACAATAAAAACCAAACCCCACAGCGCAACATCCCCGGAGAGCCTTGGCCTACCACTCGACCGCTGCTCAGCCCGAAGGCCGTATTTCTTAATGTAATCCACGCATTTGAAACATCCTGTGACGGTTTTTTCTTAATGTTCATTAAGAACCGTTGCATAGTTTTTAAAAGAACTGTAATACAAAAACAAAAATAATCATAACAGCAACAACAACGATAATGCATTTTTAAATAACTCCCTCTAGTCGCTCTACTTAACATCTGGACAACATTTACACTTTTGCATTAACACTTAATGAATCCCACAGGAGGTAATCTCTGACTTAAATATCTGGAATATTGGTTAGGATATTACTATCTGTAGTAAATTCACTGAATTTACGCATCGTATTCGCCTATTGAGACGATCATTTAGAATATCATTTATCATTAAAATAGTGTCTTCAAGAACTCTTCATAATAATATAAAAATTATATTAAAATAATAAAATTATTGCTGTGACGTAATGAGGATCAACGGCCTGGCAGCCGGTTGGAATTGAGCCAAAGAAAGAGCTCATTGAGAACCTCTGCATAGTTCTTAAAACAATTATAATACGAGAAATAATATCTAGATGGGAAACCTTTTAAGACTAAATTCGGCAAAATTAATCAAGTGAAAAAGTTCAAGTACTTAGCAGAAGTAATTCAGCCATCAGGCTTGAATCGTGAAGCAAATGAGGAGAGGATCTCAGAATTACAGAAGGCTTATAGACTCACCTGGAATAGGAAACAAAAAACAATATCTAAGAACGCAAAATTAAGACATTACAACTCAGATATCAAACCTGAAGCATTATACGCCTCGGAAACCTTGACCATTGGAGGCAGATCTCTTATTAAAGACACAGAGAAACAAGAGAGGAAAATTTTGAGAAAAATCTTTGTTCCAGTCTAATCAGAGGGAATCTGAATGAAAAGGAAGTCTTGAGAGCTTTATCAGCATTCTGAAAAGACACCATCAGGAAAGGGCGATTAAATTTCTATGACCCCATTCTCAGAATAAACAATGACAGACTCGCCAAAAGGATTCTCAACCATGCCCTCTCAATGAAAGACAAGAACAACTGGCTTGATGAAATAGAAAAAAATATTCAGGAATTTATTAAAGATAGACTCCAATTCAAAAAAATCAGTTGACATCATCATCTTGCTGAAAAACACCAGGACCAATAAATCATGGACAGAAGAACGGAGGAAAATTTCCAGTGCCCAGATGAAGAGATTTTGGAAGAAGAAAAATTGACATCAGGATAGCAACAACAATGAAAATAGAAAGGGAATACTAGGAGTAAAGCACGTGTAGGGGAAGTGTAGCGTGTCACCGACCTGACCAGGGTTGGTGGGGGGGGGTGACGCAATGACGATCAACGCACTGGCAGCCGGTTGAAATTGAGCCAAAGAAAGAGCAACGTTTTTTTCAAACGGCTGGCATTGTATGCTGGAATGGAGACAAGGCAAGACTTCATTAGGACAAGTTCCGAATTTCAGGTTCATAGGTGTTTGTTTATTTCTGTCCAAACAAGCTGAAACACATCCATACATGACGGTCAGTTGGGTAAATATTTAGGGAAGGATTCCCATATACATGACATTCTTTGTGGTAGTATTGCAACTTTAAAGACTTCGAACATTCGCACTCTTGACATTGCAATATATGCCATGGCTGAAAACTGGCTCAGATAAATTGGAACCTGCATATTCTAGTGTTTCCCCTTAAGCTTTATTGATCATGTGCCGGCCCCGCGGTGTAGGGGTAGCATGCCTGCCTCTTGCCCGGAGTCCCCGGATTCGATTCCCGGCCAGGTCAGGGATTTTTACTTGCATCTGAGGGCTGGTTCGAGGTCCACTCAGCCTACGTGATTACAATTGAGGAGCTATCTGACGGTGAGATAGCGGACCCGGTCTAGAAAGCCAAGAATAACGGCCGAGAGGATTGTTCGTGCTGACCACACGACACCTCGTAATCTGTAAGCCTTCGGGCTGGGCAGCGGTCGCTTGGTAGGCCATGGTCCTTCAGGGCTGTTACACCATGGGGTTTGGATTGGTTTTATTGATCATGATACAAAATGCCAAGCGGATTGGAAATTGGTGGCAATTAAAAGAAAATGAAAGTGTTTTATCTGATGGAGTTCAATCATCTCGAGGGATTGCAGCTCTTTGCCTATTTTGAATGTACAGTGCAATAATCGACCGTTGGGAAGCAAAGTGGTGGCTATTCCTGTACACGCTACTAAACATAATACGAAGTCCTATACTAAAGCACTTTTGTATTAAGTATCGACATATGTTTTTTTTTTTTTTCAGTGCACACGAGACCATCGATGAAAAATGCATGCTTGACATTTGTGATGTTTTGTGAGGGCACGTCAAGAATTTCATCATTGTTATGAGCACAATGTCGGCTAATCGGAATTGAAAATTGACACATTAACCGTTTGCTCGAAGTAAAGATACAAACCTTCAGTTTTGCATGACCGTAAATTATGACAGAGGATCGATTCACTTTCCCAAACTAGCGGAGTGGAAGAAGTTCGCAGTCTTAGGGTTAAAATTACGACATGGAGAAAAGGACTATTACATTTCTCCGACTCATTTCCAGCCACTAAATATAGGGAGAACTAACAAAGAGACGGTAACATTGGGCTGAATACCTTCTTCTCGACTGAAACACAGACAGAAACAGCTGACCAGGTAGACGTCCGAATGCGCATGCGTGGTGCCCCCTTCCTCCTCCCCTCTCGCATCGTATGGCTCAGCTTTCCCACAGTCCAGTTGGCCTTGAAGAACTGCCAAGAGCAATCAGAATGCTACATTTTCTTTAATCATTTAGAAATATATGGCAAGAAATGTTTATGATTTTAAAGACACGCTGCCAATCTACAGGCCAAGAACTTTCATCATAATGTTTTACGATGTCAATCGCTTCAGAGGTTCTCTCGAAAATCAGCCCAGAGTTTTAAATATATAGATATTTTCAAATATTGAGTGTGACTTGATAGAACCTGATGATGTTCTTTCAAGAACGAAACGTGTCATTCTGTACTTAATAATGTGTATTTCTATTCCTTGTTCAATAGTGTGGGTATTCACAGTTATGTTCTACTGTAGTTGTAGTGTGTAAGTGAACTTGTGTGCTCGACAGACGGGAAAGAGTTTAAGTTTCATCCTGTATCCATATATTTATTAATATGAAGTCATTCAGGGAGACAGCAAGCTGTCCATTATGATCAGGTCGCCGTATACATGTTCGCACACTGTAGCACGTTCTGCAATTACCGCTAATTTGACAGTAAACTGTATCGCACCATCATTTGTAAATTGAGTATAATGAAAACCTGAAATCACTGTCTGCGGTAAATCTGGTGGGGTTATGTACCAGACAACTTGTCGTGGGTGAATGAATGTAAAATAAAACAGTCATTACATTCGTAATCCACCTGGCCGCTTATTGAATTGAGAGATGAAAACTGACAGATGTGGTATTTATTTAGCTTCTACTACCGGAGTGTACGAGGATATGCTCTTTCTATTTGCCCCCATGAGCGACCTACGCCCCCGGATGTTTAGGCAGTAACTAGTTATAATGCAAACTTATTATTAGAGCCCTGAATTTTGTGCATTAATAGGTTAGAACGCAAACTTACTGAAGCGAGAAGCAAGTGTAGTCTACTTCCACAACGATTATGCTATGGGGTTTGCATCAACATTAGGGGTACGGCCCATCAAAACCCCTATAATTTATGTTACTCTTCCTACATTGTGGAAGAGCGGGTGGCTGACATTTCCTACTAACCAAATTAGATTGCAATCTAATCTATTACCGCATGAAAATCCGGGCTTTACTTATTATAAATTCCCAGGACAAACAATTAGTCACCCAAGCCTGTACAGATGGCAGCGAACGAGTCCCATGCACTTCCTCTACGTCAGCATACGGCAGAAGCCATCAATGAGGCACGTCGTCAAGTTCAAGGAAGGCCAAATGAAGCATTTCATCCTGGATGTGTGCAATGTCAGGTTCAAGCCAGAGGTGGGTCTGTGAGGTTTTGGGGCCCGCTGACTGATGTGACCACTAATAGGAACCAGCATGTTTATTTAAACATTCTGGATGATCAGGTGTTGCCTTTCAGTCAAATTCTGCATGATGAGTATGCTATTGTCACCCTGACTTTTCAAGATGACAAACAGCAAAGTTCATCGGGCTGGATGCATATGAACACTTCCCCACCCTGTTACATCTCGATTGGCTTGCAAAATCACCAGATGAACGCCAATGAAAGTCTGTTGGACACGCTGGAACAGCGGGTAAAACCCTATATCAGCACCCCCCGCAATTTGATGGAATTGGGCGATCAAATCCTCAGCGAGTGGCTTAACTTGGATGCAACCCACCTGCACAACCGAGTTATCTAGTTCAGAGGCGGCGTTGCACGGTATTAATTGATGTTTGTAATGATTTCTCCAGGGTTTACTCATTTTTTGTCGGGTTAGCTTATTATTGCCGTTCTGAGGCGCTAGCCTTCTGGCCCTAAGTTGGCAAGTTGCATCCTGACTCAGTCCGGTAGTATTTGAAGGTGCTCAAATACGTCAGCCTCATATCGGTAGATTTACTGACACGTAAACGAATTCCTGCGGGACTAAATTCCGGTACCTCAGTGTCTACGAAAACCCTAACAGTAGTTAGTGAGACGTAAAGCAAAATAGGATTATTATTATTATTATTATTATTATTATTATCCGGTCAATGAGCCGGACACACCCGTTTGCCTTCTTTCCCATGTCAAACTCTACATGTTTGCATCCTTAACCGAACAGTAACGTTTGTAGGGCACGAAAGCAAATGTACAGACATTAAAAGAGACAATGGAATCTGATACTTTGAACGTGGCATTCTCAAGAGTACTTTTCTCCTGCCAAGGGAAACCCGTCGCTCAGGATAATGTTACATCATGATGATGTAGATTAATCCTACTACAAGAGCAAAGATAAAGCTTATTTATTTGACAGAAAAATCCACTTAGTTCCGTCATTATTTTGTCTGTCTTATAAACGTTTACCTGTATCCAACAAAGAGCCGTTTCATTTACATGACCTGGTTCAAGGTTTCCAGAAGAACGTCTTTCTAGCAAGCGGCAGTTAAAAGAAGGTAAAGAAAATACACAGGGTGTTCCGAAAACGAAGTGTCCGATATTAGACGGGAGGTATAATGCATCAAAGAAGGAAATTGTCACTTGTTCCCACTACACGGAAAACCACTAGAATCATGGTTATTTTCTGGTCTTAGTAGAGAGCAAGTACAGATTCCTTGGTTGTTCCCTCTTAAAGACCAATTAGTCCGCATGTTTTCTGGCAGTTAATACTAATATTCACTTGCTGTTTCGGACATGGTATGGAGGGACTGAAATTTGGGTTTAAATTATCTGATAAACTCGCCAACAATCCAGTCATTATGATAATTATTTGGGGATATTAGGTCGTGTAATAATAAATAAATACCAGCTGACGCGTTTCGATCCTGATACCAGGATCGTCTTCAGAGCAACAACAAAGCAAAATGACTACGGCCACTCCATAGTAACCAGACTCAAGATAGAGAGATCCTGTCAGAAATATAGTTCATTCCAGGGCCTCCAGAGTCACGGAGAAAGATGTTGACGAGTTAACTATGGAGGGTAGCCATGATCTACTCAATATATAGCCGTCACCTTTGTTGAAATTATTCGGGCGTTTAGCAATTTCTATCGCTTCACGAATGATTCTGGGAATAAAATGTTTCTCTTTACAAATGACAGAAGTTGCATCAAAAAATATTTGATGGTCATTATGCATGGCACGTTCTGCCACAGCAGACTTCTATGGCTGGCAAAGACGTAAGTGCCTGCGATGTTCTTTAACCCTTGTTATGCTTATCGGAAATAACATCATTTAGGTCATTTATTAGAAGACATACTGCACATCTATTTGACAGATACCTTTACATTGTTGTTGTACATTAATCTAGTATTGTAAATATCTATATCCGCTCTCGTCATTTAGAGGCTAGCTATTATCATCGAACGCCTGTGAAGAAGACACCGCCACCTGGTTTTAACCTCCCTCGTAGACTATGGTCTGCACTAAACAGGATCCGAACAAACCACGGGAACTGTGCAGCCTTCCACTACAAATGGAACAGAATCCCAATGCCTGAGTGTGACTGTGGCGCTATACAACAGACAGTGAAGCACATCATCGAAGAATGCAGGAATATAAAATACAATGGCAGTGCTAGTGACTTTGCTTTCGAGACTCCACAGGCTATAGACTATATAAACAATTTGGACATACGTATATAGTGTAGGTCTTACAATAATAGACGCTGTATCTCTAGCCATACGTTGAATATATAAAACTATTTTCAGAACAGTGAAAGTCACACAACACTGTGCAAAATCAAGCAGTAAACTTGTTGAATTATGTAAATATATTATTTTTACTGAATGAATAATAGGAATGTTTTTAATGGAAATGCTGTAATTCCCATCCAGATGTCATTCGAAAGCGAAGAGTTAAATTTTTTGGACATATTTCAAGAATGCCTGATGACAAGACTTGCCAAGAAAATCTTTAACCACTTTAATAAGCCCAATAGGAAAGGCAGCTCTTATGAAAAATGGTTTGTTAACACGAAGAAGGATTTGCAAGAAATGAACATCACACATGAAGACATCCACAATAGAACCACCTTCAGAAAAAAGCTACACTCATTTAAGGGTTTCCTAGTGCCAGAAACAGCGACCGAGAAGAAACAACAATGGACGGCTGAAAGAAAAGAAGCAGCAAGCAGGAGGATGAAGGAGTACTGGCGCCAAAGAAAGTTTAAATCATGAGGAGTTATTTACGTGGTCCACAGCTGGCCAAAATCGATAAAAAGAAGAAGAAGAATTGTAAATCATAGCTTGTACGCTTAAACCTTTGTAAAGTTTAACACAAAAATTATAACGTGTCAGTTTTCTTTTAATGTATACATAGTTTTATTTTCTTATAACTCTTTATACCGACCGCACTATAAATTAAACCGGAGTATCTTGAATAGGTCGATTTTCTGGAGGTTATAGCTTTGCTTATAAATTCTGTACCCTAATCACCATTTCAGCTTCGAAATCGCAATTTAATGTCACTGCTTCACTTCCGTGCAAAATACGCTCGCTCTCTTACTTTACTGTGACGTATGCTTGCTACGTAATCTGCCCGCATTTGCGTCAGTGCAGTCCAGCCGCACTGGGCTAGCCTCAAAACGGTCTCCCATCTGAGCGCCTCTGCTCTATAGCATGTCCAATGACGATATAATAGGACAGAGATGAAACTCAACAATAAATTTCGATGCCCAGCCAGATGGCACGTGGTAGTTCCTGTCCGCAATCAGAGATAGAGCCACAATGCGCATTGTGTGCGCAATACTTCACTAATAATATCAAGAGATAGCACAGAGAAGTCACTTCCGACGTAGTGACGCACATCCGGTTATGCTCACCACAGCTCCTCCATCCCTCCATCCTAAACCATCTCCCTTCTATCCTATCGCCACCCCCGTCGCCCCTTCTATCCCATCCTACCCGGTAAACCTACTATGACGATTATAATGCAGTTCTATTATTTCCATTCCCAATACATTATAATTCATATATTTTCAAAGTACTCAAAATGTTGAACTATTGATCTGATAACCCTCATTCGTTTGGCATACTGTGTTACTGAGAGCAGAACCTCACGCCACAAAGTAGCTTTGCCTTGAAATGAATGACCGACACATTAACACAAAGCTGATATTATGACGAATAATAAATCACTTCAAAAGTAAGACAGCAGATCACGGCATACGCAAGATAATGGATAACACATGAAAATAAAAATAACAGAATTAAATGTACTGAGACAGGAAATATATAGAAACACACGAATATAATAATTCAGCTCCCAGCCCCTGAGGTGTACTCAAGCAGGAAAAATAGGAGTTTTAGGGAACTGGCGAAGATATATTTATAATAAACAAGCACAAGGAACAAAGACTTACTGCGTTTACAATTTTAGATAGCACAGGTTCATGGGAACTACCGTTTAAAATCGGTATGAGTGATTTCGGACAATGTTAATCGATTGGGTTAAGTCGGATTCAATACAAACCAGCAATTTTATATCCACAATACTTGGCGACATATGACTAAATCGTTGTCGGAAGGGCCCACTGAATGAGGTTAAACTTTGAAATACTTCACATAGAGTCAAACAGCCTATAATTATTAAAATCCTTCATTTAATGCCTACTTATTTGCCATCTACAGAACCTGCATACAACTATCTACACGCTGTGAATGACCTTCACCGCGATCTAAAAAAAAAGTTGACTGGAACTACCTGAAGCTAGCAACAGATTGGAACCGAAAGCCCCATTAGCACCGGGATGAGCATATCCGCGAAAATTCATTTCTCACAATAATGTGTCTAATACTAATTTCAGACCATTCTTTCTCTGTTCAATTTCTAAATCACTTATAAAGAACTCTTCGGAAAACATTTGTAAGTGCTTTTAGTGCATGTTTTCCAATTATGCTATAGGATACAGACTTTTGCAAACTTCATGTATCAGAAATAAGAAAAAAATTGGAATAAACAATACCTCTCTCAGATCAGTGTTTTCCTTATGGTATTATTTTCATATACAATAACTAAGTACTTCGTAGCAAGAGAAACTTGGATAGTGGATGAGTGATAATTTTAGTGTGGTTTGTTTTCCTCGCATACCGAATGTGTTTATTGTAATGAAACTCGTTACACAAAGGAATGCTAAAATGTGAGGCACTTAAAAGAGCAGTTCAAACGTGCTGTACACTTAAGTGTTACGATTCAAATTGTAAAAACATTTCCCTAACAAACGAACGAGGCTTTGAAAGCTCTCATTGAAACAATCGTTGAATGGGATCAAAAAGCGTTCCACTCCAAGATAATGTTCTATCTCCATTCATACCCACGTATATAGCACGCCCAGCTCTCGCCAGCAATTGTATGAAAGGAAATGCCTTTCAAGTTCTTTATTACAGAGTCGTATTTCCTCACACTGTACTTTATGTTAGCTGTGGTAATTCGACTTTAGAATACACAGAACTGAGGGACGATTCACGAAGAAATAAATGGATGAGTTTTAACATATATGTAAAATAGAAAGTTTATTTTACCTGGCAAATTTATGGACACCATGTCCCAGTCTTACATTACTGGTTGTCAACTACAAGAGTTTTCTTTTCAAAACATGGCCCGGCTGGCTTCCCCCACACCCTTCGTCCACCTGGTTGCCAGGCTCGCTCCCTGTCCTTTACTTACTTCTACTATTACTACTACTGTTTTCCTTCCTGCCCTGAAGGGGGAGGCTGGCATCTTAGACGGCGACAACATCTCTCAGGCCGGGAGATTTGTTACGGTGAAGGAGATGCGCGGAGAAGGTGAGGGGTTTGGCAGCCGCAGCCTGTACTACGAACTGTCCCGGCATTCGCCCTAGTGCAGGAGTATGGAAAACCACGGAAAACCATTCTCAGGACAGCCGACTGTTGGGGCCAGCCGTGAGGTCTACCCTGTCACGTCTCACGGAGGCAGAGGCGTAGAGCCACGGTAGAGCCGTGGCCACTCCTCCTCTGCTCGGTTGGCCGGTCGGAGTGCAGAGCTGTTGGACCACGGATCAGCCGTGACCGTGTGGTGTAGTTCCTTGCGTGTAATCGCTACAGTAAGACGGTTGGCGTGAGTTATTGTAGCGGCCATTACAATAAATCAGAGAATGTTCGTAATTTCATCCCCTCTACATTTTATTTGTTATTCATTAAGTTTATTATTATTTGCAGATGGGAAAACCCAAGCAGTGGGATAAGGAAAGGCTGTGAAAAAAGGCTATTAAGGCAGTAAAGGACAAGATAATGGGTTACAAACGCGCAAGTAAAGCGTTTAACATCCCACAAGCAACGCTGAAAAACTATGTTAAAAAGAATACCAAGAAAATATTTTCATAAATGGCCTTCAAGTAATTCATTGTAAGTGTTTGGTAAGGTTAGAAAGGAAAATGTATTAAAATTAATTGTACTTCTCATAAATTTGGTAGGGGACGAAATTACGAACGTGTTTTTGTTAGTTCAGTTTTCGTAGTGTTTATGTCAAATATTGACTACCTTACGTTATAACAGTTTTCACTGTAGCTTGCCCGTTATATATATACCAATTTTAGCCTTGTCCGTATTATTCCCGAATTTCATCAAGTCCAAATCTGCTACGGGGCGAAATATGGGCTCCCTTCCTTGTATCTGGTAACACTGATAGTGATTACAATAATTACAGGCCGGGTGTTTATGCACTTTTACGTTAGAATGCAAACTAATTTGGCTGGTAGTAAATGTCATCTTCCCCGCTCCTCCGTAATGTAGCGAGAGTAACATAACTTCTAGGAGTTCAAACAAGGTGTGTCCCTAATGTTTATGCAAATCTCAGCAGAACTGTTGTGCAAATTAGAGTATACTTGTTAATCTCTTTAGTAAGATTAATGTCCAGACATCTGCGTTCTATTATTGTTCTATGCAGTGAGGTATTCGTTCAAAAAGCAAGCAACTCAATGTTGAAAACATCCTAGGCATATGAGCTACGATTTTAGGTTTTAAAAAATATAATAAAGTATGAGAATAAGCCGGCCCCGTGGTTGTAGGGGTAGCGTGCCTGCCTCTTACCCGTTGGCCGCGGGTTCAATTGCCGGCCAGGTGAGGGAATTTTACCTGGATCAGAGGGCTGGTTCGAGGGCCACTCAGCCTACGTGATTACAATTGAGGAGCCATTGAGAAGGTGGCCCCGGTCTAGAGAGCCAAGAATAACGACCGAGAGGATTCTTAGGCCTGAGCAGCGGTCGCTTGGTAGGCCAAGGCCCTTCGGGGCTGTTGCGCCGTGGGGTTTGGTTTATGAGAATATATTCCTAAAAATTACAATCTTTTTGTTAATCATCGTTATCCGGTCGATTAGATTAGTAGTTTGCCTTTTTCTACCACTACGAGTGCTAACGTGAGTCAATGCAGAATTTCACTAAGGTCCTTATAACTACATTCGGTGTAGACATTTTTCAAGAAAAGTTAAGAAAATCCTGAGGGTATTGAACCAAGGAACACTTTACAGAAAAAATATGTAAATACGTTAATTTGGCTAGGATTTGATTCAAAAAGAAACAGAACAAAGACACAAGCGATTTTAGGCTGGTTTTTTCCGGAACTTCATTTAGGTCGGAAGTCATTTTCGAAACCTTTGCGGGCCCTTTATCCCTTCAATTGTCGGCAGAACTGAGGAAATTGCTTAATTTTATATTTTTCGTAATTTGTCTACTAAGAAATGTGTTCGAACATTAAGAGGAAATGGGAAACCACGGAAAATCATCTTCAGGGCTGCCGACAGTAGGGTTTGAACTCAGTATCTCCCGAATGCAAGCTGACAGCTACGTGACACAAACCTCCTAGCCACTCGCTCGGTTAACTTACTTTTTAGACACCATGTATCGAAGACTGGACACAGGTGGGAAGAACAGCTGACTGTGAAATATTAGGTGAGCATCATATAATAAACGTACATTTTACTAACAAAATATAAAAAAATTGCTCACAGGTGAGGTCATAAATTATATCGAACATAAATAAGTGTGAAACTTGAATTATGTGCGCCATAAAACACGGACCGGGAACTGTTATACAGCTACAGGTTTGGTTTTATAGTTATTGTCCGTCTCTTCCGTCGTATTCACAGAGGTAAATGGTGTATAAATGGGAGGGAAACATGTAATGCAATCTCTTTTATTTTGTCTTCTTTCATTCGTTGCGAAACCCAGTAAATCTATACGAAAAAATGTTGCACTATTACATGTGGATGTAAATTATCGCCGACGTATCGTACTTCTGATTTTTTTTTTTTAATGCACAGGCTACTGTCCCAGCTGTTAATTCACTAGGTTACACGAGGAAGTCAAACCTTGCGTTCAGAGGTAGTATTTCCTCCTTTAAGATTCGCGGGGGTTTTCTCTACCACACCAAGCACTGTCATCGTATTTCCACAGCAAGCGATTCGCTTCCACTCTGTAAACATACGATGATCATTCACATAAAGCAATTCAAGAATCAAATTTTGAAAATAGAGAAGAGAAGATCTCATATGCTTTGCAACCTGGGCGTTGTCATGAACGACACATTAAACTGAATTGACCTCATAACGTGTGTCTGCTGAAAGATATATGCATCTCTTCACCCCGTCAAAATAAAAACATTCACACCAGGCAAATGCTGGGGTTGTACCTTAATTTAGGCCACGGCCGCTTCCTTCCAACTCGTAAGCCTTTCCTATACCATCGTCGATCATCGTCGTCACAAGACCTATCTGTGTCGGTGCGACGTAAAACCATTAGCAAAAAAAAAATCCATTCTGCCACATACGAGGGGGCATCAAATATAAACGAGATTTTTTATTTATATTCATTTATTGAAAAACACAATTTATTTTCCCACATAGTTTCCTGATTTGAAAATGCATTTGTCCCAGTGTATGCGCAGCATTTTGATGCCCTCCTCGTAAAAAGAACAGGGTCTTGTCACCAGCCAGTTGAGCACGAAGTCTTCCACATTGTCGTCATCTTCAAATCGTTGCTCTCCTAGAGCTTCTTTAAGCGGTCCGAACAAATGGAAATCGCAGGGTGATAAGTCCGGGCTGTAAGGAGGATTATCAAGTGTAGTCCAGTGCATTTCGTGTCTCAACTTTAGATTTTCGGTCAAAAGGCAAGAGACCCATCTGGAACACACTTTACGGAACTATAGGTCGTTAGTGATGATTGCTTGACAGCTCCCATAACTTATTCCAACTTGCTGTGCAATTTCGGATACTCTCGCCCGTCGATCGTCTTTAACCGCTCGAATGTTTTCGTCTGTAATGCAGGCCCGAGGACGGCGGTCGTGTCGCTGATTTTCCACACGTTCTCGTCCTTCCTAGAACTTTGTATACCAGGCAAACACACGCGTCCTTACAATAATGTTTAATCACCGAACTGTGCAGGCGA
This sequence comes from Anabrus simplex, assembly GCF_040414725.1. Classification (NCBI taxonomy): domain Eukaryota; kingdom Metazoa; phylum Arthropoda; class Insecta; order Orthoptera; family Tettigoniidae; genus Anabrus; species Anabrus simplex. The sequence continues at coordinate 91,126,364 of NC_090277.1, read as the reverse complement.
ATTTCCGCCTCTGTAACTCCTTCACGAGCAAGAAATTTTATAATTAATTATGCGTAGCGCATTGGAGAGGTGCGCCTGTTACCGACGAAGGAATATCTAACAGCACACTCTTCCCTCTCCTAACGGTCCTGCCTAAGCATACCAAAAGCGCGGGGCCAGTCCCATCAACTGTTGATGTTCAGGAAGAAAAATCCCGTTTATATTTGATCGACCTTCGTAGTATGGAAAAATGAGAGCTCCCATTTTTAGTAACAATGCTGAACATATTAGGGTTAAAAAGATTTCGGGGTTTATAAAAAAGGGTTATTAGAGAATGCAAACATTAAAATGATAGAGAAAAGTAGTGCAGCGGAAGCTAAAGCTTGCACTAAGAAGTATTTTAGGGAGGCTTCTGTTGATATGAGATTTTTTGTATCAGTTATTAAGGGAATAAAGGATAGGAGATTAATTTCTAACCCTATTCATACCCCTAATCACGAAGTTGATGTAGTGGCAATAAGTGAACCTAAAATTAAAGTTGTAGTAAACAAAAACTTAGCAGGAGTGGTGAAGATTAAAAAGGAGGCCAATCCTATTTACGGGGTATGAACCCATTAGCTTATATTTAGCTTACCTTTTTCTTGAGGTGTATAAGTATATCTAGGTGTATGAAGCACGAAAGTTTTTGATACTTTAGGAAATAGTTTAAATCTATTAGATATAATGAAGGTAAATAATGACATGATTTACTCTATCACAGTAATCCTTTTTATCAGGCACTTCATTGTTAAAAACTTTAATGTAAGAATAGTAAGGATTAATGCAGGGTGATTATTAGTGTTATAATGATTAGTTAAAAAGGGGTAAGTTTTCTTGGGGAAGTATTTTTTTTTGAAAAAGTGCACATTTTTTGCATTTTTAGTAATCAACGATTTTACTTTCAATCATTCATTACTGTGATGTTGTACTAACCGATGCAACTGTAGAACAAACAATGAAACTTCAAAGGGCAATGAACTCTTGTATACGATTCAGATTTTCTTTGAACTTTACGATACATATTTTCCCTTATTATGAGAAGCTATCGCCGGCCCCGTGGTGTAGGGGTAGCGTGCCTGCCTCTTACCCTGAGGCCCCGGGTTCGATTCCCGGCCAGGTCAGGGATTTTTACCTGGACCTGAGGGCTGGTTCGAGGTCCACTCAGCCTACGTGATTAGAATTGAGGAGCTATCTGACGGTGAGATGGCGGCCCCGGTCTAGAAAGCCAAGAATAACGGCCGAGAGGATTCGTCGTGTTGACCACACGACACCTCGTAATCTGCAGGCCTTCGGGCTGAGCAGCGGTCGCTTGGTAGGCCAAGGTCCTTCAAGGGCTGTAGTGCCATGGGGTTTGTTTTATGAGAAGCTATCCTGGCTTAAAAACGACAAACTTAAAAAACCTACAGACTGCGACATTAATTTTTCGACTTCCGCGCGAATCCTCGCCTGAATACCTATCCTCACATTTTAACTTCCTCTGGTCTATCCATGGACATAATAGCAAATCAACTTCTATTCTTATGATACCGGTTAATCACTCATCTGTATATAGTCACTTTTTTCCAGGTGTCTAGGGCAAGGCTATGGAACACTCTCCCTGTTAGTATACGTAATGGCACTTCAATAGTCTCATTTAAATGGTCTTGTCGAGAATTCCTCTTAAATACGTGAACAGCTTGTATGAATGCTAGTGTGAATGAGAGCAAGTATGATTTATAGCTAGTGTTAGGTGATGTAGGTAAATGATCATCACCCCTCGGCCGGGTTCGATTCCCGCCTGGGTCAGGGGTTTTAATATTGTAATCATTATACCTCGGATTTGTAGGTAGTATTAGGTTAGAATGCAAAGTAATTTCGTTTGTAGGAAGTGTCATGCAACCCGTTGTACCATAATGTAGGAAGAGTAGCATAAATTCAAGGAGTTCTATAGGTTGTACCCCTAATATCTATGCAAATCTCATAGCATGACCGTTGTACAGTGTAGGGTATACTTGTTACTGGCTTAAGTAAGTTTTGTCCTTATTCTTCATTTCCTCACACACGACATTCCACACTACCACCATTCCAATTACACGCAGGTTCATACAATATGATGCCAGTAGGGGCAACAGATCCACACGGGTCGACGCCCGAACAAATAGCATTTTAAATTTCAAAAATATCATCAACAAAATTACAATTATAATACTATTTCACTCCATGAATATACGTAGTTTCTAGAGACTGTAAACCAGGGCCTCTCAAACGCTCAAAATCTCACGCGTGCAGAGCGAGGCGCAAGAGCTCCGTGCACTGTGCGTCGGTGCCGCTCGGCATGGCTCGGATCAACGCTTCGTCTCTGGGCTACTCGGCTATACTCGGCTCAACTCAGCCCGGATTTGGAGCGCTACGGCGCAAGTGGGGGAGAGGGAGACAGGGGGAGCGAGCGAAACAGGCGTGAGGAAAGAGAGAGTTAGCGCTATTGCTCCATATCGAGGAGTGGGGGTCTGCACTCTGATCAACCAAGACAAGTCGTCTTTTGCACCGTGCACAGTGCATGCACCACGCGCATGCACCCTGAGAGGCCCTGCTGTAAACAATGCTGTTTTTTTTTAATTATATAACTATATACTGTATGCTATGGTTAAGTGTAAGAGAGGGCCGTGAGCCCTAACTTTGCCACATACAAAGGCATAAAATAAATAAATAAATAAATAAATAAATAAATAAATAAATAAATAAAATGTCTTTGATGTTATATAAAAGCTGCTTGAATTACCCGCCAGGTTCAGCACCAGAATCGTGATGAAGAAAGGGAAAGAGGGGAAATGTTCACCCGCGGAGGGATATTTTCCTCAGTTCTTCAGCTGACTACCGGTTTAAAATCAAAGCGACCACCTACAACTTGAGTTGATGGCGACCATAGGTGATTATTGCCAAGAGGACCAGATGAAAACGAATCCGTCAAAAAAAAAACAAGTCTGCGAATTCCACCCCAAAAAACAGGAAGCGTCAATGAAATAATAATAATAATAATAATAATAATAATAATAATAATAATAATAATAATATCAGAAAACCTAACAAGTGCAAGAACACAAATTAATATCTTGGAATAAATAGCCAACAAGACAGGTTTGAGAATGTCCGTAGAAAAAAACAAAATTTATTGCAAACATCAAGAATGCTCCAACATTTTTGGCAACAGATATTGGTTCAGTGGAAAGAGTGACGAAATTCAAATATCTGGGAGAAATAATTCAAGAAAATGGTTTAGACAAATCTGCAGTAGAAGAAAGGGTACACGAGATGGAAAGAGCATTATGGTATCACGAAGAATTTTTATAACAAAACGTGTCTATCGAAAAGTCTTAAAATAAGGCAAGACACTACAGTGGTGAAACCGGAATGCCTGTATGCAAGTTAATGCCTGGTACTAAACTATAGATTAGATAAACTTGAGGTACTAGAAAGAAGAATCATGAGAAAAATCTTAGGCCCTGTGAAAACAACAGAAGTATGTAAATTAAGATCTAATGATGAAATATACAGGAACATAGAAAAATAACAGAAACCATAAGAAAAAGGAGATGCAATTTTTTTGGACATATTTGCATAATGGATGATTCCAGATTAGCAAAAAAAATTCAAGTACCTTTGGGACAAAAAGGCAACAACTATCTGGATTCAAGAAGTAAAAAAAGATTTAGAAAGAAATAATATAAGAGAAGAAGAAACTATGGACAGAGATTTTTAAATAAGAGGGTAGCAAGTGTGCAAGGATCCCAAGGAAGACTGAACAAGAAACCTGGTGCGAAGTGGTCCGATGACAGAAAGAAACAGCATAGTGAAAGGATGAACGAGTATTGGAAGGAACGGAAGAGAAAACAGCAAAGTATGATGAACTGGATTGAAAGTGGCACGTGGTCCTTAACAGGCCTCATCGGAAGGAAGAAGAAGAAGAAGATTATTTTGGTGTAGTGGTCCATTTAGAAGGCCGAATACAAATGGTGGCTTTTGGAGCACGGGGAGTTCGTAGTTAATCAGACTTAATTTCGAGCCAGAGCAGATATTAAGTCCACCTCCTGGATAACGAAACAAACAGAGGTGATTCATTAGTCGAACAGTTATTCGATACACACCTCCTTTCCCATTACCACCACGTACGTTGTAATAGTGTGCTAACTAGGTCCAGCCTCATATATTGTGTCCGAGGTTATTCCAGGCTTTCTAATGTAACTCGGTGGAAGTGAAAGGCTCCGCTGCTGCATTCAGCTTCTAACAAAAGCTACTCCAAACATACACAGCGGTCGGCGTAAGGTATAGCATTATCAGATACCATTCACAACTAAAAAGGCATCCAGGTAGATATTGGTAAAAATGAAGAAAAGTCATGTTCCTTTATTATTAAAAGCTAAGGAAAAACACTGATATTTTCGTAGTTCCATCGTTATGACTATAAAATGTTAACATCTGGAATACTTTCATTACGTAGGCTTTCGAAAATTGTGGATACAAATTAATTACTTAAAGTGTAGTACTATGGAGTAATACTGTACACCAGGGCCTCTCAGGGTGCATGCACTGTGCACGGTGCAAAAGACGACTTGTCTTCGTTGACCAGAGTGCAGACCCCCACTCCTCGATCTGAAGCAATAGCTCTGTCTCTCTCTCTCCCCACGCCTGTCTCGCTCGCTTCCCCTGTCTCCCTCCTCCTCACTTGCTCCGTAGCGCTCCAAATCCGAGCCGAGTTGAGCCGAGCAGCCCAGAGACGAAGCGTTGGTCCGAGCCGAGCCGAGTGGGACCGATGCACTGCGCACAGAAACTCTGCGCCGCTGTTTGCACGCGTGAGATTTTTGGCGTTTGAGAGGCCCTGCTGTACACCCTCATTTTGGGATAGTTCTCTGGGTTTGCGTGCAAATTAATATTTTGAACTACTTTCTAACGCAAACTTAGTTCCTCGACAACTAGTACATGGAAAGAAATAACTTACGATTGCGCTTAATTTCTCAATTGACAGAAAAAGAGAAGCCTACCTGTTGCAAAAAAAAATTGAAAATCTAAAATATAGCTTTCATGAAGTGGAGTTCCAAAGAAAGGCAAATTTGTTCCAAATATGTGACGTCACACGCATACTCTGTTATAAGATGGCGCTGTGCTGACTCGCGCGCTCAATTCAGGTCAGTTGTATAGAATAACAAATTTAATAATGCAAAAGGATGATGATGATGATTATTATTATTATTATTATGCTTGTTGTTTAAGGTGACACTCCGGAGATAAAAATAAATTTTACCTAATGCATGGATGTTCACGAAACTTTGTCGGAATGACACCTACATAAAGTAGAGATATCATGAACATTTCTTTCATGTACAATTAATAGTTTTTCCAAAATAATTTTTTCTTTTGAAATTTTTAATTCCATTTTTTCATTACATTTAATTTAAATGTTAATGTAAATTAACATAGGTAATACTGTAATTAGGTAGATAATACTTCTTTTAAAATCACTACGTTACCAAGCTCGATAGCTACAGTCGCTTAAGTGCGTCCAGTATCCAGTATTCGGGAGATAGTGGGTTCGAACCCCACCGTCGGCAGCCCTGAAGATGGTTTTCTGTGGTTTCCCATTTTCACACCAGGCAAACGCTGGGGCTGTACCTTAATTAAGGCCAAGGACGCTTCCTTCCTACTCCTAGCCCTTTCCTATCCCATCGTCGCTATAAGACCTATCTGTGTCGGTACGACGTAAAGCAACTTGCAAAAAAAAACAAAATCACTACATATCGATTTGTCTGTACATAATATATATAAGGAGATATATCGTAGTAAAGTTTGTGTAATTTTTACGTTCTAAAATTTTGGACTTGAAAAAATTCTGCAATCAAAAATTCCATACGCAGGTTTCTTAATATACCAGTCATACATATACCATACAAATTTTGTTACATTTGGAAGAATATTATGGGAAGCTGCCTATGTGGATCAGTAGTAGTGTGTCGACCTCCGGATCCCAAGATAGTGGGTTCAAACCCGGCAGAGGTAGTCGGATTTTTGAAGGGCGGAAAGAAGTCCATTCGACACTCCATGTCGTGCGACGTTGGCATGTAAAAGGTCTCTGGTGACACATTAGGTGTTTACCCGACAAAATTCATTAAATCTCAGCCATAGACGCCCAAGAGAGTTTTGGTTTACTCGGTCTGCCATCTAGTGGGCCTAGAGTAAAACGGAACGGCGATATTGACGAGCAGATAGCCAGATGGCGTCAAATTGAAGTGTGCACACGGTAGCTGAGGCCATACTGTTATTATTATTATTATTATTATTATTATTATTATTATTATTATTATTATACGCATATAGAGTACACTGTGTATATATATATATATAACTGGAACAAAAAGAAAACCGAGTAGAGTGACGGGGCGAGGAGGGCGTATTGGTCCTCCTCTCTATTTGTATCATCGATTAAATGTCTCACGCTCCAGGACACTGCCCTTGAGGCGGTAGAGGTGAGATCCCTCGCTGAGTCCGGGGGAGAAACCAACCCTGGAGAGTAAAGGGATTAAATAAAATAAAATAATTAAATGAAGACTTCGTTGGTTTCCCGCTTCAATTTGTAACACTTGCCACGCGTGCGACGTAAAGTAAAACTGAAAACGTTGACTCCTATCCTTATATCCTTTCAGACAATAAGATGTTAATAGCTGTACCGTATTGTCGTAAATATACTTCCTATATACCTCTCACGTTCTCTATATAACTTACCCTTACACCTCTATATCTTACAATTGTAATACGTTAAATGCTGGGCTAATTGCATTGCATTCAAAGGAGAAAGAGAGGTTAAGACGGGGTTGAAATTGGCTTGTTCTCATAATTAGAAAACGGTCGAGTTTATTTGAAGAAGATCCGAGTAAAAGTTCCTTTAACAAAAATATGATTCTGAACAATTTTCACCATTGCTAGAAACAAAAAATTATCCAGAAACGAAGTAAGATTACTTCACCGCTGATTTATTTATTTATTTATTTATTTATTTATTTATTTATTTATTTATTTATTTATTTATTTATTGCAACCGAAGAATTTAACAACATCGCGCTTCTTTTCAGCTCAGACGGTTGAGGCACTGGCCTTCTGACCCCAACTTGCCCAACTTAGCAGGTTCGATCCTGGCTCAGTCCGGTGGTATTTGAAAGTGCTCAAATACGTCAGCCTCGTGTCGGTACATTTACTGGCACATAAAAGAACTCCTACGGGACTAAATTCCGGCACCTCGGCGTCTCCGAAAACCATAAAAGTAGTTAGTGGGACGTAAAGCAAATAACATTATTTTATTATTAACTCCTTTCCAGCCGTTCCTCCACCAAGATTTTCCCACAAATTTCTTCGTAAAGATAGTCCTCTCCATTACGACCTTTGGTCTTATATCGTTAACCCGTAAGTTTTTGTGCGCTTCCTTCAGCTTGCGGGGATGAGATTTCCACGGTTCCTGGAAAGTGAGCAAATTTCTTGCACAAATTTCTAGAGTAAAACGGAACGACGATATTGACGAGCAGGTAGCCAGATGGCGTCAAATTGAAAAGTCTGCACACGGTAGCTGAGGCCATACTGTTGTTGTTCAGATGACCGTAAAAGGTTAACTTTAGGTTTTTTGTAACGGTGGTGACCTTTTCGACTCTCGCATAGAGTTCAGTAGTAGTAGTAGTAGTAGTAGTAGTAGATCCATTTAGGAAGGCTCGGCTCGTGCCACTAACATAATGGGCTGACTCGGTCTAAGCAAGGAGGCACCCTCTCGATTAGAAACTATACAGATGTCTACAAATATTTACAACAGAAACTATTGCAACATACTGTAAGTATATACAACAATGTGTACAGATGTTATCCCTAAACACCTTTATATCTCCCCCTTTTTCGGGAATCAGTCCTTCAGTATCAACGAAACTTCGGCCTGGATCCTCATGCTGTTTGGTGTAACTCATAAGATAAGTCGTTCCTAGAAACTTTCTCACAATGTGACAGATGCTCAGGAGGGTGGCTTTCTGTAGTTCAACGTAGGTGTGATGATGCAGGTTTAATGCAACCTGAGAGCTGTGCAAGGTTTTAGGAATAACACTGGCACATGATATTATTATTGGAACTGTGATGACTGATTCTAGTTTCCAGAGGCGTTGTAGTGGCTATTGTTGTATGCAGCTAGGAGGTGTTTGGACAAGCAATTTCTATCAGGGATGCGGATCTATTTTATTTATCGATTATAGTAATATATGGTCTATTATTATTATTATTATTATTATTATTATTATTATTATTACACAATAACTGTAGGAAATCAAACACTCCACGGCGAACATGGCTTTGCTTAACTAATGTGCAAATTCCTAACGCTCCCTATGAAGTCCGCTGCAAACAGTATCACATTCCTGACATGTGTCTTGAATTTTAACCAGACATATAGTACAAATCAGCCAGCAGCCGTATCCAACTTGGATGTGGTTTCGTTTCACAGGCCCGTCCTCTCCAATTACCGGACCATGCCTTTTGTGATAACAAGCGAGCAACTCTCACAGGGCTGCCCTTTGATCGCCGGTAAAACCTCAGAACCTCAAAACACGCCCAATGACTCTCTGATTGTCACTGAATCCTTGAACCAAGTTCACTGCTCCGTATGTGAGAGAGAATCCTGTATTACATACTAGCATGTGTAGAGTTGTCTAACTCCCCAGCTACTTTCCGCCAATATTCAGGCAGGTTGTTTTACCCGGGACGCTGCAGTAATCCCATATATCGGAGACGACTGGCAGCAGAAGAAACAAATTACATCACACCATTGGTCAATGTAATGTTATTGTTGATCAGTAGAGCCCGGATTTTTATGCATTAATAGGTTAGAATGCAAACTTACTGAAGCGTAACCTTAACAACCGTTGTGCTATGGGGATTGCATAGATATTACGGGTAAGATCCATCAAAACCCCTGTAATTTATGTTACTCTTACTACGCTATGGCAGAGCGGGTGGCCGACACTTCCTACTGATCAAATTAGTTTGCAATCTAACTTATTACTGCATAAAAATCCGGGCTTTATTGATCAGTTTTATAAGATTTCGAGATTGTAGGCCTTTTAGTTTTCTTCCTTATCTGTTATATTAACCCTTCTCACTCGTGTGTCGACCTGAGGTCGACAGCCGTCACTCAGCGTTATAGCGTGTGTGTCGACCCTGAGTCGACACAATGTTTCGCCGCTCGTTGCTAGGTTACCTGGAATGCCAGGGCTTTTGTACTTCATTTCGTAAGTGCTGGTCCCTTCCGGAAACGTAAAGAAACCAAATAGGTGTGTTTTAGTTTCTCTCTACTTGGCAAAATTGCTCCGTTTCCTTGACAATGGAAAGCAGTCGTGTGAAGCAACATGGCGGCGCGCAGTCTGACTGAAGCTGAGATTCTTGTGTCTATTTCGGCTGATTTTTTTATAGTGACCATGAGAGTGATGAAAATTTCGAATCTGGAGATGAAAGTGATACATATATTAGTGACCAAATGACGATATTGATATCAGCGTCGCAAGAAATCATGGAGGAGGCGATAGTATTTTGACTCGCCCCGGTCCCAGTCATACAGTGCAGACTTCAAACATACCTTGGAGATCGCGGAGAACGGGTGATGCAGAATTACCCAAATTTCCTTATATATTAGTTAATGTATTCATAAATTGTGGCAATAGACTTAAAATAGAACTAGAGTACCGGTAGCTATTTTTTACTTATCACTTGATAACCTCTATTGTCCACGAGACAAACAAATTTGCTGAAATGAAATTACAGCAAAATACTCCAATTCAGAAGAGATCTATCTGGTTTTCTTGGAAAGCTGTGACATTATAAGAGCTGAAGGCATTTATTGGTACAATTATCAACATGGGGATGAAGAGTAAGGCAGAAATGCAGGATTATTTTAATGCAGACCGGTTGGATAAGCAAGCAGGGCTCCATCCAAGTATTTGCTTTGAATGCTTCCACACACAAGACATACCGTTAAGAAAGTGAAAAACATGATTTTGTGTCATGTAAATACCATTATTCATTAATTTTGTAGCTTCCTGTGTATATAGTGTTACAACCAGTACTTAACACCAGGTTTTTAAATATGAAGAATGCTGACAGAAATAAATGCGAGTTGGGAGAAATCAGGACGCACGAATAATTCGAGTGGAAAGGGTTAAGGCATCTAATGGAAAGTGAGTCCTTCCTTTTCTCATGACTTCCTCCTGTCTTGTTCTTCAAGCGATCGTTCCTTTACGAATTCTTATAATCCTCTTCACAATATTTTCCTTCTCGGTATGGACCGATGACCACGCTGTTTTACATCTTAAGACGATCATGTCAAAAACCATCGCCAGTTAACACAATTGGACATTATTTCCATTATAACAATATTCAGCGTTGATAAGAATTAGGCAACAATAGTCTAAGTTCATGAATTCCATTATCATAGTCGGTATGGTAAAACTGTATAAGACATAAATGCTCGGAATTTAAATTCCCTATAACTTGTTGTAACTACAAAGAAGCACACACGAGATGCTGCCAATTGTCTACACTGTTTTATTTACAAATTAATGAACCGCCATCTTGACAAACAAATGACAGCTACACTAGCATGTCAACCAACTATCAACACAACAAAATCACAACTTGAGTTCACATGACTAACGAATTTCACTAGTAACTCTCGCTAACAACTCTACCGTCTCCCAAGACTGCCTCTTTATATACATTGCCTGGCCAGGCTTCTAGAAAAGTATGACAACATGTTTGCCTCGAATCTTCTCGAGTCTCCAATAACCAATGTGCAAATGGATCGAAATTCTATAAATCTCTACTGAAAACGTGTGTTGTTCTCGAACCTTACCCTGTGTTGCATAACATTACATCGGATTTATACATCATATTTACGGGTAATAATAAATGATACACTATTAATTACTTGTTCTTACATTAAATAAACTCTTATTAAAATACATACAGCAGATGTATCATGACATAACCTCACATGTTTTGTTACACAAGACAGATCATACAACACACAATAAATGTTACGACCACGATTCATACCAAATAAAGTCCGTATAAAACTACGTAAATAATAATAATAATAATAATAATAATAATAATAATAATAATAATAATAATAATAATAATAATACCTACTAATCGAGCTCGATATTTTCCACTATTTACCCATGTGTTTAGAGAAGTGTTTCCAAGTTATACTAGTCCATTACACTTGTATCAAACTTTTCGATAGGATTTAAAAGTTACATTCTAGGCACCTTTTCCTAAACTACCATTTCATATAGCCTAGAGTATATTGCCTTATTCCCTGAGTTCAATACCGATTTTCATTAAAGCTAAAGCAGTCGATCGGAGTGAAAGAGTCAAAGACACCACTCAAACTTATTCGTCTAGTAGTGTCATTCTATGCCATCTCTCCACTGACAGATCGGAACATATCACTTAGTCGAGCAGCTCGTCTCCTTTCTCCCAAGTCTTCCCAGCCCAAACTTTGTAACATATTTGTGACGCTACAGTTTTGTCGGAAATGACTCAGAACAAATCGAGCTGCTTTTCTTTGGATTTTTTCCAGTTCTTGAATCAAGTAATCCTGGTGAGGGTCCCGTACACTGGAACCATACTCTAGGTGGGGTCTTACCAGAGACTTATATGCTCTCTCCTTTACATCTTCACTACAACCCCTAAACACCCTCATAACCATGTGCAGAAATCTGTACCCTTCATTTACAATACCATTTATGTGATTACCCCAATGAAGATGTTTCCTTATATTAACACCTAGATACTTACAGTGATCCCCATAAGGAACTTTCACCCCATCAAGGCAGTAATTAAAACTCAGAGAACTTTTCCTATTTGTGAAACTCACAACCTGACTTATAATCTCGTTTATCATCATACCGTCTGGCTCCATGGCTTAATGGTTAGCGTGCTGGCCTTTGATCACAGGGGTCCCGGGTTCGATTCCCGGCAGAGTCGGGAATTTTAACCATCATTGGTTGATTTTGCTGGCACGGGGGCTGGGTGTATGTGTTGTCCTCGTCATCATTTCATCCTCATTACGACGCGCAGGTCGCCTACGGGTGTCAAATCAAAAGATCTGCACCTGGCGAGTCGAACGGGTCTTCGGACACTCCCGGCACTAAAAGCCATACGCCATTTCATTCCATCATGATACCATTGCCTGCTGTCCATTTCAGAACATTATCCAGGTCATTTTGCGGTAGCTCACAATCTTGTAACTTATTTATTACTCTATAGAGAATAACATCATCTGCGAAAAGCCCTATCTCTACTTTTTCTGAAAATGCTTTATTTCAGAGTTATGCAACATAAACAATATACAGAGTGGTTCGTAAGTCACTGCAGAAACATTGTGGGTGTAATTTCGAGGTGACGCCAGTTTTAATAATGTTCTACTGAATAACAATTCTCTCCAATTTCGCATTTGACCATGACAATTCTAGGCGCGGAAGTGCAAATGTTGCTAGCTCCTGAAACGAATTGGTCTTACTTGCATCGCAGTATTTCATCACTTTAGACGAGAAATTAACGGCGTCCATGAACACATTTCTCTAACTGACATATTAATCTTATTTGGCTAAATTTGATGAGACGATAATGTCTGATGACGTTTTTGTTTAATTAATTAATTAATGTTATTTTCTTTACGTCCCACTACTTTTGTTTGTTGCTTAAAGATGCCTAACAACTAGGTCATCGACTCCTAACAGTACGAGGTGCCACTAAGTGAAACTATAATTAAAATTTCAAAATGTATCCAAGGACTAAAATCTAAAACGAATGATGATGAAAAATGACGTGAGACCAATCACGGGCGCCGGTATTCCCGTCGTGTTCCTCACATAGCGGTACCAATCACAGGTAACCGGGGAATCAACGCAATTCAATGTGGCGCACGACAGCCGTGCACCCGCTTCGCCGCCACAGTGGAATGCACACGAAGGTACTAATCACAGCCAACGCCCAGACGTATGGTGTTCCTCACTTAATCGTACCAATCACAAGTAATCTCATGGTTCCAATTCCATCATCCCTTGGTCGCCCCTTTTAGTGGATGGATTCTTACGACAGATACGAGATACTGTGGGTAAATTCTTCGTCTGCGACCCCCACCCACAGGAGGTTATTTGATGAGAAGAAAAGATAGAATGACAGGACACATCTTAAAAACCAACTGAACAAGTCCTGGGTGTCTTAAGTGTAGGCGGTAAAAACCGTAGGGTTAGACTAAGGTATGAATATAACAAGCAGATTGATGATGATGGTGGTGATGATGATGTTTAAAGTGGCTTAACATCTACGTCATCAGCCCCTAATGGTACGAAATGAGACGAAATGAAATGACAAATTAAAAACCCCAAATCCTCCACTGACCACAATTCAAAACATGAGGACGAAGAATGGATGGATGGATATGAATTTAAAACGATCTGTGGAACCGACCCCACAGTGCCTCACATGCACAGAAGCTGGCGTAGAACAATAGTATTACTGACCAAGGGACTGCTTCTATAGCATAACACTGAATCGATGATACTTGTAGTCGAAGGGGGTCCAAAATCCAAGTCAGCGGCCCCTCAATGTGGTACTTATCGCTAGGAAAGTAGAACCACGGTATTTGTCATGTTGCGGTACTAATCAAGAGTAGCGTAGACTCGCGGTATTCCACACATTATGGTACTATTCACTGGTAATGAAATTCGCACATGTTATACAGACCTACGCTGTCTCGCACATTGCGGCGCCATTTACAGGCAACGCAAACCTATGGTGTTCATCACACAACGGTACCAACTACAGGGACTCGTACTATCCCGTGGTGTTCCTCGTATAGTGGGTACTAATCATAGGCAAGCCAGAACCGTGGGTTCCCTCATACCATGTTGTCGCACATATAGTGCTACTAATCACAGGTACTGTAAAAGCCGTCGAGCTCTCGTTTGCTACTAAACACAAACCTATTTGGTACATAACATAGTGGTACTTCGCGCAAGTAGAAGCGACCCATGGTGTTCCCCACGTGGTGGTACTAATCACAAGTAGTTTCATGGTTCTAATTTGACCATCCCTTGGTGGCCCATTTCAGTCCCTCTTACGACAGGCAGGGGATACCGTGGGTAAATTCTTCGTCTGAGACCCCACCCACAGGGGTAAAAAGCAGGTTAAAGCAGATGAAGGATGAAGTAGTTAGGTAAAAATGAAAATATTAGCGTCGTATAGGGTGGTATGGTGAGCTGCATCAAACCAGTCTACGGACTGGCGCTGGCGTCTGAGTTACATGATTCAAGAAAGGGAATCAAGGACTCTATAACAACGTCAAGTGCATTTGACGATACAAGAAGTGACACTTTACAATGGAAGAAAGACGCACTGGAACGTTTCTTGATTCCTTATTTTTAAGGGAATCCCCTAAATCTCAGCTCCACCGACCTTTTTGGTCTTTCCCGGCTAGCCTGCACGATTGCCAACATAACACATTATTATACTCTTTTTTTCACATTGCATAAAACTAAATAAATCCACCAAAATATCCAATGCCAAAAGCATGAAAAAAATCAGATTTGCCATTGCCCACCATGTTAAAATTCATCCACTAACGAAGAGTAAAATATCCTAGACTTAGTGGGAAATCCATCGTGTTGGCAACATTAGTGCTGCGGCTGACATACCTGCCCTTGCACTATGTTTTCTCAGTATGTAGATTTTCAGCCTTGTAGACTTCACGTTCAATTAAGGCAATCTTCCGCAACGCACTAGAGTGTTATCCAGCGCCGGAGATGTGGGGGAGAGTGAATCCACTTAGCAGGAGACCCTTGTGCTTGAGACTCAGCGAGAATTGAATTTTAAAGTGCCAATAGCATCAGACAAGTGGCTGCTTAGCGGAGAACGAGAGGCTGCGTTATATGATAACTAGACCCTGGAATTCCAGGCAGTAATTAGTTAAAATGCAAACTAATTTGATTATTAGGAAGTGTCGACTAGCCCGTTCTTCCGTTCTGTAGCGAGAGTAACATAAATTCTAGGGGTTCTGATGGGCCGTACCCCTAATATGTACGCAAAACTCATTGCAATATAGTTGTGCAGTATAGAGTATACGTGTTACTCGTTTGCATTCTAACATATTACTGCATAAAAGTCCGAACTCGAACGATAAAGCTGGGTCTAGCAGTGGGAAGGAAGCGATCGTGGCTTAGATTAAGGTACAGCCTTTTCCTGGAGTGAAAATGGCAAACCACAGAAAATCCATGTTCTATGCTGCCGAAAGTGGGGTTTGAACCAACTATCTCCCGAATCCAACCTGATAGCTACGTGCCCCAAACGGCGCAGATACTTTCTTGGTATATTATTATTATTATTATTATTATTATTATTATTATTATTATTATTATTATTATTTCTTAGTTATTCCCATTCATAGAGCATGTTTGAACTTGTTCGTTGGCCTGATGGTTTTCATCTTCTTAACCTCCCAAAATCTCTTCATGAATGTATACGTAGTGTGTTGCATCTTGCGTTCTGTATACTACTTCCTACCAGTTATGGAATTCAAGAGGACAAATTGGGACAAATATTCGTTTATGAAAAGGGGAGTAAGGGATTGGAATAACTTACCAAAGGAGATGTTCAATAAATTTCCAATTTCTTTGCGATCATTTAAGAAAAGGCTAGGAAAACAACAGATAGAGAATCTGCCACCTGGGCGACTGTCTTAAATGCAGATCAGCAGTGACTGATTGTTGAAAAGAACGTTTGTTTTTTTTTCCTCCACGAACTTGTGCTTGGCTACTATTGTACTAAAGGCTCCACGATCTTCTATGATGTCGTCCGTGATATTAAGTTTTTGGAGGTCTACCTTAGTGTATTCTAGTTTATCTTTACCTTCTTTGAGTTGGTTAATTTAAATAATCTTTCGGTGAGTATGTCACTGTCCATCTATGTCAGGCGTCTCTTGCGTACGGCATCAGTGAACCTGTCAGAGGTCCGCTGTTCCCCTCTTAATTCACATTCCATTTTCTCTCGTGGGACCATCAATGTTCCAAAAAAGTTCCTTTCTTGCTTTTGAATTTCTATGATCATTATTCTATCCATTTAAGCTGTCTCTGGACCACGTTTAGCTTATGCTTTTCTCGGTCTGTCAGCTGTTTTGGGGGTTACTGGAACTCCCTGCATGTGTTACGATCTTTCTGGATACGTTTCTGTCCACCATATATTCAGTTTCTAGGCCAATAGGATAGCTCTTTATTTAGTTCTTTCATCCAGATCGTGGTGATTTTCTTCTTCTTCTTCTTCTTTTCTAGCCTATTTCAATCCACTGCTGGATATAGGCCTCTTCCATGTGCTTCCATCGTCTTCGGTCTTGAGCCACTTGGAACCAGCGTATTCCAGCCAACAGCTTTATGTCGTCGAGCCATCTCTTCAGGGGTCTTCCAATGCCTCTCTTGTGTCCCCATGGTCTCCAGTGAACAATCCTAGAGGTCCACCTGTTGTAGTCTTGTCGAGCTACGTGTCCTACCCATTGCCATTTTAGTCTTGCTACTATCTATAGGATGTCTGTTACATTAGTTCTTCTCCTGATGTCCTCTGAACGGATCTTATCCCTAAGGCTGATCCCTAGCATCTGTCGCTCCATGGCTCGTTGTGTTCGCTGAAGCTTACGAGCACTTTCCTTCGTCAGAGTCATCGTTTCCAGACCGTAAGTTGTAACTGGCAGCACGCATGTATTATAAACCTTGGTCTTCAGGTTAATTGGAACATCCTTGTTGGTGAGGATGAACCTTAGTTTTCGGAATGCAGTCCAACTCATACCTATTCTGCGAGGAATTTCTGCACGTTGGTTGTCTTTTCCAAGTTTTATCTTGTGTCCAAGATAGATGTACTCATCGACAGCTTCTATATATTGGTTTCCCATTTTAAGTGGTCGACTCTCTGGGCTTAGAATTTTCGTTTTATTAATGTTCATTTCCAAACCAATCTTAGCATTACATTCTATTAAGTCTATATTTGACCTCCAGAATCTAAAATATTTTCTACATCTTGCTGGAACCCTACAAGTAGAGCCTTACTGGAACAACCTTTCCTAATCCTGAACTGCCTGCTATCAAACTAGTTAGTAATTTCGCTAGCCGAAAATGACGGTTCAACGGTGGCTGGTAAATACCGTAACATGTACTTTTTAACCAGTACGCTTTTGTAACAATAACAGCATGTAACGATTACCAGATATATCCAGTTACTAAAATAACTACGGCTCGTCAATACGGGTATGTTCTCGGTTAACTATGGTAGCTTTGGGCGAACGCCTAGATTCACCAGTCATCGACAACAGCACCATCTGACCGCTCAAATATCCTATCTGCGCATGCCCGATCTCCTGCGAGTGTTCGGACTACGTTGCCGCTACTTTATTTACAGCCCTCGTACTAGTAGTTACTTTTCCCAGGTATCGTTTAGGGTAACCGTTACAATTATAACCGTTAACCGAAAATAACTTCTCAGCCCATCCCTATTATAGTTCAGTTCTTATGAGTTTTGACTTGACATTTGAACACTAAGTGATGCTAAATGAATTAATAAACAGCCAATCATAGGTAGCCCATCGCTCCGATAGACTATTTTCAGTCACCAGTGTTATCGATCCGTTGTTTTCTGTAACTACGTGCTGTATTTTGCTCAATTTCTTCTGCGGTCTTTGTCAGTTCCCTCAGTCATTCTTGACAAAGCCCAAACACTGACGTCTAGAAACAATGAGCTGAGCGCTTGAAAGAGCACAATATTTCGGTTCGTGATCACATAAGGAAGAGAGGAACTCGTTCACCTTGTGAAACAAAAAGCCCTAGTATCCAGTTTACGTGGGGGACGAAATAGCCAGGAAAGTGAAACCTCAACAGACGATTACAGTGCCGATAGCGAGTCAGATATGAGTGGTGTATTCCCTTTGTAGGAATTTTTTTCCTTCCTCCGAGCTCTTCTAAACGGTGAGTAGAAATTCAATTTAATTTTCTCACGTTTTATGTGTTTATCTTTCTTTATCTTATAGCCTTATCCTTAATATCTTATGTATTATTGTTCATCTTCTGTGAGTTATGAATTTTGCTACAAGGAATAATTGATTCTGGACTTATATTCGAGTATATACATTTCCGCTCGTGTTGTGTGTTGGGAATCACCTGTTTGTACACGTAACAATTTGGGACCAATGTCTGACTTCCGGTTAACTGTCAAGTCGAAACTCATAGAAACGGATCTATAATAGTGCTGTATACTATTAGCGGGTAAAAATCAGCTTCATACTGGAAACAAATAACGGAAAAAACTACTCCATAGGGGGCTTGACAGATCGAAGAGATCGATCGCTCTGAGTATACAAGCAAAGTGTGCCGTACACCTCACATAGGAGCCGAGCCTCGTGTTTGCAGCTATCTACTAAAGTTGCTAACTCTTTCTCCATTATATAATGGAATGGAGACACCAATCTCCCGAGGGAGCGCGCGGTTGGGCTACAACCACCGCCAAGGAAAGTAGCTTACAATGCTACAGGCTAATGGGAAAGTCTGAAGTGAGGTAGCCAATTTGACGAGGAAGAGATTCGGGTCCCAATAGCGAAGTAAATATCGTCGACAAGTGAATTTCTTCAGCAGTTAATATGTCTGTCCGGACAACGGTTATTGTGATTACTGTTCTTAAAGAGATATACAACGTAAAACCGTAGTTAGTGGTATATTCTTTGAGTAATTCAATCTAATGACTGGTTTGCCCCTGCAATGAGTCTTCTCCAACTGGGTCGATCCTGTGCAGTACGTTTTGCTTCTGCATCTGCTCTTGCATCTGAGTTCGCAAGAAATGTCGTCATGAATGTCTTTCATGGTCTTCCACGACGACGTTTCCTTGGTATGTTACCTTCCAAAATTTCCATCAACACATTCCTATTCTATGTCCCATCCAAGAAAGTTATCTCTTCCTAATCTGGGATATAAAAGAAAAATTATTATTATTATTATTATTATTATTATTATTATTATTATTATTATTATTATTATTATTAGTAGTAGTAGTAGTAGAACTAGAGTAAACCGGAACGTCGAAATTGACGAGCATACAGCCATATGGCGTCACGTTGAATTGTCTGCACACGATTATTATTATTATTATTATTATTATTATTATTATTATTATTGTGCCTTTGCTGGCGGGACCTAGTGTTTACAGTGCACTATGTCTTCTGGTATAGGCTAGAGCAATTTTGTTACTTTCATTGACCTGTCTCTGTCTTATACTTGGCTTTGACAATATGAAAGTGACTGAGGTATGAGTGATGCTAGTAATGCCAATTCCTTATGCAGCCAGTCCCTGCTATGAATGGTGTGAAACTATTGCTCATAGGGTCAGTTGGTGCATGCATTTTAGTGGGTTTGGCAGACTGATATGCAATAGCAACTTCTGGCTCAGTGAGGAAAGCAACGGGAAACTACCTCATTCCTCATTTCCCTAGTACGCCTCTTCAGTGAAGCCTAGGCTATCTATGACAGCTGATGGCGGAGCTGTTGAGGATCCAACCAGCCTTCGGGCTGATGACTGAACATTATTATTATTATTATTATTATTATTATTATTATTATTATTATTATTATTATTACATTAATTTACAATTATGGCCTGCTAGGGACAAAATGCCAGTTTCAATTCCTCAGCGACTATGTTTCCTCATCCCTTTTTCAAATAATCCTCCATCCTTTCAATGTATTTCTTCTTTCCTTCCTCAGACCGGTTTATATCGTTTAGTAGTAGTAGTAGTAGTAGTAGTAGTAATTCAACTAGTTAACTGGGGTCATAACTAATATGAATTAAGTCTAGTTTTATGTCCAAATGTCCTACATGACGCCAACAATATGCGAAGGGAAGGGATGAATTCACTATAGCGTGTTCCTGTGGTGGTTTGTGGCCTGGCATGTTGTTTTTAAATGAAGATGTGGGTCGAGACGATCACAATTAAAATCCTCGACTCGGCCTGGAATCGAACCTGGGGCCCTTTGAGCAGAAGACCACTACGCTGACCATTCAGCCAAGTGATGATGGCGATGATTATTGATTTACGAGGAACTACACTAATCAAAGGAAACATGGAAGAGGCTGAACACTTCGAAAAATGAAAATATCGGGGAAATAAAGGGGAGGCTGCAAAAATGAAAGACCCGTTGCTGTGGGTATCTTTGCGTGATACCGATTCAGAGAGGTTTTACGGTGACGAATACATGGGACAAGGTTAGGACTGGGAAAGATACGGCCGTAGTGTTGTTGGAGGAAAACAGCGGGATAGTTATAAATTGACAGACAATTAATAATATCAGGTACGCAGATGATACTGTTGTCATAGCAAATGAATTACCTGTGCTCGAACGCATGATAGACAAATTAGTCCAGCGCAGTGAAGAGTTTGGTCTGTTTGTCAACGCTTCCAAGACCAAAGTTGTAGTCTTCTCTAAAAGAAAAATTCCAGCAACCCTGTCAATAAACGGCAGTAAGATTGAACAAGTATCCTCCTTCAAATACTTGGGTACTGTGCTAGATGAGGAATGTGATTCCAAGAGAGAGATAAAATCTAGAATAGAACAGGCCAGGAGGCAATTTTTTAACATGAAACAGCTATTTACAAAATCGGACATCAGTGTGCAATTAAGAATGCGAATGATTCGGTGCTATGTATTCTCCATTTTTCTCTTTGGATGTGAAAGCTGGACCATTGACCAAAATCTAGAAAAAAGAATTGATGCTTTTGAAATGTATCTATATCGCCGCCTACTCCGAATACCATGGGTGCTGAAAATTTCAAATGACGAAGTCCTTCATCGCATGAAGAAACAAAAAGAACTATTACTTACTGAAAAAAAGAAAAACCCAATATCTAGGGCACATTAGGAGAGGCGAGAAGTACCAGCTATTACAACTCATCACTGAAGGTAAAATACAGGGGAAAAGGTCTGTTGGCAGGACGAAGAATTCATGGCTGAAGGACATCCGAAGATGGCACAACTGCACTTCAGAAGATGCTTTCCATGCTGCAACATCACGTCCAGAGCTGGCTAGGATAAGGCGCCTCAAGAAGAAGAAGAATTGGATGAACGTAAAAAGAAAATTGTTTCTTTGTTGGGGTCATACCGGAGGGAAGAGAGCAGGGAGAAAAATAGTCACATTACTACAAAAAGTACTTTACAATCTGCTTTACGTCACACCGACACAGATAGATCTTATGGCGATGATGGGGTAGAAAAGTAGTGGTGGAGGTGGTGGTGATTGTTATTTTAAGAGAAAGTACAACTAGGCAACCATCCTGTATATACACTAATCAGAGAGAAGGAAGGGATCCGACACTTCATTTCTCGAAGGTATTGGCCAAAGGAAGACAAGGGTCACGAAGGGCGTGAAAGTGAAAGAATCCCTAGACCTCTGGTCTTATATACCATCGGGGTCGGAAAAGAACAAGAGTCGACCAAGGGAGGTCGGATAGGATAGATGAAAGCGATGACCCTGGCACAAGTGGAAGCAATGTCATTACATGACTCAGCTGGTACTAAGAGTAGGAAAGAAGAGGACGGGGCCATAATTAAGGTACACTTGACTAGTGTGAAAATGGGAAACCACGAAAAATCATCTTCAGTGCTGCCGACAGTCGGGTTCGAACCCACTATCTCCCGAATGCAAGCTCACAATTGCGCGACGCTAACCGCATGGCCACCTGCGCTGTGGAAAATATATTTTTTGTTTTATAATTAAATAAATTTTGAAATTCCTCTTTGAACTTTGTGTATTAACTTGTTTGAGATAACACGTGTAATAAGCAAGTAATGACGTTTGCTATTATTGCTAATAAGTACCAAACGTAAACACACGCTGCAGTTTAATAGATAGTACCTAAGCAAACCTCAATCATAGTTTTTGTATAATTATTTTATTTCTTTCAAAGGAGCTACCGAAGTTTGCAAAAGCCGAAGATTTTCTAATGAAGCTTTGGGGTGCCTTAGCGAAAGAAATAAACCAAGACCGGGAAGCGAATATAAGTTTCCTGTGTTGAAATTTCATGACCTATTCCGCTCATTAAATTACCAAAATCAGTATGCGAGCGTCTTGTTTGGACTTTAATACCAAGCTGGTACGCTGCGATCAGCACTTATATTACAACATCGAGCGCGCGTCGTGAATGATTAAGTAGGTCACATGTTATAGGTCTGCCCCTCCCACCCCACCCCACCCCCACCAGGCACTACAGCTCACGAAGGGTCTTGGCCTACCAAGCGACCGCTGCTCAGCCCGAAGGCCTGCAGAATACGAGGTGTCGTGTGGTCAGCACGACGAATCCTCTCGACCGTTATTCTTGGCTTTCTAGACCGAGGCCACTATCTCACAGTGAGATAGCTCCTCAATTGTAATCACGTAGGCTCATTGGACCTCGAACCAGCCCTGAGATCCAGGTAAATAAATCACTCGTCTGGCCGGGAATCGAACCCGGAGCCTCCCGGCTTATAGGTCTGTTACTGATGGAAAATTGAAACAGGTCATCACCACGTTTACATGTTATGATTCTCATATTTTGGTCCGTATTGAAATGTACAATAAAGTCAAATAAATATGAAAGTTTATTTGTTCCGCCTTTTCAATACATAAAAAGAATTTTTTTAAAGAATTAAAACTGTAGGGACATGTTTCGCTCTTCAATCAGCCTATATCTCAAACTGAAAGGTAAATAATCAGGTACCTGATTGTAATTAAATTAAATATAAATGTGAAGATGATGTTACAAATGGTGAGCGAAATGGTTGACAACAGTTTAAAGATTAAAATATGGACAGTCGTAAAATTTACACACCCTCCTGAAAGTCCTTGTGGTGTCCTGTGGAGGTTAAGGGCGTAATAGAAAACTAATATATTCTAAACAGATTGATTAACACATTAATGAATAAAATGTAGCTGACAATTCCAAATGGTGCATTAATACATTGCTCACTTCAAGTGAGGTTTACAGTAAATTGCTATGTTGAAACAAGAAGTGTAGTAGAGAAAATTTATCAGTGTTAAATATTTCGAACGTCGGGAATAAATCAGAGGGGAGTTCAGATCCAATTCTTAATTTATATATATATATATATATATATATATATATTTCTTCGAAAATATGTCATTGCCAGGAGATCCTGTGGATAGTCTGGCTGCCTGTTTTCACTGTTGCTCAGTTAGCACCACCCAGGAGGCACGTGTAGGGGCAATTAGAGGTTAAACCTACGGACGTGAGCAACGTCATATCGTCAGGAATGTAGAATTCGAGCCTATCACGGTGATGAGGATGACTTCCTGCTGCTAACTCCGGATGCTGCACGCTGGATTGAAGAATTAAGATATTCAACTGTGAAGCACAAGTTGCTTTGTTTCTCAGCTGTAAATATGTATATTACTGATTATGTCTGTATAAGCCATACGCTAAATTATATATATAAATAGCGTTGAGACGCTTCTGTGGTCCATTTTAAGTGAGGATTATAATATTATGTGAAGAAATAAAATTGTAGTCGTCCAGAAGTCCGAGAGAAGAAGGGTGCTTGATGGTAAGTGGCTTGTCAAATGGTAGTTGGAAGGAGTAACTTGTGTAGAATTGAAAGAGAAATTAGGATTGAAGTCTGAAACAAATGAGAATTGTGTGTTAAAGAAAGGACAGTTTAAAGAGGAAATGAAGTGTATAAATCGCTTACCTTTTTAGTAATGTTGAAATAGGTTGGCTTAAAGAAGAGTTGAAGAGAAAATGTTGTTTGTAATTTCATTTATTACATTCCCAGCATTCGGCTGGTGTGAAAATGGGGAAACTACGGAAAACCATCTTCAGGGCAGCCGACACTGGGGTTCGAACCCACTATTTCCTTAATACTGGCCGTACTTAAGCGACTGCAGTTATCGAGCTCGGTGATTTTATTTGTTATTGGTAAGACTTAGTGTATAGGCTTACGTGCCAGGGAGTACCGTATATATTAGGTCGTGTTTGATACTCCTCGATGCACGACCTAGGCCTGATTACAGTACAGTGCTCTTTCCTCGCTCCGCGTACGAAATGAATAGATGGCGTTGTATGTTTGTAGGTGAAGTTTTCGCTTACAATAGCATCTCGAGCCGGCTTCCGTTCCTCATTGTGTACGCGGTATGGCGGCGCGGCGCCGCGAGAGAATAAGCCAGTCGCACGCGGAGATGAATGATCACAGAGTGCGGAAACAAATAGCAGTAGGCGAGAGTACACTTGTAGAGAAAACTATTAGGGCTGTTCGTATACAAGGTGTCCTTGAAAAAGTTTCCAATATATGCACAGGAGGCAGCACGCAACAAACGAAGAAATAAAGGTCCTATAAACCAGTTGCGTATGCTGGGATCAACACGTGGGCTACCACTAGACTTAGGTTACCCCCTTTTCGATAGTTGGTTTAGTGAACCTAAAGCCTTAAACGTTCTGAGCTGCAGCCAATAGCCAACGGAGTAGAGCGCTGTGTTGTCAAGGCTGTTTCACCAGCTACTGCCCTGGCCTCTGCCACTACCAATACCAATATTCAACACCTAATCATTGGAGATGATAGCCTAAGGTTTGATGATTCTTATTTAAAGGGGCCTAATATCGAGGCCATCGGCCCCAGCCTAAGGTTTAGCAAGTTAAAGTCCAGCTTTGTGGCGAAATGCACAGAATGCTTGCCTTTGGCCCGATGGCCCCGGTTCAATTCTCAGAAACAACCCTCGCGTACTTTTAATTACCCTGGCTTGCACCAAGCCTATAGAGATGCCATGCACCATTATTATTAGTAGTAGTAGTAGTAGTAGTAGTAGTAGTAACCTCCGTGGTTCAGGCCGCAGAGCGCCGACCTCTCACCGTGGTCGTCATCGGAATGTCACGAGAGAGGCTATTTCAACAGGACCTGTAACTACAGTATACAGTATGTGTGATACGGCAGTTCCGCTTTAGACAGCGCAGGTCGATCAGACGCCCGCCTGGGGCAAGCAATAAACGCGAAGGACTGACCAGAGACTA
This sequence comes from Anabrus simplex, assembly GCF_040414725.1. NCBI lineage: Eukaryota > Metazoa > Arthropoda > Insecta > Orthoptera > Tettigoniidae > Anabrus > Anabrus simplex. The sequence goes on along the minus strand of NC_090277.1, from coordinate 91,101,214 downwards.
ACTCATCGACTATTCAACTCTATCATCGAATGTTATTGCCTTTATTTCAGAAAAGACAGGCTCAAGTTCCTATCAGTACGAGTAGCACCCAATTGATGACCATAACAACGGCGGAGCGAAAGATCAGTACAGTATGACATCAAACTGAAGGTGTAGTGAAAGCCCAAACAATTAAATGTCAGACAGACATTTGCTTTAACCAAACTTACTGAATCGCATTTCGAGAGAACATATCTATTAAACATCCTTTACGTATCAATGTATCGAAAAGAAGGATAGTTCTGAAAATAAGAGGAAATGGAGATTAGAGATTAGCTGCCACGCCCGGAAGCCCGGGTTCGACACCCGGCTCTGACACGAAATTTGAAAAGTGGTCGAAGTCCACTCAGCCTCGGGAAGTCAACTAAGTAGAGGAGGCTTCGATTCCCACTTCAGCCACCCTCGAAGTGATTTTCCGTGGTTTTTCACTACTTCTTCCGGCAAATACCGGTACGATACCAAACAAAGCCACGGCCGCTTCCTTCCCTCTTCTTGTCTATCCCTATCCCTTCCAATCTTCCCATCCCCACCATAAAGCCCCTATTCAGCATAGCAGGTTAGGTACTCTTCCTCCTACCCAACTGTATCCCCGACCTAATGTCTCACACTCCAGCACACTGCCCTTGAGGCGGTAGAGTTTGGATCTCTCGCTGAGTCCTGGAAGTTAAACTAATAATGAAATGAAATGAAATGAAATGAAATGAAATGAAATGAAATGGAGATGAGAAAGAAGAAATAAAAACCAAGTTAAATGGATCACTTTACGAAGTGGATAAAGAACGAAAAGCAGAAACAACTGATCTTTACGACATCCTGGATACGAAGAGGCAGCCCCTAGATTAAAAGTTTCCTCGAGGCGGAGCTGTGGCCCCTCCCCCGACAGCAAATTACGGCGACAGGCCAGCTAGCTTAGGTAAGGTAATGTTAGTTTTAATACTTGACACCCGAAGTCTTCAGCGCCACGCAACTAGAGACTGCAAGAAAAATATCAACATCTTAACAGTATAGGCACTTACACATCGTCTTGCTAATGAAAATAGAGCCAGTATATAAAACCAACTGTAATATGGACGAATATATTTTAGTCCTGGGTTTCGGCAATTCATTGATGGCGCATGTGGAGAATGTGTTACGATAGCCGCAGAAAACTATTTAGGTTGCCCAGCATGAACACAGGGTTTGTATTTGGTTGTCTGCGATTGTGATATATAGTCAATTTTCGTAGAGTTACTCTTGGATTATAGGTAAAGGTTCCACGAGTTCTGCGACATTCTTCATGAATATAACGTGTATTATAACGTCTTGACAAATATTTTCTCTCGTTTGTCGTTGATGCACGTACACTCAGTAAGCGAGTGAAACTATAAAACTTCAACGACGGTAAAATACCAGTTAAATTTTGCTTATTAGTTTAGATTAGGCTTTTTAAGTAAAAAACAAATAGACTCAGTTTATTTTTGTGTACTATCACGAAGCGTCACCGGATGAAACTGAAAGTACATTGTTTAAAATCTGCTATATGATGGTGTCGTCACTGCCGTGAATATCAATTTGGAAATAGGTGCGAGCGTGTGGTTGAAAATATTCTTGAAAGATGTTTCTCGAGTAGACCATTTCACGAAAAATGCAGCCTTATAAAATGGTACTGTTGACTTTAGAGAGTGTAGTGGGACTACGATTGTTTTTATTTTAAAAACTTTCTTGCACCTGGGGTCATGAATATGTTCACGGCACGCCACCGTTTTATTCTCTTTTTGTGCTAGTTAGTGTCCATATTTCACTCCCATTCAGTGCCCCACTCCAGACGAAAGTCTTCAAAAACATCCCATATCAATGCTCGAAGTGAGGAAGCTTCTTTTCTTAAGAGAGGCCTTCCTTGCTTGTGCTAGTCGGCATTTTATGTCCTCCTTACGTCTGTCATCGTTAGTTATTTTACTACCTAAGTAACAATATTCATCTACTTTCCTTAAGACTTCATTTCCTAATCTAATATTTCCTGCATTACCTGTCTTCCTTCGACTGCACTCCATTACTTTTGTTTTGGACTTATTTATTTTCATACTACTCCTCCAAGACTGCGTTCATACCATTCAGAAATTTCTCCAGATTTTCTGCAGACTCTAATAAAATAATATCATCGGCAAATCTCAGAGTTTTGATTTCCTCTCTTTGGATTGTGATTCCTTTTCCAAATTGCATACACACACACACATATCTTTATTGCCCACCCTAGTGAGAACGGATACCATTTGTCACTTGATGACAATGTGTTCCTTCCCTATCATGGATGGCAAGGCACTAGAGGTCCCTTTCCAAATTATTCTTTGATTTCCTTTACCGCGTGTTCTACAGTATATAAATATTGAAAAGGAGAGGAGGACAAACTACAGCCTTGCCTCACTTCTTTCTGGATTGCTGCTTCTTTATTTCAAAACCTTCGATTCCTACCACTGCAGACTGACTATCGTACAGATTGTATATAATCCTTCCTGCTTGGTATGTGATCCTGATTGCCTTCAGAATCTCAAATAGCTTCGTCCAATCAACTTTATCGAATGCATTTTTTAGATATACATGGGCCCTACAATAGTCTGAAGGAAGGCGCCTTCTAGTGGTGTAAGAATTACTAAAATCGACTGAGTGGTTCCCAAGATTACACTCCATATAGAAACAAAATGTTAGTACAGATGATTATACCAATACCCGTCCGGCAATTTGCAAACTTCCTACAATTTGTTAAAAATTTATGAATTTACACATATAAAATAAGAGAAGCCTCCGTGGCTCAGGCGGAAGCACGTCGGCCTCTCACCGCCTGGGTTCAAATCCCGGTCAATCCATGTGAGATTTGTGCTGGACAAAGGGGAGGCGGGACAGGTTTTTCTCCGGGTAGTCAGGTTTTCCCTGTCATCTTTCATTCCAGTAAAACTCTCCATATCATTTCATTCGTCATTCATTAATCAGAGGAGTGCGACAGGCATCGGCAGCCGGCACAATTCCTATCCTCGCCGCGAGATGGGGCTTCATTCATTCTGACTCGCGGTATTTCACATATTATGGTACTACTCACAGGTAATGTAATACGCGCATGTAACGCAGACTTATGGTGTTTCTCACATTGCGGCGCCATTTACAGGCAACGCAAACCTATGGTGTTCCTCACATAAGTGTACTAACCACAGGGACTCGTACTATCCCGTGGTGTTTCTCACATAGTGGGTACCAATCACAGGCAACGCCCAGATCCGTGGTGTTCCTCACATAGTGGGTACTATTCATAGGCAAGGCAGACCCATGGTGTCGCTCATATAGTGGTACTAATCAGAGGTACTGTGAAACCCAGCCGGAAACACACACTGTCGCTACTAATCGCAAATCTATTGTGTACCTAACATAGTGGTACTACGCGCAAGTTAAAGCGACCCATTGGTATAACCTGCGTGATGGTGGTGGTGGTGGTGGTGGAGGTGATTATTGTTTTAAGAGGAAGGACAACTAGGCAACCATCCTCTATATAACACTAATCAGAGAGAAAAAATGGAAGGGATCCGATACTTCGAAAAATGAAGGTATCGGCCAAAGGAAGACCAGGGCCACGAAGGGGAAAATGAAAGACTCCCTAGGCCTCGCAAACCTAATACCGTCGGGGTCGGAAAAGAACAAGTGTTGACCAAGGACGGTCGGATAGGATAGACGAAAGTGAGGAGCCTGGCACAAGTAAGTGGAAGCAATGCCAGGACTCAGCTGAGGGCCCCGTGGTCGCCAATCCACGCTCCAAAGTTCAGAGCCCATGAGGCCCCTTTTAGTCGCTTCTTACGACAGGAAGGAGATACCGTGGGCGTTATTCTACCGCCCCCACTCACAGGGGGACCCTGCATGATGGCACTAACCACAAGTAGTTTCATTGTTCTCATAAAATCATCCCTTGGTCGCCTCTTTTAGTCGCCTCTTATGACAGGCAGGGGATACCGTGGGTGTATTCTTCGTCTGAGTCTCCGACCCACAGGGGTTAATATAGCAATTAAAGGTGAAGCAATATTGCTTGATGTCCCAATTCACCCGTGTGTTATACTCCGTGTGGTTGAAGTGGTTGAAAGTTGAAGGGAGACGTTGATTTATGTAGCTGTTATTGTAAGGACCACAAGCACTAACGGCCTTTGTACTCCCGGGACGACATAATGTGGGATATAACAATACTGAGTAGAGTTGATTGTCGTTGAGGTCAGGACCTCTGACTGCTCGCGGTCTCAAGACAGATGATCTTCTCCTTGTCACAGATGGGAACAAGGCTGAGGATGAAGGAAACCAGCAAAAATGGTCCATAAAATTTCATCCAAAAATACAATGCAGAGAAATGGTTTGCGCAAATATTCGTCAATTTTGAAATCTTTCACAAAGGAAGAAGACGCTCTTCATATGAATATCAGTCCACTGTTTTGAATTTATACCACCTAATATCATTATAAAGTGTGTATGAGGTGTCGACAAGAAAAACTGGCAATGTCCAAACAACCCAATTTTATAGGAGAGACTGATTTATTACACCTCTGTCACTACAGGAAATATATGCATAATTATGGGAAGGCATTCTTTCTGATTATATTAGACATGTTTGTGAAAATAATAACTGGTTCGATAGAAGGCAGTTCGGTTTTAGGAAAGGTTATTCCACTGAAGCTCAACTTGTAGGATTCCAGCAAGATATAGCAGATATCTTGGATTCTGGAGGTCAAATGGACTGTATCGTGATTGACCTGTCTAAAGCATTTGATAGGGTGGATCATGGGAGACTACTGGAAAAAATGAGTGCAATTGGACTAGACAAAAGAGTGACCGAATGGGTTGCTATATTTCTAGAAAATAGATCTCAGAGAATTAGAGTAGGTGAAGCTTTATCTGACCCTGTAATAATTATCCTCAAGGCAGTATTATCGGACCTTTATGTTTTCTTATATATATAAATGATATGAGTAAAGGAGTGGAATCGGAGGTAAGGCTTTTTGCGGATGATGTTATTCTCTATAGAGTGATAAATATGTTACAAGATTGTGAACAACTGCAACGTGACCTCGAAAATGTTGTGAGATAGACAGCAGGCATTGGTATGTTGATAAACGGGTTTAAAAGTCAGGTTGTGAGTTTCACAAATAGGAAAAGTCCTCTCAGTTTTAATTACTGCGTTGATGGGGTGAAAGTTCCTTTTGGGGATCATTGTAGTTATCTGGGTGTTAATATACGGAAAGATCTTCATTGGGGTAATCACATAAATGGGATTGTAAATAAAGGGTACAGATATCTGCACATGGTTATGAGGGTATTTAGGGGTTGTAGTAAGGATGTAAAGGAGAGGGCATATAAGTCTCTGGTAAGACCCCAAATAGAGTATGGTTCCAGTGTATGGGACCCTCACCAGGATTACCTGATTCAAGAACTGGAAAAAATCCAAAGAAAAGCAGCTCGATTTGTTCTGGGTGATTTCCGACAAAACAATAGCGTTGCAAAGTTTGGGTTGGGAAGAATTGAGAAAAAGAAGACGAGCTGCTCGACTAAGTGGTATGTTCCGAGCGGAGAAATGGCGTGGAATGACATTAGTAGACGAATAAGTTTGAGTGGCATTTATAAAAGTAGAAAAGACCACAATATGAAGATAAAGTTGGAATTCAAGAGGAAAAACTGGGGCAAATATTCATTTATAGGAAGGGGAGTTAGGGATTAGAATAACTTACCAAGGGAGACGTTCAATAAATTTCCAATTTCTTTAAAATCATTTAGAAAAGGCTAGGAAAGCAACAGATAGGGAATCTGCCACCTGGGCGACTGCCCTAAATGCAGATCAGTATTCATTCTTTTTCTTATTATCTTTTTTCTAATTATTTTTTACAGAATATCCTATTCTTAAACATGTTAAAATGCGGTATAACCTAATATCTACGATAAACTTCGAGCACTGACGTTATTAAAATTGGAGATTGACAAGTCTGCAACTAACAGTTGGAGATTTCCGTTTCCGCATCGAACATTCTTGGGAGATTGTCATAACTGCAAGTTAAAATAATAGAAAATCAGGATCAAACAAGAGTTCAGTGTGTAACCACATCAATAGAACATCTAAACCATCAAATCATCTGTTTTTACAAAAACCTCCTCTCCCTCTATGATTTCCCCCTCATTTCCTTTCACATCATTCCCCATTGTTTCCAGGATATTTGTGTAAAACTGGAGGCTGTCAAATGTTTCCCACTGATTCCCGTAATTTTTAGTCAAGAATTAGTCGACGTCTCGCACTTTCAAAGCATTCACTTTAACAGCTCTTTCTATTACAGTGGATTAATCATTCTTATATTTTTGTTAGTTTTATAAACACTTTTAGCCACCCCTATGCAAAGCAAAGCAAAAAAAAGTTATCTCAGTACAGGCCATGAAGGCCCTTGGAAGGGTGGAAGGTAAAGGCTTCCACTATCCGTAATCTCGACACTTGATGGGGGTAGAGTGGTTAGCTCTACGCCTGGCCGCCTTTGTCCCCAGGAACTAACCTGGTACTTATTTTTGGTGTAGGCTCAGTAAACCTCAGGGCCATGTGGCCCTCCGGAAGTGAAGTATCGTGTCTTAAATGTTTCGACTCCCTGGAGGGGGGAATCGAATCCACGTCCTCCGGGTGAACCGAGCACGCATTTACCACACCTCGGCCAGGCAACTCTTAGCCACCCCTATGTCATTTCAATACTGAGGGGGCCGATGACCTGGACATTAGGCCCCTTTAAAAACAAGCATCATCAATAATGAGGCTCTCCTCGCTCTATTTCTAATGTGTGTATGGTCCAGAAGTTGTGTAAAGCTATTAAAGTATAGTAACTTTAAATTATAAACACCACAAAATACTCCATGAGCACGAATGGTGTTGTAAATAATCACGTGACATACAGGTCACTTGTGATTGGCCAACATGGATATTGCCATTCCTGCAACTCAAAGCTACATGGAGATTGCCAACTTTGCAAATAACCGCAAACGTTATATTTGAGGAGGATATTGCTGGTTATGCAACTGAATAGTTTCCTCAAAAATGGCATTTACCTCGCAGAATGTTATCCATTCTTTCACTCACTTTTGCCAAAAAACAAAAAATTCAGATTGCCAGTTTTGCTTTTAGACCCCTCATTATCTACTAGCAAATGCTTAGCTGCGGTAATCTATATTGTATAGGGATTTCTCCGTAAATTACTGTAAAGGCAGTAAGATTAGATTAAATTGAATGCCCCTTAACGCTATCCTAGAAATAAAACAGGGAGGGGAGAATACATAGTTTCCGATGCAAGGTAGGCAGTGGGGAAGTTTTGAGGATAATGGCAGGCCACATTTCCTACTGCCAATCACAATCGAGTTCAAGAGTTTCTACTATAACGAGAGGCTCACTTGGAAACTGCCATTCACAATAGAGATGGAGAATTTTTATTATAAGACAGGCCATTTTTCCTAATGCAAGTCACAACTGAGTTCGAAAGATTTGATTATAATAGAGAAGTACAGCGCTATCTAACGTATCAACAATCGTATCAACAATAGAACGACGATTGTGCTATCTGTTTTGTAATACGACTTACAGTTTAGCATCCCTCCGATATTTTCTGGGGCCAAAAGTTATATATTTGAACAGCTTGGAATTTTTCCTCAAAGAAAAGAGTGTCCACGAATCGGGATTAGCACTCGCATACATGCGGAGAAATTAAGGAAGAAAGTGATACAGTTAAGACGGTTGAAATTAATAGAAAATGGGATTATAACCGAGGACAGCCGGATAGGACAAACATGTAAATACAAAGTGGATGTGTTGAAAAATCAAATGTCCCCTCAATAAATTATGATGGTATGAGTTACTGATATAAGAAAGCTGTAACAGAGGATAAATTTAGGCGCAGGAATTATTAGGTAAACAGATAAGAAGATGACTTATGGTGCTATTACTTAAACTATTCGAGGACGGTTATAACCTTATAACGATATTCCGCCAATATCCCGTAGAATGGCCGATTGACGTTTCTCTTGCTTTCTACTGAAGTAACAACCAGGAGTTTACAAGAATTATGACTACAATGGCAATACGTTACTTTCTTGCTGGCAAAGTCAGAGCCGTTGCCATGGTAACATGTAGGTTCGTTGACGGTCTGTCAGTCACTCAATGCAGAGCATGATACCCGCAGAAAATAGTAATTTTCTCCGTCATTTGAAGAGTAAGCTTAATTTGAACATAACAAAAATTGTTTATAATGAAGTAATGAATAATAGGCGTTTCACATAGAGTCCACGTATTTTACAGAAAATCAATAGTATAAGAGAAAATGGAGGAAAACGATTGTGGTTTTCCTATACACCCCTCGTTTGCTCAAAGATTTTTAAATCATATGCATATCGAATCCTTCCCCGGGATGAGTATAGTCTAAATATGAAGTTTGGTCCATATCTATTCAGACGTTTCGCCGTTATGCTGGAACAAACAGACAGAGGCGAAAAATATAAACCACCGTTTCGGACTTATGTTCACCGAAAATGGATAAATATCTGAAAAATTGGCAAAACGAACGAAATTACTGACAGCGGACCCCCTATAATTTTATTTATATAGATTGTACAGTTGCCACAGAAGAGCCAGTGGAAGGTGAGGCAAGATCTTTTTTTAACGACATGGTTGGCTTTATGCTCTAATCCAGGCATGGTCAATCGAGAGCGAAATGCCTTCGGAGCCAGTTTGCTCCCCGCTCTCGAGGAACGAGAGCAGCTTAGCGAGCAAGTAGGGGAAGTGCATGACGTAGTATGTACTGAAGGCCAGTGGAGCAAAGGTATAGCACATCTTTCTGGACAGGTTAGATTGCGACACGATACGCGTGAACTCATGTGAGGTGACAGTAGTGCGTTTCCGCCTTTATCCTCACACCACACGGCGTTCAAATCTAACATAGTGGTACTACTCGTAAGGAAAGGCGACCCATGGCTTTCCCTGTGTGGTGGTTCTAACCACATGTAGTTTCGTGATTCTAATTCAATCATCCATTCGTCACCCCTTCTAGTCGCATCTTACGACAGGCAGGGAATACCGTGGGCGCATTCTTCGTCTGCGTCCCCCACCCACAGAGGGTTGAAGCAATTTTAGACTCAGCTAGGTATACCACGGTCACCAATACACGCTACTAAGTTGAGAATAAAATGGGGCAATATTGTCTGGACCATGTGCGCAAATATCTTTTCAGCCTCAGATCGATGTATCAGGCATTGTTTTCAGTTGCTTGTGCCAGGCTCCTCACTTTCATCTATCCCTCTTTAACCTCCCTTGGTCAACGACCAGACCCGTGGTGTTTCTCAAATAATGATACTAATTACAGGCAACGTAAGCCCGTGATGTTCCGCATATAGTGGCACCAATCATAGGTACTGGAAACCCACAGTGAACCGCCTTCTGCTGCTACAAATCACAAACCTATTGTGTACCTACTTTTCGGACCTCGACGGTATTACCTTCCCGAGGCCTAGGGATTCTTTCATTTTCACGCCCTTCGTGACCCTTGTCCTTCTTTGGCCGTTACCTTCATTTCTCAAAGTGTTGGACCCTTTCCATTGTTTCCCTCTGATTAGTGTTAGTGGTCGCCCAGTTGTACTTCCTCATAAAACAATAATCACCACCACCCCTCCATGTATCGGAGGTTATGAAACGCAGTGCATTAAACAGTTCTGTCTTGAAAGTTGCGTTGCAAATCTTTTCGACAATAATTGTGCTATCCTCTCTTGTCAGTGGCAATGTTTTCTCGAACACCTCCTGTTCTTCCCCAATACAGATCTGAACAAAACAGCCGTATCTTATTAGCAAGTCTTTTGTGTAGAGATGGCGCACTTCATTATCCGGCCATTGTTCTCAAACTGGAATTAGGAGCATGCCAATACATTACACACAATAACTGTATACAAATAAAGCTGTCGCGCTAGAACTGAACTAGACGAATATGTGAACTTTGTGGAGTTTCTCTGTTCAACAAAGAGAGTTGAATATTAACCGCAGTTATTGAGGTTCGTTTCAGATTTACTCCGGTTCTATTTGAAGGTGTTGCAATACTACAACACCTAAATACCCTCATAACCATGTGCAGAGATCTGTACCTTTTATTAACAATAATATTTATGTGATTACCCCAATGAAGGTCTTTTCTTATATTAACACCTAGGTACTTACAATGATCTCCAAAAGGAACTTTCACCCCATCAACGCAGTAATTAAAACTGAAAGGACATTCGTATTTGTGAAACTCAAAACCTGACTTTTAACCCCGTTTATCATCATACCATTGTCCACCGTCCATCTCACAACACTATCGAGGTCACCCTGCAGCCGCTCCCAATCTTGTAACTTATGTATTACTCTTAAGTGTATGTTAAAAAATGTCGGATCTCTGCATGCCCTAGATTTCGCTGGGCATCGCACACACAAAGACAGACAGACAAACACTTCATTTTATTATTATATATAGGTAATAGTATAACATACCTGCAAAAAGTACACACTTTTAAACAAAGAATGACATGTTTCGTTCAACAAGAACATTATCAGATTCTATCAAATCACTTTAAACCATGTGAATGATTATTAACTGGTGATGTTATGAAAAAATGTTGTACAAATAATTAATGTATTTGTCCTCAACTGTCGCTTCAGTAAATTACGGAATTTTCAGTACTTAGCTTAGCTGCTGTCACCCGTTACCTTCCGCAACTTGCCTGGATTTTTATGTTTATATTTTTTTTTTATTATTGAAAGTGGTTAAGTGTAAGAGAGGGCCGTAAGCCCTAACTTCGTCACAAATATAACTCAATTTTTTTTTCTAGGGACTTTACGTCGCTCCGACACAGATAGGTCTTATGGCGACGATGGGATAGGAAAGGCCTAGGAGTTGGAAGGAAGCGGGCGTGGCCTTAATTAAGGTACAGCCCCAGCATTTGCCTGGTGTGAAAATAGGAAACCACGTAAAACCATCTTCAGGGCTGCCGATAGTGGGATTCGAACCTACTATCTCCCGGATGCAAGCTCACAGCCGCGCGCCTCATCTCCCGCCCGGTAACTCAAAGATAAATAAATAAATAAATAAATAAATAAATAAATAAATAAATAAATACATAAATAAATAAATAAATAAATAAATAAATAAATAAATAAATAAATAAATAAATAAATAGCCTACGTAGGGAGAACATATTTGACTCTCTCTCTCTCTCTCTCTCTCTCTCTCGGGCCTCCCCTACCATTCTACCCTATCAATAAGCTTGTAATACTATCTTAAGTAAAGCGATCGATCCTCAATCGACTTTGTTTATCCATCTATTGTTTGTCGTCTCTGGAAGCCAAGACCGTGAAGGCTGTGGTGCTGTCAAGGACACCGCCCAATCTACATACACAAATAGATTGATGCTGTGGGAAAATCTCTCTAGAGAGCTCTACTAACTTCTACACCGCAATGACGGACTCAGTACAGACTCCAAGTACATCTAGTGTCGGAGTACAGAAGAGAAAAATTTATAACATGGCAACCGAGTGCATATTTTAAACATTAATTGAAACCTCAGTGCAAAAACCGGTCAAGTCCAACTTTTTTTTTTTAAATGACACTTTATATGTACTGGGTACAGAAATAAATGCTACACATTTGATAAAAAGAATCAGACACGTTCACCTTTAAGTAACATCTCTGCCGTAGAGAGGGACTTGACTGCATCACGAAAAAAAAATGTATGGTTTTTAGTGCCGGGATATCCCAGGACGGGTTCGGCTCGCCAGGTGCAGGTCTTTCTATTTGACTCCCGTAGGCGACCTGCGCGTCGTGATGAGGATGAAATGATGATGAAGACAACACATACACCCAGCCCCCGTGCCGTTGGAATTGACCAATTAAGGTTAAAATCCCCGACCCGGCCGGGAATCGAACCCGAAACCCTCTGAACCGAAGGCCAGTACGCTGACCGTTCAGCCAACGAGTCGGACTCTGCATCACGAATATACATTTTTTAAAAAGCTCACAGCTGCACGCCTCTAACCACACGACCAACTCGCCCGGTGTAAGTGAATCAGACTAACTTCTTCAGAAGACGCCTGTGCGTGACATCTTTTAGCGTGGGAAAGCTGCTGCACATCAACAATCACCATGTTCCTTGACAGCCTCTGAGCCTGTCCTCAGTGGCATAATAGTTAGCTTTCGTCCGTCTTCCCAAGCTCTAGAGAAGCTTCAGATGCCCTGCGCCTTGCCCGCCGTTGAGGATAAGATCAACAGGGCTACGATCTTGATGATGTCATGTCATATTTAAATTGGTTCACAATCCTAATCACTCGTAGTTCTCACATTGTAGAAATGCTCAATTATTAGGTCGTTTTTTGTCTTTTTGTATGTCCATCTCCTCCACTGCAGATGCCATTGAGGACTTAGCACATCACCGTGTGTTAGGGCCTTCCATATATATGATCCCTCGAGAGAAGGTATCCCAGCATTTTACCAGGTGTATGCATACGTTTTTTCCGGGTTTTGTGGTAAAGAGAACACGTAATTTTCAAGGGAAATTCATTTTTTCTTTATTCAAAATATTGGCCAACGGCGTCTACACACTTCCACCATCTTTAAGGTAAGTTAGTCTATGAATAGTATGCGAGAAAACTCCTTGTCTTTTGCGGGAAAACATTTGTCCACTCATTTTCCTACTTCCTCGAAATCAATGAACTGCTGCTCTGCGAGCGCGTGTCCATTGATGCAAAGAGGTGATAGATGGCGCCAGGTCAGGGCAGTATGGCGGCTGTGGAAGGATGACCCATCCAAGCGATCTGAACGTGTCTCTCACTGGTTTTGCTGCGTTCGATTCCCGGCGGGGTCGGGAATTATAATCATAATTTGTTAATTTCGCTGGCAAGGGGGCTGGGTGTATGTGACGTCTCCATCATGTCATCCTCATCGCGATGCGCAGGTCGCCTACGGATGTCAAATCAAAAGACCTGCAATTGGCGAGCCTAACTTGTACTCGGACACTCCCGGCACTAAAAGCCGTACGCCTTTTCATTTTTCATTTTTTTTACTTTGCCATGTCTTCTAGGCCATTCCGGTCGTCTTTCGATCGATACGCGATTTAGATTAATAATTTGTTCACGATAGCGTTGTGCATTAACGGCTTCGCCGGGCTTCAAGAGTTCACAATACACAATACCGCTTTGGTCCCACCCGACACAAAGCATGGTCTTTCACACTGAAATCACCATGTCTCACATGTTCTAATCGATGGAGCGTGTTCACCATATGTTTCTACCAGTAAACGATGACTTTCCACAGCCTTTTTCTTTTGATTAAATAAGAAAAGCAATGCGTACCGCAAACGTTCTGTTTCAGACACAAATGTAGACATGATCACTGAACGATACAACACAGACGCTACTGTTGGGCGGACTCTACTTGTGTGTGTTTGTAGGTTAATGTCAGACGAACAAACTGACATATGTGTCAAATTCATGCGCTGCGTACTATTCGCTAGCACCATCTCTTAGTCAAACTTGAAAAGACTTATGCATACACCTGGTAAAGCCCTCAGGAATTGGGCCACCTGTTGATCCATGCATCCGAAGATCATCCCTACAGGAAACCCCCTATACGCCACCCGGAGACGCGCTCTAAAGGGGACAGGTTCCCCTGGTTACTCATTGGAAGTTAACCCCACCCTCAAAGGCTGAGGTTATTTGCAGAGGAATCAGACTAAAGGCCATAACAACTGCAAGATTTGGAATTCTAACCATGTTACATATTTTTTGAGCCGTTTACATCAATCTTTTGTCTGCATTACCTTCAAAATGGACATAAAAATGTGTATATACAAATGCGTATGCAAATGTGTATAAGACTTCCCCATTTGCCTTTTTTTTTTTTGGAAAGTAAGCCGAGAGAAAATTACTTTTAAGGTTTTGTTTTCAATTAATTAACAAATAAATACCACATTAGGATGACTAATAAATCACTGGAATTTTTCGGGTCAAGAAACAGTTAAGTCCATCATCCTAAGAAGTTTCTGTGTCCAAAAAACACCACACAAACACGTTGGTAAGCACACAACATTCCCGATAATTATCCTACATACTGTGTGAACATTTTTATTTGATATTCATCCACATTTGAAGTTTTGGAAACATTTTATTGTCATCTGTAAAATTTTACTTTTTTGGACTTGACCGGTTTTTGCACAGAGGTCTTCAATTGTTGTGTAGATAGGCACAGGGATTGCCTAACAGAGACTGTAAAGACGTGCTCAGTATAGCCGGAAGGGCATGGGTTTTATTCGCACATCTGGAGAGGGACATGGCCCCGCGGTTCAGTCAGCCTACCTACATCAAAATGAGTATGAGGTAAACTCTTGAGGGTCACCGTTAGTGAAAGCCTTTATCGTTCACTCTTATTCTTCTGCTTCTTTTAGAGTTTGGCGATATAAGGACCACCGAAAGTAACTCTGTGCATGTATCTTAACTACTAGGGCCTCTCAGGGTGCATGCACCGATGCACTGGGCGGCGCAAGGTTCAAAAGACGACTTCGCTAGGTTGACCAGAGTACAGACTTCTACTCCTGGATTTTGAGCTATAGCGCTGTCTCTCTTGTTCTACAGCGCTCCACCACCTGAGCAGAGTTGAGCCGAGCTTAGCCGAGTCGCCCCGAGACAAACCGCTGGTCCGAACCGAGCCGATGCACGGTGCACAGAACCCTTATCTTCTTCAAGTCCAATCTCACTTCTCGAAACAATTTTAGCTCTGTCTTCCTCTTCCTGAAGAATTCAAAGGTTCTCTGCGTCAGTCTGTTATTGTTGTCCATCTTCAACAAGTGTCCATAGAGCTGAAACCTTCTCTGTGTCATCAGTTCAACCACTCCTTCAGTTCTTTCATACAATTCTTTGTTAGATTTGAGTCTCCTCTCCTCATTTTTTACATTTGGGCCCAGAACTTTTCTTAGCATTTTTTTTCTCCCGAATATCTTCAAGTCCAATGTTTCCAGTGTATGCAGGCATTCTCAGATGTAACAACAGTATCTAGATGCCTCAGTTTAGCCCCATAAGATAAAATCTTCCTGTTGTAGGTGTTTATTATTATTATTGTGTGTTAAAGTCATGGCTAGTCCACTCTAAATTAGCACGTGGTGTTACAGCAACTAGGGTATACAGTATGTGTTAAAGAGGGAGAGATCGGTCGGTGAATACGCGCGCAGAACAGTGACACGCCACAATACAACCACCGGCAGCGCATAATACTGTAACGGTTCTAAATTATTCACACCCACTAGTCCAGGTGCAGCGTGCACAAACAACCGCCGCCACACAATTCATCAGTACATTCTTTTACTGCTTCATTGTGTTCACTTTTATAATAACTAACAGTTCATAAATAAAAACTACAAGCTATAAATTACAACAATGGAGGTTTTATAGCACAGTGCTGTCATATTTTCCTTTTCTTTTTTTCTTTTTTACATTGGTTGATCTTTAAGCAAGAAACCGAACACAAGGTACAAACATCTAGACCCTTTGCTCACTCATGATCTGATGGTAGTGGTGATGATTATTGTTTTAAGAGGATGTACAACTAGGCAACCATCCTCTACTCTTATGACCTGGTTTAGGACTACATTTTGGTCTTTTCAACATTTCTTCAATTCTATCTTAAGAAAACCGTTAATGATCGGGAAAAGAGCTCTTTTGAGTGCGGATTCGATCCTAAAAGCCGAGCTGAGTGGCTCAAACGGTTTAGGCGCTGGCCTTCTGGCCCCAACTTGGCAGGTTCGATCCTGGCTCAGTCCAGTGGTATTTGAAGGTGCTCAAATACGTCAGCCACGTGTCGGTAGATTTACTGGCACGTAAAAGAAGCCAGGATCGAACCTGCCAAGTTTCGGTCAGAAGGCCAGCGCCTCAACCATCTGGGCCACTCATCCCAGCCAACTGTCCTCTAATGACGAAGTTTCGCATTACGCGATATAACTCTGTAGGCTTTCTGGAGTTTGGAGACTTTCCAAATTGGCTTTAGTGTCCAGTGCAAATGGGAGTATGATTTTTCTTTTCACAGATATATGAAGGACGATACATGTGAAATTGTCTCGTATTTCCCTGATATTTTAATGTACATTTTCCATAAAATTAGATTTCTCATACGAATTTGGTCGCCCGTCTTTGATACTATCTGATGTAACTGTTCTCTGGCATACCTAGCGAGGCACTAAAACTGATCCTCTCTCCCGAAGTCCCTATGCTTATACCTTTGCGTTTTTTTCCACAGAGGTCGATAGCTGCAGTCGTTTAGGTGCAGCAGTATCCAGTATTCGCGAGACAGTGGGTTCGAACCACGGCCTCTTCCTTCCCACTCCTAGCCCTTTCCTGACCCATCATTGCCATAAGACCTACCTGTGTCGGTCCGTCGTAAAGCAACTTGAAAAAAAAAATCTTTTTTGATGACTGTCTACCACTAAATTGCTTTTTTTTTTTTTTTGCTAGTGGCTTTACGTCGCACCGACACAGATATGTCTTATGGCGACGATGGGATAGGAAAGGCCCAGGAAGTGGAAGGAAGCGGCCGTGGCCTTAAGGTACAACCCCGGCATTTGCCTGGTGGTGATTAGGTGGTGATTATTGTTTTAAGAGGAAGTACAACTAGGCAACCATCCTCTATATAACACTAATCAGAGGAAAAAAGGGAAGGGATCCGACACTTCGAAAAATGAAGATATCGGTCAAAGAAAGACAAGGGCCACGAAGGGCGTGAAAATGAAAGACTTCCTAGCCCTCGCAAACCTAATAGCGTCGGGGTCGGAAGAGAACAAGAGTTGACCAAGCGAGGTCGGATAGGATAGATGAAAGTGAGGAGCCTGGCACAAGTAAGTGGAAGCAATGCCAGGACTCAGCTGAGGGCCCCATGGTTGCCAACCCACGCTCCAAAGTTTAGTGCCCCTGAGCCCCTTTTAGTCGCCTCTTACGACAGGCAGGGGATACCGTGGGTGTTATTCTACCGCCCCCACCCACAGGGGGAAGGCATTTGCCTGGCGTAAAAATGGGAAACCACGGAAAACCATCTTCAAGGCTGCCGACAGTGGAATTCGAATCCACTATCTCCCGGATGCAAGCTCACAGCCACGCGTCCCTAACCGCACGGCCAACTCGCCCGGTGCTTTCTTTTACATCTGTCTTTATGTCACATTTTGACTATATAGTATAGTAGATCAGTGCATCTATAGATGGCTGCTCAGAATATCTTAGATGGACCATGTGATCAACATCGTAGTCCTGCAAAGGATTGGCCACGATAAAGGGCTAATACATTTTTTATTTTTTACATTTTTTTTTGCTAGTTGTTTTACGTCGCACCGACACAGGTCTTACGGCGACGATGGGACAGGAAAGGGCTAGGAGTGGGAAATAAGCGGCCGTGGCCTTAAGGTACAGCCCCAGCATTTGCCTGGTGCGAAAATGGGAAACCACGGAAAACAATTTTCAGGGCTGCCGACAGTGGGATTCGAACCTACTATCTCCCGAATACTGGATACTGGCCGCACTTAAGCGACTGCAGCTATCGAGCTCGGTACACAATTTATTTACGTCGCACCGATACAGAGAGGTCTTATGGCGACGATGAGATAGGAAAGTCCTATGAGCAGGAAGAAAGCGACCGTGACCTTAATTAAGGTACAGCCCCAGCATTTGCCTGGTGTGAAACTGGAAAACCGCGGAAGAAGATCGGGCTGCCGACAATGGGATTCGAACCCACCATCTCCCGAATGCAAGCTCACAGCTGTTGCTTATTATTATTATTATTATTATTATTATTATTATTATTATTATTATTATTATTATTATTATTATTATTATTATTATTATTACAAAAGAAATATGTTGTTAAGAGCAATAGTGATGAGGTATAAATACGGGAACACACTGATGTTTATTCAGCAAACTACACCTGGCTAGTTGACTCAATGACGATGCTGAATAAATTATACGTTAACAATTTTGCGTTCTGGTAACGAGAAGCACATTTCAACCAAAAAACGATACACACTCATTCGCTACTGTTCCCAGTCCTCCCCTACCTTCTGTGCTTTTCACGCGTATTTTATATTCAAACACTACAGTTTGATAAATAAAAACATGTACTAATTATTACGCTAAATCCTGTAAATCCCTATATAAATATACATTAATAATTTAGCGTTATTTTTTTAAATAGTAATTAGAATGTATCACGATTACGTAATTTCAACAGAACTCGCAATTAAATAAAAGGTGAGAGCAGCACGTCACAGTTTACCCCAGGAATTCCCAACCAGTTCACCACGACCTTTTAGTGCACCACAAACATTTCTGAAATGTTCTATCAAATTCTGTTAGCTGAAGAATTGAAATAATTATTTTCACAGTATATCAAGAAACTTTAAATGAGCCTCCATGTCTCAGGCGGCAGCGCGCCGGCCTCTCACCGCTGGGTTCCGTGGTTCGAATCCCAATCACTCCATGTGAAATTTGTGCTGGACTAAGTGGAGGCGGGATAGGTTTTTCTCCGGTAATCCGGTTTTCCCTGTCATCTTTCATTCCTGCAAAACTCTCCAATATAATTTCATTTAATCTGTAAGTCATTAACCATTACCCCAGAGGACTGCGTCAGGCTTCGGCAGCCGGCACAATTCCTATCCTCGCCGCCTGATGGAGGCTTCATTCATTCCATCCCTGACCCGGTCGAATGACTGCAAACAGGTTGTGGACTTTCATTTCATCAAGAAATTCAAATAAAAATTGACTGCTATATTCCACCCCTGGTCAGCAACAATCCTGGACTGGCCTACGTCACATTTTGCCTGTAGTACAGGATTAGTAGATCTATACAACGCTGCTTGGAATATCTCGGATGGGTCACGTGACAAACATCATAGTCCTGCAACAGACTGGTCACAATTAAAAGCCGATAACAATCGTGAAGAAACGAAAATCAAAATATTTCGGCAGCGAGAAGAAATATCGAATACTCCAACTCTTCATTCAAGCCAAATATTCGCGTAAAGATGTACTAGACGATGTCGGACCTCCTGGCTGAAAAACTTCCGCCAATGGTTTGAACTGCCATCAGCCGAGCTGTTTCAGATCCACGAAAATAATAAGGAGAAGAATGGAGTTCGACAAGGTGATGTACTTTCACTAATTCACTGTAATTTGGTATAAGGGGACTACAAACAGTGGTATTGGTAAAAAAAATTGTATATATTTAGTTGTTCATGGAAAATTATTATTTGGAATTTCCTCTTTAATTTGATTGATTTTGGATGACTAACTATTTATAAATCTAAAAAGAATACGTTCCTGCAAAAGCCTTTTCTCTAGATTTTGTGAACACGTTCAATGTTCAGTGAAGACAAAATATCTCGGGAACTACTTGCTCTAGAAGGCGGTAATTTATGTTGATTTATAGTAAGCATCCTGCTGCATAACTTGGCTGCATTGGTTGCTATGATATTACCTTATATCTATTGTACATGTGCTAAGAAGAACGTTACCATCCACGTCTTGTAAGTAGCATTTACACGTTCAAGTGTGATTTCTGAAAAACTACACCTCTTCGCTAATTTTTCCCATTTTCTCAGAATCTACTTAAGACATAGCTTTAAAAATTTTCTCTGTCATTAACAGCATTATTGTTTTTATATGGATCTACAATGGTAGCGATATGACACATAGTTTGATCATATTTTTTAAATAAACAAATTTATTAACTTTATTTAAAAAATTCATATCTTGATTTTTTATAAAACTAGAACCAAGAAAGTAGATCAATAAATGTGCTAGATATGTATCTACGTCCTAGCAAAATTAAGTTTTATTACCTTGGACAGTTCCAAAGAAACGGGGATGTAAATATGTTAATGTTAAATTTAACATTATTAGGATAGGCCTTTGATACCCCCTAAACAAAATCATGAGGGAATTAAAAATTATATTGCAGGAAGCAAAGCGTTTGGGACAAGGGAAAGGAAGATTTGAGGTTAAATTTTATGCTTTCGCTGATGATATAGCAGTAATTTCAGAAAACAAATTACAAGCACAAAGAATGGCGGAAACTCAATATGACACAGCCATTAAAACTAGTCTTCAAATTTCATATGAAAAAACTGAACATATTGAACATAGACATAACGGAGAAAAATACCTAACAACAAAACATGGACATATTCACTAAGAGTTGATAAATTTAAATATCTTTAAGAATGGATGCAGCCAAATGGACTCTATAACACAACCTACAAAAGGAAGTTGAAGAAGATGGACATGGCTTATGAACTCACTCAACACCATTAGAACAAGCCATCGGTATCGTTCCAGGCAAGAATCAGGCACTGCACAACTGTAATTAAACCAGAAGTACTATATGGATCAGAATGTTTTATGTGAGGTGAACAAGATTAACTGGAAAAGAAGGAAAAAGGAAAATTTTGGGACCCCAAAAGAATAAAGATATTTGGATGAAAACAAAAGCGAAGACCTCGACCGCAATGAAGACAGAACTACAGTCATAATTAAAAATCTAAGACCACAATTTTATGGTCATCTTCACGGAATGGATGACGACAGACTAACTAAGAAGATCTATCTTTGATTACTCTAAATTAAAGCACATCACCGGTTGGTTGGAAGAGATGGATCTACAAAGACTGAAGTTCGCAGATGGCATCATAAATTACAGGCTAGCCTTCCGGCGACAGATTACTTCAGTGGAATTTTCGCCTTTGCAAATTCGACGTCAACCTCGGAGAGTGCTATCGGAGAAACAGAGGCAAGTGATCAGCCGACGTACGAAGAAGTTCGGGGAAGAAAAGGAAAAAGAAAAATACTATAAGCTATGGATGGAAGGCCAGACAATGTTACCTAACAATCGTGCAGGTTGTGATGTAAGATATGCATGGATGGCCACACAATGTTACCTAGCAACCGTGCAGGCTACGTCTTATGGCTGGTGGCCATCTGAAATTATAAGCCGTTACCAGATGGCCATAACCGAGGGACATATTTATGATCGTTTGATTTTTGCAAAGGGAAAATTGGTTTCTTTTATGACACATCACCAGCCTCAAGACAGCCACGAAACAAGCCGCTTACGTCTTCCCTTCCTCACTTAAACGCTTACAAAGAACTCAATTGTACCTACCACACTGTACTTAAATTTTTGTCACGTAGCAGAAGAGTAGAAGACTGCAAAAATATCTGCACTTACATATTCCACGCAGGATTCCTTCATATGTATACCGTGTCACAGTCTAGAAGGTAGAGTGTATCTAGTTACCAGAGATAAAGTTTCACTTTACTCAGGCTCAACGTACAGGTTTTATTTTCACTGCATACTGTGGAAAATACATGTATTTATATTCTTCGTCTGCTTTCAGAGAAGGTTGACGTCTCAAACATGTTACAAAAAGTATAATATGCGGTGTGACACTCAGACCTATACAACTCAAAAAAAGTTTGTGTGGTAGAATAACACCCACGGTATCCCCTGCCTACCGTAAGGCGCGACAAAAAGGCACCCCAGGGGCTCTTTACGTAGGAGAGTGGATTGGTGACCACGGGGTCCTTAGCTGAGTCTTGGGATTGCTTCCACTTACTTGTGCTGGGATTAGGTTTACGAATATCCGTTGGATGCGACTGGACACTACGTAATATTAATATCGCCGGTATTAAAGTTATTTTTAAATTCCGGATGCTAACTTCATATTTGTGTTCATGTCCGTTTATTCTAAAATGTTACTGGCAACACAATATAAACTAAGTGGGCTGCTGTTAACGTATTAACGGACTGGCAGGCAACTTACAGCTCTTTTTAATCTACTGTCTGCTCTGTGTGCACAACCAAAGATTTCAAGCATGTGACGCCACTGCAAAAGCCTAAAATACCAGAAATGTACTTCCAACAGTTTAAAATGAATGAAAATCCACAGTCTGTTTCCAGTCAATGACCGGGTCAGGGATGGAGTGAATGAACCCCCACCTAGCGGCAAGTATAGAAATTGTGCTGGCTGCCGAAGCCTGTCGCACACCTCTGGCGCAATGATTAATGAATGACTGATGAAATGAAATGATATTTGAGAGTGTTGCTGGAATTAAACATGACGGGGAAAACCGGAGTACCCGGAGAAAAACCTTCCCCGCCTCCGCATTGTCCAGCACAAGTCTCACATGGAATGTCCGGGTTTTGAACCACGTAACCCAGCGATGGGAGGCCGGCGCGCTGCCGCCTGAGTCACGGGGGCTACACTTCCAAGAATCCTTCCCTGAAAATGTCTTCGAAAGTGCAGCACTGTGTCCGAGCCAGTGCCATCAACAAGAGAATAATAAAGAACCGAAACCGCCTCCAACACCAAAGGAAATGAAAGTACGTTTCGATTTCCAGAGTATGCTTGGTTGCACAGAATTTTTTTTTTTTTTTTTTTTTTTTTTTTTTTTGAGGTTGAAATGAGAGTCAAGATGTGGAATGGATCTCATGGCCAGGTTTGTAACGGTTAATACCTAACGCTGGCATGCATGAGGGCTCACTTGCCCCACAAATTTTGGGTTAATTTATGTTTAAATTCAATCAAATGTACTCAACTCGGACGAGCAATATATGGCATCAAGATCAGTTACTTGGCTTTCGCAGCTAGAAGTCCTTAAGGAATGCGCTGAAAATGTTGGGCTACAGTTCACTACTTGTACTAGATTCAACATTCAGAAACTAAACACAAAATACGGACAGATAAAAGTGGTTTCACACTTCAAATGCCTTGGTAGAATTGTAGAACAAACAGAGTTAGAAAAGGTAGCACAGGAAGTTCACCTACAGAAACTCAAGAGAGTGTATTGAAGAATGCGACATGTATGCATGTCCACACACACACAAATGAAATGAAATGAAATGGCGTATGTCCTTTAGTGCCGGGAGTGTCCGAAGACATGTTCGGTTCGCCAGGTGCAGGTCTTTTGATTTGACTCCCGTAGGCGACCTGCTCGTCGTGATGAGGATGAAATGATGATGAATACGACGCATTCACCCAGCCCCAGTGCCAGCGAAATTAACCAATGATAGTCAAAATTCCCGAACCCGGGACCACTGTGACCAAAGACCAGTACGCTAACCATTTAGCCATGGAGACAGACCACACACACAAAGATCAGGCACTACAATACTGTGATCAAACTTGAAGTTCCATACGCGAGCGAGACACTGGTAGGCTACTCAATAGAAAAGGGATCTGAAGAACATTCTGAAGGAAGAACGAAATATCATGAAAAAAATTCTTGGTTCAGAAAAACCTGAAGACTGACACAGGCTAAAATCCCGTATACCAGCGCCTCTCAAACGCCCAAAATCTCACGCGTGCAAACTGAGGCGCAGAGTTCCCGTGCACAGTGCATCGGTCCCACTCGGCTCGGCTCGGACCAACGTTTCGTCTCTGGGCTAGTCGGCTAAGCTCGGCTCAACTAGGCTCAACTCAGCTCGGATTTGGAGCGTTACGGAGCAAATGAGGAAGAGGGAGACAGGCGCGAGGAAAGTGAGAGACAGCGCTATTGTTCCAAATCGAGAAGTGGAGGTCTGCACTCTGGTCAACCAAGCAAAGTCGTCTTTTCCACCGTGCACAGTGCATGCACTCTGAGAGGCCCTCCCGTAAAGCAACAGAGAAACTGTCCAACATTGCAGCAGATATTAGATAACGAAGACTGGACTCATATGAACACGTTCAAAAACAATAAGGCTTACACACAAGATCATGACATTCAGCAGAAAATTGAAGAGTCTACCATGGATCCAAGAAGTCAAAAAGGACCTGGAGAAACTTCAGATAGATATATCAGAAATATTAGGCAGAAATCTGTTCCGTATATAAAGTAAGCAGAAGGTTAGTACAGCCAGAGAATGAAGTTTCAAAGAGACAAGGAACCATGTGGACTGAAGACAGGGACAGAGCCCACGGAGGAAAAATGAAAGCCGTATGGAAGACCAGAAGGCGAATCATAAAACCGCTGCGCGATTCAACAAGATCCATACGCAAATAAATAATAATAATAATACTAATAATCAAATATTAGAATTAGAGTAGGCGAAGCTTTATCTGACCCTGTAATAATTAAGAGGGGAATTCCTCAAAGCAGTATTATTGGACCTTTATGTTTTCTTATATATAAATAACTAGCTGTAGTACCCGGCGTTGCCCGAATAGTTTCTGAATATTTACCTTTAAGATTTGCATTACCAGTTAGTTACCGTATGTGTGATGTGAATTTTTATAGAATTCCTTTTTGACTTGCAGATTGATATGTTATGATCTATTATGAAGTTTTAGAATTATTTAGATGTGTTTGATTTCAAGTTTTAGATAATTTAATTTTCGAGTAAAACTTCGTCCTTATGGAAGCTCGAATCGACTGGGAAATATTTGATCCTGTCAAAAATTAATAAGTGATACTGATAACTATATGTATTTAGCCGTCGCACTATAGATACGATGTACAGGATTTCAACCGTCAATGAGACTGTCCCCCTCTCGCCCCCCACCACTAAGAGATAAAAAATCTGGATTGTCACCATTCATCTCAGTGACCCAAAAAACTGTAGATTCGACACTGTTTTCGATTATTTTTATATCTCACTCCCCCCTCACCCACACCCCAAAGGTGGCTGAACATGAATTTTAAACAATTCGGAGTGTCACTAATCATTTCAGCGACCACGAAAACTATGGATTCGATAATATTCTAGATTATTTTATACCGCCCCCCTCGCCCCCTGCCCATAAGGGTGCTAGGGCTGTCTTACCCTCACGCGGTTTGTCTCCTGATACTAATTGATAAGTGTACCAAGTTTGGTGAAATTGCTCCAGTGGTTTAGGAGGAGATGTGTCATTAACACACCCACGCACACACATACATCAATTTTTATATATTATGAACCCATGACCTTTGTGCCCTAAGAACATTATGCATAAATCGACAATCATTTAAAAGTTGGATTCTTGATAGCATGGATTTGACACGTGACGAGGGGGTGATTAGCTTCGGTCCCACGCTCTGGGGTACGTGACGTCAGCCACACGTGTCAACGGCGGAAGAATCTCAAGTCATTTTTGTGAACTATTTCAAAGCGCGTGTACATGGCGTGACCCAAGCCAAGTCAAAAAAATATAGTGCCTATCAAAGGGGGTCAATCATCTCACAAATCGAACCCGTAAAAGTTTTAAATGTCCATGAACACTACCGCCAGAAATGTAGCAAGCATGTAGTCACTTTCAAAACTCTTGAAATTACAGTTTAGGTAAGTCAGAAAATTTATAGAAATTTTTCTTGGCGGCAAAGGGAGAGATCCGAAGAGAGGGGGTAACTGCTATAAATATGAAGGGACGCCATGACGAAGTCTCCTTCTCCGGCATTTGTGATACAAAGCGGACGAAAAATTGTTGAGCTGCTCTGCGAAATCAAACCAACGAAAGTAGACTGAGTTCAACTGCAGATTTTAGCCATTATGGCTAGGTCTTGACTCCATGAGGAGATAGTTTTCTTGTGTGAAATAATTGTACCAGATAGAACGGTCAAAGTACTGAATAAATTCTAATGTGATTAAGTAATTCGTGTGCGGAAATAATTATAATCCATCGTGTGCACTCAGCAAACAAGTGAAGGGTATTTTCTTTTTTTTTATGCTTTATTCCAGGAAACCTGAAGATATATAAAAATGGTTTGTAAAGCCATGAATGTAAAAATGGCTAAATAAAATGCCAGGGTCGCAGGTGAGCCCTATGACTACATGAGGTAGGTGACTTTCCATCTTACTACCTCTTATATCTTGTCTCATGATCTCAAAAGGTGTATTTGAATGGGGATATACGACGCAGTGGTCACCCCTACTAAGTTTTGTAAATGTGAGAATACGACTAAAAGAGTCATTTGTTTTATTTTCCACTTGGATAAATTTTGAAGTCTTGCGAGTGTCGTATAATGTTGTAAAAGGTAATTGAATAGGGTTCCGAAGTGATATCACGTCCAATGTAGATCGTCATCCGGGTGAAGTGTACTGCCTATATTTTGTGATGCCAAATTAAGATGTTCAGTCGACGTAAAATTTTTCTGTCTGCAATTTGAAGTCAATAATAATAATCCATGGTTACTCATTTTCAATCGAGTGGAAGCGCGCTGTCGGGTGAGAACCTAGGGTGATGAATTTGGTCACGGAGAGAAACGTTTTTCTAGGCTCATTTTAAACTGTGTGACTGACAATAAATAGATCTAGTAGAATGTTTCAGTCATTTCTCGTAAAAATCAAGTTATTAAATACGATATCATTTATGCGAAGTTATTCATGATTAATGCATTGTGCGATATTAGACGTCGGGATTTCTAGTGAGGATTTTAGTCCAGTTCTTTGTCGATGATAATTGTGGAGCCGGGAAACAGAGGTTAGTTTTGTTGATATGAGATTTGTGAATCAGGTTGGACCTGTCATTGAAGCTGGGACACGGAAGCCCGAGGAATGTTTTATATGAGTTGAGATGAGATGTGCGAATCAGGTTAGAGTCCTGTCATTGAAGCCGGGACATGATAGCCCGAGGAATATTTTATAATGTTGAGAATGGAAAGAAATTCATAGAAATCCATAGCGGTATTAATTGGCGACGCGTATAATTAGTGTGGGCATCTTGAAGCTTAATCTGTGCATTTTGTTGGTTAGAATATCGTATTTGTTTAATTATGTCGGCAGAGTTTAAAGGGAGCATTTTGAGAAGTCAGTCAGGTAGAACGAACCGGGTGTTTCATGTAACTGCCAAGCGAACTTGGGGGGGGTGAGAGGCCTCAACTATGATAACGGGACAGGCGTGGAATTGAGATTGTACTGTATTCTCGGCCAGGGAAAACGTTAAAATGCTGGATTTAGTTGAAATTCATAGCCGGTAATGATCTGAGTATTGTGAAATACTGTAATTGGGGACGTAATGAACATTTGAAATCACGAACTTTGAGTATAAGGAACAGAGTAACCAAATTCAGGGTTGTCCAAAATATAGAGCGATGGTTGTGATGATCGGTTTGTCTGTGAGGGGTGTGCAAAATTCATAAATGGTAATGACGAGATATGACATCATAATTATATGGCGAGTTGTTTGGTTTGTACGTAGATTATTAGGATATCCAAGTGTTAATAACGGTTAGGACTAGATTAGATTTTAAAAGTGTGAGATCACGAGACAAGATATATAACTGGACATGAATTATGTAACAATTCTTTTCCAGCCAGACAAACATCACAATATTGAATTCACGTCACAGCTGCGCAGAAATTTGTGAAGAAACCAGAGTCCGCGGAGATAAAATTTGTTGTTCGTTAACATTTCGTCAATACTTTAAATTTATTTAATTATTAAATTCAGTGAAACCGCATTTTGAAATAACTTTAATCAAGCGAATAACTTGGAGATGCATTCTGGAAATTTTAGTTTGTTTTCTGGGGAATATTTTAAATATAAAGTAACGATTAAAGGGACATATCCGAAGGAAATGGATTTTACTGCCACAAAGTTTGTGAGCATTGCTATTGTTGTAATTATTGAACTTTGATTGATTGAGCAGTGAATGTGCTGGGATAGTAAAGTGGAAACTTTGGTCATCAACCGATGTAACTTAATTGTGTTTAGCCTTCAGCCTAGAAACTTGGATGGTCAGGGTGTCATCAACCTCAGTGACTTAGATTAGGGCCATATGCCATTGTAGCATCATTTCCTTGCGGTCATCATCCACAATGACTTTAAAGTAACTTAGAAGATTAGATGTCTGTCCATGACATAGACGCAGGTCACATCGATTCAATTAAGGGTCCATGCCGTAGAACCACTGTGTGGCACACACCGATTGGACGGCCTTAATTATACCCAGAGTCCAGAGTTCGTGTTACGAGGGCTGGACCATAACGAATCACTATGATGGTACATGTGGTCTCACATGGAAGCCGAATTTAAGGATTTCCAGACTTTCCTTTCTTAAATGATTAATAATTGAGACAATGGTTTCTAGTATGAATGCCCGTCAGGCAGTTACGTTAAAGTCTCACACCAGTGTTCTGACGTTTATGTAAAAATGATTGTGGTGTCCAGTGGACACAATTGACTTCTATGATACCATTGACATATCGTCCCTGCTCTGGCAAACTAACGAATCTGCAAATTGGCAAAACATTAGGAGAGTTGAAAGAAGTTGTGATTACTCATATCAAATCAATTTTGATATTTAATGATTGGTTTCATGTGTTAGATATACAGAACGAGCAGTAAATGTGATAGATTTTTAGAGGGTTAGACATTATATAAACAATAAAATCTAGACCAAAACTTCACAACTACACTTTCCCTAGTTTGTCAGTTTCGCTAGTTTGCCGTTGTGGGGACGATATCAAATGCTTCAAAATTTCCTGAATAAATAGGAATCTTTTAAACAGACCTTTCATTCCAGTAGATAGATTAGAATTACTGAACCCTACCTTTACCTCAGCAAGTGACGAAGAACCCGATACGACCCAAGAGACAGATCTCATGAGCTTTGCTGATAGGTAAGAAAGGTAGGTATCCCTCATTATGGACCTAAAGGGTTCAATAGTAAGAAGAAGATAAGATTTTAATATATAGTTTTTCGATTAATTTTATCTCTCACCCCCTTCGCTCCCCACTTGGACTTGCAAAAAATCCGGAGTATTACTATTCATCTCACAGACCCTGAAATCTATGGATTCGAAACTGTTTTTAATTATTTCTATATCTCCCCCCCCCCCCCTTTGCTCCCTACCTAAAAGGGGGCTGGACTCGACTTTAAAAAATTCTAGAGTATTAATTTTCACTAAGTGCATTATAGTTCTCTTGTCCCGACTGCCGAGTTTGGATGGCCGCCCTGTTCTGCCCCAGTTTACAACTGATTTATTTTTCTGATACTTCTCAATAACAGTTCGCACTGTATAACGACTCCTCCTGACAATGTTTCCAGTTTCGCTGTACGATTTCTGTTGGATACGTAAATGCATAATAATTTATCTTTCATTAAGACTTTCTGTCCCATTGCCCTCATCGATGCTTGCCGCATATTAGGGATACATAAGAGTATGAACTACACAGTATGCAGACACGTAACTTCGTACTGAGGCATACAGAGCATGGTGTATTATACCTATACTTCTGTCCCATCTGACAGCACCTCTGGCGGACATATAGGCGTACTACGAAATACGATAATCTCAATAAGCAGGATTGTGAGGTATAAAACGTACATTTTGTTTATAAATCTATACCTGCTGGATGAGCAGCTGTTTTTATGTATATATTCACAAGTATACTACTTGCAGTTCCCTGTGCCTATACTTTAGTCCGTCACTGTATGTGTTGGGAATTCCAGGTTATGTTCAATCATGCATAACAATTGACAATGTCACTGCCTTCGTGATGTACAGGCCGTACTGTACCTCCGATGACGTCACACAAAGAGGCGAACTGTTTTCTCCGTCCGACCCGTGTAATGCAAGGACATGATGCGTCTGTATCTTTATTATGAAATATTTACAAACGTATTAAAATTACAGGTTAGATCACTAAAACCTGTAATCGCATCATAACACGTAATTCAGGTCTATGTAATGTTGGGAGAAATAGGTTTGAAGTGCGATTTACGCGGTCAAACCTTCAGTGTTTTACTCGTCAATGTACCCAACAAATAATTATTATGCATTAATGCAAATATGGGGACAATAAACGTGCAATAATAAATTTTACTTCCATACCTCTAGATGGCCATAAATACAGCAGTTTTCTTGGATTCTTGTTGCTGTTTGACACTTCTGATACTACACGTTACAATTCTCATGTTAGGTCCGTATTGAAATGTACGTATTTTTATATCCACCTATTCAATACAAAGAGATCGTTTTAGAATTTAAATATTATTATAAAATGTTAAGGGACATGTTTCGCCCATATTAAGGGCATCATCAGCCTCAAACTCAAACCTGTATGGTGAAAAATCAGGATCCTGATTGCTCTTACAAGTCATAAAAAGATGATATCATTGTTGCTGTCTGTCCAAACATACAAATTGTTAGAATGCCCTTGGCTAAAATTGCAGTATCAAGCTGCATGTCAAAAGTTCACACGATTATACTTTCGCTCCTTCAAACAATATAAATACATCTATAGACAACCGAATGCTTTTTCCTTGCTCCCACAATTACTTAAGGTAGACAGTTATCTTATCATAACGCATTCAACTTTCACTCCTTCAGCCAGTTAAATGGACTATAGGCAGCTGAACAGCCACGTAAGAAGGCCGTTGTCTTTTCATAACATACGAAATTGGCATCTGTGACAGTTTATCAGCGTTGCTTTTTCTTATCCTCTAACAGGAGTATTCAAGGAGGCACATTTCTGTTTCATTATAAAGACTGAGCTGTTTATTGCTCTACCCTAACAAGTTTTTCAACACTCCAGAAAGTATAATCGTATGAACTTTTGATATGCAGCTTGATACTGCAATTTTAGCCAAGGACATTCTAACAATTTGTATGTTTGGACAGACACCAACAATGATATCTTTTTATGACTTGTAAGAGCGATCAGGATCCTGATTTTTCACCATACAGGTTTGAGTTTGAGGCTGATGATGCCCTTAATATGGGCGAAACATGTCCCTTAACATTTTATAATAATATTTAATTTCTAAAACGATCTCTTTGTATTGAATAGGTGGATATAAAAAATAACACTTGTAACATACTTTGTTTTTACTTCTGATACTATCCTTGAGCCCTTTCTTCTATACAAACATCATTTTTGTTTAGGAATAGCCCATGTTTTGCCAAATATTAATGCACTGATCAGCCAGATCTATTAGTTACTTTTCACAGTCACGGAAACTGCCGAGGAATGGTTTCTACTCGCATTAATTTTGGGGAGAAAAGGCAGCGCGTACTCAACATTTCGAACCCAAATAAATAATCATATGTAGGTTCCATTGGTTACTGTCCACTTTTATACTTGTTCTGCATCAACAATAAAACGCTCTGCTGTAAATCTGTGTAACAAGAAAGTCAAAAGCAGAACTCATCATCAGCTCTGGAATGAGTGGAACATACACCTTTATTCTTCGTAACAGGTACCCTTTCGGTTGGTATTTTCGTTTTTCATAAAGGTAACCTGCCCCCATACGAAGAAAATGAAAATATTAATGTCTATTTACTTGTATAGTTGTATTTTCGCCGTGGTACGCACAAGTTCTTAGCGTTGTGGCAAATGCGAACTTTCACACGCTGCATTTGAATTTGTAGCACATTATATTTCCACAAAAACGTGTTATACGATAACAATTAAATTAATAAATTACACGAGAAGTATTACGTCCCTTGAATTTACATTTCTCACCACTTGAAGATACCATGCCTAACTTCTCATTATCTTAATAACAATTGTTTACGTAAATCCTAATATGATAAATTTAAAGAGAACGCATGCAATATACTGACATATAAATTTGTGTCTCTCAACGGTCACAATTATCCTAAGAATGCCCCCAACCCTTATGTTTTACATTCACAAGTACAGTTTGTAACATTCGCTTAGCTCGCCTCAATTGATCAGCTGATTAGCTTGGCGCGCTTTCTAGAGTACGGCCTGTATAATAGGAAGGCAGTGACAATGTGGAAGCTTTAGGTGACCTAAAATGTCTTTGAAGACTATGATGACACTGGTTTTGAAAGTATGTACTACCTTATTTTTATTCACCTAGGACGTTTTATTGCATAATCTTGGTCACATTCCTCGTCGCTGTTATTTTCTCTTTCTGTTAAATATTCTAGCCGTCTACGAGCTGCCATCTTAGATTTACCTACTGTTTTGCCAGCCAACCTTTCTCCGTTAAAATACTAAACCAAGAGATAATGTTGTTAGTGAATACAAATGTAAATGTGATCCTGTTACAGTCACTTTTATAAAGTAACGACGAAATGTTAGGAAATGTTAGCGAAATTCTATGGAGAATATTAATTTCTCTATAGCAGTGCCAATACTAAGTTTAAATCTTTTCAGTTTGCCGAAGCTGTATTTTGGACTGTGGAATCCCTCGACACTGGATGTATTATTACTCGTAACGCATTCATTTCTTTGTGAACATTAATTATTGATAGTCAATAGCCTCCTGTTTCATTTAGTAGAGTGAAGAACTTGAGAGAGACAGATTATTTTTATACGGTTTTGCACCCGCGAAACTAATAAATATATAAATAAACAAATTAAATAAA
Organism: Anabrus simplex; assembly: GCF_040414725.1. NCBI lineage: Eukaryota > Metazoa > Arthropoda > Insecta > Orthoptera > Tettigoniidae > Anabrus > Anabrus simplex. Next base: position 91,068,821 of record NC_090277.1, on the reverse strand, counting down.
TATGCTATACCACAAAATTAAGTTACACATTAAAGGCATAGGGACATCGTATCGCTCCTCTTCCAAATGTAAACAACAAGAGAATATAATAAAATATTGTGTTGTTTTGGATCCTGCCAAGAATACACTTCTCCATTCTCCCCTTTTACTATTCCGAGACAAATTCACATCGAAACAAACAAACTCTCCATAGCCTACGCTCAATTTTACTTTTATTGTCACTATAAAAGTTTTACTGTTTTATAGACGTGCGTTGCCTTTTCCAGATTTCTCAAGTATCGAAAGCGAAGATTCCTATCACTCAACGCTTTTACTAGTCTTGGCGTCACCACAACTATCTGCAGATCGATGGCTTTGTATTTCATGAATGTGCTGCACTTACCAGAAGCGTTTGCATTACGTGTTCGGGGAATGGAGGGTGTAATGCCAGGTTTTACGGCAAGAATACCCTCCTGAATTGAATACAATGTATCAGCGGTCCTGATTATTTATTGTCTTAAAGACGCACATTTCATTACCTAGCTTTAATTTAGTAAAATTCACAATTTCTATAGCTCACCAACTACAAAAAATAATAATAATAATAATAATAATAATAATAATAATAATAATAATAATAATCTTCCTCAGACAGCAGTAAAACATGTGGACATTCTTCAAGAAATAGCTGCTAAAATAGGCTTACGGATCTTCTTTGAAATGACCGAGTATATGGATACGGAAAAGACAGACTCCACTCACAGCACTGAGACGGCTTATGGGATTGTCCGGAGGGCCATAAAATTTAAATACCTTGGAGAAATTATTACCCCAAATGACAATGAGGTGGTGATGGTGATTACTGTTTAAAGAGGAAGTACAACTGGACAACCATCCTCTATGAACATTAATCAGAAGGGAAATTGGAATAGGACCGACACTTCGAAAAATGAAGGTATCGGTCAAAGAAAGACAAGGGCGTGAAAATGAAATACGTTTTAGGCCTAGACACCTAATACCGTCGAGGTCGGAGAAAATAAGAGTTATCCAAGGGAGGTCGGATAGGATAGATGAAAGTGAGGAGTCTGACACAAGTGGAAGAAATGCCAGGACTCAGCTAAGGGCCCCATGTTCGCTAAATCACGCTCCCAAGTTAAGCGCCCCGTGGGGACCCTGTCTTACGACAGACAAGGGATACCATAGATGTATTTTACCGACCCCACCCACGAGGAGAGTTTGTTGTTGATTTACATTAAGAAGCTAGTTACATCTTACTGGCGAATCTATATCACTTTGTTGTCCTTGCAAAGAGAACTCATAATGATTGTAAACTCAATAATGACGCCACAGAAAGCGTATTCGCCGGACGCTAGCATGAGAAGTTCCAAGTTTCGTTGGCCCAAACTTCTGTCATTGTTGAGGGAAAGCCCGTTATACTAACTAAATAACACTGCTCATCCCTTCACAAGTCTGCTTTGAGATAATTAGTGTTCCTTCCGTAAACCTTCCCTTATTAGCCGTTATTTCAATTCATGAACTTGGAAGGGCAATAGAACTCACTTTCCTAAAAGCGTAGATTTAACTCATTTGAACAAAACATCGTTTCATATTTGCTCGTGTATATCAACCACTCTAATTTTTGATACGGAATTGAAAAAGAAAAATAATCCCGACTTTTTCATCAGCTTTTCTTAGTGTGTTTACAATTACAACAAGGACGTCGAAGTAGCCGAAAAAATAAATTATGATAAAAAATTCACCCTCAACGTAGCGAAGTACGGGCTCCCAACGAGTAAACATAAATTTTGTTTGTTTTTAAAGTTCCTGTCACCTACGCAGCTATTCACTTCTCAGATATTTTGAGACTCATTAACTTGTTTATTTCGGCTACATATCTCTTGCGGATATTTTGATACTATTTTCTGTTAATTCCATGTGTGGATATTTTGGGACTGCACCGTGTGCATAGGCAAAGTTTAAAAACCTAGGTGCATGGATCCAATTCATCATTACAACACTGTCGTCAAGCTGGTATCTCTCCATGAGCCGAAATGTCTTTTTCTCTCTCAGAAATGTGCGTTCGCTAAGTTAGAGTAAAGTGACTTAAAGATTCTGGATCTACATGAGAAAATCCAGACAACAAAACTACTCTAAGAAAAGAAGAGCTTGCTTCTACGGTCACCTATGACGGATGGACGACTTTCGATGGACAAAACGCATTTTTGACAATCAATCAATCACTCACTACTGATCTGCATTTAAGGCAATCGCCCAGGTGGCAGATTCTATATCTGTTGTTTTCCTAGCCTTATCTTAAATGATTCCAAAGAAATTGGAAACTTATTGAACATCTCTCTTGGGAAGTTATTCCAATCCCTAACTCCCCTTCCTATAAACGAATATTTGCCCCAATGTTTCCTCTTGAATTCCAACTTTATCTTCATATTGTGATTTTTCCTACTTTTATAGACACCACTCAAACGTATTCGTCTACTGATGTCATTCCACGCCACCTCTCCACTGACAGCTCGGAACATACCACTTAGTCGAGCAGCTCGTCTCGTTTCTCCGAATTATTCCCAGCCCAAACTTTCCAACATTTTTGTAACGCTACTCTTTTGTCGGAAACCACCCAGAACAAATCGAGCTACTTTTCTTTGGATTTTTTCTAGTTCTTGAATCAAGTAATCCTGGTGAAGGTCCCATACACTGGATCCATACTCTAGTTGGGGTCTTACCAGAGACTTGTATGCCCTCTCCTTTACATCCTTACTACAACCCCTAAACACCCTCATAACCATGTGTAGAGATCGGTACCCTTTATTTACAATCCCATTTGTGAGATTACCCCAATGAAGATATTTCCTTATATTAACATCTAGGTACTTACAATGATCCCCAAAAGGAACTTTCACCCCCATCAACGCTGTAATTAAAACTGAGAGGACTTCTATTTGTGAAACTCACAACCCCACTTTAACCCCGTTTATCATCATACCATTGCCTACTGTCTCACAACTTTATCGAGGTCATTTTGCATTTGCTCTCATGATCTTCCCTATCAAATGCCTTGGATAGGGCAATCGCGATACATTCCATTTGACTTGAAATTGTTTAATCGAAACAAAAAACAACTCCCTGGTACGATAACGTCCAGAAAGACCTCGATCAGAAGACGCGCACAAACGAGATGTTTTCAGAACAAGCATCGAGACTTTTTGGACTTTCCGAGACAGTACGCTAACGATAACCTACTGAATCGAACGAAAATTAAATAAAGTCTAGAACGTAGAGTGAAGTTTATCGTGCTTCCTAGTTGGGCGATTAGTGAATAATATTAACACAACTAGCAGAAGTATGCGCCGTTGCCCGGATAGTTTTTGAATATTCACCTTCAAGATTTGAATTACTTGTTAATTATATTGTGTGAATTGAATTTGTGTAGAATTACTAGAAGCTGCTGGGGTATGGGTGGTGCTGAGTAATGACATGTGGAGCACAACTAGTGTCTGAGTATTATGAAAGGTGTTGCTCATGGTGGTGCAGTGGCACATTCTGGCCCAGTGAGGAAAGCAATGGCAAACTACATCACTCATCTTGCCTAGTACGCCTCATTTGGGCTCCGACATTGGTTTTTGTCGTTTCCCTACAACTGCATAGCGTTTGGTGGTGCTATTTGAGGATCCAACCAGCCTCTGGGCTGATGACCTAACAGACGGACTTATTGAGACATTGATATATTACGTCGTTTTACTTCTCTGGTTGCAGAGTGAGCTTTGGGTGGTCCGTGCTCTGGTTGTACGCCTCTGCATTCGGGAGACGGAAAGGGGATGGACCCCACTGTCGGCTGTCCTGAGAATGGTTTTCCCTGGTTTTCCATTCTCCTGCATTAAGGCGAATACCGGGATAGTTCCTAATATAGGCCACGGCCACCAACCCTCCTGGCCTGAGAGGCGGCGTCACCGTATAGGAGGTCCGCCTTCCCCCTTCAGGGAGAGAATGAAAACATTTCAGTAGTAGTAGTAGTAGTAGTAGTAGTAGTAGTAGTAGTAGTATGTCGTTTTAAAGTTACTTATATGTGTCGATTTAAAGTTTTACATTATTTGATTTTTGAGTATAACTTCGTCCATGTGGAAGTCCGAATTGACTGGGAAGAATCATCGTTTCAAAAAAAAATAATAACTGATAACCTGATAACTGTATGTACTGTATTTATTCGCTGTGCTCTAGATATAGTGTTCACGATTCCAACCGTCCACATATCAGCCTTGCGCACCCAAAATCTGTGGATTCACTATTCACTTTCCCAGCTCCCCTTCCAATAGAAGGCTGAACGTAGATTTAAACCGGAGTGTCACACTTCATCTCAGCAACACAAAAACTATGGATTCACCAATAATATTGGTTATTTTCCATTATTTTACTTGCTGTTGAATGCCTTTCTCTTTCTAAGTAGGTACATATATAGCGGTGGTGATTATTGTTTTAAAAGGAAGTACAACTAGGCAACCATCTTCTATATAACACTAATCAGGGAGAAAACATGAAAGAGGTCAGACACTTCGAAAAACGAAGGGCCACGAAGGGCGTGAAAATGAAAGACTCCCTAGGCCTCGAGTTATCTAATACCATCGGGGTCGGAAAAGAACAAGAGTTGACCAATGGAGGTCGGACAGGATAGATGAAATTGAGGAGCCTGTCACTAGTAAGTGGAAGCAGTGCAAAGACTCAGATAAGGGCCCCGTGGTCGCCAACCCACGCTCAGAGCCTCTTTTAGTGGGTGTTATTCTACAGCCCCCACCTACATGGTGAAGGTACATACATAGAAAGCAGACACATTTACATGTAAAAATAATTAAAGACTGATGTTTTGTGCATTAATTTAAATTTGAAAAAAAAAGTTTATTCACGTGCTTTAAGATATACAATATTTTTGGTTGTATTTTCGTCTTCTACGAAAATAAATATATTTTTCAGCTGTTCCACTCGTGAGCATGCAACATATAATTGACCACGTGAAAGGCATGGATTTTCCACACATTCGAAGCGATTGACCTTGTGCCTTGTTGGCGTGAAAATGAAAAATTCCATATGCCTGGAGTGCTCAAATACCTTCGGCGTCGTAAAAGAACAAGAGTTGACCAAGGGAGGTCGGATAGGATAGATGGAAGTGAGGAGCCTGGCACAAGTAAGTGGAAGCAGTGCCAGGACTCAAACAAGGGTCCCGTGGTCATCAACCCACGCTCCAAAGTTCAGAGCCCCTGGGGCCCCTTCTAGTCGCCTCTTACGACAGGCAGGAGATAAAGTGGGTGTTATTCTACCACCCCCACCTACAGAAGGGTGTAGAATGGAACACCAAAGACTTTTACTCCAAACATACTCTCGCAACACAAGGTCTACGTGGCAGACCTAAAGACAGCATCACCTTGCTATTAAAAGCCAGGCTGTGCCCAGTCAGTGTCAAGATGGAAACCGGAATTCAATATAATGGTAAAAACGAAACTATACGTAATAATCGCTGTGTAATCTCAGCCCGAATATAAAGAAGATGTCATCGATGAGCTGGCCATAGCAATAAATATGATACATCGGAACGAAATAACCATATTAATGGGAGATTTAAACTGTAGAGTCGACATTATTCTAAACAAATCGGAGAACGTAGTGTATTATTCAGAAAGCAAAGGCTTAATAATGATAAATAAAAGAAACTCAAACATATACAGCATATGTGTAAATGGTTGCAACACAATTGTCTTCAGCAATGAAATATTAGCGCAACAGAAGGTACTAAGAAACATAGTTGTAAGGAAGCACCTACCAGTGTACACTACCATAAAACTGGAAAAGTTACAAAAGATCGAAAACGAAAAAGGAAAAAACCAGAAGAAGAGTTGACCGAATTGCATTAACTGAAATGGACACAAACGCCATAACTGAAAAAAATCGTGAAGGAAATACAGGTAATGTCATTGCCAATTTAGAAAGATGTATCAAAGATACCGTCATATAAAACAACCAACAAAATCGACAAGCGAAACTCTGGTTTAATCACAACTGCTATAAAGTAAGGAAAGACACGCTGAAGGCACTGAGAATGGTGGTGATGATTAATGTTTTAAGATGAAGTGCAACTAGGCAACCATCCAACACTAATCAAACAGAAGAATCAAGATATCGGCCAAAGAAAGACGAGGACCCCGAAGGGCGTGAAAATGAAAGACTCCCTAAGCCTCAAGTGCTCTAATACCACAGGGGTCGGAAAAGAACAAGAGTTGACCAAGGGAGGTCGGATAGGATAGATGAAAGTGAGGAGCCTGGCACATTAGGTGGAAACAATGCCAGGACTCAGCTGAGGTCCTCATGGTCGCCAACCAACGCACCCAAATTAAGAGCCACTGGGGCCCCTTTTAGTCGCTTCTTACGACAGGCAGGGAATACCGTGGATGTTATTCTACTGCCCCCACCCACAGGGGGTGAAGGCACTGAGATGTGCAAGAATAACGCCAACAGAAACATCCCTACGAAAATATAATGACGCAACAAAGGAATATAAAAGAACAATCAGAAAAGCTAAAGACATGTTCAAGACGAAGAAGAGCAAAAAACAGATAGAAGAAGCAGAAATGTACTTCATAAAACATGGTGGCATGTTCACATCCTCCTATATACAGCATTTCCTACCGGACTATCATGATACAGAAAAGGTCGCTGTCACCTAGCGACAATCTGTCCATCAAGTCGATCCATTCTTGGCACGGCTTTGCAATTAAATTTTAATTACGTAAAATTACTCATCATTAAAAACTACCCATCGGATTTCGTTCAAATTACCTCCTAAACCCTCTCAGGAGTAATAACATCAAACTGTGAAACTTTCAGCGAAATCGGTCCAGTAGCTTTTGAGTCCTTTCGAGACGAACGAAGAAATATTCATTTTTATATATTAGAATATTCACCCCCTTAAGTGGTTCCGAAAACAAAAGAATACGCGTTTCTTTATTTTTAAAGGAGATTCCAAATGCTAATTTTCATGTCTGTAACATCTCAGTTTTTGAATTAAAAGTACCTATCTTCAAAAAAGGTATTCAACCACTTTTCCACCTTTTTAACCCCTTTACGGGGATTTTCCCATAACAAAAAAGTAAGTTTCTTTATTTTTTTAACTGAGATTCCAAACACCAATTTTTACGTCTGTAAACTTTTGAGATATAGATATACTCATTTAAACAATTCACACACACACGTTTTCACCCCCTGAGTGGTGGTGGTGATTATTGTTTTAAGAGGAAGTACAACTAGGCAAGCATCCTCTATATAACACTAATCAGAGGTAAAAAATGGAAGGGACCCGACACTTCGAAAAATGAAGATATTGGCAAAAAGAAGACAAGGGCCACGAAGGGCGTGAAAATGAAAGACTCCCTAGCCCTTGCAAACCTAATAGCGTCGGGGTCGGAAAAGAACAAGAGTAGACCGAGGAAGGTCGGATAAGATGAAAGTGAGGAGCCTGGCACAAGTAAGTGGAACCAATGCCAGAGCTCAAATAAGGGTCCCGTGATCGCCGTCCCACGCTCCAAAGTTCAGAGCGCCTGGGGCTCCATTTAGTCGCCTCTTACGCCAGACAGGGGATACCGTGGGTGTTATTCTACCACCCCCTGAGCGAAGGAATATCCAAAAATTCCGCCCTTAGTGAGCACCTACACTCTAATATTAATGTATCCCCAAAATGCCATTTATTTATGTCCAGCAGTTTTGACTTGGCGATGATGAATCAGTCAGTCAGGACAAGTTAATTTATGTAGATTGTGCTGAAAGTGTGCAATCTAATATCTTAGAACTTGAATAATTGGCCTTTCCGATTTCAAGTATTTAGGATGTGTTCTCCCCAGGATGGTTGTATAGTGAGACTGAATCAAGGTGCAGCAGAGCTAATGCAGTTTGCAATCGACAGTATTCTGTACGAGCATAGTCAGCTGCCGGGCGAAACTATCTTTACACCAGTCTGTTTTCAAACCAACTTCGCTTTATTAGAGTGAAAGCTGGAACTCACGATATCTTATTCATAAGTAATAAGTAAGAGACATGAAAGTAGCGATAATGGTCGCTGGTACAAACAGGTGGGTATTTACGAATGGGGGAGATAAAGGCGAAGTTAGGAATGAACTCGACTGGTGAAGCTGTATGCAAAAAACATGTCTTTCTGAGTTTAATTTAAGATCGGACTTGCCCTGTAATGTAAGTTAGAGGGCCGCGGTATGCAAAGGTAGTATAGTCTTTAGTCTCTTAATCGAAGACTGGAACGAATGATTTGGCGAAACATTAATCGTCTCTTTATAATAAGTAGAATTAAACTTCTGGGTCAAAAGGCTTATATGAAATTAAAAGATGAAAAAACCCTATAGATCTTTGTATGAGGGCGTATTTGTTTTGTTTAGTGGTGTTATTAAAAACTCCATTATCGCATTTTGCTGGGGTGACATGAAGATAAAAATAACTCTTTATAATTGGAACATTGATTTATGAATGGCTGATCAGTTACTAGCGATTATAAGATAAAGTTACGTTAGGGATAACAGCGTAATCTTTTTGAGAGTTCTTATCGACCAAAAAAAAAAAGATGTTAGATCAAGGAACATGATTAGTTGTAGAAGTTTGGTTAATAAGTCTGTTCGACTTTTAAATCCTTACATGATCTGAGTTCAAGCCGGTTGTAAGATGTTTTAGTATGAAAAATAAAAAAATATTTAAAATATTTTCGCAGAAAATTGCGTTCTATTTATAATTCAAAAAAGTAAGAATATTACACATATTATTGATAATAGAAGGTTACATTGAATAATATTGGACTCTGTCATAAAGGGTAAAAAAAGGAAAGGGAGACCAGACGACGACGGTTAGACTGTTTCTAACGATTTGAAGATAGATATGTGCATGTATGTGTCAGGCAATTACAGTAGTAATGTCTCAGCTACCGTGTGCACAAATTTTAATTTGAAGTCATTTAGGCGACGTCTACCAGATCTGTTGGATGATCTATATGACTGGTCGTTTAAGGTGTTTTTCTTTTAATTTGCTTTACGTCACACCGATACAGATCAGTTTTATGGCGACGATGGGACAGGAAAGGCCTAGGAATGGGAAGGAAGCGGCTGTGGCCTTAAGGTACAGCCCCAACATTTGCCTGGTGTGGAAATGGGAAACCACGGAAAACCATCTTCAGGGTTCGAATCCTTCAAAAATGTTCTAAATTACCAAGAAAATACATTCTAGAGGTTTTGAACTAAACTAAACAATAAATTAGTCATACTCAGAAACTCAATCTCCAATGACATACATAATATTGCAGGTAATCAGGCAGAAAAAAGGCTCAAATATATTATTTTTAAGTTATTTTTAAAAAGTATTGCAAGAGAAAGGAAATGAAAATATAGTGCAAAAAATCAAGGTTTTTTTTTTTTTTGCAAAACTCTCTTTCGAGAGAAACCTCTGAGGGTGAACCCAGGGTGAAAGGGGGGAAAGGGAAAGGTCCCCGGGTCCACCGCCCAGAGGTTTTTTCACACACACATTCACACAGGCCAATGAAGAAGGTTATACAACGGCGATTTCCATGACGGATACATGGCCGCTATATCCGACACGGAAATCTAGAGACTCGAACCTCAGAAGTTCTCCCCTCCCAGTCGTATAACCAACACCTAAACCGCTCGGCCAAAGCAGCTAGGCGATGGGGCAGGCGAATTACCTGGTACTTACGTACAACCCGCGTCACTTCAGAGAAGCGCTACCAGAGGGCAGGCTATGTATTTCTCCGCATAGCATGTCGCCTGAGCCTCGGAGGCTCGGCTCGGCGAAGTGTGGTGCATTTTGTAAGTCTTGTTCCCTTATTAATTCCTTACCGAGAAGGCTGACACAGCAGAATTATATACACTTAACATATTATTATTTATAATTGATATCTTTATAAATCAAAAATGTGATCAATGTCATGAAATCTACGTAGGCCTATGCACATTAATTATTTAATCCCTCCAGGGTTGGTTTTCCCCTGTACTCAGCGAGGGATTCCACCTCTACCGCCTCAAGGGCAGTGTCCTGGAGCGTGCGGTGGTGGTGATTATTGTTTTAAGAGGAAGTACTAACACTAATCACAGGGGAAAGAATGGAAGGGATCCAGCATTAGGCTTTCTAAACAATTTTAAGTTCGCTATCTGAAGTACAGCCTACCAACTGTGAAAAAAATATATATCGACGATGTCATTCGTATGTAGTCCCCCCCCCCCCTCTGTTGTGTAGTGCTTAGTGTGATTAGCTGCCACCCCCAGAGGCCCGGGTTCGATTCCTGGCTCTGCCACGACATTTGAAAAGTGGTACGAGGGTTTGAACGGGGTCAAATGAAATCCTCCAAGTACTTTTACGTGGTTTCCCACTTCTCCTCCAGGCAAATGCCGGGATGGTACCTAACTTAAGGCCACGGCCGCTTCATTCCCTCTTCCTTGTCTATCCCTTCCGATCTTCCAATCCCCCGTAAGGCCCCTGTTCAGGTGAGGCCGCCTGGGTGAGCTACTGGTCCTCCTCCCCACTGTATCCCCCGACCCAATGTCTCACGCTCCAGGACACTGCCCGGAAGGGGCTAGGACTGGGAAGGATACGGCCGTAGCCTTAATTAAGGCCTGGTGTGAAAATGGGAAACCACGGAAAACATCTTCAGGGCTACCGACAGTGGGGTTCGAACCCACTATCTCCCGAATACCGGATACTGGCCGCACTTAAGCGATTGCAGCTATCGAGCTCGGTAGGAGAGATTTGAAATTGAATCCAGGCTAGTGATCAGATCTCCTGCTAGTCAACATTCTGGTGATGAAACATTTTTCGAACTTGTTAACCAATGTGTCGGACAATAAATACTGTAAATGTACGTTCGATTCCGACGTAATTGTCGCTTTTATGAAGTTCGTTCTTTTTTCTTTCTCTCTTTCTTTCTTAAACTGTTTTCCCTCCAGACTCAGCCAGGGATCCCACCTCTACCGCCTGAAGGGCAGTTTCCTGGAGCGTGAGACTTCAGGTCGGGGGATACAACTGGAAAGGGGACAAGTACCTCGCCCAGGCTGCCTCACCTGCTATGCTGAACAGGGATCTTGTGGGGGGGGAAGGGAGAAAGACTGGAAGGGATAGACAAGGAAGAGGAAAGGAAACGGCCGTGGCCTTAAATTAGGTACCATACCGGCCGGCATTTGTCCGAAGAAGTGGTAAACAACGGAAAACTACTTCGAGAATGGCTGGGGAGGGAATCGAGCCCCCCGTGCCCCCTCTATCCAGTTGACCTCCCGAAGCTGAGTGGACCCCGTTCCGGCTCTCGTACCACTTTTGAAATATCGTGGCAGAGCCGGGAATTGAACCCTGGCCTCCGGGGGAGGGGGGTGGATTCCGCAGAGATGCCAACTTTTACGGATTTCACCTCATGATTACGGAGTTGCGGTCAAAGGGGAAATTATTACAGAAAAGCTGACATGATCTGGAAAACAAATGTTCTAAGGAAAAAGGAAGGAAAAAGGCTCGAAATGATTGAACATTTCTCCTAAATCGTCCTCGTTCCAATGCTTGTGAGTTGACAACGATACTTATTCGATCGTGACTTCCTTTTGCTACCCATAAGCGCTGTAAAATTCATTGTGAATGATCTCAGGCAGTAGCGGCGACTAAGGGGGGCGAGGGGTGGGGCAGCACACTTTGTAGAGGAAACATTACATTTTTATTCCATTTTAACCGGCTGAAACTAGGAATTTTTTTTTAATGTGCAAATTTTTAATTATCTATTAACATAATTACTATCGAAAATACGCACAAAATGTCGTTTGTCGCGGCTAACCTATTTGTATAGCGCCACAACAAGTAGTGGAGACTTCACAAATGCTATGAGGAAGGGTAACAGGGCTATATTTTTTGCCAAGGTCGTGGACACTGAGGTATGATTCACCTGCTTGCCGCGCGCATTGATCAGTCTCTTTAATATTGTCTGTTAGTTTCTTAGAGTGTAGTCAAATACTAAATGATTTTTTTTAATTTTATAATCACGCTGTACTTCTATTTGTTTGTAATACGTGTGTAATATTGTTTCTTTGGTAAAAGTTTTATTGTATAGTATTGAGTCAAAATCGCAAAAAAAAAAAAAAAAAACTATTATTGCCGCACTTAAGTTAGTAAACTGTCAACCTTTACCTCCCTGTCGAAATTCGCTCAAAGAGCATCAAAAATTACTATTTTTCAGCTTTTTTGTTCAGTTTTGATGTGCATAACTCCCTTCCCCCCCCACTTCTAATACCCAATTGCCGCTACTGATGTCAGGGGCTGCTCTTCTCCATTATAAATCCTTCAATAATGTTGTATTTGCTGTATTAAGTGTACCTGACAGTTGACAGAAAGAGTGAGAAAGAAGTGAGGCCTACATTAACCACATCTGCAGTGGAATCGCTTATGGTTCAGAAGACGAAATTGTCATCACATTGGGAAGGATGCTTCAAGAAGAACTACACTGAAAAGCGTGAGAAACAAACTGCAAGGAATGTTTTATCACAGAACCAACACGTTGTGTGCAAATGTTATTGTGTAATATGATATACTTTCGAATAGGTTGCTAGAGAGAAAGGCAAAAGGGGTGTCGTTATCGAGAAGGGAGGAGCATGCTTTGATGCTTTGGGCTTGACTCGAAATTTTTCTCGGGGGCAGAGGGCGATTACTGATAATCCATTTCAAAGGTTGGCACCTCTGCATTCGTTTCTTGGCCCTACATGCAGGTAAGTGGTGATTTGTAGGAATCGTAATTATCGAAATATTGAATGAAGCATTAATTCTGAGCATGTAAAGCCGCTTATAGAAATGGGACTAGGGGTAGTGGTGATTACTGTGTTAAGAGATAGTAAAACTAGGCCACTATCCTCTATACAGCACTAATCAGAGAGAGAAGAATAGAAAGGAGCCGACACTTCGCAAAGTGAAGATGAAGGCAATGAAGGGCGTGAAAATGAAGGACTCCTTAGGCCTCGAATGCTCTAACACCAGGGGGGTCGCAAAAGAACAAGGGTTGACCAAGGGAGGTCGTATAGGATAGATGGAAGTGAGGAGCCATGCCAACCAAGGGTCCCATGGTCGCCAACCCACGCTCCAAAGTTCAGAGCCCCATGGGCCCCTTTTAGCCACCTCGTACGACAGGCACGGAATAATGGGGCGATAGCATTCAAGTACATTATCGGCTATTATGGGAGCAAGGGGGTGGCATTCCCCACCCCTCCCCCCGCTTTGTGGAGAAAACATATTTTATTCCATTTTAGGCGTCTGAAACCATGATATTAAAAAAAAAGGGCAATTCCTACAAGCATGCACAATTCTTTCCTTCATTTCCTTTAATTATTTACAAAATTATTAGCGGAAGTACGCATAAAAGGCCGTGGTTGCGGCTGACCGATTTGTATAGCGCCACACCAAGTAGTGGAGACTATGTATGTGATGTCAGGAAGGTACAAGTTGTTTTACGTCACACCGACACAGATAGGTTTTATAGCGACGATGGGACAGGAAAGGGCTAGGAGTGGGAAGGAAGCAGCCATAGTCTTAAGGTACTGCCCGGTGTGAAAAATGGGAAACCACGGAAAACCATCTTCAATGCTACCGACAGTGGAATTCGAACCCCTAAACGTGCGGCCAACTCGCCCGGCTTGCGACACTAAGGATTTGTATGCCTATAAGGTACTAATGATTTCGAATCCTTCAGAAATGTTCTAAAATTACCAAGAAAATAAAATTCTAGGGAAAGAGATTTTGAACTAAACAATAAATTAGTCAAACTCAGAAACTCAATCTCTAATGATTGTCAGCTAACAGAGCATTCTACATAGAAAAAGTCAAGAACAGGGGACATACATAATATTGCAGACTTTTATCCAAAATAGAACCTTGAATATGGAGGAATGGCAGAAAAAAAGGCTCAAATATATATATATATTTGTATAAAGTATCAATTTTTTTGCAAAACTCTCTTTCGAGAGAAACCTCTGAGGGTGAACCCAGGGTGAAAGGGGGGAAAGGGAAAGGTCCCCGGGTCCACCGCCCAGAGGTTTTTTCACACACACATTCACACAGGCCAATGAAGAAGGTTATACAACGGCGATTTCCATGACGGATACATGGCCGCTATATCCGACACGGAAATCTAGAGACTCGAACCTCAGAAGTTCTCCCCTCCCAGTCGTATAACCAACACCTAAACCGCTCGGCCAAAGCAGCTAGGCGATGGGGCAGGCGAATTACCTGGTACTTACGTACAACCCGCGTCACTTCAGAGAAGCGCTACCAGAGGGCAGGCTATGTATTTCTCCGCATAGCATGTCGCCTGAGCCTCGGAGGCTCGGCTCGGCGAAGTGTGGTGCATTTTGTAAGTCTTGTTCCCTTATTAATTCCTTACCGAGAAGGCTGACACAGCAGAATTATATACACTTAACATATTATTATTTATAATTGATATCTTTATAAATCAAAAATGTGATCAATGTCATGAAATCTACGTAGGCCTATGCACATTAATTATTTAATCCCTCCAGGGTTGGTTTTCCCCTGTACTCAGCGAGGGATTCCACCTCTACCGCCTCAAGAGCAGTGTCCTGGAGCGTGCGGTGGTGATGATTATTGTTTTAAGAGGAAGTACTAACACTAATCACAGGGGAAAGAATGGAAGGGATCCAACATTAGGCTTTCTAAACAATTTTAAGTTCGCTATCTGAAGTACAGCCTACCAACTGTGAAAAAAATATATACCGACGATGGCATTCGTACGTAGTCACCCCTCTATTGTGTAGTGGTCAGTGTGATTAGCTGCCACCCCCAGAGGCCCGGGTTCGATTCCTGACTCTGCCACGACATTTGAAAAGTGGTACGAGGGTTTGAACGGGGTCCACAACCTCGGGAGGTCAAATGAAATCCTCCAAGTGGTTTTCCGTGGTTTCCCACTTCTCCTCCAGGCAAATGCCGGGATGGTACCTAACTTAAGGCTACGGCCGCTTCCTTCCCTCTTCCTTGTCTATCCCTTCCAATCTTTCCATCCCCCACTCGGTAAATACTGGTGAGGCCGCCTGGCCGAGGTACTGATCATTCTTCCCCGCTGTACCCCCGACTCAATGTCTCACGCTCCAGAACACTGCCCTTGAGGCGGTAGAGGTGGGCTCCCTCGCTGAGCCCGAGGGAAAAACCAACCCTGCAGGGTAAGCAGATTAAGAAGTTTAATAAAGTTTTATTTATTATTATTATTTATGCTAACATTTCCGGATCATCAAAGATTATCGTTCCCAAATCAACAATCCATATTTCCAGTTCCTTTTCTTGTCGGCAAGCTTGAAAATTCCGATGCAAAGCAAATGGCAAATATGAAAGTTATTGCAATTAAATACTTTAAAGCACCCTGTACAATGACGAATTCTCGTTAATTTTCAACCTGTTTTGTAAAAGGAGTTTCAATATGTAAATGTTTCGGGAAACACTCGTTATTGGCTGCTTCTAAATTTTACAAGGTATCGAATACGCACCACTCGGTAAATACTGGCATGCAGTGGCAAGAGTGGGGGAATAAGGCTCTGTTTAACCTGATAGCTGGAGCAGATACCGAGTTTTAGAGCCAATGTTCCTGAAATATACAAAGCAAGTGTAAGTATTAATAGGCCTAGTGCTATGACATTTATTTTAAATTATGTCCAGTTGTATATAGCGGCCTCCTAAAGGCAAAACATGTAGACAATGCCACGAAGGGACTATTTTGGCCATCATTTCCAAAATACACTAGAAACCCGTTAATCCGAACCCCGTTAAACCGAAAGTCCGGTTAATCCGAACTGAAATATTCATTTTTCTAAAAAGAAGTATCCTTATTGAAATGAAAAAACATAGTATAGAATGAAGATTTACTTCCATTTTATTAGTCATATTTTACTAGAATACCTTAATGTGAACATAATTACACATCATAAACTATCAATCACTGGTGTGTATCTTTACAAAGTCTGTTAGTTTCTTTTGCCGTAGTGATTGGAACCTACTCGAAGATGCAGTGTTAAACCAGCGTCTCATGAAAATCACATCAGTGGGCATAGCAGCGGAGTGTTGCTCGACGTAGCGTAGGACAAGTTCTAAGGCGGTTGCGGCATCTGAATGTGACACTACTGTGGTTGTACTGTACTGTATTGTACAAACTATTTTCCTCAGACGGTTGAGGCGCTGGCCTTCTGACCCCAACCTGGCAGGTTCGATCCTGTTTCAGTCCGGTGGTATTTGAAGGTGCTCAATTACGTCAGCCTCGTGTAAGCAGATTCACTGGCACGTAAAAGAACTCCTGCGGGAGAAAATCCCGGCACCTAGGGGTCTTCGAAAACCGTAAACGTAGTTAGCGAGACGTAAAAACAATAACATTATTATTAGAAAATATTTTCCGGTTAATCCGAAAATTTCGTAATCAGAACAGACTCCGGTTCCAATTAGTTCGGATTAACGAGACTCTACTGTATCCCGTATTTTTAGTTGGATAGCTGGCTACCCTAGATTCACCCGCTTGCTGCGTGCATTCGTCAATCTGGCAGTCTCTTTAGCAGGGCAATAAACAATGAACTAAATAATCTTTCAGAGACATAATGCATTGCAGAACCCACAGATCTGTTGAATATATTTTGTAAGAAGCCTCGAAAGTTGGATTGTAGATTGTAAACTGAACCTACCATTTACTGTAAAACTGTTGACCTTGGTCGTATTATTCTTGTTCTGTATTTTAATGTAAGATTGTACAGTGTACTGCAATCTGAATATCAACGTAATTCACTTGTATCAGTGGCCTTGTAATGACAATGCACTCACGACACACGCACAAACACCTTCATTGCGTTCTATCATTATTGTGTAACTATAAACCTGCCCCCATCGGCCTTGACTACACTACTGCTCTTTAGTTTGTTGTTTTTTTTTTGTTTTTTTTCTTGCTATTTGCTTTACGTCGCACCGACACATATGTCTTACGGCGAGGATGGGATAGGAAAGGCCTAGGAATTGGAAGGAAGCGGCCGTGGCCTTAAGGTACATCCCCAGCATTTGCCTGGTGTGAAAATGGGAAACCACAGAAAACATCTTCAGGGCTGCCGACAGTGGGGTTAGAACCCACTATCTCCCGAATGCAAGCTGACAGCAACGTGATCAAAACCGCCCAGCCAGTCTGGTGTCAATTATAAGTAAAGAACCAATGTTTTAATGGCCAACACTTCCGGTAAACAAGCTTATAATGATCAGTGTAAACATGCTATCGTCGATGAAAATAATCCTACGAGAGAGAAGGTTTCAACACCGTAATGTGCGCAGTAAAATGGAACCCTGGACATAAATGAACTTGTTCTTGGTCAACCAACTGCTCGTCGAAAACACTACCCTATGTTTAACTAATAACAGGAGATTATTAAAGAGCAACGGATAAATGTGTTACAGCCTGTAGAGACACCAGAATGCAAGGATTTTGTCCCAACGAAATTCATGTACTTACAGTAAATCTGCTGTCATGAGTCTTTCGTACTTAAATGATTTTGAATTTCGTCCGCGTCCGCTGGGGCAAGGCCATGCTATATCTACTGTGACCTTGGCTGGGACAAAATTCGTAATGAGGTGTAAGAAGGAGGCGTTTTTATAACCAAACAACCATGCAAACAATACTTTTGGAATATATGCTGTACGTTATAATATTAACTTTAACATACCTTTCTTCTTCTTCTTCTTCAGGATCTCTCAGTGCACCTGGCCTGCTAGCAGTAAATAATCCCCCTTCGCACTGCGTCTTAGAACACAACCAAAAAATGACACTGAACCACACGGACTCACAAAACCGCACTCAACGGCAAGGCCTCCTCAACTACATAGCGTAGCGTGTTCTGATTTGACGTCACGTCAAAACAGTTGTAGTGTCAGAGATATGACACACATTACCTGCACTGACATCAAACAAATTATTCACTTTAATCAACACATGGAAATTTGTAATTCAGAGGAACCCTAAGGAAAAATGCAATTTTAATTGTTGTATTTAATGTCTTATGAATGAATAATATGCTAATGTATTATCACGATTGGCAGAAAAGTTTTTTCATTTCTTTCTTTCTTAATTCGTTTACCCTTCAGGGTTGCTTTTTCCCTCGGACTCAGCGAGGGATCCCACCTCTACCACATCAAGGGCAATGTCCTGGAATGTGAGATTTTGGGTCGGGGATACAACTGGGGTGAAGGACCAATACCTCGCCCAGGCAGCCTCACCTGCTATGCTGAACAGGGGCCTTGTTGGGGAATGAGAAGATTGGAAGGGATAGACAAGGAAGACCTCCCGACAGCCCTCGTACCACTTTTCAATTTTTGTGGCAGAGACCGAATCGAACCCTGGCCTCCGGGGGGATGGGGCAGCTAATCACACTAACCACTATATCACAGAGGCGGACTTGCAGAAACTGTGGACGAAAAATGTATCTTTCAAATGTAATTAATATTAAGGAAGTTGACAGATGAACAGGAGTGCTTAAAGAAATTCTACAGCTGCTTATAGATATGCCCACCTCAATGATGGTGGTGATGGTGATTACTGTTTTAAGAAGAAGTAGCGTAAAACTAGGCAACCATTCCCTATATAACAGTAATCAGAGAGGAAAAATAAAAGGGATCCGACACTTCGAAAAATGAAGGTATCGGCCAAAGAAAGATAAGGGCCACGAAGAGCATGAAAATGAAAGAGTGGTGGTAGTGGTGATTTGTTTTAAGAGGAAGTACAACTAGGCAACCATCCTCTATTAACACTAATCAGAGAGAGAAAATGGAAGGGGTAGGATACTTCGAAAAATGAGGGTATCGGCCAAAGGAAGACAAGGGCCACGAAGGGCGTGAAAATAGAAGACTCCCTAGGCCTCCATACGTAATACCGTCGGGGTCGAAAAGAACAAGAGCTGATCCAGGGATGTCGCATAGGATAGATGAAAGTGAGGTGGTGGTGGTGGTGGTAATTATTGTTTTAAGAGGAAGCACAACTAGGCAACCATCCTCTATTAACACTAATCAGAGAGAAAAAAAAGGGAAGGAATCCGACACTTCGAAAAATGAAGGTGTCGGCCAAAGAAAGACAAGGACCACGAAGGGCATGAAATTGAAAGACTCCCTAGCCCTCGCAAACCTAACAGCGTCGAGGTCGGAAAAGAACAAGAGTTGACCAAGGGAGGTCGGATAGGATAGATGAAAGTGAGGAGCCTGGCACAAGTAAGTGGAAGCAATGCCAGGACTCAGCTAAGGGCCCCATGGTCGCCAACCCACGCTCCAAAGTTCAGAGCTCCTGGGGCCCCTTTTAGTCGCCTCTTACGACAGGCAGGGGATACCGTGGGTGTTATTCTACCGCCCCCACCCACGGGGGAAAGGCCTTGGAACCCCTTTTAGTCGCCTCTTACGACAGGCAGCGGATACCGTGGGTGCCTTTCACCGCCCCCACCCACAGGGGGATCTCAGTGGGTAACTGAAACATTTTACCCAGGAGAGGATTCAATATTTTCATTCTGACCGGTTCTAACAGCCGACATTGAAAGATGATATGATTAATATTGCCGACTTCGGTTCTACATTTACATATATTAGAATCCACGAGTTTCATGCGAAATAACTCGGCTGGAGTCCTGGAGTGCAGATGTTGTTTAACTCCATGTGGTGATATGTCGTCTCGAATAGTGATTGGGAAGCCGGGAAGGCGATTTGGTGAGTGTTGCGCTGTAACATTCGTGCGCTTTGCACTATGACGTGTCTTCCGCTGAGCCAATAAAATTATTTCAGTAACAGGTGCTTGTTCGTGCGGGTCACAAGTGGATGTTTTGGGAGATTTACTTATAAATATTTATATAATCGAATTTAGGGAATTATTTGCGTGTGTATACTACAAAAGAGATGGATCCAGGAATAGAAAAATGGCAATTATCGCATCGACAGGTGAGGGAAATAGTATTTAGAGTGTCTTTACACTGCCTTCGTAATATACAAGCCGTACTATAGAAAGCGCGCCAAGCCCATCAACTGATCAACTGAAGCTTTTTTTTTTGTTTGCTTTACGTCGCACCGACACAGATAGGTCTTATGGCGACGATGAGACAGGAAAGGCCTAGGAATGGGAAGAAAGCGGCCTTTTTATTAAGGTACAACCCCAGCATTTGCCTGGCATGAAAATGGGTAAACCACGGAAAACCCTCTTAAGGACTGCCGACAGTGGGATTCGAACCCACTATCTCCATGATGCGAGTTCACAGCTGCGCCTCCTAACCGCACAGCTAACTCGCCCGGTATCAATCGAAGCGAGCTAAGCGAATGTTACAAATTGTACTTTTGAATGTAATTCGTAAGGATTGGGGGCATTCTTTGGATAAATGTGACTGCTAAGAGACAGAAACTTATATTTAAGTACATTGCATGTTTGTTCTTTAAATTTATTACATCAGGACGTAAACAGTTGTTATTAAGATAATGAGAGCTCATAGTTTATGTTATGTACGGTCTCTTCACGTGTTGAGTAATATAAATTCAAGAGACGTAATACTTCTCGTGGAATTTATTCATTTAATTGGTATCGTATAATACGTTTTTGTGGAAATATAATGAGTAGCGAATTTAAATACAGTGTGTGAAAGTTTGCAGTTGCCACAATGCTAAGAATTTGTGTGTACCACGGCGAAAATACAACTAAACAAGTAAATATACATTAATATTTTCATTTTCTTCGTACGAGGGAAGGTTGCCTTTATGAAAAACGAAAATCCTGCCAAAAAAATACTTGTTACGAAGAAGAAAGGAGTAGGCCTATGTTTCACTCATTTTACCGAGCTGATGATGAGTTCTGATATTGACTTCCTTGTTACACATATTTACAGCAGGCATGTTATTATTAATACAGAACATGCATAAAACTACATAAATGGTTATTTCTTGGGTTAGTAATGTTGAGTACGCGATGCCTTTTCTCCCAAAAATTTCCGTGAAGTAACTAAAAGATCTTGCTGGTCAGTGTAATAATATTTAGAAAAACAAGTGTTATTCCTAATAAAAAATGAAATGGCGTATGGCTTTTAGTGCCGGGAGATCCCAGGTCGGGTTCGGCTCGCCAGGTGCAGGTCTTTTGATTTGACTCCCGTAGTCGGCCTGCGTGTCGTGATGAGGATGAAAGGATGATGAATACCAACATATATACCCAGCCCCGTACCAGGGAAATTAACCAGTGATGGTGAAAATTCCCGACCCTGCCGGGAATCGAACCCGGGACCCCTGTGACCATAGGCCAGCGCGCTAACCATTTAGCTATGGAGCCGGACATTCTTAATAAAGAATGATACAAATGTTTGTGTGGAAGAAAGAATCTGAAAGAATGTGCCAAAATTGTCAAGAAAAAGAAACAAGAAAGGTACCGTATTTATGACCATCTAGAGGTATTATTATTATTGTACGAGTGTTGTCATCATATTTGTGCTAATGCATAGGGTCTAATAATTATTTGTTGGTTACATTGACGAGTAAAACCCTAAAGCTTCGACCGCGTGGCTCACTTTTCAAACCTACGTCTCCTAAAACTACATTGACCTGATTTACGACTTCTTAATGCGATTACATGTGTTAATGATCACACCTCTTATATTAATACAACATTTGTGAATATTTCATAATTGCAAGGTACAGACGTATCGTGTACTTGCGTTGCACAGATCGGACGGAGGAAACAGTTCGCCTCTTTGCGTGACGTCATCGGAGCTACAGTACGGCCTGTACATCACGAAGGCAGTGGTCTTTGTACTTTGCAAACAGTGCAAACATGTTACGGAAATAAGATTAATGCAGTAGGCCCTATTCAGATGGTGATTTCTTCTTCTTCTTAATCTGTTTATCCTCCAGGGTCGTTTTTTCCCTCGGACTAAGCGAGGGATCCTACCTCTACCGCCTCAAGGGCAGTGTCCTGGAGTTTCAGACTTTGGGTCGGAGGATACAACTGGGGAGAATGACCAGTAACTAGCCCAGGCGGCCTCACCTGCTATGGTGAACAGGGGCCTTGTGGAGGGATGGGGCGATTGGATGGGACAGACAAGGAAGAGGGAAGGAAGTGGCCGTGGCCTTTAGTTAGGTACCATCCCGGCATTTGCCTGGAGGAGAAGTGGGGAAACCACGGAAAACCACTTCCAGGATGGCTGAGGTGGGAATCGAACCCACCTCTACTCAGTTGACCTCCCGAGGCTGAGTGGACCCCGTTCCAGCCCCCGTAGCACTTTTCAAATTTCGTGGCAGAGCCGGGAATCGAACCCGGACCTCCGGACCTCCGGGGGTGGCAGCTAATCACGCTACCCACTACACCACAGAGGCGTACTGGTGATATCTCTGATTCTAATTAATGTTCAAGTAATTTTCTTTTTATCAATTTAATTTGTTATAGTTTTAATGTTGGTGTTTTTGTTTTAATTCTGTGTCTGTTGTTAGGTTTTGGTCATATTATATATAGGATTCTCGATTATTTTTTTTTTTTTTTTTTGCTTTACGTCGCACCGACACAGATAGGTCTTATGGCGACGATGGGATAGGAAAGGTCTAGGAGTTGGAAGGAAGCGGCCGTGGCCTTAATTAAGGTACAGCCCCAGCATTTGCCTGGTGGAAAAATGGGAAACCACGGAAAACCATTTTCAGGGCTGCCGATAGTGGGATTCGAACCTACTATCTCCCGGATGCAAATTCTCGATTTTAGTACGGTATAGATAAAGATGAGTAGTTCACGCAAGTGTTAGTATAATAGTTTCATAATTGCCCTAAATGCGGATCAGGATTGATTGATTGATTGATTGATTGATTGATTGATTGATTGATTGATTGATTGATTGATTGATTGATTGATTGATTGATTTGACAACTTAATATCAACAATAATATAGTATTTGGAAACAAATGGCCCACGGTCAACTCACTTCCGAAGAGCCGTTAGCCCTGGGCATAAATCTGAACAAGCTATGATAGGTACAGTGGGCCCTCCACACAGTAATCACTGCCCGGTCGAGCCTGTTGTATTCGGCTACTCACGATAATAAGTATTTGTAATAATAAAGATAATTACTAGCTAATAACCTTAATGAAGCTCGGAATCAAATCACAAGTCTCCAAACTATTGCTGGAAAAATGGGATTAACAATTTCATTTGAAAAAAAACAAAATAATGGCAATAGATTCCCTTTTAATAATCAGTATTCTGATACGTGGGAAAGAAACAGAAATTGTAAAACAGTTTAAATACAGTACTTTGGAGAAACTATAACATACAATTTAAATGAAAAAATGTCTTGGACAGAGAGAACGAATAAATTATCCAGAGACCAAAAAGTAACCAGAAATACATATAACAAGAAATGTTTGTCAATAAATACAAAATTGAAACATTGTAAGACTGTAGTCCAACCCGAAATAACTTACGGAAGTGAAACATTATTTAAACTAAAGCAAAAGAATAGCATAGACAAAATTTTAAAAATAGAAAGAAGGATAGTAAGAAGAACATACATTAATAAGAAGTACCAAAAAGAAGGAGAATGGCGTATCAGGTGGTGGTGGTGGTGATTATTGTTTTAAGAGGAAGTACAACTAGGCAACCATCCTCTATATAACACTAATCAGAGGGAAAAAATGGAAGGGATCCGACACTTCGAAAAATGAAGATATCGGCCATAGGAAGACAAGGGCCACGAAGGGCGTGAAAAGGAAAGACTCCCTAGCCCTCGCAAACCTAATAGCGTCGGGGTCGGAAAAGAACAAGAGTTGACCAAGTGAGGTCGGATAGGATAGATGAAAGTGAGGAGCCTGGCACAAGTAAGTGGAAGCAATGCCAAGACTCAGCTGAGGGCCCCGTGGTCGCCAACCCACGCTCCAAAGTTCAGAGCCCCTGGGGCAATGGCGTATCATCCCAAATGCAGCAATATATCAGGAAATTGAAAGAAGAGAATATCATTCTTTGGTCATCTGTTGAGAACACCTCAAGACAGGTAAATACGCAGAATTTTGAAAAAGCTTTGGAAACAAAAGCAACAACCTGTCTGGATAAAATACATAAAACAAGACATGAAAGAATTAGACATAATACTGGAGGATTTAAATAATAAATCAAACAAAGTAAATAAATTGAAGAATAGTAAGGTTAGATTCCTACCAAAATGTGATAAAAGAGAAACAACTAAAATGGTATTTTCAGATGAAGAACGACAACGAAGATCAGATAGAATGAAGAAATACAGGAAGATCAGAAAAGAAAAAACATAAAACATCATAGAAGACCGGACAGAAATTGACTACAGTGGTCCAATGCTGCCGTAAAAGCATAATAATAATAATAATAATAATAATAATAATAATAATAATAATAAAGATAATAGCGCCCTCCTGTAGTGATAACCGCTGGAAGGAGCCTGGCGATGGATAAAAGAATAAACTGTAACATGTATAGTGGGCCCTCCACGCAATGATCACCGCGCGTAGGCATCTGGTGATTACCAGTAATCGAGGCTACTCACGATACTATAAGAACTCTATAGAAGTATCACACTCGGCCTTAAAATTTGGAACCTATACTTTTTCTATTTTTCATTTTGGCAGCTGTCGCTTTCTCAGTTAATTGATGTAAATATACGACTTACTTTACGTCGCACCGACACAGATAGGTCTTATGGCGACGATAGGATAGAAAAGAGTTAGGAGTGGGAAGGAAGCAGCCGTGGCCTTAATTAAGGTACAGCTGCAGCATTTGCCTGGTGTGAAAATGGGGAACCAAGGAAAACTATCGTTATAGCTACCGAAAGAGGGGTTCGAACCCACTATCTCTCGAATGCAAGCTGATAGCTACGTCATCCAAATCCCACAGGTGTTGGTGGTGGTGATTATTGTTTTAAGAGGAAGTACAACTAGGCAACCATCCTCTATATAACACTAATCAGAGGGAAAATGGAAGGGTTCCGACACTTCGAAAAATGAAGATATCGGCCAAAGTAAGACAAGGGCCACGAAGGGCGTGAAAGTGAAAGACTCCCTAGCCCTCGCAAACCTAATAGCGTCGGGGTCGGAAAAGAACAAGAGTTGACCAAGGAAGGTCGGATAGCCTAGATGAAAGTGAGAAGCCTGGCACAAGTAAGTGGAAGCAATGTCAGGACTCAGCTAAGGGCCCCGTAGTCGCCAACCCACGCTCCAAAGTTCAGAGCTCCTAGGGCCCCTTGTAGTCGCCTCTTACGACAGGCAGGGGATACCGTGGGTGTTATTCTACCACCCCCACCCACAGGGAGACCAAATCGCACAGCCAGTTGCTCGGTGATGTAAATATAGATAACTATATCTTAAAAAACTATACTCTCAAGATATTATACAATGTCATCATATAGCTTTTTCAAATCGCTAATGCACTTGTTAAAGGAAAGGAGCACTGCCCATCACAGGAAGTACTGGAAACCATGATTTCGATGCATCAGTCGGCTGCTATGACATGTCTGCGCGTGCGCAACTCTCGCATTTCCCGAGTACATCATTGTGTCATTACGTGTGAGTGGCTGGAAGTGTTTTGGCAAAGTCTGCATTGCAAACCTTAGTGGCAAAATGGCGTAAAACGGGCTCTGAAGCGAATAAGAACCGACAAGAGTTCGAACACCAGAAAACATTGCTCGAGCGAAGGAAAGCCTGGAAAGAAGTCCGACGAAATCTCATCGCCGATTTATCTGTATAAGTGGGAATTAAGAGACCGTCGTGTCGAAACATTATCAAAAAGAACCTGCATCTGTATCCTTACAAATTTACTGTTGAGCATGCGTTAAAGCGTCCAGACCAGGGCTTCTCAGGGCGCATGCACCAGTGCATTGCGCTGTTCACGGTGCAAAAAACGACTTCGCTTGGCTGACCAGAGTGCGGACCCCCACTCTTCAATTTGGAGCAATAGCGCTCTCTCTCTCTCTCTCTCTCTCTCTCTTTCCCCACGCCTGTCTCGCTCGCTCCGCCTGTCTTCCTCTTCCTCGCTTGCTCCGTAGTGCTCCAAATCCGAGCCGAGTTGAACCGAGCTTAGCCGAATAGCCCAGAGACGAAGCGTTGGTCCGAGCCGAGCCGAGTGGGACCGATGCACTGTGCACAGGACCTCTGCGCCTCAGTTTGCACGCGTGAGATTCTTGGCGTTTGAGAGGCCCTGGATTAGACTAACCTTCGCGTGTTGAGTTCTGCCGGTGGTTTCTGAGTGAAGTGGAGTCGGGACTTTTTGATCAGTTTTTCACCTCTTCAGATGAAGCTATTTTCAGCATCTTCTGTGATGTTCATCAACAAGGGTCAACCCCGCGTCAGTCCTATTGTAAATATTTTCCAGACCAATTTTATTTTGCCCACCCGGTACAATGTTACCGTCTGACTCTTCTGTTCCTTTTTTTTTTTTCTTTCTTTCTTCAAATAAATAATCGAATCTATCACTCGCGATGGTCCCACCCTTCAACCGCATAATTTTTCCTGTGTCTCCTTTGGTGGCAATTCCATTTATATATATATATATATATATATATATATATATATATATTTATGAATTTCGCTTTCGGACGAAACGCTACGTAACCGCGGATTCGTTTTGCGGATTTAGCCGACTCTTCCATGCATGATCTGACAAATGTGCTGACGCATCATAAACGGTTCAAACCGAGATAATATAGATCTCTTCTTCAGTATATCGCGATTCTGAAGTGCCTCCAATTGGAATGATAAAACAACGAAACTGTTTTGTCATATGTATTAAGTCTAATAATAATGTTATTGGCTTTACGTACCACTAACTAATTTTATGGTTTTCGGAGTTTATTAAGTCTTACCACACTTTTGTGTTCCTTGTATGTGACGAGAAAGTTATACCACACGGAACAAATATTTCACTGAGGTTCTCTTCAACTCAGTTTTATACCGGCGGTGCGCGGCCAACACAGCCAGAGTTTGAGCACAATTTGTCATAATCAGACAGGAGAATGTGTCACAGCTGAGTGCATACACTTGTAATTTCATACCTGTAACACACCAGCTGACTAACAATGGACAAGTTAACATGACTTGTTACAACGAGCAGAGTTATGTTCATACAGATGTTAACACGTACCTATTTTGGAAACTACCAGCGTTTATTGATAATGTCGTTCCAGTGTAGCCCAAAGTGTGAGAGCCTACTCTTTGCAGCTCATTCCTAGTCAAAGAAATGTTTTAAATACGTGCCATACCAATAGATGACCCGAGCGAGCACTCCAGCTGGAGATACAAAATACAGTATTTTGTAATTAAGTTTGGACTACCCCACGGATCTACAATGAGCCCACTCTTATTCATTGTAGTCTTTAGATGTGGTCAATGAGTGCATCGGAGAGAAAAATCAATGAGAACTGCTGTATTCAGACACAATGGTAGAACCGGTGATGAATGCAAAAAATAGTACGGAAATGATAGTACCCAGCAGATAGAGGACTATAATATTAA
Source organism: Anabrus simplex (assembly GCF_040414725.1). NCBI lineage: Eukaryota > Metazoa > Arthropoda > Insecta > Orthoptera > Tettigoniidae > Anabrus > Anabrus simplex. The sequence goes on along the minus strand of NC_090277.1, from coordinate 91,041,275 downwards.
AACAAGTAAAAAGTTTCAGCAACATCCTATAGGTGAAAGATGTGAGGTGGTAATTATGGTTTTACGAGGAAGTAGACCTACGCAATCATCCTCTATGTAACACTAGTTAGAGAGAAAAAAGTGGAAGAGGAACAACACTTCGAAAAATGAAGTTATCGGCCAGAGAAAGACAAGGGCCACGAAGGACGTGCAAATGAAAGCCTCCCTAGGCCTCGAATGGTGGTGGTGATTATTGTTTTAAGAGGAAGTACAACTAAGCAACTAACCTCTAAACAACACTGATCTGAGAGAAAAAATGGAAGGGATACGACACTTCCAAAAATGAAGGTATCGGCCAAAGAACGACAAGGGCCACGAAGGGCGTGAAAATGAAAGGCTCCCTAGAATCCGCAACCTTAAAACCGCTGGGGTAAAAAAAAAAAACAAGCGTTGACGAAGTGAGATCGGACAGGATAGGTGAAAGCGAGGAGCCTGGCATAAGTAAGTGGAAACAATGCCAGTATTCACCTGAGGGCCCCGTGGTTGCCAACTCACGCTTCCCAACTCATAGCCCTTGGGGCACCTTTTAGTCGCCTCTTATGACAGGCAGCGGATACCGTGGGTGTTATTCTACCGCCTTCATCCACAGGGGGACCCCCATCGATTAGGGAGATAACCAACATGACTACTGAAATGAGGAGTTGGTTGTAGGGTTGCAGTGACCCCCTGTGGGTGAGGGATGAAGAATATATCCACGGTATCCCCTACCTGTCGTAAGAGGCAACTGAAAGGGGCCCCAGGGGCTCTCCACTTGGGAGCGTGGGTTGGCGACCACGGGGCCCTGAGCTGAGTCCTCTTATTACTCTCATTTACTTGTGCCAGGCTCCTCACTTTCATCTATCATGTCCGACCTCCCTTGGTCATTCTCGTTCTTTTCCGACCCCGACGGTATTAGAGCTTTCGAGGCCTAGGGAGTCTTCATTTTCACGCCCTTCGTGGCCCTTGCCTTTCTTCGTCCGTTACTTCATTTTTCGAAGTGACAGATCCCTTCTTTTCCTCTCTGTCTAACCCCTGTGGGTGGTTGGACGCAGGCGAAGAATACACCCACGGTCCTCTGCCTGTCATAAGAGGCGATCAAGTGATGATTGTATTAGAACCATGAAACTACTTGTGATTAGTAGCAGCAGCGAGCGGTTTACTGTGGGTTTCCAGTGTACGTTATTGGTACCATTGTGAGAAACACCACGAGTCTGGGCGTTGCCTGTGATTTTTTAAAAAAAAATTTTTTTGCTAGTGGCTATACGGCGCACCGACACAGACAGGTCTTATGGCGATGATGGGATAGGAAAGAGCTAGGAGTGGGAAGGAAGCGGCCGTGGCCTTATTTAAGGTACAGCCCCAGCATTTGCCTGACGTGAAAATGGGAAACCACGGAAAACCATCTTCAGGGCTGCCGACAGTGGGATTCGAACCCACTATCTCCCGGATGCAAGCTCACAGCTGCGCGCTCCTAACCGCACGGCCAACTCGTCCGGTCCTGTGATTAGTAGCACTATGTCCGGCTCCATGGCTAAATGGTTAGCATGCTGGCCTGTGGTCACAGGGTCCCAGGTTCGATTCCCGGTAGGGTCAGGAATTTTAACCATCATTAGTTAATTTCGCTGGCACGGGGGCGGGGTGTATTTTTTTGTCTTCATCATCATTTCATCCTCATCGCAACGCCTACGGGTGTCAAGTCAAAAGACCTGCACCTGAGCTCAATCTCTCGTGTATTTTGTTTGAGTTCATCTAGAGTGTGAAGTTTGGTTGCATAAACCGTATTTTTCAGTTTTCCCCTATAAATACAAATCGCAAGATATGGGGATTTTGCGTGCCAGAATGGTTTACTAATTATCCTGTTGTCAGAAATTTCCTCCATTAAGCTTAATGACTCGTTTGCCATATACGCGATTGCCAGATTGGCATTCTTTGTCCGTCAAATGTTAAAAAATGGCACGAGAATGTAATTCCTATATCTCTGCCCAGTGATTGTGGTTTCAAGAACTGTAGGCCCTGCAGTTACTGCCGCCAACACTCGCATTTTCACACTGTAGATGAACTCAAACAAAATATCACGAGAGGAATGGAGGCTATCTCGGTAGATGAACTAATGCGTATGAATGAAAATTTCCTTAGATGAAGCCAGAAATGTGTAGCCTAGATGCGGTTGGAGGACATTTTCAAGCATCTTCTGTGACAAGATGAGAAATTATTTTAATTTTATTATGCGTTATTATGTGTGTTTGTTATTTACATGCGATTCATACGGGCGCTCCTACGGCCCCAAGCTCAGAGAGTTGCCATGTGGTCTGACCTTCAGCTCGCCCATCTAGCTGCTGCGCTGCGTCACTTTGAGTGAAAGACCCTGAACAATGACGGACATTCTAAAGATAATCCCGTTTGTGGAAGATCTTGAATACGTCCAGAAGATTATCCAATGCCCACATACTCCTAATCGAGTTATTCGAGATGCGCAAAACCCGACTGAGTTCTACAGGGATAACGAATTCAAAATTAGGTACAGACTCACGATGTTCGCATGTGTACTAATGACCGAAAATCAATGAGGACTAGCTATTCCTGCAATACGACTGCTAATTGCTTTAAGATATTATGCTACGGGTAAATCTTAATTACTAGACTTCTTCATTATTTATTTAATGCTTTTACAAGTAACTTAATCAGATTGTGTTAAACGAATAAGCGCAATTTTTTAGTTATAGCAAATACACTGTTGTCAATACTGGACACTTCCGTATTCTCCCGTGCTAAACTGAGAGACATGTTGACAGTGGCGCACCTGACGGCTCGACCTTAAACAGCAGGCGGCAATTATGAAACTACAAAATTGGCATGTTAAAATTGATAGAAATAATGAAAGTAAATAATGATTTTTGCTTTGTTCTATTACGAAATAATGACTTCGTCTTGTTCGAATCCTTGGCCAAATGGTCAGCGTTGAAGCCTTCGGTTCAGAATGTCCCGGCAGGATCGGGCATTTTAATTGCGTCTAATTAATTATTCCGGCTCGGAGATTGGGTGTTTATGTTTGTTCCAACACGTTTCTCTTCATATTCAGACAACACACTACACTTCCAACCACCACAGAAACATACAATAGTGATTACTAGACCTCGGATTTTTAGGTGCTTAAATGTTATTTTAGCTTCTTAAAATAGACTCTCAAATAGGTTCTAAAGTATATTTGGGCAGCTTCAATTTTACGTATTTTAATAGTCGTCGATTAAAAACCATGTTTATTTGGTTAATTGATAATAACTCGTTAGGGGGATATATAAAACAAGTTTCACTCACCTCTTTGCAGCAAAAGTCACAGAATATAATTTTACCATCCGATGTGAAATAGGGAAACTCCTGTAACTACTTTTTAATATTTAAGACGACACTTTCGGCATAATTCATAGTGTATGGTGTACTGCTACTCTCAGTTTCAAGGCCGTGCGGCTAGGTGCGCTGGCAATGAATGTCTTGCGATATCTCGCAAAGTGACACGTATTCTCTATGGTGTATTAGGTTAAAGGTCTAATTTACCATTTTCTTATAGATAATTTTCGACTAGTTTCTGCTGACTTAGGAAGTGTAAGCCAGCCAGCTGTCAGCGTAATAATTAGAATGGTATCTGTACACATAGCACCGAGCTCGATAGCTGCAGTCGCTTAAGTGCGGCCAGTATCCAGTATTCGGGAGATAGTAGGTTCGAATCCCACTGTCGGCAGCCCTGAAAATGGTTTTCCGTGGTTTCCCATTTTCACACCAGGCAAATGCTGGGGTTGTACCTTAATTAAGGCTACGGCCGCTTCCTTCCCACTCCTAGCCCTTTCCTGTCCCATCGTCGCCATAAGACCTATCTGTGTCGGTGCGACGTAAAGCAACTAGCAAAAAAAAAAATGTACACATTGCCAGGGAAATACCTCTGTTTTTCAAGTTTTCACAAGCTGAAAATCTTTTTTTCATTTTCTTCTATGGTTGAGAAAATAAAAATACAAACAATTACGATACGCTACGCCTGATTAGAAATAACTAAAAGTGCTTGAGTGGTGGTGGTGGTGATTATTGTTTTAAGAGGAAGTACAACTAGGCAACCATCCTCTATATAACACTAATCAGAGAGAAAGACGGAAGGGATCCGACACTTCGAAAAATGAAGATGTCGGTCAAAGAAAGACAAGGGCCACCACGAAGGGAGTGAAAATGAAAGACTCCCTAGCCCTCGCAAACCTAATAGCGTCGGGGTCGGAAAAGAACAAGAGTTGACCAAGAGAGGTCGGATAGGATAGATCAAAGTGAGGAGCCTGACACAAGTAAGTGGAAGCAATGCCAGGACTCAGCTAAGGGCCCCGTGGTTGCCAACCCACGCTCTCCAAAGTTCAGAGCCCTTGGGGCCCCTTTTACTCGCCTCTTACGACAGGCAGGGGATAGCGTGGGTGTTATTCTACCGTCCCCACCCACAGGGGGTACACGCTATACAGCAACAAGATTTGATGTATTCTATGACAAAAGAAAATGTTATAAATTAGTTGAGAGATCACAAAGCATCATATTCCTATCTTTCACCAACAGCCCTTAAAGCGTTGAGCTTAGCGATTAATATTACGGTAATCAGGAAGAGATTTATGGCACCATATATTTAACAAAGCTTTACTAATAGCAATGGGATTTCTAATTATTGTTAGTCTTAATATAATCATCCTGATTTATCTCGCCAGATGTATGGAACTTTATTAATGATGTTGGTTAATAAATGGTTTCAGAACTACTATAATCATTATGTGTTAGAATTGAGTGTGTATTTATAACAAACAGCAACAGGGCATCACTTTGCAGGCCTGCATTGCAGTATTACTTCAAGTGGTGGTGGTGGTGATTATTGTTTTAAGAGGAAGTACAACTAAGCAACCATCCTCAATTGCGCCAGACCGAATCAGTTTTTAATACACATTTAGTTTGTTAATTATTTACTTAAATTCTGGTTTAATTTCTAACAACTGTAACCGTCGTATTGATATAATTGCCATCAATCTGAGACAAAACAAAGCAGAAATAATTGACCCTACGATAAGGTTTGAAGACTCTTCTTTCCCAGTCAGATGACGTAGATAAAGAAAAACGGGATATACAGTGTCTCCCATATAAACTCAGACCGAACGGACTGTGTTTGTTCTCTGCGCAAGAGCAGCTGCCTCAGCCGAACTTAAGTCGCGCGCGGCCGCCCTTACACAATCTTATATTAAATCTTACCTTATAAAAGATGCTGGAAGTGACGTCCTTCCTGGGTTACGGGCATTGTATCTGGTAACCAAATTCTTGCTAACGCGAGTGAGTTCTGCCACTGTAATGTCTCTGATTGCATTCGTTATGTTTTCTTTCAGTTCCTCCATTGTGTGAGGATTTCTTCGATACACTTTCTCTTTCAATTTACCTCACAAGTAAAAATCACACGCTGTTAGATCTGGAGAACGAGATGAAATAGACCAGCACTGATCACTCTCTCTGCGAACACTTCCGAGGTTGTAAGAAGGAATTCTTCTGCTGTATGAGCAGGGGATGAATCGTGTTGAGATCACCCACGCAATTTTTCTTCTTCCGTTAACTGATGGAAGAATGGTGTCAGAATGTCAGGTGGTGGTGGTGGTGGTGATTATTGTTTTAACAGGAAATACAATTAGACAACCATCCACTATATAACACTAATCAGGGAGGGGGGTGGAAGGAATCCTACACTTCGAAAAATGAAGATATCGGCCAAAGAAATACAAGGGCCACGAAGGGCGTGAGAATGAAGGACTCCCTAGCCCTCGCAAACCTAATAGCGTCGGGGTCGGAAAAGAACAAGAGTTGACCAAGGGAGGTCGGGTAGGATAGATGAAAGTGAGGAGCCTGGCACAAGTAAGTGGAAGCGATGCCAAGACTCAGGTAAGGGCCCCGTGGTCGCCAACCCACGCTCCAAAGTTCAGAGCCCCTGAGCCCCTCTTAGTCGCCTCTTACGACCGGCAGAGGATACCGTGGGTGTTATTCTATCCGCCCCCACCCACAGGGGGATATCAAAATGTCATCTTCGTACCTATCTGCATTTCTATCGTCACGAAAAAATAGGCCCAATTATTCGTCTTGCACCAACAACACTTCAAACACCATTCTTCCTGTCATAATGAGGGGCTTCATAAACATCATTAGAATTTTCTGCACACCTATAGCGAGAGTTATGACTGTTCACACGACCATTAAGATGAAACCAGAACTCTTACATACGAAAATACGCTGTTGCAATGATAACTGTCTCACCATGTTAACCGCTGAGTTTCATACTGGCGACTGATGCTTGCCAGGTCGAACAAGTGCAGGCTGCTTGCAAGGTTCTTCGCGCACCTCCGATAATGGAGCTTACGTATCGAAGAGTAAAAACGCCGCTTCGACGGTCTTAGTTTCTATGAGAGGCCCTGTATATGCGCCAACAATACCCTACTTCCAGAGAGCCTACAGCGTCAGGAACGTACGAGTAAGAAGACTGCTTCTGGGTGCTAGAAGGACCATCCCCCAGAAATTTTGTCGAATAACGGCTATCGTACAACTGGATAGGAATATCCAAGACAAAATTGTTACCACGATTATAAAATTCTCGGTGGCAATGGTGCGGGACCATTTGTATGGAAAATATAATATTTAATTTCCACCCGGCAGTATAGAAAAATGTTCACATTCTTGAGTACATTGATATTTCTTTTACTAAACAAACAATTTAATTTTTTTTTCAAAGAACTTGTCAGCTATTCTGTGTCTTTTGGCAAACACATATTGGTGTCAAAATAAAAATAAAAATAAAAAATAAATAAATAAATAAAATAATTAATGTTTAAAAAGTCCACTCAAAAAGGTTTTGCTAAGTAATTTCCTTATTTAACTTCCTTCATAAACTGCCTACTGGATAATACATTATATTTGTTGAAGAAAGCTTCCCATGCTACTATTATCCATCATCCGTATTTCTAACAAGGTTATTGGCTTTACGCTCCAGGAACAGTATAAAACCAGGGTTCTATTATCTGAGCCACTTAGCCCGGAGTAATCCTATTGTCTTCTGCAATCAAGCTTCCCGCGAAACAAACTTTCTTCATCTGATCTCACTTAATTAAAGATCATGATAGAGCAAACAATATAATGTATACATGGGGGAGGAAGATATCTCCGTATCATGGTGGTGAAGGTCGTTGTGGTGATTATTATTTTAAGAGGAAGTGCAACTGGGCAGCCATCGTCTATTAACACTAGAGGGGGGGGGGGGGAAATGGAAGGGACCCGACACTTCGAAAAATGAAGGTATCGGTCAGAGAAAGAAAGATAAGGGCCACGAAGGGCGTGAACAGGAAAGACTCCCTAGCCCTCGAATGCTCTAACACCGTCGGGATCGGAAAAGAACAAGAGTTGACCAAGGGAAGTCGGATAGGGTAGATGAAAATGAGGAGCCTGGCACAAGTAAGTGGAAGCAATGCCAGGACCCAGCTACGGGCCCCATCATCGCCAACCCACGCTCCAAAGTTCAGAGCCCTTGGGGCCCCTTTTAGTCGCCTCTTACGACAGGCAGAGGACACTGTGGGTATTATTCTACCACCCCCACCCACAGGGGGTGAAAGACAAAGGCCACGAAGGGCGTGAAAATGAAAGACTCCCTAGGTCTCGAGTGCTCTAATACCATCGGGGTCGGAAAAGAACAAGAGTTGACCAAGGGAGGTCGGATAGGATAGATTGTTGTTTGAAAAAATAGTACAACTAGGAAACCATCCTCTATTAACACTAATCAGAGAGAAAAAATGGAAGGGATCCGACACTTCGAAAAATGAAGGTATCGGCCAAAGAAAGACAATGACCAGGAAGGGCGTGAACATGAAAGACTCTCTAGGCCTCGCAAATCTAATAGCGTCGGGGTCGGAAAAGAACAAGAGTTGACCAAGGGAGGTTGAATAGGATAGATGAAAGTGAGGAGTCTGGCACAAGTGGAAGTAATGTCCGGACTCAGCCAAGGGCCCACACTCCCGAATTAAGAACCCCTGGGGCTTGTTTTAGTCGCCTCTTACGACAGGCGCAGGTTACCGTGGCTGTTATTCTTCCGCTTCCACTAGGGTTGCCATAAGATTCATGATGAAATTCAGGACACCAGTAGCGACAAATTCCAAATGTGGGCGCCAACTCCACGGGAGCACTTGCCCCCATGGATATAGTGGTACGGGGACGCAATCTTTTTTTTTCTTCTCCCATTAAAACATTTTATATATTCATCCTTCCCCCCCCCCCCACCTACGCTTTAGACCAAAAGTTGGAGCCTATAATTCCAACGAGGGTATTTGGGCAAATTCATGTGAAATGCCCCATCCATTACCAATAGACCCACTTGTTATATGATGTTAATGTTAAAAATCAAATAGAGAAAGAATAAGAAATCATACTTTAAGCAGGCTTTAAGTAAAATACCTACTTTGCAGACCATTTCAAAATTATATAATGTTCAATGTTTTTTGCATAGATTCTTAAGAAACAGATGAGACATTCACTTTCAAAAGCACTTGAGCAAAATTTTAAATAATTTGCTCTAATTTTTAACATTCAGAACTTCTTCTTTATCTGTTTACCTTCCAGGGTCGGTTTTCCCTCGGACTCAGCGAGGGATCCCACCTCTACCGCCTCAAGGGCAGTGTCCTGGAGCTTCAGACTCTGGGTCGGGGATACAACTGGGGACGATGACCAGTACCTCGCCCAGGCGGCCTCACCTGCTATGCTGAACAGGGCCCTTGTGGGGGATGGGAAGATTGGAAGGGATAGACAAGGAAGAGGGAAGGAAGCGGCCGTGGCCTTAAGTTAGGTACCATCCCGGAATTTGCCTGGAGGAAAAGTGGGAAACAACGGAAAACCACGTCCAGGATGGCTGAGGTGGAAATTGAACCCACCTCTACTCAGTTGACCTCTCGAGGCTGAATGGACCCCGTTCCAGCCCTCGTACCACTTTTCAAATTTCGTGGCAGAGCCGGGAATCGAACCCGGGCCTCCGGAAGTGGTAGCTAATAACACTAATGGGGGTGGTGGTGGTGGTGGTGGAGATTATTGTCTTGAAAGGAAGTACAACTAGGCAACCATCCTGTATATAACACTAATCAGAGAGAAAGAACGGAAGGGGTCCGAAACTTCGAAAAATGAAGGTATCGGCCTAAGGAAGACAAGGGCCACGAAGGGCTTGAAAATTAAAGACTCCCTAGGCCCTTATACGTAATACCGTCGTGGTGGAAAAAGAACAAGAGTTGACCAAGGAAGGTCGGATAGGATAGATGAAAGTACGGAGCCTGGCGCAAGTAAGTGGAAGCAATATCAGGACTCAGCTAAGGGCCCCGTGGTCGCCAACCCACGCTCCAACATTCAGAGCCCCTGGGACCCCTTTTAGTCGCCTCTTACGACAGGCAGGGGTTACCGTGGGTGTTATTCTACTGCCCCCACCCACAGGGGGACTAATCACACTAACCACTACACCACAGAGGTGGAAAATTCAGAACATTTAGGGATTTTTAAAAATTCAGTCAGGATGTCGGGGCGCATGCTCAAATTCAGGACAATCCCGCTTTTTCAGGACATATGGCAACCCTAGACCTTCCACCCATAAGGATATTCAATTAATTAATCCAAGTACTCGGCTTTGTTAGATTCGAACAACTACTTCAAACATAGACTTCACTTCTTTCAATGGGAATGATCAGCTCTATCTCCATTACAAAGTAGAAAGTGAAATTAGGATTCCATTAGCAGTGATCTCCATTGAAGCTCTTGTTTTAAGTCCACTTTACAGGGAGCGTAATCCGTTGAGTGGCGTAACTACATACAGTAGTATAATATGGTACAGAACTCCGAGCCTTCTGAGAGACACTGCACTAAGCAATCAAAGAAAGATGTTAGGGCCTATCACGTTTATTACTCACACGTATTTCGATACTTTGACGTAGAATGAGATGAGAGTATTGATTCATTATAATTCTGAATACCTCAGTAAACATCTTTATCCAAAAAAATAAAAAGTATTTACCAGAAATAGTTTTTAAATATATAAAAGATAAAAATATAACCGACATGAAAAGGTGGTGGTGGCAGTCATTATTGTTTTAAGAGGAAGTACAACTGGGTCATCATCTTCTGTTAACACTAATCAGAGGTTCAGAGGGGAAAAGAGGAAGAGGTCAGACACTTCGAAATAAGAAGGTATCGGCCAAGGAAAGGCAAGAGCCACGAAGGGCGTGAAAATGAAAGACTCCCTAGGCCTCGAGTGCTCTAATACCGTCGGGGTCGGAAAAGAACAAGTGTTGGCCAAGGGAGGTCGGTTAGGATACCGGTAGATGAAAGTGAGGAGTCTGGCACAAGCAAGTTGAAGGAATGCCAGGACCCAGCTAAGGGCCTCGTGGTTGCCAACCCAGTTCCAAAGTTCAGAGCCCCTGGGCCCCTTTTAGTCGCCTCTGACGGCCGGCAAAGTATACCGTGTTTGTTATTCTACCGGCCCCACCCCCAGGGGGAAGAGTTAACCGAGAGAGGTATGATGTGGTGGTGGTGGTGGTGGTGGTGGTGGTGGTGGTGGTGGTGCTGGTTATTGTTTTAAGAGGAAGTACAACTAGGCAACCATCCTCTATTAACACTAATCACAGAAAAAAGGGAAGGGATCCGACATTCGAAAAATGAAGGTATCGGCCAAAGAAAGACGAGGGCCATGAAATGCGTGAAAATGCTATTTGCTTTACGTCGCACCGACACAGATATGTCTTATGGCGACGATGGGATAGGAGAGGTCTAGGAAGTGGAAGGAAGCGGCCGTGGCCTTAATTAAGGTACAGCCCCGGCATTTGCCTGGTGTGAAAATGTGAAACCACTGAAAACCATCTTCAGGGCTGCCGACAGTGGGGCTCGAACCCACTATTTCCCGATTACTGGATACTGGCCGCACTTAAGCGACTGCAGCTATCGAGCTCGGTGCGTGAAAATGAAAGACTCCCTAGGCCTCGAATGCTCTAATACCGTCGAGGTCGGAAAAGAACAAGAGTTGACCAAGAGAGGTCGGATAGGATAGATGAAATTGAGGAGCCTGGCACGGCACAAGTAAGTGGAAGCAATGTCAGGACTCAGCTAAAGGCCCCGTGGCCGCCAATCCACGCTCCCAAGTTCAGAGCCCCTGAGGCCCCTTTTAGTCGCCTCTTACGGCAGGCAGAGGATACCGTGGTTATTATTCTACTGTCTCCACCCACAGGGGGAGACGTAAAATCATTATTATTATTATTATTATTATTATTATTATTATTATTATTATTATTATTATTATTATTATTATTATTATTAGCAGAATAGAGCCCCTGAAATGGGCGAAAGGCGATTGGAATTAGTAATGTAAAATTAGGATCCTGAAACAGTTGCCCAACACAGAGCGCCTATCACACTGTCTCAACTAACGTGTTGTCCAGCTCCATGGCCAAATGGTTAGCGTGCTGGCCTTTAGTCACAGGGGTCCTGGATTCTATTCCCGGCAGGGTTGGGAATTTTCACCATCATTGGTTAATTTCGCTGGCATGGGGGCTGGGTGTATGTGTCGTCTTCATCATCATGTCATCCTCATCACGACGCGCAGGTCGCCTAAGGGAGTCAAATAAAAAACCTGCCCCTGGCAAGCCGAACATGTCCTCGGACACTCCCGGCACTAAAAGCCATACGCCATTTCTTTTTTTACTTAACGTGTTAAAATGATAAAGAGATGGGATGGGGAAAATACGCACGTAGGCCTATACTTGTTTTTAGAACACAACACAACGCTCTTTTAAATTATTCAGCCCCATTAGTAATACTGTCACCTGCTCCACATTGTGTATATCTTCCTGATATGGGACAACCCGGAGAGGGCTTGGATGGGGATAATAATTATTACTCTGTATCCTCTAACACTGCAGCACCGCGACTGGACGAAACATTCAGCCACTATGTTGTTATTCTGCTTCTCTATAGGTTAACAGGCGGCACCTCAAAGGGCTGCCATGAAGTGAATGGGGGTGGCAAGAGGAGGAAGCATAGTTGACAAGCAACTCTCATCCAGCCAGGTGCGCTCACTGGTGCGGTCTGAGTCAAAGAATATTTCCCCCTAGACTACTGTAGCTGTCATTGTCGAGGAAGAAGGCAAGGAACATCAAAGCCGCACCTCATAATAACGTTTAGAAAAGCACAATAAAACTCTGTCATATGCTTAGATTAATATGTAAATATTTAACCGCGGCATTTAGATTTATTTTCCCGTCTTTGCTGAATGGTCAGCATACTAGTGTATTATTATTTATGAGGAAGTAGGTACAACTAGGCAACCATCTTCTATCAACGCTAATCAGAGAGAAAAAAAACTGAAGTGGTCCGACACTTCGAAAGAAAATGAAAATATCGGCCAAAGAAAGACGGGCCACGAAGGGCATGATAATGAAACACTCTCTAGGCCTCACAGCGTGGTGATGGTGATTATTGTTTTAAGAGGACCAAGTCCTTTGTTCAGATGAGTTAAGTGCATGATCGGGACAATAGGTTTACAGCTAACACCCTTCAGGTTCCACAGCATCGTACGGTAAAGTGCAGTAAGTCGTTCATTGTCACTGCCTCTCAATTATACAACGATCTAAAACTATATGAAATACAGCAAAGTAGTGTTGGAACTCAGAAAAAATCTCTTAAATACCGCTACCTTTCCACTTATTAAGCGATGTAAATGAATTTTCACCAAATTAATTAAATAGTACGAAATATCATAATCTCCTAGATGCATTCTAGATGCTCAGTTTTACTCTTAATTCATCCTCGGGTTTAAAATTCTTAGGTTTCTCTTTCGTCTTCTCTTCCTTGTTAGTATAGTGTATGTTTATGAAGTCTTCTCTTCCTTGTTAGTATAGTGTATGTTTATGAAATGTTAAAAGTATTATTGTAATCTCCTAGATGTTTAGTTTTTAATCGTATTCTTATATCTTCAGTAGGAAAATGTATCCTACGCTTTTTATGTATTCTTTTATTAGATTTTGTATGTTAGGTGATACATTTAAGTTAAAATGGCAGTTAGTTACAGCCAAAGGGACCTCTGGTCCTACTTGTAATTAACTTTAAATAAATATATTTCTATTATATTTCTATCTAGGCTATCATCCTCTATATAACACTAATCAGAGAGAAAAAATGGAAGGGGCCTGACACTTCGAAAAATGAAAGTATCAGTCAAACAAAGGCAACGGTCACGAATGGCGTGAACATAAATGACTCCCTAGGACTCGCATCCTAATAGCGTCGGGGTCGGAAAAGAACAAGAGTTGACCAAGGGAGATCGGATACGACAGATGAAGGTGAGGAGTCTGACACAAGTGAAAACAATACCAGGACTCCCGTGGTCGCCAACTAACTTTAGCAGATAAAGAGATGGTGGTAGTGGCGATTATTGTTTGAGGAAGTACAGTTAGGCAACCATCCTCTATAGTATAACACTAATCAGAGAGGAAAAATGGAAGGGAGTCGACACTTCGAAAAATGAAGATATCGGCCAAACAAAGTAAAGGGACACGAAGGTGGCGGTGGTGGTGGTGGTGAGATTTTTGTTTTAAGAGGAAGTACAACTGGGCAACCATCTGAAAATGAAAGACTCCCTAGAATTCGCAACCTTATACTGTCGGGGTCGTAAAAGAACAAGAGTTGACCAAGGGAGGCCGGACAGGATAGATGAAAGTGAGGATCCTTGCAAAAGTAAGTGGAAGCAATGAAAGGACTCAGATAAGGGCCCCATGGTCACCAACCAACCACCGAAGTTAAGAGCCCCTGTGATCGAACCTTGTTAGTCGGTTCTATTGAATATTTAGGAAATCCAAATGAGTGTATAGTTTCAGCTCATTTAATGATCTTGTGAACAATATTTCTTTTTTTTTTTTTTTTTTCATAATTTGGATGTTTGTATGTTAAAGGCTAATTGTACACTATAGAGTCCCTTATTTTGGTCTGAGAAATCGGGTAACCCTGACTGGACGTATGCCTAAAAAGAGCTGCATCACCGCGGGAAGAGGACTAGAATTTACATTTACATTGACGAAATCAGTTCTCCTTCTGAGAAACCATCTTTATTTTCAGCAACACATTTGTTTAAGAGTTATAAAGCCCGTTGAGGATCAGTTCCTATCATATATAGCCTAACCCTTCAGAGATGATATGAAATATTCACTGTATCCAATTAGAGGCTCTTGAAGACCAATCAATACCATACGTCTCGCTGACTCTCTGAATAAATTAGGCACGCTGAAACCACAACACTACGTTCAGATATTATAACGAGACCAGCTCACCGTTACTTTACGAGAATGAAATAAAAGCGGGGGCTTGTTTAACTGATACGCTTGAAACAAAATTCAATTCGACTCTTGAAATACATTTAATTGGGAATTAATATCAGATATTAAAAACGTCAGTTCATTCCACGCACACATAGGATACGTTTGGATCAATCAAAACACTGGAAGAATATTTCTGTTTAATGAAAGTCATTTAACCAGACTATGCAGTTTATAGCTGGAGAACGGTTTATTATAATACTCTACTGTAATTCCGTGGGGGAGATTAACTCAGTGGCTTAGCTGCTGGCTGATATTCGAATCACGGCCGACACCAGAAGCAGCTGGGCTACTACAGGGTGAGCAACTTAAAGCGGAACCGGTCCCACAGCCCGGCAGCGCAACCGGCATACGGGAGGTGCGTGCGTGGTAGGAAGTCCGCGGTAAATACATTGTCGCGTAAAACTATTTCTAACAAACAAAAAAACAACACAAAATAACACAAAAAATAAAAGTACTCACATATATCACGCCAGGAGATGTAGAAACTGCCTCCCTTCGTTGTTCAAGCATCTCTGGCACCTGCTTTGGAAACTGTACATTACGCTTCAGAAACTTTGTACCCATTCGAACAGAACCATAAGAAATTTCCATTTCCTAAGCAAGTCGTGATTTTAGGAGACGTTTCCAAAGCGTTACCAATGTTCCAATGTTACCTACAGTTTATTGTGTGAGTACTTTACGTGGTTTATTACGATTCTTATCAAGAAGACTTCCCGTCTTACGTAATTTATGTACTAATCTATAAATAGAAGTCCGACCTGGAACTTGAACATCAGGAAACTTTTCCTAAAATAATACCCTAACGGCCCTCGTACTTTTTGCACAGACGTAATACTCTTTGGGGAACAGAATACCGATACACGGCTTGAGCCATCTCAGCCATTTCACTGAATTCCCACACTACACTAATATCACCAACGAAACACGTGCCACGTGTGCAAACGTTCAACAGAGACTGAAACCTGGCGCGGTGGCGCGGCCTTCAGTACATCGTCACCGGCCGGCTCAGTTACTCAGGATTTCCCGCGCACAGGATGGAGCGGTTCCGCGTTATTCTGCTCACCCGGGGTACTACTTCTAAATGTTTTCTTTCCTCCCCTGGAGGGGGGGAGGCGGACCTCCTAGATGGTAACGCCGTCTCTCAGACCAGGAGATTTGTATCGGTAAAGGTGAGGGGGTGGTGGTGATTATTGTTTTTAGAGGAAGTACAACTGGGCAACCATCCTCTATATAACACTAATCAGAGAGAAAAGATGGAAAGGAGCCGACACTTCGAAAAATGGAGATATTGGCCAAAGGAAGACAACGGCCACGAAGGGCGTGAAAATGAAAGACTCCCTAGGCCTCGAATGCTCTAATACAGTCGGGGTCGGAAAAGAACAAGAGTTGACCAAGGGAGGTGGTGGTGGTGATTACTGTTTTAAGAGGAAGTAGAACTAGGCTATCATCCTCTATATCAGTGGTCCTCAAAGTAGCGGGGGGGGGGGTGCGCATAGAGTGATTAAGGAGGGCGCCGACTCTGATTGAAATGATTTATATTTCATATTCTTTAACAAATATTGTTATCGTCAGATTCTCACATCCATGAACCTAGGCAGCAAGCTCTACATCGCCATTCAAGACTAATAAACTCGTACTTTTGCTGTCTAATTTCACAGGAGTGGTGGTGATTAAAGTTTTAAGAGGAAGTACGACTGAGCAGCCATCCTGTATATAACACTAATCAGAGAGAAAATATGAAAGGGATCCGACACTTCGAAAAATGAAGGTATCGGCCAAAGGAAGACAAGGGCCACGAAGGGCGTGAAAATGAAAGACTTCCTAGTCCTCCATACGTAATACCGTCAGGGTCGGAAAAGAACAAGAGTTGACCAAGATAGGTCGGATAGGATAGATGAAAGTGAGGAGCCTGGCACAAGTAACTAGAAGCAATGCTGATGGTTTTCCGTAGTTTCCCATTTTCACACCAGGCAAATGCTGGGGCTGTACCTTAATTAAGGCCATGGCCGCTTCCTTCCCATTCCTAGGCCTTTCCTGTCCCATCGTCGCCATAAGACCTATCTGTGTCGGTGCGACGTTAAACAAATAGCAATATATATTTTTGCCGTTGTTGACTCGATTTCAGCCAGGCCTTTGTAGTCAGTTCAAAGACAGTGAGTGAACAGGTGAATTCTAGTGCGTGATTAGTGAAAGTGGTTAGCCCGATTTATAATAAACTGTTAAAAGTATCGCCATATCCATAGATGAGAAGTGCTAAGAAAGGAAAGAAGAATAAGTGGGGGGGGGGAGCCCGATTTATAATAAACTGTTTAAAGTATCGCCATATCCATAGATGAGAAGTGCTAAGAAAGGAAAGAAGAATAAGTGGGTGGGGGGGCGGGGGGGCGGCGGTCAAGATATTTCATGTTTGAGAAGGGGGCGCGACAGAAAAAGTTTGAGAACGCCTGCTCTATATAACACTAATCAGCGAGGAAAAGATGGAAGGGAACCTACACTTCGAAAAATGAAGGTATCGGCTAAAGGAAGACAAGGGCCTCGAAGGGCGTGAAAATGAAAGACTCCCTAGGCCTCGCAGCCTAATGCCGTCGGGGTCGGAAAGGAGCAAAGAGTTGTTCAAGGGAGGTAGTGGTGGTGGTGGTGGTGATTACTGTTTTAAGAGGAAGTACACCTAGGCAACCATACTCTAAATAACACTAATCAGAGAGAAAAATTGAAAGGGTCCGACACTTAGAAAAATGAAGGTATCGGCTAAAGAAAGACAAGGGCCACCGAAGGGCGCGAAAATGAAAGATTTCGTAGACCTCGAATGGTTTAGGTAGTACCGTCGGAATCGGGAAAGAACAGAAGTTGAGCAAGAAAGGTCGGATAGGATAGATAAAAGTGAGGAGCATGGCACAAGTAAGTTAAGTGGAAACAATGCGAGGACTCAACTAAGGCCCCATGGTCGCCAACCCACGCCCGAAAGTTCAGAGCCCTCTGGGCCCTTTTAGTCTGCCTGTTATGACAGGCAGGGTCTAATGTGGGTGTTATTCTACCGCCCTCACCCACAGGGGGATTAAACTGACACATCAACTTCCCTTCTAAAGAAATCGTTAATCAGCAGGGTGCAGGGTGTGACTGACAGCTGGCTTCCATCTCGCTTCCAGAAACTGAGGCATTCGTGCTTCATCCCCAAGTATACAACTGCTTGAAAGAATTTCATTTGTTCTGACTTTAATAACCTCAAAATTGTCATAATAGGTCTACTTCTCGGTAGTTCGTCTCTGTGTTATTGGTCACGTTGGTCTCTGTCTAATAACTGATTCATTACTTATACATCAAATAGATGTAGCTCTACCGTTAAAGTTTGTAACCTAGCAAACATTCTGCTGAGAGGTTATTTCTGTTGCAAGAAGCAACTAAATATCATTTATTTGTTTGTATAACACATTGCCAAACAGGCTTCCCACCTCTCTTAAGTTGTTCCATCTTCTGTCGTTCGTGGATACTTCACTTTCTGTATTGCACTCACCTTTCCTTCCCTTCTTGGACGGGAAATCTCGATTAAAATACACACGTATTCTATCATGTCGGTGTTCACCACTTGTTTAAAGAAAAAGGGGGAACCATAACCGTACCGACCGATCTAATTTGATCAAAAGTAAACAAAAAAATGTCAAACACCACCTCAACCAAAGACACCTCACACAAATTCATCCAGTTCAAAGCAATCTCAATAAGTTTCTTGAAAGAGAAAACAATTCAAAGGATATCAGAATTAATAACATGTTTTGGAACGACGGCCAGCATAGTTCCCTCTGTGGATCAGTGGTAGAGTGTCTGCCTCGGGATCCCAAGTCGCGGGTTCGAAGCCCGGCAGAGAGAGCCGAAATTTTGAAGGACGAAAAAACACCATTTGGCACTCTATATCGTTGGATGACGCCATGTAAAAGATCTTCTCTGGTGACACATTCGTTATAATTCGTTAAAACTCAGACGTAGACGTCCAAGAGACATACATAGTATGCCATCTAGTAGGCACAGAATAAAACGGAACATCAAAGTTGAAGAGCAAGCAGCCAGATGGCGTCAAATAAAAATGTCTGCACACGGTAGCTGAGGCTTTATTATTATTATTTCTTTCAGTCTCTCTTAATCTGTTTACCCTCCAGGGTTGGTTTTTCCCTCGGACTCAGCGAGGGATCCCACCTCTACCGCCTCAAGAGCAGAGTCCTGGAGCGTGAGACATTGGGTCAGGGGATACATCTGGGGAGGAGGACCAGTACCTCGCCCAGGTGGCCTCACCTGAACAGGGGCCTTGTTGGGGGATGGGGAAGATAGGAAGGGATAGACAAGGAAGAGGGAAGGAAGTAGCCTTGGCCTTAAGTTAGGTATCATCTTGGCATT
Source organism: Anabrus simplex (assembly GCF_040414725.1). Taxonomy (NCBI): domain Eukaryota; kingdom Metazoa; phylum Arthropoda; class Insecta; order Orthoptera; family Tettigoniidae; genus Anabrus; species Anabrus simplex. The sequence continues at coordinate 91,022,445 of NC_090277.1, read as the reverse complement.
TGCCTGGAGGAGAAGTGGGAAACACGGAAAACTACTTCTAGGATGGCTGAGGGGGGAATCGAACCCATCACTACTCAATTGACCTTCCGAGCTGAGTGAACCAAGTTCCAGCCCTCGTATCACTTTTCAAATTTCGTGGCAGAGCCGGAAATCGAATACGGACCTCTGGGAATGCCGCAAATCACGCTAACCATTACACCACAGAGGCGGGCATTATTATTATTATTATTATTATTATTATTATTATTATTATTAGTATTAATCGATACGGCCACCTGTGGGCCACGTTTACACAATCTTCCTTCTGTCACGCAAACTGATACCCTTCTCTTTACACTCTCGCCAAAGATTCTTGAGTCTTTGACTTCTTCTTGCTCGTTCTTCCACCGAGATGTTCCGTGGCTTCGTATGTTGCTCTTCAGACGCATCCCTCAATCCCGCAGCCTTCTTCCTAAATGATGTCCTTTCTTTTATATCCTCCTCCTTGATACCTATTTCTGCCAAGTCATTGTGCACGTGTGTAAGCCATCCCGGTAGTTTTTTACACCTTTCTTGCAGAAGAAGTAACTTGTTGGCCAATCTCTCAGGGTTCATTCTTTTGATATGTCCATAAAAGGTCAGTCTCCTTTTTCTCATCACAGTCGTGATTCTTTCTACTGTCTTGTAGAGCTCCAAATTCGATCTTAACCGGAATGTGTTTGGGTCACTCGTCGACTTTCTAGGGCCTAAGATTTTTCGCAAGAATCTTCTTTCTCTTATTTCAAGGACTGGGTCAGCCATCCTCGTCAAGGTTTCTGCTCCATAAAGGCACTCTGTTCTAACCACTGTGCAGTAATGTTTTAACTTGGCCTGAATTGAGAGAGACTTGGACTTATAGGTGCCATGACATAGTCTGAATGCCAACTCCATCCTTCTCACCCTCTCCTTTAATCCCTCCTTTTCATCTCCATTGGGGGTGAGTATTTCTCCCAGGTATTTAAATTTTTGCACACGCTGGATATCCCCATACAATGTAACAAGTCTGTCCGTGTCGCCTTTTTTTATAGAATCCATGAATGCTGTTTTTTCGAAAGAGATTCTTAACCCTGTTTTGATTGCAACATTTTGTAGTTCTTCGACTTGTTTCTTGACTGTTTGACGGTTGTCTGTAATAAGAACGACATCGTCTGCGAAGGCAAGGCAATCCAACATCATCGCATTTTTTCCACAACCTATCTTTACCCCATTCTTCATTCCATTTTCAGTCATTCTCAGCCTCCATTCCCTAATAACTTTTTCTAAAATGCAATTAAAGAGTAGTGGAGCAAGGCTGTCTCCTTGTCTCAAACCCGTTTTTATCTCAAATGGATTTGAGAGTTCGCCCATAAATTTGACTTGAGAAAAAGTGTTTGTAAAAGATTGCCGAATTATGGCCAGAGATTTCTCATCCACTCCAAACTCCTGCAGAACGTTCATGAGCACTCCACGATCTATGGAATCATATGCCTTTTTGAAATCAACGAAGGTTATGATTGTCCTCTTCTGATTTCTCATTGATCTTATTTTTATAAGTGATTTTAGAATATAAATCTGCTCAGCACATGAACGCCCTTTCCTGAACCCTGCCTGGTATTCACCAATTTGTTTATCTAGATGTGTTTCAAGCCTCCGCTGTAATGCTTTGGATAGAATTTTGTATGCTATAGGAAGAAGAAAGATACCTCTGTAGTTGTTGACGTTAGTTTGGTCCCCTTTTTTGTGTAAACGATGAACGAGTGCATTTTTCCAATCACTTGGTATTTCTTCTTTTTCCCAAATAAAAGCAAATAATTCCTCTAGTTTTTCCACTATATTTTCACCTGCAAATTTGAATAACTCTGCAGTAATTGAATCTTTCCCAGGAGCTTTGTTGTTTTTTAGTTGCTTAATGATGTCCCTAATTTATTCCTTATTTGGTGATAATGAATCCTTCAACTTGAATTGAGGCTCTCCAAACAGCAATCCATCTTCGGGAGGTTCACAGTTCAGAAGATTCTGGAAATAGTTGGCCAGATACTCGCAATTCTTCTTGTCACCAATAATGAGTTTCCCTTGTTCACTTGTTGTTATTATTATTAGTAGTAGTAGTAGTAGTAGTAGTAGTAGTAGATCCTAGGGGCTGCCTGGCCGAGGCGGTAAAGGCGTGCTCGGTTCGCCCGGAAGGACGTGGATTCGAATCGCCGTCAGGAAATCGAAAATTTAAGAAACGAGATTTCTGCTTCCGGAGGTGCACATGGCCCTGAGGTTCACTCAGCCTACACCAAAAATGAGTACCAGGTAATTCCTGGGGGCAAAGGTGGACGGGCGTAGAGCTAACCACTCAACCCCATCAAGTGGCGAGGTTACGGATAGTGGAAGCCTTTACCCTCCACCACTCCAAGGGCCTTCATGGCCTGTACGGAGATGACTTTGCTTTGCTTTTGATTATTAGATCCGTTTACTTTCCAGGGTTGGCTGTTCCCTCGGATCAACGAGGAATCCCACCTATATCGCCTCAAGGGCAGTGTCCTGGAGCGTGAGACATTTGAACTGGAATACAACTGGCAAGGAGGACCAGTACCTCGCCAGCTATGCTGAACAGGGACCTAGTTGGGGATGGTAATTTGAATGGGATAGGTAAGGAAGGTGGAACGAAACAGCCGTGGCCTTAAGTTAGGTACCATCCCGGCATTTTCTTGGAGAAGAAGTGTGAAACCACGGAAAACCACTTCGTGGATGGTTGAGGCGGGAGTCGAATCCCCCCTCTAATAAGCAGATCTCCCGTTCAAGCCCTCGTATCATTTTTCAAATTTCGTGTCAGAGTCGGGAATCGAACCCGGGCCTCCGGGGGTAGCAGCTAATCACACTAAGCAGTACAGCACAAAGGCGGACATTTCCAGGCAGGGTCGGGAATTTTAACCATAACTGGTTAATTCCACTGGCACGGGGGGCCGAGTGTATGTGTCGTCTTCATCATCATTACATCTTCATCAGGACGCGCAGGTTACCTACGGGTGTCAAGTCGAAAGACCTGCATCTGGCAAGCCGAACTTGTCCTCGGACACTCCCGGCAATAATAGCCATACGCCATTTCATTTTTTACTTCTTAATAACTGTGTGATTATGTTTTATCTCGCATTCTCATCCGCAGTAAGTGTCTGCCTGGCCGAGGAGGTAAAGGCGAGAGCGGTTCACCCGGAAGGACCAGGGTTCGATTCCCCGTCAGGAAGTCGAAAATATAATAAACGAGATTTCCACTTCCGGAGGTGCACATGGCCCTTAGGTTCACTCAGCCGACACCAGAAATGAGTACCAGGTTAATTCTTGGGGGCAAAGGCGGCCGGGCGTAGAGCTAACCACTCCACCCCGCCAAGTACCGAGGTTACGGATAGTAGAAGCCTTTACCTTCCACCTCACCAAGAGCCTTCATGGCCTGTACAGAGATGACTTTGCCCTATCACCTGAAAGCTCATAAATCACAAAAACAAAAAACAAAACCTTGACACGCTCGTGACAGTTTATACTTGGCCACTCCACCAGTACAATGTTATGTCTGAGAAACGCGCAACAAGCGGCAAAATATTGCGTTAGGTTACGAACATACCGAAGATGCATCACAGCTCGCAGTCGCGGTTTACATCGCGGTCGGTGCCTCGATGTCACCTCCTGGTAACACAAACACACAGTTTTAAATGGAATAGTTCATGTCAAAGATGCTCGCTTCCATTCACCATCGTGATTTACCAGGAGGTCTACTGCTATGACAAGAAAGTTTGTGTTCTCATCGCTGTAGAACGGGAGGCATCGATACAGCTTGCTTCTGATTGGCTTGTCCGGATTGAAATCACGTGATATATCCCCCCCGTTCTGCTGTGCCCTTGATCCAGGTGTTCACAGAGCTCACGTGTGTATTCGTGTGGTAGTTATTGTACTTCACAGTATCAATTTTTGATTCCACATTGTTGTATATGTGTTGGAACGTCTCAAGGGACATTCTCATGTATGAATGGAATCTGTCCGGGTGGTGTTTCAGTTCTTCAAATAAGTTGTGATATTCCCCCAGCGCCTGCCTTCTTTGATTTATATGATGAGCATTCCACTGGCGGGCTGACTGATTTGAAAGTAGCCACCATCGTGTGCTTATGCACAATGATTCACTATCTCCATTGCCACTTGAATACATACTCTATACTTGTAAAAGCTCAGCAATAGAGGATAAATTATCTTTAACTTGAACGCGGAGATCTAAACATTACGTCCACTCACTGTAAACAAATCTCAGAACACTGAAAGGTAAACCTCCCCGGTATGTTCACCCTCCATCGACCGCGACGTAAACCTCGACCGCGACCGCGACCGCGAGCTGCGATGCATCTTTGGTATGTTCGTACCCTTACACGAGCCCGAGCACGGGCGACTTGATGCGTCAAGTTGTTTTCGAACCCATCTCGAAAAGACTTTGTGAAAGTTAAGCCCGTTATGCATGATTTCATATGCAGAACCACGGCTAATATGCATATGGTTTGCCACGTCATCAACAGTCACTCATCTGTTATTCAGGATCATTTGTTCCATATTGGCATCAGTTACGGCTGCAGATGGAAGCTCGGATCTTTCTTCATCCGTCACGCTCGTGCGACCCCTTTGGAACTGTTCAATCCACTGATAAACACTTCGCTGTGGCAAAACATTGTCCCCGTATTGTGCTGAAAGTCTTATATGAATTTCCGCTCCTCGTACACTCCCAGACCACAAAAAACGGATTAGGAAACGCTGTACTTCTTTGGTGCAAACAGAGAGTGGCACAGCCACGTTTACGTCGGAACAGCACAATCTGTACTGATCTGATAACGCTGAAACCTACCACAGACGTAGACAACGGTGCCATCTAGCGGCTGGTGAGCACACAACGACATAGAGCCAATCTAAAAACTTTAGAGCAAAATTGCAGATAGTTATTGACTTGCCTGCGTAGCTCCTACTGTAGCTAGGGAAGAAAAACGGAGGGAAGAGACGTGGAGTGTATGATGGAGACAGATAATGCTCCACAGGTATCTATAAGTTTCCTCGTTCGTCTCGCACAGGATTGTCCTCGTCTCTTGCAGGCAATATCCACAGTTCATTTATTAAATATCCCTAACTACACGCACACTACTCTTGAACTCTTCGTACGTCTCAGAACTCCCCTTACTCCTTAATTTTTTTGTCGGCCGGGTGGCTCAGCATCTCTACTCCAGTTACTTCGCCGACTTCAAAAAAGCAAATTGGCTGACGCCTTGTTGGAAGTTAGCCACCCCTATACCTACTCTCTTCTCCTCACCATGACGACCACTACCACTACCACTCCCACCACAACAACAACCACCACGACCTGCGCACTTAGCATTCCCTACCTTCCTGTCACTACGGTTACGTACTCCCATTCTTCCCCTATTCTGACTACGACCCTTCCTCTGCCGCCATACCCTGATCCGCCCAGTTGCCTGTACATCCCTCCCCGCTACTTCAACCGTTCGACCATCGCTGAAGAAACCTCTACTACGACACCAGTCACACAGCCTTCACCTCCAGCAGACACCGTGTGCCATTCAACATCAACACCGCCAGATCGCACCACTATGCATAGTTGTGTTTTACGCGGCGTGGATCCTGACATCTCAGATCGAGAGGTTATCCAAGAACTTACTCTCGAAGGCATTCCTGTCCGTCGTGCCTTCCGAATTTGGAACAACTCCGGACCAACCTATCTCGTCCGTCTCCACCTGCCTACGGAAGAAGCAGTCCAACGTCTTCTTACCAGCGGCGCACGTATCTACGGTCGCCAACATCAAGTGGAACCTTCACGCTCCACTCCTCGAACTTCCAACAGCCCACGTCTTCGACCCCGGCCAGCCCCCTCATATCGAACTCCCCCACACATTCGTCCACCAACTCAATTCTCCTCACCACCCTTAACAGCCGACCTTCTCAGACTTCTCACCACCTCCTTGTACAATATCTCCGCAACCTTACACCTACTAACCTTTCATGGCAGCCCTAGTACTCTTCTCTGAATTTTCACCCCTTACACACATCCCTGGTATTTAAATAACATCCGTGCACACCTCCTCAAGCATTAATTCCACTTACCCTCCTCCTTACAATATTGGTCCTTCCCCAACTCTTTCAACATCTCCGGCCCGGGAGACAGCGACACTGTCTAGGGGCCCGCCTCGCCCGAAGGACGGGGAATGAAACACGTTGCAGCAGCAGCGCACACTACAAGAACACACTGTAATTAAGATACATTTGTCGGTCAAGAAATGCACCAGATCGTTTCTCCTCTCGTCTGTTGGTCGCAGATGCAACGCTGCCACCCCAAGATTGTGTATTCTCAAGATGTGTGGCGTGTCGCGAACTACCTGGAAAGCTGCCTCTATTCCTGGTACAAATTCATCTTCTCTTTCTACCCCTTTCAGACCGAGTACGCACAATTGTTCGGGTTCGTATTTTATTTATGTCTGAGCTCATTTGACGTTTTCATGGCGCTAGACAGGACTGCAATGCTTGTGCGGGACACGTAACATGTCTTTCTTTAGCGCTTGACCACCAAGGGGCAGGAAGAAGAGTTTAAAAATACAGTTCATCGGCAAGATGGCAGGAAGCAGTAATGCCTGAAGTAAGTATTTATTCATTGCATTCATATTAACCTAGAAGTGTTACTGAATAGCAGAATATAATCAATGAAGTGTGTAAATTGTTTAGCGATAGTAAATTGTGAACTTACATCGTACCGTGCATAATACCATGGGGTTTTGAATGTTGATACGCACAATTGTGCGGACTAGGTTTCCCTACAGGCAATGCATGCGGGAGTGCTGGGTGCTGCCACCAAAAGGACTATGAAAGCTGAACTCGTACTCTACGTGAGAAATGTAATGTATAAGATTTTAAATGTTTAAAATCGTTCCACACTGTAAAATAGAACATTTGATCATGTACATGTGTATGTTCACATGTACTGAGCTGAATGTTTTATTTTTTATAAGCAGTGAATTAAGTCCTGACACGCACAATTGTGTGGGTGCTGTTTTTCAGACGATAGTTCTTATTTTGTAAAATAAACTGTAAAAACATGTATTTGAGGGCATTTTAGTACGTTTTTGACGTACAAACAAAAATTCACACTTCCAGTTTTCTTTCAGGTCTCACAACAAGGTGCTGTCGCCAAAAGGGCTGTAAAAGCAAAACTCGTCCTCAGTGTAGAAAATGCAACGTTTACTTGTACTTAAACGAAGAGTTTAATTGTTTTGCATTATTCCACACTGTAAAATAGATCATTTGATCATGTACATATGTATATTCACATGCATCGAGGTCATTTTTCTTTTTTTGTAAGTAGTGAATTAAGTCCTGACATGCACGATTGTGTGGGTGCTTTTTTTTTTCAGATGTTAATTTTTATTTTGTTGAATAAACTAACAATATATGTATTTAAGAGCATTTTAGTCAGGTTTTGGCGTGCAAACAAAAATTCACTCCGCAAGTTTTCTTTCAGGTCTGAAAAGGCTACGGGGTTCGCATAGGAGTCAGTTTGTACAGAACAAAATATACACTGCCTACTGGGGCTGGGAAGTGACTGTACGAAACGAACGAGAAACTTGTACATTCGCACCGAGCATTACCTCTGTCTCCCTGGCTGGCTCTCAGGCAGAACAAATACGACAAGTTGAATTTGAATCGCGTGCCCGAAAGTAACAAAGTAGCCGCATTTCCTCGAAGACAAAAATTTTTCTCCCCCAACCCGATTGCACCTTCCCTGATTTTTTGTCGGTATAGTTCTGATACATTCTGTATAGTACGAAAAATAATGGATCTTCTTACCGAAATAACGATTTCAAAATTCAGGCAACCAGTATTCAGTTTGTATTATACAGACACAGGCAATGATGTTTCGATCAGCGAACCTCGACAATAGGTGTGAGAGAATTGGAAGTTATTCCTTCTTATTAAGATACCTTTATATTATCTAGGGTAAAATGATTAACAGCAGCAGTGATAGCTATAAATGATATCAAATTCTCTTCACACAGCGTTGAAGCTATTTAGAGTCCAAATAGCACCTGTTATAACCTACGGCATCTCCAGTACCGCATCTTTCGTAAAGAATGAATCGATTTCGAAGGATTCTTGAGCCGTACTCAAGCCACGCGGCGGAACGAGTCGCATATCCTTACAAAGGGTGTGGCCTCACATTTCTATTAGTAGTCAGTACAGTGCTCCGCGCCTTCTTTCCCTCCCCCTCACTTCCCCACCCCTCTCGCGACTCCTCAACGGTGGATTTGTCGACACACTGCTACGGATCGTGCTCTACTTGCATGGCCTCCCAGATTCCCAGACCTCTCTCCTTGCGACTTCATCCTGTGGGGATACGTCAAGGACAAAGTTTATGTTCCGCCACTACCCACTACACTGGATGACCTTCAAGAGCGGATAACACGTGTGATCAACTCAGTGGATCGTGATATGCTGCAACGCGTTTGGGAGGAATTGTCCTATCGCCTTGATGTGGTCCGTGCTGCTGGTGATGGTCATATTGAACACTTGTAGGACTAAACTTCATCAGTCAAACACATGTGTCTTAGGTTTAATCTTGTACTACTGACTGTTGAGAAAATATAGCTTGATGAAATCGGTTCATTCTTTATGAAAGGCCCTGTATGTGGCAGCACCTATCAGTAAGCTACTTAAAGGATGTGGAAAAGGTGAAAGCAACATTTTTTTCCTAGTTGCTTTACGTCGCACCGACACAGGTAGGTCTTATGGCGACGATGGGACGGGAAAGGCCTAGGAATGGGAAGGAAGCGGCCGTGGCCTTAATTAAGGTACAGCCCCAGCATTTGCCTGGTGTAAAATGGGAAACCACGGAAAACCATATTCAGGGCTGCCGACAGTGGGGTTCGAATCCACTATCTCCCGGATGCGAGTTCACAGCTGCGCGCTCCTAAGCACACGGCCAACTCGCCCGGTAGCAACATTCATATAAACAGCTCTATGTCTATCAAAATTTACCTATTCGGGACTGGTACATTAGCTAGCCTACCGAGCTCGATAGCTGCAGTCGCTTGTGCGGCCAGTATCCAGTATTCGGGAGATAGTAGGTTCGAACCCCACTGTCGGCAGCCCTGAAGATGATTTTCCGTGGTTTCCCATTTTCACACCAGGTAAATGCTGGGGCTGTACCTTAATTAAGGCCACGGCCGCTTCCTTCCAACTCCTAGACATTTCCTACCCCATCGTCGCCGTAAGACCTATCTGTGTCGGTGCGACGTAAAGCAACTAGCAAAAAAAAAAAAAAAAATGTACATTAGCTAGCTAGGAAAGCTTATGTTATTGGAGGAAATACGGGAAAAATTCTCTCTCCCATCAACTTCAGCATACTAAAGTTCATTTCTCGAATATCAAAGAAAGAAATCGGAAATCTGGGTGGACCTCTACAGTACGAAAGCGATGACCAACGACAAGTGGAAAGAAGCCAACTACGAATTAAGGCACATAACAACCAGACTAGCTGTATAGGGATTTCATTCCCAACTATGCTCAACGACAAAGTATCACTCGCCAAATGAGGGATGCGTGTGTGCGTTATGCGAGAAGCAGCGTGATCGTTATCACGTACCAGTTACTGAGATGTGCAGGAAGGACAACTACTCTAATTACGTTCTTCTTCTTCTTCTTCTTCTTCTTCTTGACAGTTTGTTTATTGGACTTAGCTTGTGCGTTATACCCAGTTAGTAATCGTCTTATCACTTGGATCCAAATCTATGCAGGATGTTACGTAATTATTGAGTGAAAGATATAGGCGGTGAACTAAGATAAACATGTGTTGAGAAAAAAAAAACAAAGAAAGGAAGACAAAAACTAGGGGTTATAATACACAGGAACACAAGGTTCTAATCTTCACGCCAGTGTGATCCATCACGGCGGCTGTCTACAGCAGGGCCTCTCAAACGCCCGAAATCTCACGCGCGCAAAGCGAGGCGCAGACGTTCTGTGCACCGTGCATCGGTCCGACTCGGCTCGGTTCTGACCAACGTTTCGTCTCGGGGCAACTCGTCTAAGCTCGGCTCAACTCGGCTCGGATATGGAGCGCTGCGGAGCAAGTGCGGAAGGGGCAGACGGGTGGAGCGAGCGAAACAGGCGTAAGAAAAGAGAGAGACAGCGCTATTGCTCAAAATCGAGGAGTGGGAGAACTGCACTCTGGTTGACCTAGCGAAGTCGTCTTATGCACCTTTGCGCCGCGCAATGCACCAGTGCATGCACTCTGACAGGCCCTGATACAGCAACAAAACAAGACCGTATCAACATATAGAGAATGAGGCCTTAAATTACAATATTAGCTTCCGACAAAAACGTAGAGAGGGATTCAGCAATATGAGGTCCATTACCAAAAAAGAGATTCGAGTCTTCTTCTTCTTCTTTTGCTACCGCTTTTTCCCACACCTGTGGAGTCGCGTGTGCGAACTGTGTCACACATGTGGATTTGGTCCTGTTTTCCGGCCGGATGCCCTTCCTGACGCCAACCCTATATGGAGGGATGTAATTACTATTGCGTGTTTTTGTGGTGGTTGGTAGTGTGGTATGTAGACAAGAGATTTGAGTAAGAAGAGATAATTGTTTACCTAGGAGTGGATTCAGTATACGTTTGCGAATCGTTCGAGCAAGCGACATTGAAAAATAATGTGATTAATCGCACCTATCTTTGTTCCACATTTACATGCGTTTGATTCCACCAGTTTTCTTCGAAATATGTGATATCTCGTACGCATCAGATTGGTGATATGGCGTCTAGTGTAACAGCGAAATAAGCTTTTTCTTTGAATCGTTGGTAGTATCTTAAACAAGTGGCGACCCTTCTCCATCGCATGTATACTCCAATCCGATCGCCACATCTGTCAAATATGCGATTTACAATAGTCTCAAAAATCAGTTATGATGCGCTGAATGATTAAGCTTCATATCTATGTGAACTGTCTGTTAAGAAATAATGATATGCTTTAGATACTGACTTCATAGCCCTTATGTTATACGTACCGTATGTATTTTGTTTATTCTTTGTATATGGCAATTAGCTGCAATAAATGCATTATTATATCTAGGGTAATTTAGGATAACATTTTGGTAATTTTTGCTTGGTGGCAACACTGAATGTAAGCTACGGTTGGTTCAAACCAAGACCGTTCAAACAATACACTTTACTATATTTGACATGCTTTCTTCTGTTTTTGTTTTTCATTGATTAGGTGTAGCGTCTTTTTTTTATATTTACAGACAAGGCCTTATCTCTTTTTATACCAATTTGGAGTTGTTAATTGTGTTTATTTTGTGAGTATATTTCAATAACTAAAATTTGTGTTACGTGAGTAGATTTTTTGGCTTCACATCTATTGAAATAATTACACCTGAATGTTCTATAGAATTATTAATAACCAAATATATTTCTATACGTAAGGGTTTGAAATCATTTCCATGTGCCATTTGATAGATTTCCTGTGCCAACTGAGGGTTTTCTTTTAATACTCCAACGAAAGGTTATTTCAGACATTGCTTCGCCTAGCTATAGGCTATCATTCTCTTTCCTAAACGATTTCGCCAAAAGGTATTAGGTACCGGTACCCTAAACAAGGGCTGTGGGATGTATTTTGCTTCTTTTACACCCATACCCTTCTTTCAGATTTTGTCAGACGTGGACAGATGTTTCTTCTTGATTATTTATCCCCTGTGGGTGGGGGCGGTAGAATAACACCCACGGTATCTCCTGCCTGTCGTAAGAGACGTCTAAATGGGGCTCCAGGGGTTCTTAACTGGGGAGAGTAGGTTGGCGACCACTTACTTGTGCCAGGCTCCTCACTTTCATCTATCCTATCCGACCTCCCTTGGTCAACTCTTGTTCTTTACCGACTCCGACGGTATTAGAGCACTCGTGGCATAGGGAGTTTTTCAATTTGACGCCCTTCGTGGCCCTTGTCTTTCTTTGGCTGATACCTTCATTGTTCGAAGAGTCGGATCCCTTCCATTTTTTTTCTCTCTGATTAGTGTTGTGTAGGAGATGGTTGCGTAGTTGTACCTCCTCTTAAAACAGTAATCACCACCACCACCACCTTGACTATTTAGACAGGAGGCTAGTGACTGATGTTCATGTATTGTATTTTGAATCTTTATTTCAGCCAATGGCCGTTGTAATGAAAACATGTGATTAATACTATTCATTGCACAGTTTATTAATCAAAAAAGGCCTCTTCGCACACGCTAGGGAGTGATATCTATCACACGGTCTCCCACACCACTCACGTTTGCAGCCTGACGTCCGCTTGTGAAATTTCTTATTTACGGTGAAATCCATGTAGCTATTGCGAGACGTGTAACTGTGAGTCTTAGCTCGTAATTTGCGCATTTCAAGTCATTGGATGTCATAGCGTGCGTGGTGGAGAAATCTAAAGATATTTATTTCTTCCTGTCCCGTAGCTCCTGCAGTAATGCACTGTTTTGAGTTGGTATCTCAAATCTTATACGGAAATGGGCTCTCTTGTCGTCTCTACCAATCTCTACAGGGAAAACTTTAACATACATAGGACTCTTTTGAAATAGATGGACTTTACTTGTCCTAGCTTCTGCAGATCACGCTTAGTTAAATGTGATACTCCCATGTGTGCTCTATATCAAATAAATGTTGCAATTGCAAAACAATGAACTTTTACTTTATAATAATAAAAAAAAGTATTTCAGTCAAATGCCCATAAAGTGGCATACACAAGTATGATTGACTTGTTCTATATGCAATCAGTGATTTAGTTCTTTCATGGCCCTTGTTGAAGTGATACCGTTCATTAAAATTCCCGCACAAGGCACATACCAATTCGTATGCACATCTTATGATAGGATGGCAATAATTGATATTTTGTCATCGCAGTTTTAAGGTAATTGCTACCTTTTTAAGTATCTGTTATTTTTAACTGTGATACGATCACAGATACAACACAGCAGCTGCTATTGGATGCGTTATTCCTTTTACGTTACTAAATGCTGTATGTTTAGGCTATCAATAGTAGCATAAACAAAACATATTTTCACACTTATTTTAAAACTATAGGCCTACTAAACACGCTAATAAAAGCAATTACCATAATTTTAATTACTTGTACTTTTCTATCACTCTACTTTACTACGCTGGCGGGGGAAAACAATTTTTCTTGAAGGTGGTTTACCCTCCAAAATAATCTTGTTTCTGGCTTCTTGGTCCTTATGACCTGTGTAGCAGATATAAGGTTGGTATTACACTATCAAAGAACTTGGATTCAATTAACTTGGATCAAAGAAATTTGATTATCACTTGGATGAAAACTATCTTGGATCAATCTTGAACGAGTTTCTCCATGTTGTTATATTTGATCAAAGATTCCGTGTTAAAGGTGAAAGATAACCTGGTAAAAAGGGAAGATAAATTAAATTGGAGCGCCGCTGGACAGAAACTTAATTCGGATCTAAGCTTCCCGAAGAAAGAATTCTGGAAAGAAAAAAAATAACCTTAAAACCCTTAAACAAGGTCAGTGCTTTGAGCATAAATCTAGTTCAGAAATGTATGAAGAGCCGTGTGTTCTGAAGATCAGATACATGCAGTATTTCAGTATTTATATTTTTAAAAATAAGAAGAGGAAGTACGTAATTGAGTAGCATAATGTGCTAAATATTCTTCAAAGTTACGTCATCAATGGCGTATGGCTTTTAGTGCCGCGAGTGTCCGAGGATATGTTCGGCTCGCCAGGTGCAGGTCTTTATATTTGACCCCCGTAGGCGACCTGCGTGCCGTGATGAGGATGAAATGATGATGAAGACAACACACACACCCAGCCCCCGTGCCAGCGAAATTAACAAATGATGGTTAAAATTCCCGACCCTGCCGGGGATCGAACTCGGCACCCCTGTGACCAAAGGCCAGCACGCTAACCATTTAGCCTTGTAGCCGGACGTCATCAATGATGTGTCGCAAAATGACGGGATATGCTGCAAATATCCACATTTAATTTTAAATGCTCTATATTTTCAGATGGACCTCCTTGTTTTTGTTATTTTAACTTAACATTCAATATTTAAATGTGTACGTTATTATTGACAATATAGGAATTCAATACGATAATCAAAAAGTTATGTTTCTGTAACACAGGCTTGTTTACATTCAACCGATACGTCGGCCATGTTGATTTTGTATTATGCCGGGTTTACACGTGCATAGATTAACTGGCGAGCAAGTAAAAAGGCTTGCACATATACTATACACCTTAACGGGCGCGCAAGTTCAATCCATGCATGCATGGTCCTGAAAAGTTGGTAGTGTTCCAACTTTCCTTTCGCCAGTGATGACTTATCGCACCACAGGAGATTCTTTGGCAACGTGTAAACAAGAAGAGATTAAAATACACTGAAGTGGTTACATGAACGAATCGTATCCACGAAATTTCTTCGTAATTTTTGTCCTAAATGAAGGATAATAATTGCTTTCACACAAATCAACAGTAAAATACCATTATTACTAGAGAAATATAGATACGTAACTACGGCCATTATTTAGCTGTAGACACGAGATTCATCTGTGGCATTCCGCTTCATGGTGCCGTCTTTTGTTTGCTTCTCGAGGTCCAGGGCTAACACCGACGAATGGAAGTGTTATGTCTGTGATATCTCAATATCTTTGTCCATTATGACTAGCGCGGGCAGTTCAAACGGGAACATGTAGGTGACAAGTATATTGCGAATAACACAAAAAATATTTTTTGTTGAAAGAAAAATAGCATGATCCCTGGTCCAATAATTATCTTAATTAATGAGTTATGAGCACAAGTCAACAAGTAACATGAAGCAAAGTAAAGGAATTCAAAGAAGTTAAGTGAGCAAAGACTGAATACACTAAAGTGTTAGAAGAACAAAAGACATACTAAAGCGCAGAATTCATAGTCGTAATGTAGCGAAGTATGTAGGCCCTATATAATTATACAATTTCTCTAGTAATAATGGTACAAAGGGCACTCGGAAAGTTTTGCAGTGTGAGTGAACGCTTTAGACTTTTTCTAAATAATTCATAGTCGTAATGTAGCGAAGTATGTAGGCCCTATATATACAATTTCTCTAGTAATAATGGTACAAAGGGCACTAGGAAAGTTTTGCAGTGTGAGTGAACGCTTTAGACTTTTTCTAAAT
This sequence comes from Anabrus simplex, assembly GCF_040414725.1. Lineage (NCBI taxonomy): Eukaryota > Metazoa > Arthropoda > Insecta > Orthoptera > Tettigoniidae > Anabrus > Anabrus simplex. The sequence continues at coordinate 91,007,217 of NC_090277.1, read as the reverse complement.
AATTTCCACCACACTCAATACTCTTCACCATACGTCGAAACCAGTCACTGAACCAACTCTGCCACTTTTCTTCGGTTACATTTTCAGACTCTTGATCGCATGCTGCCAGAAGCTCCCCGTTGGATGCAAAACGCCGCCCTTTCAGTTTCATCTTCACTTCTGGGCAGAGTGCGAAGTCACATGCGGCAAGATCAGGACTGTATGGAGGGTGATCAATCACAGTCAACCCTGATCTGGCAAGAAAATCCATTGTCACATTACCACGATGTGCTGGAGCATTGTCGTGATGCAAGAGCCAAGTGTTGAGCCGTGACCTTGGACGGAGCTGCTTGAGAGCCTGAATGACCTGAGGCAGACAAGTCTCACTGTACCACTTCGCAGTAACTGTCCTTTGTGTTTCTAGCACAACCCGAGTCAGGACGGCCCGTTTAGTGGAGAATACTGCAATCATCCTTTTCTTCACTGACCTTGACTTTCGCAGTCACAGGAGTACCCTCATCTTCAAACAGCCACACCTTGTTCTGGGATTTTGTTGGGACATCGTAATAATAAAGCCAACTTTCGTCATCTGTAACGATGCTATTGACGTTACGCAAAGTCCCATTTTCAAACTGTTTTAGCATTTTTTTTGGCACCATTTCACTCGATGTGCCCTTTTTTTCCTCTGAAAGTGAATGCGGCACCCAAAGGGAACAAACCTTTCTAACATGAAGATGGTCATGTAGAATTGAATGAATAGCTGGTGCAGGGATGTGGAGTCTCTTCTACCTGCCGATATGCCAACCGCCTCTCTTGCTGCAACATTTTCCTCACGGCTTCAATGTTTTCCTCAGTCCTGATTCAGACGGTCGCTCAGAGCAAGAATCGTCTTCAACCGCTAAATTTCCCCACTGGAACTCTTTGTACCAGTTGAAAATTGTTGTCCGATGTGGACAGTCTTTCCCCAGCACAGGAGTCATTCCCTCCAGGCACTGGTCACTGTGGTCAACAGTTAATCCACGAGCAAATTGTAGCGGATAATTGCGCGATATTCACCTTTAGACCACACTGACATCTTAACTTATTTCAATCCCACTGCTTGGTAACAACTGGTGTGAGAAGGTCGCGCCTTGCTATCATTTAGACCAGTTTTCACCCCTCTTTTCATCCCTCACCATAACAGGGTTGTTCAGCCAACCGTTTTTGCGTATTGCAAAACTTTCCTAGGGTCCTTTCTATTTATTAATTTACCGCTAATTTTAATCTTCATTGCTTAACAGCAATTGTTATCTTCCATTTAGAATCTCCGGTTGTTAAATATCTCAACGTAATTTCCAGGTTCAGTTTTGGCAGTAAAGTATCTCTCATTGTGGTATTCTGCTTTCATATCATTGGTGCCACACGTTAAAATAAAAAAAAATACCGTTGAAATTCGTAAATGTTCTTCTTGTGAAAGTTCAGTTAAAAGTCGCCCAGATGCACCTACAGTACATCATCCCTTCGTGCAATCCACTTTCTCACGACATTTTCGTTTTTCGAGATCATTATTTATCTTGTTCTTAACCAACAGCGTTGTTCGTAACTATTCGGCAGGCGTCACGAATAAGTTCAACTTCACTCGACTGGCTAAACCGTTGCCTACGTTATACATTCACAAGGCCGTGAAATGCGGGCCTTTTCAAGCCAGAAAAGTGGGCGCAGCTGTTCCGTCTTTCTTCGCTAGGTGGTAGGTTTTAGAGGTGGTGGTGGTGGTGGTGGTGGTGATTACTCTTTTAAGAGGAAGTACAACTAGGCAAGCATCCTCTATATAACACTAAACAGAGGGAAAAATGGAAGGGATCCGACACTTCGAAAAATGAAGATATCGGCCAAAGGAAGACAAGGGGCGTGAAAATGAAAGACTCCCTAGCCCTCGCAAACCTAATAGCGTCGGGGTCGGAAAAGAACAAGAGTTGACCAAGAGAGGTCGAATAGGATGGATGAAAGTGAGAAGCCTGGCACAAGTCAGTGGAAGCAATGCCAGGACTCAGCTAAGGGCCCTGTGGTTGCCAACCCACGCTCCAAAGTTCAGAGCCCCTGCGACCCCTTTTAGTCGCCTCTTACGACAGGCAGGAGATACCGTGGGTGTTGTTCTACCTCTCCCCCCAGAGGGATTATAAATAAAATTCTAGGGTGTCCGTTGTCTATAATGTCATTCAGTTCGTCAAATCTTGATATATTTATCCGTTTTAGGTCAATTCAAGACCGTATCAGTAGTTTTTAGCTTTCGTGTCGGTTTGACTGTTTGTTCCACCATCACGGGTAAATGCCTGAATAGATTCCAACCAAACATCATAGAGTCTACTCATCCAGGAGCAGGTTTCGATATGCATATCATTTAAAAATCACTGAATGGACTGGAAGTTTATTGGTATAACATAAGAGTTTTTCATTTTTCTCTTACACTACCGGGTTTTTTTCCTACTTTGCTCTACGTCGCACCGACACACACATGTCTTATGGCGACGATGGGATAGGATAGGCCTAGGAATGGGAAGGAAGTGGTCATGGCCTTAATTAAGGTACAGCCCCAGCATTTACCTGGTGTGAAAATGGGAAACAACGGAAAACCATCTTCAGGGCTGCCGACAGTGGGATTCGAACCCACTATCTCCCGATTACTGAATACTGGCCGCACTTCAGCGACTGCAGCTATCGAGCTCGGTACTGCCGGTATTGATTATATGTAAAATCTGTAGACTGTATGTGAAACGCCCGTTCATTTTAATACAGTGGAACCTCGATATTTCGAATCATAACGGGAGCTTAATTTTATTTCGAGTTATCGAAATATAGAGAATGCCGTTTTCGAGCATGTGTAGCACATAATTGAATCATATTTATCCACGGGCTTATGCTGAATACATTATTTTTAATAGTATTTAAAAATGTACAAACAAACTCTATTTTGCGGCATCACTTTAATTATAACCCTCATTATAGTAACATTTTAGAAGACAGGATACAATACATACAAGAAACATACCTCGAATAACACCTTTGGAAAAAATCCATGAGTCTGTTTGTTACTGTTAACCTTTCCTCCCTTCACGTTGAAACTTCTCGTCAATACCACGCAGCCGAGATTCGTGTATGGAGCTTGTCAACCGCGACTTCGAGGGTTGCTTTCGTACGTGACCGGTAATTAATTCTCATCAGATAAACAGGGAGGCTTCGCTGATTTTCCGATCATTAGAAGTTTTCGTTTTTCGGTTCCCGTCATATTAGCTCCCAGCATCACTGTAAACCTTTCTTTACTTGTTAAATGTTCCTCACAAACCACAAATATCGTAATGCACAGTTAATGTTACACGAAGTTCGAGATACGGAGTATTTATTGCTTCAAGGGAGGAAATGTTTGCTTCGAGAAATCGAGACATTCGTGTAACCGAATTTCGAGTAATAGAGAGATAAATACACGTGAAGAATAGGAAAAACGGCCGGGAGATTTAAGTTACTTCGAGATACTGAAAATTCGAGTTGTGGAGGTTCGGCCGTAATTTTTATTATATACATAATTTCGCTTACTCTTCTAATGACGGAGAGAATTACTATTTTCTACGGGCTTCGTGCTATGCAGCCAGTGACGGACACCCTCGCAGATGTACAGTTATTTGAAGAAACCCTAACATGAGAAAATTAGAGGATGCATAATATTTCGCTCGGCTTGAAAATTAATCCCACCTAATGTATCTGAACACCGAGGTAACATGAGGTAGAATAACACCAACGGTATCCCCTACCTGTCGTAAGAAGCGACTAGGGGCTCTGAACATTGGAGCATGGGTTGTGACTACGGGGCCCTCAGCTGAGTCCTGGCATTGCTTCCACTTGTGCCAGGCTCCTCACGTTCATCTATCCTATCCGACCTCTCTTGGTCAACTTTTGTTCTTTTCCGACCTCGACGGTATTACGTATGGGGGCCTAGGGAGTCTTTCATTTTCACGCCCTTCGTGGCTCTTGCCTTTCTTTGGCCGATACCTTCATTTTTCGAAGTGTCGGATCCCTTCCATTTTTTCTCTCTGATTAGTGTTATATAGAGGATGGTTGCCTAGTTATACTTCCTCTTAAAACAGTAATCACAATTCCGGCATTTGCCTGGAGGATAAGCGGGAAACCACGGAAAACCACTTCGAGAATGGCTGAGGAGGGAATCGAACCCCCCTCTACTCAGTTGACCTCACGAGGCTGAGTGGGCCCCATTCCAGCCCTCGTACCACTTTTCAAATTTCGTTGCAGAGGCGGGAATCGAACCCGGGCCTCCGGTAGTGGCAGTTAATCACACTAACCACTACACCACAGAGGCGGACTCTTTCACTTCTAATTGTCCTTTAAGTGTTTTGTGTTGGAAATTGAGAGTTTCGGATGCATAGAGAGCTTCGGGTTTGATTACTGTAGTACAGTATAGTGTCGGATTTTGCAGTTCTCTGTACTACACACGTCATGTAAAATTCTTTGAAAATAATAAATGTGTTGACTGTCCGAGGCGGTAAAGGCGTGCTCGATTCACCCGGAAGGACTAAGGTTCGATTCCCCGTCAGGAAGTCGAAAAATTTAAGAAACGAGATTTCCACTCCTGGAGGTGCACACGGTCCTGAGGTTCAATACACCAAAAATGAGTACCAGGTTAATTGCTAGGAGGCAACGGCGGTCGAGCGTGGAACTAACCACTCTACCCCACTAAGTGCGGAGGTTACGGATAGTGGAAGCCTTTACCTTCCACCCCTCCAAGGGCAGTCATGGCCTGTACGGAGATGACTTCAATCAATTCAATCAATCGCCACTGATCTGCATTTAGGGCAGTCGCCCAGGTGGTAAGTTATTCCAACCCCTCTTCATATAAACGAATATTTGCCCCAATTTGTCCCTTTGAATTCCAACTTTATCTTCATATCGTGATCTTTCCTACTTTTAAAAACACCCCTCAAATTTATTCGTCTACTAATGTAATTCCACACTATCTCTCCGCTGACAGCTTGGAACATACCACTTAATTGAGCAGCTTGTCTCCTTTCTCCCAAGTCTTCCCAGCCCAAACTTTGCAACATTCTTGTAACGCTACTCTTTTGTCGGAAATCACCCAGAACAAATCGAATGCTTTTCTTAGGATTTTTTTCAGTTCTCGAATCAAGTAATCCTGGCGAGTGTCTCATACACTGGAACCATACTCTAGTCGGGATCTTACCAGAGATTTATATGCCCTCTCCTTTACATCCTTACTACAACCTCTAAACACCCTCATAACCACGTGCAGAGATCTGTACCCTTTATTTACAATCATATTTATGCGATTACCCCAATGAAGATCTTTCCTTATATTAACACCTAGGTATCTACATTGATCTCCTTAAGGAACTTTCACCCCATCAACGCAGTAATTAAAATTGAGAGACATTTTCCGATTTGTGAAACTCACAACCTGACTTTTAACCCTGTTAATCATCATACCATTGCCTACTCATCTCACAACATTGTCGAGGTCTTTCAGCAGTTGCTCACAATCCTGTAACTTATTTATTACTCTATATAGTATAGCATCATCTGCAAAATGTCTTATCTCTGATTCTAGTTCTTTATTCATAGCATTGGTCCGGCTCCATGGCTAAATGGTTAGCGTACTGGCCTTTGGTCACAGGGGTCCCGGGTTAATTTCGCTGGCACGGGGGCTGGGTGTATATGTCGTCTTCATCATCATTGCATCCACACCACGATGCGTAGGTCGCCTAAGGGTGTCAAATCAAAAGACCTGCATCTGGCGAGCCGAACTTGTCCTCGGACACTCCCGGTACTAAAAGCCATACGCCATTTCATTTCATTTCATTTCATTTCATTTCACTCATTTCCAATAATACTGCCTCGAAGAATATTCCCGATTTGATTACAGGATGAGATAAAGCTTCACCTACTCTAATTCTCTGAATTCTATTTTCTAGAAATGTAGCCACCCATTCAGTCACTCTTTTGTCTAGCGTTGCTCTCATTTTTCCAGTAGTCTCCCATGATCTACCCTATCAAACGCCGTAGGTAGGTCATTAGCGATACAGTCCATTTTGATTATAATGAACGGGGGGATGACAGGGGCTGACTATGGTTGGGTGCAGAGGGGATCTTCGCTCGGGGCTCCTCTTGGGATTGCGGTGATCTCTGCGCCAGAAAATCAAAACCTTTCAGAATTCATAAATTGTTTCTACAACTTTCTCTCTTTCTATGGTTCAGAAGCCACTGGTTTGGCTGACGGTCCGCCCACCCATTGGGGTGGGAATTGAAATAACTGTGTTCGCTTCTCTTCGGCCGTTCTTTCTTTGATTTTATTCAGGAAACTCGCCCGGCTCGGTTTTGTTGTGTTGTAAATGAATGCTTCATACATACACTTAGCCTACACCATGTATCGATGAATGCTCTATACCAGGGATAGACAAATCCCACACGCCAGGTCGTCATGGCGACGAAATTAAATGTTCAGGCGCCTAAAATTTTCAAATTGTAACTGCTAATTCCAGTCTGAAGAAAAATGATATTTTCGAATTATATTTCCACTCTGGAAATAACAAAGTATAAAAAAATTAATCTGATGGCATTTTAAAAAGCACGTCGGTAAAATTAATTCGTAAGCTGTTTGTTGTTGTTGTTGTTGGTGTCGTCGTCTCTCTAGCATACCTAAAGAAGGAGATTATATGGTTTAAAAGTGGTTATAAGCATTGGCTACAACCAAGACCATCTACAATAGTATCAGACCTTAAGACTAAATCAAAATGGCCGACGCATCGGTTGAATGTAAACAAGCCTGTGTTATACAAACATAACCTTCTGATTATCGTATTGAATTGCTAAGTTGTAACAATAACGTACGGAGTAATTTACTTTGGGTAATAGAATCACTGCTATCTGGACAAGCAATACGTGGAAAATTCAAAATATAAGTCTTTTCTATCAACTAGTATGGTTCAGGAAATAGATAAGATAGGATTGCATTATAAAATAACAGACCTGGGGGGGGGGGAGTATCTGATGCGCTCCAAAGAGTGGCAGTTTAAATTCAATTCAATCCATCACCAATGATCTGAATTTAGGGCTGTCGTCCAAGTGGCAGATTGAGAATGGTTGCCCAGTTGTACTTCCTGTTAAAATAATAATCACCACCACCACCAAGTGGCAGATTACGTATCAATTATTTACCTAGTCTTCGAATTGATTTAGATATAGGAGTGAGCACCCTTGGTAAATTATTCCAGTCCGTAATCCTTCTTCCTATAAATCAATACTCTTGTTTTAGACATTCATGTATTTGAATGACCTTTTTATTTCCATACGTTTTTAAAAATAATTATCCCGTTCAAGACATTTATTATAAACATAACCCCGCCACGAATTTCAATTATCTCATAACACTCATTATAATAATGATTATCTGTTACACTTAAGATACCTAATATTTGTCTCCCATAGGAGAATCGATTTGAAATTCTCTGGTGGCATACGATATGCATTTTCGTATAAAACACATTAACACTCAAATAGATGACAATGTAAATACACACTCAAGTGACTATCAGTTGATCAACCTCGTCCTCTAATTTCACAAAGAGAACATAATCTTCATTCACAGACAAAATAAATAGCTTTATTACATTTTATAACCTCACTTTTTAAAACGTCAAAAGGCATAATAATTGGAAAATGTACTAGGGTAGGCACCTACACAGAGTTTTGGCCTTATCCGAAAAAAATAGCTCACCAAGTACACGCAAAACATCCTCTCTAATTACAAATTTATCCTTGAATGTTTTAATGCACCTTATTGAACTATTTGTAACTACGAAATCAGCACGATGCATTAAGTTAAAGTTCACCGGAAGGACTGGTGTCAGAACTGCTCAGTCCCTGAAATAAATAGTTCTTTGGGAGCAGTTCTTTTAGTTCCTTCACTACTCCCTCAGTAACTTCGCTCGCAACAGTCCCAGGCGGCTGGGCTGCCAACAATGGCCCGTGACCAGCACGTGGGTATGTTATACCCATACCACAGCAGCCGAATGTACCTTTAAAAATTAACGATAATGATTGTTTTAAAGGGCAAAGCAATGAGCTTCGGTGATTCTACATTATGAGTATTTTGATTTTGAAATTTGGGCTATGATTCCAAACCCTCCAAATATCCCATAACGCGCGTTTGAATTAGATCGATTTTAGCTTTGAGTACTTTACATCACAATCACAAAAATGTAAAAAAAAAAAAAAAAATGTCGATACTTCCATAAATTTAGGCCAAGTTTTATGGTTTCCCTACTGGTGTTTCGTATTTCAATTAATATGCACAAGTAAATTTACATTTCACTAGAAAGTTCTCTCCGCGCACTCCTGTAGAAGAGCCCCGGGCCAACCTTCTGATTAGTCTTACTCTTATTTATGATCCTTGCTCCATCCCAACTCCTACTACTAGTCCCATCACGTCTCGCTCAAATCGCATACAAGCCTCTCATTGGTCGATTCGAACTAAAAGAACTACAGCTCCGTAGCTAGTCTCGCGACACGAAAATGTAAAAGATTATGTCGACACTTACATAAATATACTCCAAGCTTTATGGTATCACAACTGGTATCACATAATACAATCAATCTAGACAAATAAATTTACATTTCACTAATCACTGGTCAACCTTCTGTTCTGATTAGTCTTACTCCTACTCTTAATTCCACCATGTCCCGCTCGTATCGCATGCAAGCGTCTCTTTGGTCGTTTGGAACTTAAAGAACTTCAACTCCGTAGCTAGTCCTTCCTTGAAGAGTTACTCATCCCGAGGAGCAGTTCAGTCAGGAACGACACATCTCTATAGTACGCGAACCTTTTCTTGAGCCCTGAGCTCCATAGTGCTGAATGGGAACTAGGGCTCAAGAAAAGGTTCGCGTACTATACATTAAGTACATTTGATCTGAATGTGAGTGTGCATCTGCTTTAGAATGAACTACATTCAGACACAAAATACGATCGATATGTCCTAATATATCATGTTAGTTTTAAAAATCAAATTTCAATAAAAACATCACTACACTAACGTCTCCTAATCAACCCAACAGAAAGAAATAAACAGATGCTTCGCGCATGGTCATGTTTACATTTGAACAAACCGATCGCGGCGCCATTTTAGCTAATATCGATAGCTCCATTATTCTTCCTGGTCTGATATATTGTAGTTGGTCTTGCTACTAGAGGTGTGACAAACGGTTATTTTTGTGTAACAGCTACATCTGTCACTGCTTCAATAAAGTAACTGTGAAAAGTAACACCTAAAAATAACGTCCAACGTTACTCACCTTTTATTGGTCACTAGTGTTGGCTACTGAATGTATGATTCGAAGCAGTGTATCGATTCATTCAAGTGTCCGAGTGAATCGATTCACAGGAACGGCGAGCTCACGGCACATGATTCAGCTTACTCCCAGCGGACAGTGCTGAGTGGCGCACTTACTGGACGTTGACGGGGAGCCGAGCTTCCGCTGCAGCGAGACAGTGAATCATGGCACATCGAAAGAATCGTGAACGAGCGCGGCTCAGTGAGACACATGATACACACGGCTCCTTATCGGCTCACTGGACACGCGGAGAGCCGAGCTTCCGCTGCTGCGAGGCAGTGAATCATGGCACATCGAAAGAATCGTGAACGAGCGCGGCTCAGTGAGACACATGATACACACGGCTCCTTATCGGCTCACTGGACACGCGGAGAGCCGAGCTTCCGCTGCAGCGAGACATACAGTGAGCCATGGCACATCGAAAGAATCGTGAACGAGCGCGGCTCAGTGAGACACAAGATACACACTGCTCCTTATCGGCTCACTGCAGCGAGACATACAGAGAGCCATGCTACACTGAAAGAATCGTATGCTATAATGGACTCTCGAGCTCAGCTCATTTGAAAATAATACCCATTTGCATTCACTGTCCTCTTCTTACAGGGAGGTTTAAATAATAGATGGATTTATTTGCAGTGTTAAAAAGGTAGTCACAACATAATTCTGAAGCAGCTAGTAACTAGGTAGGCTATTAGGTTATACTACACTGACTGGCAGAGCAAATGCAACACCAAGAAGGAGTGGTTCGAAAGGGATGAAAGTTGGGGAAAAAACAGAGACGGCACGGACGAATAATTGGTGTTTATTTCAAACCGATATGCAGGTTACACAATTCGCACGGCATCGACTCAGTAGGTTGTAGGACCACCGCGAGCGGCGATGCACGCAGAAACACGTCGAGGTACAGAGTCAATAAGAGTGCGGATGGTGTCCTGAGGGATGGTTCTCCATTCTCTGTCAACCATTTGCCACAGTTGGTCGTCCGTACGAGGCTGGGGCAGAGTTTGCAAACGGCGTCCAATGAGATTCCACACGTGTTCGATTGGTGAGAGATTCGGAGAGTACGCTGGCCACGGAAGCATCTGTACACCTCGTAGAGCCTGTTGGGAGATGCGAGCAGTGTGTGGGCGGGCATTATCCTGCTGAAACAGAGCATTGGGCAGCCCCTGAAGGTACGGGAGTGCCACCGGCCGCAGCACATGCTGCACGTAGCGGTGGGCATTTAACGTGCCTTGAATACGCACTAGAGGTGACGTGGAATCATACGCAATCGCACCCCAAACCAAGATGCCGCGTTGTCTAGCGGTAGGGCGCTCCACAGTTACTGCCGGATTTGACCTTTCTCCACGCCGACGCCACACTCGTCTGCGGTGACTATCACTGACAGAACAGAAGCGTGACTCATCGGAGAACACGACGTTCCGCCTTTCCCTCATCCAAGTCGCTCTAGCCCGGCACCATGCCAGGCGTGCACGTCTATGCTGTGGAGTCAACGGTAGTCTTCTGAGCGGACGCCGGGAGTGCAGGCCTCCTTCAACCAATCGACGGGAAATTGTTCTGGTCGATATTGGAACAGCCAGGGTGTCTTGCACATGCTGAAGAATGGCGGTTGACGTGGCGTGCGGGGCTGCCACCGCTTGGCGGCGGATGCGCCGATCCTCGCGTGCTGACGTCACTCGGGCTGCGCCTGGACCCCTCGCACGTGCCACATGCCCCTGCGCCAACCATCTTCGCCACAGGCGCTGCACCGTGGACACATCCCTATGGGTATCGGCTGCGATTTGACGAAGCGACCAACCTGCCCTTCTCAGCCCGATCACCATACCCCTCGTAAAGTCGTCTGTCTGCTGGAAATGCCTCCGTTGACGGCGGCCTGGCATTCGTAGCTATACACGTGTCCTGTGGCACACGACAACACGTTCTACAATGACTGTCGGCTGAGAAATCACGGTACGAAGTGGGCCATTCGCCAACGCCGTGTCCCATTTATCGTTCGCTACGTGCGCAGCACAGCGGCGCATTTCACATCATGAGCATACCTCAGTGACGTCAGTCTACCCTGCAATTGGCATAAAGTTCTGACCACTCCTTCTTGGTGTTGCATTTGCTCTGTCAGTCAATGTATTTATTAGTTTAATGAATCTTAGTATTATAACTTAGTTGACATTTGACAATTAAACTCGACTCTAGCCTGCCCTATGACTATGAGTCATGCTCATGACCACTCAAAAGTACCTGTTTTATATTGGGAAGAACGGCTCAGTATTCTCTCAGTTCATATGTCACATCGTTGCACAAGACTTCAATCATATGTGGACAGACGCAATAACAGTATGTTGAATCAGAAAACCAGCGGGGTACTGTACATCTCGGGTAGCCTATACAAAATATGACTATTTAAAAAAATCCTCAGCTGATAGAAAAATACTTTTTTTTTTAAAGTGACTGAGCGAGTTGTCGTGCGGTTAATATCACGTGGCTATGCGCTTGCATTCGAGGGATGGTGGGTTCGAATCCCACCGTCGGCAGCCGTTAAGATGGTTTTTCCGTAGTTTCCCCATTTTCACACCGGGAAATGCTGGGACTGTACCTTAATTCAGGTCATGGCTGCTACCTTCCTAATCCTAACCTTTCCCACCCTGCGTCACCGGAAACCTTCGATGTATTAGAGTAACTAGCATTTTTTCTAAGAAAGGAGTTCGTAGTATGAAGACCAGATGGCAGCTGCGAGCACTGAATGCTGTTGCTGCTGTCTTACCAGCACATTCTACACAGATGCAGTAGGAGCGGTGACCAATGAGCCGTGAATCGGATCAGTGTATCGATTCAGTAACGTGAACGGAATCAAATGAATCGATTCAGTAAAATGAATCGAATGTCCCATCACTATTGGTCACAGCCTGGTCACGGCTTCAAGCTTGTCTCCTTACAGCTGTGTTGCGAAGTCCCATGCATTCATTCATTCACTCGCACATGCGCGCACGCATCACTACACTGTTGAAAGTCGGTGCATCAAAACATGCATTCCTATTTGCTATAAAGTTAACGAGAGGCAGACAACGGGATGAAATGAAAAGATACAACATAGCGTCTTTTCTGAAATCTGGAGGAGTGTGTTTGACAATGCCTCGATCGAAGATAAAAAACAAGAAAACATGATGATCTGTCTGCCAAACCTCGACACAAACCGGTACAAGAGGATCGATTAAGTAAAATGAAGTAATGTTATGTTATCTATAATATCAATATGGAAAGTTAGCATACTAATTTATTTACGGTACAGGAAAAAATATACGACCTATAATAATATAATGTAAGTAGCCCTGCGCGATGTTTGAGTCAACGAATACTCCAGAGCAGTTGAATATGTCATAACATTTTACACTTTAGTTACCAGATGACAGCAGCAACTTAAACAAATACACTATAGAGTATATTATTCACTATAGTGTATTTGACTTAAAGCAATCTCCTACGAAAGCGCTCTCACTTGGAAGACATGCGTACTATCTGAACTCTGAAGGTCACTTCTGTGTCTGTAAGCTGCTACTAGTGACAGTTCCCACTTTCCAGTTACTGTTTTCACTAGTACGTTATTCTGTTGTCGTTACTCGGTAACATGTTATTTTTAGTCCCCGTTACATTTGTAACAGTGACAGGTATGTAACTGTGACAAAGTAACTGCTACGTTATTTTTCAGCCATCCCTACTTGCTACACCTGAACGGTGATATGAATCGATATGAGCGTTCGATATCTCGTGATCGCTCTTAACCATTAAATCGACAGGCTGGTTTTGGCTGGTCTGTGCGCCAGATTTTCTGCGTTATGTTCTTTGTGTATTACACTACTATACTATGTAGTAGGCACTATTCGCGGTTTAATACATTTGAGCCCATTATTTATATTGCTAGTGATTTTTTATTATTATTATTATTTTTGCTATTGGCTCTACATCGCACCGACACAGATATGTCTTATGGCAACGATGGGACAGGAAAGGGCTAGGACTGGGAAGGAAGCAGCCGTGGCCTTAATTAAGGTACAGCCCCAGCATTTGCCTGGTGTGAAAATGAGAAGTCACGGAAAACCATCTTCAGGGCTGCCGACAGTGGGGTTCGAACCTACTATCTCCCGAATACTGGATACTGGCCGCACTTAAGCGACCGCAGCTATCGAATGTTTTCGGCGACGCTAGGATGGGAAGGTAGTGGCCATGAAGGTTCAACCCCAATATTTGTCTGATGTGAAAATGGGAAACCACGGGAAACCATAGTCAGGGCTGCTAACGGTGGAATTCGAACCCACGATATCCTGAATGCAAGCTCACCCTAATCGCGTGGATAACTCGCCGGTTTGACCCCATTAAATGAAGTGTTAAGGAGTAGTGAATGTGATTTAAGAGTGATTAAGATGAAGTTAATATTGTAGAGGTAAGCAAATGATTTTTGTTGTTTATGTCTGGCGCCTAAGAAATTTGACTGGCTCCCAGATTATTTTCTGATTTGTCCAGCCCTGCTCTATACAACCAATCCCTACGGTTGGTCCGCAAAAACACACACACCGACCGGGGACTTCATAATAATGTACACCGGTACATATTTATGCTGTAATAATTCATGCATGTAGATGCTGTAATAATTCATACGTATAATATACCTCCGACAACAATCACAATCTTTCCATGTCTTACAAAAGAGTGCACATTGTCAGCTAAAAGAATCAAGTAACAGTGCCATACAGCACTCAACTGAAAATAATCACGGTCAATGGTCGATAAATTCTTATTGTGATATTACTGACAACATGGCAGTTACGAAGTATTTGTGTACCTCTCCCGCAGATGGATCTATGGATGAAGCGGCAGGTATCGGTACAGTGATTTGTTTTTCAAATGGTGTAAGTTAACATATTAAGAGTTATTTGTAATTTTTATTAGGATTTTAAGATGCGGGTTGTATATTTCACACTTCCTCTAGCTTCATGTAGGGTCCATACCGTCAACGTGTGTGTTTATTGTTGAGTCCGAAGGCTCTCGTAGCTTGTGACGTCACTGTGAGCACACCTCTATAGCGTGTTCCAAGCGGTTCCTTGGCTGAACGGTCAGCGCAGTGCTCTTCGGTCCAGAGGGTCCCGCACTCGATTCGCGGCCGGGTAGGAGATTTTAACCTTAAATGGTTAATTCCCTTGGCTCGGGGACTGGATGTTTGTGCTGTCCAAAACATCCCTGCAACTCACACACCACACATAACACTATCCTCCACCACAACAACACGTAGTTACTTACATATGGCAGATGCCAGCCACCCTCATCGGAGGGTCTGCCTTACAAGGACTGCACCCGGCTAGAAATAGCCCCACGAAGAAAAACGGTAATATTAGTAAGCGGTCTCCGCTCAACTGTTCAGTTGTTTATTAATGAATTAGTACAATGTATGAGTGCATTTTAGATTACGTACTGTTATGAGAATACAATTTATCTCGGCTTTTCAGAAAAAGCATAATTTATGGGCTAAATGAAGGTTATGGTATCAAAGAGCTGATAAAATCAACTCAATTCTGCTAGAATTTGTTCCGCGCATTTCCTCTCTCATAACTATGAACTAGACTTAAAAAGACGAACTGCCGGGCTTGCCATTAAAGAAGGAAATTGAAGGCTGATGCTGTACCTTCCCAAAATATTCCTAACTGGCATGGGAATGACATAGACTCTACAAGTGCAAAAAATGGAGACGATCAGTTGAGAACGTTTGCTCCATTATTGGTATTAACAATTTGCTTCACGTCGCACCGACACAGACAGGCTTATGGCGACGATGGGATAAGAAAAGACTATAAGTGGGTAGGAAGCGGCCGTGGCCTTAACTGAGGTACAGCCCCAGCATTTCTCTCGTCTGAAAATGGGAAACCACGGAAAATCTTCAAGGCTGCCGACAGTGGGGTTCGAACCCACTATCTCCCGGATGCAAGCTCACAGCTGCGCGCGCTCCTAGCAGCACGGCCAACTCGCCAGGAATATTGATATTATGATAATTACTATACTGATATTTTGAATGGGAAAATGTGAAATTATTGTGAATAGGCTATTCCTGTTACTTCTCTCTATGATTTTCTACTTGTACACAGAAATTGTACTACATTATGTTCTACAGAACTTCACCAGTCAACGAGTACAGACACGATTCTCGATATAGCTGACAATACCAAAGAAGAAATCAATCGGCTGAAAACAGAAATAACAGAGACTGAAGACGGAAAATTTGTCATAAAGGAAATAATTTATAGCCCTGGACAAGTCTCAAGTTACAAAATATGCTGTAACTTTAACGAAAGGATCTGCGCACAATTCGAAACAAGAAGCATATAGCAGCGAACTGAAGCGTGTTTCTCTTGCATTGCAAATGGCCTTACCTTAAAAACTCTCTCTTCTTAGACATATGTTTATTTGCGAAAACAGAGATATCCTCTAACTTGTCGCTCAACATTTCAAAATTGGAACAAGCATTTTTAAGTGTAAACCTGGAAGTTTGATAGAGGTTCTCGACATCATTAAGGCTAGAGGCAGAAACATTCCAGCACTTATAGAAGGTAGCCGTTATTAACCTCGTCGAAATGAATATAGATGGTCGTGTGTTACGATTCATCAGATGACGTGATTTTAGGTCCGCATAATTCCTTGAAATTCACAAAGTAATATCGATGTATGTGAGAACAAAACCCCTTAACTGGGAATAGTTTCATAACGTCAATCAGCCAGTGGGTAATTATTCAGCGCAACGTGCACTTTTGGAATGGGTACAGTAGCGTGCGGCAAATGCAAATACTCAACAGAAAAATATATTTTACTTCTCCTTCTTTCTTAATCTGCTTACCCTCCAAGGTAGGTTTTTCCCTCGGACTCAGCGAGGGATCCCACCTCTACCGCCTCAATGGCAATGTCCTGGAGCGTGAGACATTGGGTCGGGGGATACAACTGGAAAGAATGACCAGTACCTCGCACAGGCGGTCTCACCTACTATGCTGAACAGGGACCTTGGTGGGGGATGGGAAGATCGGAAGGGATAGGCAAGTAAGAGAGAAGGAAGCGGCCGTGGCCTTAAGTTAGGTACCATCCCGGCATTTGCCTGGAGGAGAAGTGGGAAACACCGAGCTCGATAGCTGCAGTCATTTAAGTACGGCCAGTATCCAGTATTCGGAAGATAGTGGGTTCGAACCCCACTGTCGGCAGCCCTGAAGATGGTTTTCCGTGGTTTCCCATGTTCACACCAGGCAAATGCTGGGGTTGTACCTTAATTAAGGCCACGGCCGCCTCCTTCCTATTCCTAGGCCTCTCTATCCCATCGTCGCCATAAGACTTATCTGTGTCGGTGCGACGTAAAACAAATAGAAAAAAAGAAGTGGGAAACCACGGAAAACCACTTCCAGGATGGCTGAGATGGGAATCGAACCCACCTTTACTCAGTTGACCTCCCGACGCTAAATGGACCCCGTTCCAGCCCTCGTACCACTTTTCAATTTTCGTGGCAGAGCCGGGAATCGAACCCGGGCCTCCGGGGGTGGCAGCTAATCACACTAACCACTACACCACAGAGGCGGACACATATTTTACTTGATTTATTTAAATTATTAGTGATATAGTAGAAATTCAATACCATTATATTAAAACAAGTTTTCTTGTAAACCCGTAAATATATACACAGTGTGTTCATACAAAAGTGAATATAAAAGGTGTTCCTTTCATTATTATGATGACATGTTTCAAGTTTTCAGATATGCATCAATAGGTTATACATACTTTCTGGTTCATAGGTCATTCAGAAATTGCGCACAGTGTGGTAAATACGGATGCACGGGCAAGCACAAAGTGCCACGTCAACATTCCTCACAGCAGTAGACAGTTTCCCGTTGCCTCTGGTGAAATGAAATGGCCGGGAGTGTCCGAGGACAAGTTCGGCTCGCCATATGCAGGTCTTTTGATTTGACCCCCATAGGTGACCTGCGCGTCGTGATGAGGATGCAATTATGATGAAGACGACATATACACCCAGCCCTCGTGCCAGAGAAATTAACCAATTATGGTTAAAATTCCCGACCCTGCCGGGAATCGAACCCGGGACCCCTATGACCAAAGGCCAGCACGCTAACCATTTAGCCATGGAGCCGGACGTCGCCTCTGGTTTGACAGGCACACAACATAAAGTTTTCTTGAGTGATTCCTACTTCCAGCCGGCAGGAGTGTCAGTCCATACAGTGTCACTTTCCACCACCACTTCTTCTTCTTCTTCTTCAGGATCGTCGTTTTCTGTGTCGCTTTGCCCGCCATGTTCACGTCACACGGAACAGTTTACCACCATACACAGACCAATTTACAAAAAGTTATCAGAACATGGACAATGGAGTTCACAGAACAACTGGATCGTAAAAACAACGACAACCCGCAAATTTAGTAATTTCAATGTGCATATACACAAACAATTTATTTAGGAAGAATTTGGCGCGAACTACCCGACTGGCGTGAGATCGGATAAAAATGAATAGGACAGCAATAATCACATCTAATATGAATGGAATTAGTTTTAAATTACGAGAGTAGATGGCAGAAGTGATTAAGAATAGCCAGACGCCTATAGGCAGCAAACCCAACGTAAGAACACATATAGAATTACAAGAACGCCTAAAGGCGTCAAACCCAGTTAAGGGGTTAACTTCGTCGAAATGAATATAGATGGTCGTGTGTTACGATTCATCAGATGATGTGATTTTAGGTCCGCCTAATTCCTTGAAATTCACAAACTAATATCGCTGTATGTGAGAACAAAAACATTCATGAGGATTAGACGAACTAGAGAAGATGTATGGACGATTCACGAAAGAATACTGTGAATCATCATTTAAGACGAGTTAATATCTTATTTCCAATAGACATAAGTCTAGATGTATAACAAAATATTCTTAAATGATTGCATTTCCTGTAACCTACTTGTCATATAACTCGTATGTTTCTTTCGAATCTGCTATAATTAACTATACTAACTATCCTTTATGTTAAGTTAGAAAGTGTTGAATTCAGTATTTACCTCATTTATATGCTTCTTAGTTCGAGTACGTCGTTCATAAAATGTTATTTTCTCAATTTTGCAATCGCCGCTGAGTGTGTTACGTCAAATACAGTAGAGATAATACGCGACACTTACGGATTTCGCCTTGCTAAAATGGGAGACAATTCGATGGTGGCGCTCCTAGTGACTTGACCTGAACAAATCGCGCTAAATTCAAATATCAATGGAAATGTGTATACGGAAATGGATAAATAAATTACGTCTAGAAAGAAAGTGTTATTGAGATATTAACTTCGAAGTTGCTAAAGCAATTCTGGATAAATGAATGAAGAATTATTTAAAAGGTTATTATTCAAAGACTGAAATTAGACATATAAACAAGAAGTGGTAGCCTCCGTGGCTCAGACGGCAGCGCGTCGGCCTCTCACCGCTGGATACCGTGGTTCAAATCCCAGTCACTCCATGTGAGATTTGTGCTGGACAAAGCGGAGGCTGGACAGGTTTTTCTCCGGGAACTCCGGTTTTCCCTGTCATCTTTCATTCCAGCAACACTCTCCATTCTCATTTCATAGCACCTATCATTCATTAATAAATCACTTTGGGAGTGGCGACCCCATCGTACTAACAGCCTATATCTGCTTCGTTCATTACATCCCTGACCCGGTCAATGACTGGAAAACAGGTTGTAGGTTTTCATTCATTTTCATTTTTCAAACAAGAAGTGAAATGGACTGGTGTGAAATGGCTTGATCTTTCATTTATGCATTACTTTTTTAGCTTTAGCATTCCTGCCTGAACTCTTACGGTTGGATTTGTCTTTTTTCTGATTTAAAAACATTGTATCATCACATTAAGACACTTGTCAATAAAAATATCGGCACATTCCTTACACATATGATGCAATGAATTAACATTTAATAGCTGGACAATATTCCTCTTAACATGAAGCCTACTAACAGAAAGATATTCCTTACACATATGATGCAATGAATTAACATTTAATAATAATAATAATAATAATGTTTTTGTTTCACGTCCCACTAACTACTCTTTTACGGTTTTCGGAGACGCCGAGGTGCCGGAATTTAGTCTCGCAGGAGTTCTTTTACGTGCCAATAAATCTACCGTCACGAGGCTGACGTATTTGAGCACCTTCAAATACCACCGGACTGAGCCAGGATCGAACCTGCCAAGTTGGGGTCAGAAGGCCAGCGCCTTAACCGTCTGAGCCACTCAGCCCGACGAATTAACATTTAATAGCTGGACAATTTTCCTCCTAACATGAAGCCTACTAACAGAAAGATAATCTATAAAATCCCGGCTTTAATCTGAGAAGAAGGATAAAGAAATTTTTTTTTTTGCTATTTGTTTTACGTCGCACCGACACAGATAGGTCTTATGGCGACGATGGGACAGGAAAGGGCTAGGACTGGGAAGGAAGTGGCCGTGGCCTTAATTAAGGTACAGCCCCGGCATTTGCCTGGTGTGAAAATGGGAAACCACGGAAAACCATCTTCAGGGCTGCCGACAGTGGGGTTCGAACCCACTATCTCCCGAATACTGGATACTGGCCGCACTTAAGCGACTACAGCTATCGAGCTCGGTAGGATAAAGAAAGAAAAGTATGAAAATGTTGTCGATAGTGATGCTTTAAGGAATATTTACGTACAATTAGAGCAAAAATGTAACATACCCTTGGCTGTATTGTCGAGGATTTCTAAAGTCGCTGGCCTGGAAATGATCTGAACAGATCTTATAATTCTTATATAAGCGTAACGTCCCTTCTTTCTTGTACACCTTATCCAAATCGCTTCTGTGACATTTCAAAACCCACAGATCACACCTACAACAACGCATCGGTATTGAAGGTTAACTGCTGCACTATAGAATAAAATATGCGTATTACATTTTATGCCAGTTAAAATATGTTTCGAGCAGATCAGAAGATTATGAAGTACTATAAAAATCTCTGTCACTGGAAGAATATATATGCAAACACAATATTACTTTCATGTTCTTGTCACGAAGGAACCTGAAGAACGACCGCGCATTTTACTCTACTTCGTAATTACTGCAGCCAAACACAGCACATACCTTTCCCCTCATGTTGAGAGGAGATATCAAGGAATGACACACACTACTATTTATTTATGTCAACTCACTGAAAACGCATAAATAACACCAAAAAATTCACACGAAAGTACACGTGCTCTTATGAGAGAATCAGTACTGTTCAGGTCTATCCGCTAGAGTGAGCTCCAGTAGCTGTCCCTCGATATCTCGCTCAGTGTCGCGTATTATCTCTACTGTACTTGGTTACGTGCATCGTTACAGCTAGATATTTGAGGCGCTATGTTTTCGTATTAATTTTAAATGATAAATGTTATGTCCTCTAACGTTACACGACTAAGCGGGGTGTAATTAAAATAATATCTTTCAAGATTAACTCAAAAAACACTCACCTAACGGTACCCTTGAACACATAATGCCAATCTGGTGGTAGCTCTGTCCTCAGAGTGACGTCACGCGCACCAGCCAATGGCAGCGCAGCTCGGCGGAATGGCCTCCCTGTTAGTATTCTAGTTACACTGGTCATAGATAGCCTTTCTGTGTTCGCTATTAAAGGAATGTTCAAAGATAAAAGACGTCTAGGAATGTCTAACCTGATGTATTCATAAGTTTGTGTGATAAAGGAAACACGTAATTCAAGGGAAATTCATTTTTTCTTTATTCAAAATATTGGCCATCGGCTTCTGCACACTTCGCCCATCTTTCAGGTAAGTTACGAATACCATGCCAGAAAAACTCCTTGTCTTTTGTGGCTAACCATTCGTCGAGCCATTTTCCAACTTCCTCCAAATTGCTGAAGTGCTGCTTTGCGAGCGCGTGCCTCATTGATGCGAAGAGGTGATAGTCAGATGGCGCCAGGTCGGGGCAGTACGGCGGATGCGGAAGGATGTCCCATCCAAGAGATTTCAGAGTGTCTTTCATTGGTTTTGCTGTGTGAGACGACGCATTGTCTTGTAACTAAATCACTTTGCCATGTCTCCTGTCCCATTCCGGCCGTCTTTCGATCAATGCGTGATTTAAATTAATTATTTGTTAACGATAGCGTTGTACATTAACAATTTCGCCGGGCTGGCTCGTCTTTGCACTTGTGTGGTCTACCAGAGTGCGCGCCGTCTTTCACATTGAAACCGCCGCGTTCAAATTGTTGAAACCAGGTCTCATATGTTGTAATCGATGGAGCATGTTAACCATGTATTTCTACCAGCAAACGATGACTTTCCACAGCTTTTTCTTTTGATTAAATAAGAAAAGCAATGCGTACCGCACATGTTGTTTTTCAGGCACAAACGTCGACCATGATCACTGAACTGGATTTTTCGATCTTCTCTCAGCCCAGTACTTCTTCATTCTATCGGATCTTGAGTTTCTCCCCTCGTCTGAAATCACTCTTCCCATGGTTTGTCTGTTGATCTTGGTCTGTAGTCTAGTGTCTATGTTTTTGAGTGTCTTGATTCTATGGGTCTTGTTTTTTAAATCCTCTACTGTGATTTGCATTTCCTTCATATCTTCTTTGATTTCTGTATTATTATTCTTATTATTCTTATTATTATTATTATTATTATTATATAAATATTATATTATATATTATTATATTATTTTATTATATATTATTATTATCTTTCTTATCAGCCCGCCTGGTGGCCATGATCGTTAAGGCGCTGAAGTCTAAAACGGTCTAACACCGAGGTTAGCCGGTTCGAGTCCCGTTGGTCGAAAAAATTTTCACCATCAGAATGTTGGCCGGCAGGGTAGGGGAGGTGGTGGTATACAATTTCTAATCACTAGATTGCGTGCCAAAAGCCTGGATTAAATTCCAAACCTCTCCGCAGTGCTCATATGGAGTGAGGGCATATGACGGTATTGATGGTGATTCGTCCGTCGGATGGGGACGTTAAGCCTTGAGCAGACCCCTTGGTGCTATTCGACAGGAGTAGGCTATGTGCCGGCACCGGGTTTCACCCTCTCCCTACTATCATATATCACGTCATTCATTTCATCTCCCATTAACTCCTCTGATGAGGTTGACGTCAGGAAGGGCATCCGGTCATAAAAAACCGCCACGACAAATTCATGTCACCTCATACCCGACCCCGTAGGAAAACGGGACAAGGGTTGGACAAACATTATCTTTATTATCCCCCTGTGGGTGGGGGTGGTAGAATAACACCCACGGTATCCCCTGCTTGTCGTAAGAGGCGATTAATAGGGGCCCCAGGGGCTCTGAACTATAGAGCGTGGGTTGGTGACCACGGGGCCCCTAGCTGAGTCCTGGCATTCCTTCCACTTACTTGTACCAGGCTCCTCACTTTCATCTATATATACGACCTCCCTTGGTCAACTCTTGTTCTTTTCCGACCCCGACGCTATTAGGTTTGCGAGGGCTAGGGAGTCTTTCATTTTCATGCCCTTCGTGGCCCTTGTCTTCCGTTGGCCGATACCTTCATTTTTCGAAGTGTCGGACCCCTTCTATTTTCTCTCTGATTAGTGTTATATAGAGGATGGTTGCCTAGTTGTACTTCCTCTTAAAACAATAATCACCACCACTATTATCTTTCTTACTTCCTTTTTAACCTGTTTACCTCTAGGGTTGGTTTTTCTCTTAGACTCAGCGCGGGATCCCACTTCTACCGCCTCAAGGGCAGTGTCTTGGAGCGTAAGACTTTGGGTCGGGGATACAACTGGAGAGGAGGACCAGTACCTCACTCAGGTGGCCTAACTTACTATGCTGAACTGGGCCTTGTGTGCGGGAAGGGGGGATCGGAAGTTATAGACAAGGAAGAGAAAAGGAAGTGGCCGTGGCCTTAAGTTAGGTACCATCCCGGCATTTGCCTGCAGGAGAAGTGGGGAAACCACGGAAAACCACTTCGAGGATGGCTGAGATGGGATTCGAAACCCCCTCTACTCAGTTGACTTCCCAAGGCTGAGCGGACACCATTTCAGCCCTCGTACCACTACACCCTGTGGGTGGGGACAGTAGAATAACACCTATGGTAACCCCTGCCTGTCGTAAGAGGTGACTAAAAGGGGCCCAGGGTATCTGAACTTTGAAGAGTGGGTTGGCGATCCCGGGGCCCTTGCTTCCACTTGTGTCAGACTCCTCACTTTCATCTATCTTACCCGACCTCTTGGTCAACTCTTGTTATTTTCCGACCCCGACGGTATTTGAGTACTCGAGGCCTATGGAAACTTTCCTTCCCATGCCCTTCATGGCCCTTGTCTTCCTTTGGCCGATACCTTAATTTTCGAAGTGTCTATTTTTCTCACTGGTTAATGTTATATATAGGATGGTTGCCTAGTTGTACTTCCTCTTAAAACAATAATCACCACCACCATCAGCACTGCGCCCGCTCTAGGGCTACCGTGACCTTGACGTCGGTGTGGGCTTGTGTGCATTTTGATCCCGAGGGCTGTGCCATCTCAGGGTTACACATGCTGGATTAGCCTCAGAGTAGGCTCAGACTAATACGGTGTCCCCCGACTTGCCTGAGAGGTGTCTGTGCTCTTTTTCTTCATTCCTATTTCTTTCCTATCCTTCCTATCCTAACCGCGTGTGAAGTCTCTATTCTCGTATTATCTAGCCAGCCTCTGCCTCGAGTAACACCCGCAGTAACCCCTGCCTTTCGTAAGAGGCGACTAAAAGTGGCTCAAGGGCTTTTAACTTAGGAGCGTGAGTTGACGACCATGCGGCCCTTAGCTGTCCATCGGTATTTTAGAAGACAGATGTCTCGTTCGACGACTCTCGACCAACTTCTCAAATATTTGATTCTAAGAATCAGGAATGGAAGGTTATTATTGGTCGTTACAAATCATTATAAATTTAATTGTGATCCATATTGACAGTTATCAGTTACGAAATAGCTAATTAATACTCGTATTACTCATGATGAGTTACAGTTGTCGTAAGTTATGAATTTCATTATGATCCGTATTGACAATTGATCACTATCAAAAGGTAGGAAGAGTCCACCTATTCAATACCATTAGAATTTATATTGTCTTATAAAACTGGGACTAGTTTTGACCCCATATATATCGGGTCATCTTCAGCCACGCTCCAATTGGAAGACAAGCACACATGTTACCAGTAATAATATAAACACTCTCATATGACTCAATTTACAATTTTAATTTCAAACATTGATGAGGCAAAATCTCTCGTAGTGCATTGACACTGCCGGTGGCCCCAAGTAGCCCATGCAGTGGCCTCCACGGTATACACTAGCTATGCGTCTTGGTAAGTGTGCTATTTACCAACTGATGAACCCAACTTAGCACACTGGGGTGAAACGCTGGCAACCAGGAATGAGTTAGCTGGAAAATTTATAATGTCCAATAACAGACCAACTATATTGGTATTAAATGGTATGTTCTGAGCTGTCAATGGAAAGATGGCGTGGAATGACATTAGTAGACGAATAAGTTTGAGTGGTGTCTTTAAAAGTAGGAAAGATCACAATATGAAGATAAAGTTGGACAAGAGGACAAATTGGGTCAAGAATCCCTTTATAGGAAGGGGAGTTCAGGATTGGAATAACTTGCCAAGGGAGATGTTCAATAAATATCCAATTTCTTTGAAATCATTTAAGAAAAGGCTAGGAAAACAACAGGTAGGGAATCTGCCACCTGGGCGACTGTCCTAAATGCAGATCAGTATTGATTGTTTTGATTTAACCACTAGCCAGCGTAGACCTAGTTGACCGTGAACTACTGTACCGGGATCAACACAGCTACCTTCAGTGTGATGTACGTACGACTCAATTAAGAAAGTAAAGGTTAACTACAGTACTCTAGTTACTGGCTCCGACCATTGCTGCTCCTCTTACAATACCAAAGACGAAGATAAGATTCTCTGTCAAATCTATATTAAAAGTTTTGTCTGTACATTGCTCAGAATATAAAATGAATGGTAATTTTTGCATCAGTCGTGCCCACAGTAACAAGGAAATGAAGTTTTCATTGTCCGTCATCTCTGTCTGTCGTGTCCGTATGTCTGTCTGTTTGTATGTGTGTACACGCATCACGAGAAAATGGCTGAAGAGAATGTAATGAAAATTGGTGGGTATGTAAAGTGGAGGAATGACGCACTACAATCTAGGCTACAAATAATCGTATTCACTCTGAGTGGCCAACGGCCGTAGTCGTGTTGAAACACCGGGTCCCGTGAGATCTCCGAAGTTAAGCACCATTGGACGTGGGCAAGATTTCGATGGGTTGCCACGTCCTGTTGGTGGAGGGGGTAGGGGGGGTTATGGAAATGGAGGAGCGGAAAGGAACTGGCCACTCTACCGTACGTAAACTCCAGCTCAGGCACACCTCTGCGGAGGCTCGGACCTGCCTTCGGGCAGAATACACCCTTACCTTACTCTGAGTGAAATGGTAGTTTAGGGGAAGGCCTAATATTTACTTCCCAAATATCTGTTATTAGTGGTCCTGTCGAAAAATACTACATAACTAACGTTAGAATTAAATTTCTAGTCATTTATGTCTTCTACATTTTTGCTAGTTGCTTTACTTCGCACCGACACAGATAGGTCTTATGGTAACGATGGGAAAAGGAAGGGCTAGGAGTGGGAAGGAAGCGGCCGTGGCCTTAATTAAGGTACAGCCCCAGCATTTGTCTGGTGTGAAAATGGGAAACCACGGAAAACCATTTCCAGGGCTACCGATAGTGGGGTTCGAACCTACTATCTCTCAAATACTGGATACTGGCCGCACTTAAGCGACTGCAGCTATCGAGCTTGGTCTTCTTCTTCTTCTTCTTCTTCTTCTTCTACATTTTTACCGTACCGACTATGATAATAGAGATATTCATGAATTTCGATTTTTGTTGCTAAGTCCATATCAACGCCAAACCACGAGAAAACAGGTGAACAGAATTGAATGAAAATCAGTATTGTACCATTACGCTATCCATCAACTGGAAATCTAAGGAGATCGGAGTAAATGCGATTGCCGGCGGCGACATTAAACAGAATAAATGAGTGTACAATGTCACAGAAGTGCAGGTTGACATAATAGCAGAATACATAGAATCGCGGTGGACGTGTAAAAGACAAAGAAATGTGATCTGGGTTACTGGAACAAGACAACACTAGAGAAAATTGAATGACTTCTTGAACGGCAAATCCAATATACAGACGTACTTGACCCAAGAGGATAAAATACTCTCATAAAACTTGTCAAGGATAAAAGAAGCTTGATCTAGGAGGATATCAATAATAGCAGTCTGTCAAGTTAATGATATTCGCTTTAAAATAAGAAGAGAGAGCGCGTAATTTCACGTAAATTGCAAATTAAGATTGGGAGAAGACTACAGCGTTACACGCATTTACAATCAATTCGCTCGGAGAAGAGAAATAACAGAACTACGCATTAACTTCAGAGTAGCCCATAAAAAGAAATCTAATCTACACTCATATACATAAAAAACAGAACACCTTGAAAGACTAGAGATAGGAAGGTCATATTCACAGGACATGTTCACTAGTATGTTCTGCGAAAACGATTAACATTTCAGTCACCTAAGTTCAACACGTGTCCTGTTGCCTCGTAGGAACTGGATCCTCCATGGGCACTGATATCTTGTTCCATGCGTGATGGCATCGACGTGTATAAGATGCGAATGGCGTCCTGGGGTATAGTCATCCATGCTGCATTCATCCGGTTCCACAGTTCATCTTTGGTGGTTGGCATTGTGTCACAGCGCCGCATCCGTCGTTTCACCATACCCTACTCATTTTCTATTGGCGACAAGTCCGGTGATCGGGCGGGCCAGGGCAATAGTCTGACATCCTGTGACAGCAAGAAGACACGTGTTCGTGCAGCAACATGTGGTCGTGCATTGTCTTGCTAAAATATGGCGTTTGGGGTGTCGTGCAGAAAGGGTATGGCTACGGGTCGCAGGATGTCATTCACGTAGGTCAAACTGGTCACAGTGCCCTGGACATGCACCGACTGTGATTTTTGGTTGTACACAATAGCACCCCACACTATAAGGCCTTGAGTTGGCGCTGCATGTCTTTTGCGAATGCAGTCAATGTGATGCCTCTCCCCCTGTCTGCGGTGAACCAAAATGCGTCCATCATTTTCATACAAACAGAACCCGGATTCGTCTGAAAACACTACCTGCTGGCATTCCTGTCCCCAGCGACGTCGTTCCATACACCATTGCAGTCTAGCATGTTTATGTATACTATTCGAAGGCAGGCAGAGAAGTGGACGACGCGCCAGTAACCCAGACCGTAATACACGGTGACGGCCTGTCACTTCTGATAGTGTATGTTGTGTTCCACTGTTGCGCCAGAGCCGAGGAGGACGCAGATCTGTCCTGCAATGCCATTTGGATGAGGTGTCAGTCTTCTCAGGAGGTGGTCTGTGTGGTGCGACCAGACCCATCTTGTCATGTTCTGCGGCCTTCTGTAAACCATTCTGTACACCGCCGAGACACTTCGTCCCACACGAGCAGCAATTTCTGGGATGGATGCATAACATTCTCTCATGCCAATAACGCTCCTTCTTTCAAACTCACTCATTTGAAAGTACGGCTCTCGCATACGTCTGTGAGGCATCCTGCACGTCTGATCAAGTCACACCGATCCATTACCATCAGTTTATAGTGACAACAAGAGCCGCAGGCACATTTTACCAGTCGGTGGTGGTGCGCGAAGATATCGATGTGGGCGCTGAGCCTGAGGACCGACATGGTTCAAATGCTAACATTTTTTCTGAATATACAAGTGCACATGTCCTATGGATTCCCATAGGGAACATGGGAATCAACATCATCTGATTGCCAGGCAGGTATCAATTTTTGGAAGTAAGACATAGTCTCTCATAGTGCATTGGCACTGCTGGTAGCTTCAAGTAGCCTATGCAGTGGCATCCATGGTATGCACTAGCCTTGCGTCTTGGTAGGTGTGCTAAGGACCAACTGATGAGCCCAACTTAGCACATGAGGGCAAAACGCAGACAACCAAGAATGAGTTAGCAGGAAAATTTATAATGTCCAATAATGGACCATTATATTGGTATTATAAATTTACTCATTTAGGACAAATATTTCATGTCCCTATGGGAATCAACATCTATATCATCTGATGGCCAGGCAGGTATCAATTTTTGGAAGTGAGACATAGTCTCTCATAGTGCATTGGCACTGCTGGTGGCTTCAAGTAGCCTATGCAGTGGCCTCCACGATATGCACTAGCCTTGCATCTTGGTAGGTGTGCTAAGGACCAACTGATGAGCCCAACTTAGCACATGAGGGCAAAACGCAGGCAACCAAGAATGAGTTAGCAGGAAAATTTATAATGTCCAAGAACGGACCATTATATTGGTATTATATACCACTTAATCAAGCAGCTCGTCTCCTTTCTCCCAAGTCATCCCAGCCCAAACTTTGCAACATTTTTGTAACTCTACTCTTTTGTCAGAAATCACCCAGAACAAATCAAATGCTTTTCTTTGGATTTTTTTCCAATTCTTGAATCAAGTAATCCTGGTGAGGGTCCCATACACTGGAACCATACTCTAGTTGGGGTCTTGCCAGAGACTTATATGCCCTCTCCTTTACATCCTTACTACAACCCTTAAATACCCTCATAACCATGCGCAGAGATCTGTACCCTTTATTAACAATCATATTTATGTGATTACCCCAATGAAGGTCTTTTCTTATATTAACACCTAGGTACTTACAATGATCCCCAAAAGGAACTTTCACCCCATCAACACAGTAATTAAAACTGAGAGGACTTTTCCTATTTGTGAAACTCACAACCTGACTTTTAACTTCATTTATCATCATACGATTGCCCACCGTCCATCTCACAACACTATCGAGGTCACCCTGTAGCCGCTCACAATCTTGTAACTTATCTATTACTCTGTACAAAATAACATCATCTGCAAACAGCCTTATCTCTGATTCCACTTCTTTACACATATCATTGATATATATAAGAAAACATAAAGGTCCCATAATACTGCCTTGAGGAATTCCCCTTTTAATTATTACAGGGTCAGATAAAGCTTCACCTACTCTAATTCTCTGAGTTCTATTTTCTAGACATATAGCCACCCATTCAGTCACTCTTTTTTCTAGTCCAATAGCACTCATTTTTGCCAGTAGTCTTCCATGATCTACCCTATCAAATGCCTTAGATAGGTCAATCGCAATACGGTCCATTTGGCCTCCTGAATCCAGGATATCTGCTATATCTTGCTGAAATCCTACAAGCTGAGCTTCAGTGGAACAACCTTTCCTAAACCCAAACTGCCTTCCGTCAAGCCAGTTATTAATTTTGCAAACATGTCTAATCAAGAATGCCTTCCCGAAGCTTACATACAATGCATGTCAAACTGACTGGCCTGTAATTTTCAGCTTTATGTCTATCCTTCCTTACCACCTTTCAAGGTACAAACCTATTTTCACATTCCTCAACAATTGCTTTAAACCCATCCCAGAGTCTGTTTATATTTTTATTTACCATTTTCCAGCGATCATATTTACTTTTTTTAAACTCCCTCATACCGGTTTTATCATCCATATGGTACTGCCTAATAGTCCTAATTTTAGAATCTGCCTTTCTTTCACATTTATTTTTAACTACGACATAAACAGCTTTGTGATCACTAATACCATCTATTACTTCGGTTTCTCTACAGAGCTCATCTGGTTTTATCAGCACCACATCCAAAATATTCTTCCCTGTAGTTGGTTCCATCACTTTCTGATTAAGGTGCCCTTCCCATATTAACTTATTTGCCATTTGTTGTTCATGCTTTCTGTCGTTCGCATTACCTTCCCAATTGACATTTGGTAAATTGAGATCACCCGCTACAATCACGTTCCTTTCCTTATCGTTTCCCACATAGCTGATTATCTTATCAAATAATTCTGAATCAGCGTCAGCGCTACCCTTTCCCGGTCTGTACACTCCAAAGATATCAAGTTGCTTATTATCTTTAGAGATGAACCTTACACCCAGAATTTCATGTTTTTCATCCTTAACTTTTTTGTAGCTTACAAATTCTTCTTTCACCAGAATGAATACTCCCCCTCCTACCATTCCTATCCTGTCTCTACCATACACACTCCAGTTCTGTGAGAATATTTCTGCATCCATTATATCATTTCTCAGCCATGATTCAACTCCTATTACAATATTATTTGGTAATTATATATCTATTAAATTACTTAATTTGATTCCTTTGTTTACAATGCTTCTGCAATTGAGCACTAACATTTTTATGTCATCGGTACTTGATTTCCAGTTCCCTGTTCGCTTAACACCATTCCCTAGGCCACCCCGTTTCCCTGAATGTACCTGCCTATAACCCATCTAAACAAGTTTCCTAACTTATATGTACCATTGCGGTTTAAGTGAAGGCCACCTGAGCGCAAATCCCTGTCTCCTACCCACCCATTAGGATCTAGAAATCTTACGCCCAGTTTCCCACATACCCACTCCATAGTCTCATTTAAATCCCCAATCACCTTCCAGTCAGTATCCCTCCTACACAGTATTTCACTGATAACAATCTCCGCTTCCTTAAACTTCATCCATGCTGCATTTACCAGATCCCACACATCCCCAACTATGTTAGTACTTATACCTGCTTGCCTTACGTTGTTAGTACCAATGTGAAACACTACCACCTTCTCCTTACCCTCTTCTTTCTCTTCTACTTTCCTCAACATCTGCCTCAACCTGATTCCTGGATAACACTCTACCCTAGTTCCCTTTCCTCCACACACTTTCCCCACATGTCTAACGATGGAGTCCCCCATGACCAGAGCCTCAACCCTACCCACCTCATTTGAACCCCTTCCCTCCTGGTCAGCCCTATCTTCTCTCACTGCTGCAGAAGCTACTTCCTCCTCCCTTTTCTCCCTCCCATGACCCTGTTTCACCTGTCTTTTCCTTTCCACTACACTACATTTCCCTTTCCTACCTTTTCCCTTCTTCCTACTTCCACACATATCACCAACAGTTCCCTGTTCCTCATCTTCCCTCGGTTGTTCTACCTGCAGTGACTCGTACCGATTTCTCACAGACACCTGTCCTGAATTCTGATCCTGAACAGAGCCCTTAGCCTGCAATCTCCGTCCCCTTAAAACATTAGACCACCTGTCTTCTACAATTCCCCCATTTCCTTCCCATGCCTCCTTTACACCTACTGTATCCTGTACATTATTTGAGGGAGGCCTACTTTCCTTCCTGTCTTCTGAGAGAATCCTAATTATCTCTCTCAAACTCTCCAACTCCTCCCTAATACTCCTTAATGCCTGGCCACACCTACAGTTCCTACACTTGCACTGCGTAGCCATTATTTACGGAATAATGTGAAGAAAAAGAAAATAACTTATTCTGTGCAAAAAAAATGAAAGGAAAGAAATATAGCCTATAAAAATGAAAGAAAAGAAATATTGTCTAGGATAGTTCACAAAGATCACACAACAACAAGGTAATTAATATAAGCTACTACTACACTACAATACTACTTAGTTGTACGATTTTTTTTTTCTACAACACCCTAACAGAATGAAAAATGCTGTTAATTACTGAAAATCGAAAGTAATACACAAGAATTTGGTCTATACAATTCTAAACTGCAGTTAAGTCTACCCTAATTACTGCAACAGAATTCTAGTAAGAGAGTTAATACAGATACAACAGATACTATACTACACAAATATTTCACAGTAAAAGAATAAACACACTATAATAAGATACCTACGATAATACACTACAATGATTTTAAACTATGTTCAGACGTATCCTAATTATAATATAACAGGTTATTACTAAGCACAAACTGAAATGGAAATTACAATTCATCATCATCATAATTTCCCTTTATCTAGCTGTAGCCAGGTAGGGGCAAATATGGTTCCTCGGTTCTATGGTTCTTCGGTCTTTCCACCACTCCTCCTCCAACACTGTGTCCCAGTCCAGGTTTCTTTCTATAATGCTGTGTTGGATGGTATCCTTCCATCTCAATCGTGGTCGTCCACGGCCTCTCCTTCCTTGGATTTGCATTTCCATCACCTTTTTTGGCATTCTTTTGTCGCTCATTCGCTTTATGTGCCCAAACCATCTTAGTCGGCTCTTCTCTATTCTATCATTCATTTTTTCCACTCCAATTTCTTCCCGGATTTTCTCATTCCTTATTTTGTCTCTTCTACTCTTCTGTATCATACTCCTCAAGAACCTCATTTCGGCTGCCTGTATTCGACTCTCATCCTTCTTTGTCATTGTCCAAGTTTCTGCTCCATAAGTTGTTATGGGTACGTAATACATCTTGTACATAGAATCCTTTGTTTTGCATTGGCACATCTTTGTCCCATAACATGTTTCTTACACTATGATAGAAACAACTTCCAGCTTGAATCCTTTTACTAATCTCAGCATCCAGTCGAGCATTCTCCATTAATTCACTCCCCAGGTATTTAAACGTTTCCACTACTTCCAGGGGCTTGTCTGCAAGTCTAATTTGACCTTTCCCTTCCTTCTCCCCTCTAGTCATAACAAGAGTTTTACTCTTTTCTACACTTATTTTCAATCCACATTCTTCGATCTTCCCATTCACCACATTCAACTGTTCTTGAAAGACTACTCAAAATAATAGAATAAGCACTGTAATTTCTAATAAGTCACTACAATACACTACAACAATTTTTAAACTACGTTCAGATGTATCCTAATTACAATAGGTTATTATTAAGCACAAATAGAAATGAAAATTGCAATTAGGCCTTAAGTTTGAAATTCGCAAGAACTACCGTACTCAAGGATTACCAACAAAGTTAAACACGTAGACAGAATATTATTTCTTTAGTATTACTTTATCCTACTATGCTTCTACTATGCTCTATGCGTTTGGTTAATGCTTAAGTATCGAAGAATCACTAATTTCAAGAACACTTGTTTTAATGACATTTTCCCACTTTTAATGTGTGTTTACAACTTTACTCTTCATTGACTGTTAAACAATTCATGTGAACTACTTGTGGAACAAACATTCCAATATAATTGGATCCAATAATGGACATTCAGTGTTCTTCAGGGTATTTTGATGAGTGCATGCTTACTTTTATACGAGGGGCATACTATATTGTTTTACACTTTATTCTTTGTACGTCCAGGTATGGTTCACATTTCACTTTTGAAGGTGGTGACATGTAATTAGTGTCTTGTTCCACCATTTGGTAGCAGCACACGCACAGCGGCCAACGAACGCACTCGTCATAGCTATTTCATAACAATACTGTCAGCGTAGGTGCAGACAACATGGAAAGCAACCGTCAGGGGCAGCACTATATGACTTGATTCCTATGGAAAGAAGGCGTGACTACTGCAGAAATTTATCGGCGCTTGGTGACAGTCTGTGGAGAACATGCACCATCACGGAAAACAGTTTACAGCTGGATGGAAGGTTCGAAAACAGGGTGCACATCTGTAGACAAGGGAACCAACCAGTTCTGGAAGGAATGTGACAGTGTCAACACCAGCCAACATTTCCCGGGTCAAACAGGCCATCCAAGGAAACAAATGCATCCCATTTACGGAAATGGAAGCAGCCACAGAAATTAGCCAAAATGCCCAGTAGCGGATCATGTACGGCCACTTACAGTTGAGGAAGGTGTCATCCACGTGGGTGCCTAGACTCTTGTCTGCAGACAAAAAGCAGAGGCGTGTGGACGTGTGCAGAGAACTTTTGCAACGCCATGATCAAGATCCAGCCGACTTCGTAGCTAGGCTTGTGACTGGTGATGAGACATGGCTCCATTACCATGAGCCACAAACGAAACAACAAATGATGCAATGGAAGCATAGGGGCAGTCCACTGCCAGAGAAATGTCGAACAGTGCCATCAGTTGGCGAGCGAATGGCGACAGTGTTCTGGAACACAAAGGGTATCGTTCTCATTGACTGGCTGGATTTGGGGCCATGATTAACAGCGCTTAGTCTTGCCATTCAAACTAAGCGGTCAGGAAAATGGGTTAAAGGTGTGCTTCTGCAACATGACAATGCCCGGCCCCACACTAGCCGAGAGACCACCGCTGCCATTGATCAAATAGGATCCACGGTGCTGCCACACCCACCATACCCTTCCGACTTGGCACCAAGTGATTATCACCTGTTCGGGAACATGAAGAAACCTCTGCGTGGTCACCATTTTGCGGATTTCGCAGAACTGGACACAGCTGTCAAGGCATGGGTACAAAGCACTCGAAAAGAATGGTTTCAAGACGGTCTGGAGAGACTGACACATCGATGGCAAAAGTGCATACAGTTACAAGGAGATTATGTTGAGAAGGTAACAACTGATGTGTAATGTGCTTCATTTGGGTAGAAAAAAATAAAGTGTATTTTTAGCCAATTTTTAATTCGTTATATACCTTTAACTGTTTGGATTTTTTGTAACTAATATTTACACAGCTGCAGATGTCCCTCAGGGACAAAACATTTACTGTAGATGATTTTGTAACTGTATTCTTTTCTGAATATTAACTTATATTGAAAAGGTGGAACCTTTCTCTTTTACTTAACATCAAAACTACGATTGCCGAACACTTTGGAATTCTGAAGAGAACATTATCAACAATCATCAAAATAGTGAAAAGATACCAATTTCTATAAATTTAAGAGTTTATTAACTGAAATTGTTATTAAGTGTATGTAAATACATATTTCCTAAACATTTTCATTAGCATAAATTTTTAGTACATGAATGGTCAATTCTTGGCCCATTGCATTTCATGTTATGTAGCCTATTTTTGAATTCAGGAAAGCTTACTCTAAAGTAGTGATAAACCAAAATATAAATTTTTGATGACTTTTCATATCAAGGTGCTCATAACCAGTCATTCCATTGATAATTCTCTGTTTCAGGATACTCTGGTATGGCAGTCAATGTTGACATTGAATGTTTATTTGATGAGTTATTGTTGGAAATATTTTCCTACTTAACCGTGAAGGATCTAGCCGGCTCAGTTCAACATGTGTGCGGCCGCTGGAAAGAAATATGTTTATCATCCAAACTGTGGAAAACTCTAACGTACCGACCCGAATGCGAAGATGACGAAGAAGATATTATTAACATATTGAAAGTTGCTCCAAAATTAAAAAGTGTTAATTTTGATCAAGTTGTTGTTGGTCCCAAGATGATCAAAACCTTAGCAAATAATTGTGGCAGTATTAAAAAATTGGAACTAGGAGAATTTAAGGCATTCAGTCATGAATTACTAAGAGAGGTTAGAAGAAAATGCCCTCACCTAGAACATCTGACAGTACAAGAAACTATATTCCATGATACAAAAATGGGAGAAATTATTGGTGAGTTTCATAATCTGAAGTCTCTGACTGTTCTTCAAGATCCGTATGTTTCTGAATCAAATATTAAAATAAAACCATTAGCTGAAGGATGTCCAAAATTAGAACATTTAGATATCAAAAGTAAGATTGCGAGGATAGAGGAACTCGAGTATCTGTTGGATAAGAAGAAAGATAAGTTGAAATATTTGGGAATTATCTGTTGGACTGAGGATGGATGTTGTACCCTACCCCTGTTATCCAAATGCACACAGTTAAATACATTGCATATTAGCTACGTCTGCCATTTCAACTTCATCGAAGGATTAAGATTATCAGAAAATTCCACTTCTTTAACTGCATTTAGCTGGACACACTTGGGAACAACAAACATAAACCAAATTATAGAAATCTTCTGCAGCAAAAATCTATGTCAACTCAATGAGCTCAACATTTCCCGCTACACCAACTATGAAGATAAACTAGTTAATGTTATTATAGATAACTGTCCATTGTTAAAGAAACTGCATCTTTCTGAGTGTTGGAACTTAACAGACGAGAGTTTGAAGAACTTACACCTTCTTAGACATCTTCAGTCTGTTGACTTTTGTGCTTCTAAGGTCACAGACCATGGAGTGATGTTCTTAGTTCCCTGTAAACAACTGCAGTATATTGATCTTAGTTGTTGTTGCCATATAACGGGAAGGATAGTGCTGGCAATGGCAAGCCTAAGAAGACTTCAAGTGTTAATTCTTGATGGATGTAATATCAAAGGCATTCCTCTAGAGGTCATACCAACCTGTTTGCAGGCACTAAATAAACTTAGCATCTGTTGCTGTTATGGGATTAAAAAAGAGGATGTAGATTGTCTCAGAAATAAAATGCCTCTGCTTCAAGTGGCCCAGTGAATTAATAATTGGGAAATTAATGTAAATTATGTTTTTAAAAAAAGAAAGAAAGTAACAGTTAAGGGGGAATCCAATGATTTAGCAGGTGGGAGCCTTGATAGAAATAAGGAGGATACATTGCAGTTAGGCATTTAATTCAGTTTTTCTGAATCTGTTGCATAAGGTATGTACCTACTGTACTTTCCAGCTTGAGTTTGAAACTGCTCACTTTCAGGCCAATCTTCATCTCTCACAATCTTCTTCTTCTGTCTGTCTGTCTGTCTGTCTGTCTGTCTGTCTGTCTGTCTGTCTGTCTGTCTGTCTGTCTGTCTGTCTGTCTGTCTGTCTGTCTGTCTGTCTGTCTGTCTGTCTGTCTGTCTGTCTGTCTGTCTGTCTGTCTGTCTGTCTGTCTGTCTGTCTGTCTGTCTGTGACACTGGGTAGGACAGTGTATCTCTGACCTCCATTTTGTCCTCTCCTTCCACCACTCCTCTTTGCATACAGTATTCAGCACCACTGCTATCTCTGTCTCCCTCTCAGTCTATTTCCCTTACATCTCTGCTACAGACATCTCTTGGAATTTGGTCTGCTTTCATTCTTTTGACATGCCGAAACCACCTAAGATACACCTTCTATATCTGGTCAACATCCAGCTTCCTTCTCAACTCCTCATTCCTGATTTTATCCCCTTCTTGTTTTACCTTTCATATCATACTGTAGTTTTTGGCCCATAAGACACATTTTTTGTTACAAAATATCCTGCCTAGAATATGGCTGCATCATATGGTCTGAAGGTCTATCATCACCAATACTCAAAAATTTCCTTTCAATACCCTGCAGTTGACCCTGTTCAGTGTTCTTCCTAGGATCTTTTTTACCGCCCGGCTTACATATCCTAAGTATGTGCTAGTCACATAATATTAATACATATATGAGTCATTGGGTGCTCCAAATTAAAACGTAATTACTGTAAAACTGTTTATTTGAATTATAAATCTTCATTATTGTTAGCATAATTGCATCATTTACATTGGAGTTTAAATGCTTAGCTTGAATATCACATAGTGTCGTGCATGAGTGGTGTCTGGATTAGCACGGAAATCACAAACAAGTAGGGCACTCCACAGCAACTGTATAAAGGATGGTTGCCTAGTTGTACTTCCTCTTAAAACAGTAATCACCCCAACCACCACCACCACCACCACCACCACCACCACCACCACCACCACCACCACCACCACCACCACCACAGCAACTGAGTTGTAAGCCCTGGTGTTGTCCGGCCCTGTGGTGTAGGGGGCAACGCGTCCGCCTGTCACCCTGCGGCCCCGGGTTTGATTCCCGGCTGGGTCAGGGGTTTTAATTGTAAATGATTAATATCCCTGGCCTGGGGACTGGGTGTTTGTGTCATCCCTAATGTTCCTTTCCTCACATTCAACACTCTACACTTCCTCCATTCCAATTACACGCAGGTTCATATCACATGGTGCAAGTAGAGGCAAAAGATCTCTGTAGGTTGACACCCCGAACAAATAGCATTTTTTTTTAAAAAGCCCTGGTGTTGCATGATTATGAACAAGCGATAGAGTGCTAGAAGTTCAGAATACTCTGTTGCGTCTTGTTCATGATAATAACACTAAAATAGTAAAATTTTGCACTTAATGTTTACCTGTCTAATATTATTGTTAATGCACTGAGGAGAAAAATTTGAAATTTGTTCACATTCATTTTTTACATAGTATTTCCCACCTGGCTACTCATTCCTGCAACCCGGCTGACAAAAATTTCTGGAGAGAACACTGCCTTTTATTACTGCAGTTAAGAAACAGCAGCTATCGTATACCTACATTTTTCTGACACAAATGCGTTCCTAACAAGACGGCTCGCAACCCCTACCCCGCCCACCTCCGTATTGTACCAGGCAAGCACAAAGAGCTGCGACCTTGACTACCATTATAGGCAACCTTCAAGGAAGGGTAGAAGGAAAATCTTTGTGTTCAGTAGCAAAATCCAGTAGTACCAAGTTCCGGTAGTGAAATTTTACCATACACAATGTCAGTTGTTCAGAAAAGGTTCCTTACAACATAGAAGTTAAATTAAATGTCGTGGAATACACAGTATTACATGGTAACAGTGGATCAGAAATACAATTTGGATCTCCACCAACTGAGAAAATGATGTGCAAATAGTGAAAACAAGAAAATCACTTGTCGAACCTTTGGAAAAAATAATGGTGTGTCTTATAGTCTGCATTGTCTTATGTTCCGAAAAATATGATGTTTCTGAGGAATGTTTAAACTATCCCTCCAGTTTTGGTCTAAGCACTTACCAACTTCCTATCTATTTTGTAGCTTTCAGACGTATAAA
Source organism: Anabrus simplex (assembly GCF_040414725.1). NCBI lineage: Eukaryota > Metazoa > Arthropoda > Insecta > Orthoptera > Tettigoniidae > Anabrus > Anabrus simplex. The sequence continues at coordinate 90,968,151 of NC_090277.1, read as the reverse complement.
TAATATCCAGAACGAACATAATAAACCTCATTAGGACTCTTTGTGCCTGTTTTGCACCATTTGTACACCTAAGTTTATAAACAGCTGAATGTTGTCTTATAGTAGAATATTTGCTCAGTATAGTTGCACAAATTTATCAGCCTGATTGTGAAACCAAAAGACATCTAAATTTTCCACTTCATGCTGTCTAGTTCACATAGAAAAAATTATGGTAGGAAATTCTCAGAGTGCCATTAAAAAGTATTTTTTTTAATATGCTCGTTTAAGGCCATTAGAGACCACGTCAAGTAACTATAAGGCATTTCTGAAAGCCCAAAAAGTTGCATTCTTTATCTGGCCGGCTGTCTTCTATCTTCTATCCAGCCACTGTTCTGCTTTTGCTCACCATGGAAGCTCTTAAAGTTGTTGATCAGTACTTAAAGGGCTTTCAGATGACTCTGACTCCATCTTGCATGTTGGTACAGGCTCCCCAGAATCCGAAGACCTGTGTACACCGCCGAAAGCGACGGTTGATTCCCATTGCCAGTTACCACCTTGGATAGTTCTTTCTGAAAGTGTCTTCATCATGCGTAATTGTTACTTTACAATATGTTTTGGAGGACAGATATCTTTGCCCAATGTTAGAACTGTGGTTGTGAGCCATAGAGGTGGTTCTTCCACCCCCTCCGCCATTGGGAATATACCTCTTCCGCCATCGACGCCATTCATTATCTTTTTATCCTCAGTTGATCCGCGGATGCTTATTTGGCTAGGCTTTTTTTGTACCTGTCCTGTATATTTACAGGAATGTTTTCAATCAGCCATTGGGACTCACCATGTTGGGGTTGAGGATCTCTCACCCCAGTATCTTACGCAGGGTTAAGTCCAGACCTTACTCAGTTCACAGCTAAACTCCTACATAAGCTAACAGGGCATATTTTATATTTTATTGATAAAAATATTTTAATTTCTTGACGTTGCAAGAAAACCTGTGCCAGTACACTACGATGTTCCTACAGAACAGGTCATCATTATGGCTGTACTTTTTGTGTAATATGTGCATCTCTGAAAACTGTGGGTCATTAAACCAATAATATTATTATACTAATATGGTATGTGCTTTCATTACTTCTCTAACAAATCTAGGATGCAGTATTTTTTTTAAAGTGTACCCTATTGTTGCCCTATTGATTCATTAAACTAACAGAATTTGCATAAATCATTGCAACAGTTTTTTTTTAAATCCTAAATATACTGTAATCTAGTCACTGAGGCTTGTTTAACTCCTCAATGTAAAGGGATTCATTTCAAAAAATCTGAATCACTGGATACAAAACTTTTGAAATGGAAAATATTGGGCCATGTGCTTCCTTTATTTATTATTTGAAAACTGCCTCCCACCATTGGAGATAGTCCCATTAGACTGAGTATACTCTCAAAATAGTGGGTTTTTTTTTTTTTTTTATGCAGGTGATGGACTAAAATTTGGCATGATTTCTTCAGCACCACTGTAACAATTTTGTCTCAAAAGATTGTGGTAATCCAAATTTCTTCCAAAATGACTCATTTTGGAGTTTCCTCAAAGATTTTTTTTTTTACAATCCCCTTGTTTTACATCCTTAGCTTTGTTCTCTCAGTTCTTTCTTGCTACTTTCTTCCTATTCCCCCTTTTCATATTCTGTCTCATCCAGTCTTTCCTTATACCGTCCGTAGAAAAGCAAAGTACCTAAAAGCAACAAAACGTCAATTTTACAGGAGACGATAAAAATGATTAGACTGTTCTTTGGCATTCAAATTTGTTTTGCACTTTATATTATAGGCAGCTTCTATTTAAAATAGGAATGAAATACATATTTTTGATTTAAATTGTTAACCATCAATATTTTTTATACATACAAATGTAAAAGATCCACCTATTCAATACACTATTTATTCAAATAACAGTTATTACCTGACAGCAAATACTAGTACATGTTTCATCCACTTAGTGGACATCTTCAGTTATATACCATCAGTACTAAACCATTTACATTGAATTATTAAAAGAGTACAATGAAATTAAAATCCATGGAGAAACTAGTAGATGACTCATTAAAATCTAGAATGAAACACCAAATTAAGATATGAATAGAAAGTGCATCTATCAGGTCACATTCCCCCTGTGGGTGGGGGCAGCAGAATAACATGCACAGTATCCCTTGCCTGTCATAAGAGGCGACTAAAAGGGGCCAAGGGGCTCTAAAGTTGGGAGTGTGGTTTGGCAAACATGGGACCCTTAGCTGAGTCCTCAAATTGCTTCCACTTACATGTGCCAGGCTCCTCACTTTCTTCTATCCTATCCGACCTCCCTTGGTCAACTCTTGGTTTTTTCCAACCCCAACGGTATTAGAGCACTCGAGACCTAGGAAGTCTTTCGTTTTCATGCCCTTCGTGGCCCTTGACTTTCTTTGACTAATGCCTTCATGTTTTTATGTGTCGGATCCCTTCCATTTTTTCTCTCTGATTAGTGTTATATAGAGGACGGTTGCCTAGTTGTACTTCCTCTTAACGTGATAATCATCACCACCTATCAAGTCGTAAAACATCACACGTGTTACTGGTAAGCTAAGTGCTGAAGTCTTAAAGTTGTTCTTTGATGTGTTACTAGTTTCCCCATGGATTTTAATTCCTTTGTTCTCTTTTAATAATTCAGTGTAAATGGTTTAGTACTGATGGTATTCAGCTGAAGATGTCCAACAAATGGACGAAACGTACTAGTATTTGCTGTCAGGTATGATAATAACTTTTATCTGAATAAATAGTGTACTGAACTGGTGGATCTTTTATATTTGTATATGTTTAGTGACGTCAATATGGAGCCAACATGAAACTTTTAATATGTAATGTTTTTTATGGAAACTTGAAAGATAATGAATATAAAATGCATTAGAAATTCACCTGCCAAATTTCACTAATACAAAAATAAGAGAAATTAACAAATATATAAGATTTAAATTATTATTATTATTATTATTATTATTATTATTATTATTATTATTATTATTATTATTATTATTATTATTATTATTATTATTATTCATACACAGTCATATCAGCACACTATTTTATTTCAAAACCGGTTTTTTGGACTAAGTTCCATTATCAGTGTTAAAATTAATTTTACAACATCACACCATTCTCATGAGTGTGTCATCAAAATGAGTTAAAATATGTTTAAAACAATCAACAGGGCTCCGTTTCAACAAGTGGATACCATTGTGAAGTAAAGGGAAGGTAGAGATATGCGAAGAAAGAGAATGGAAAAAAAAATAGTGGTTATCTTAAGTTAACCCTGAAATAATAATACCTCATTAATCATGTCACTCCGAAACTTTAAAGAAAAAATTACAATTCCAGAAATATACTAAAATAAAGCTCAGGAAAAATTATCCTTAGTATTTTTTAAAAGTCTAGAAAAAATGTGTATGATCATTTTTCTCTGCTATGTCAATCTTTTATGAGTAATCTAGAATCCAAAAATATATCAAATTACTGGAAAACTCAAAATATAAATTTATACTTTAATGTTCAAAATTCATGCTGGTTAGAGTGTTTATGACAGGGTTTGGAAGCCATCTCACAGATGTATGATAGCAGTTGAGGGTTAAGGTCGAGTGCTTCTATTCAGGTGATCACTAACTGATGACCAACTTCTGAATCTCTAAAGGCAAGTGGGTGGGGAGAAATGGGTAAATACAAAATCATTGAATGTGGCTAGGTGTGAATGGGGACAGGAAAATTCATGTTATGGCTGGGTTTTAATGTTGATAGTTATGATAATGTGGAAAACTGTACAGAGTCTACTTTTAGGGTTATAGATGATGTTGGATGAAGTGCATCTTCATACCATTGTGCCCTTAGAGATTCCAAAGTTGGAAATCAACTGGTGCTCATACAGAAGCACCTGGCCTTAACATTACATAACTGTTCTCTTGTCTTGTCCATCTCCAGTGCTCCCTTTACCTCACAACAGCATCTACTGGTCAACAATGATCACCGCCATTCTTATTCTATCCTTCACTTCACAGACAAAGCTTGTTGCTGCAAATTTTGATGCATGTGTTTCCTTTGTGTACTCTATCCACCTGGTAACCTGCGGCTCTTCAGTTGTTTCCTATACACATGCATTTTGCTCCTATTGGCTAATTACCTGAGCATTTAGTTAAATGTAAGGCTGTTTAAAAAATAAACTGATGTAGGTATGATTTCAGAGGTGCCAACTATTACGGATTGTCCATAATTATTACAGATTTCAGCTCACGATTACGGCTTTACGATCAAAGGGGAAATTATAATGGAAAAGCGACATTATCACAAAAACAAATCTATGGAAAAGAGAAAAGAAGGAAATATGTTCAACCGTTTCGGGCATTACTCCTCAGCCATCCTCGTTTCAATGCTTGTGAGTTGTTAACAATACTTTTTCGATCATCACTTTTCTTTGCTGCCCATAGACGTAGCAAAATTCATTGTGAATGAAGGAGCTCTTCTCTAATATAAAACTTTTAGTGATGTTATATTTGCATTATCAGTAACTGTCCCTGAGAAAGAGTTTTTCAGTGTTGATAATAAAAATTAGACAGAATTCAGGCCTTCATTTATCACATCTACACTGCAATCGCTCATGGTTCAGAAGACGAAAATGTCATCATAGGGGAAGAAGCTTCAAAAAAACCTACACTGAAAAGCAACTGCTAGGTGCAAAACAAGCTGCAAAGTGTGTTTTATCATTGAGTTAACAGGTAATGTGCAAATGTTATTGTCACAAGGACTCATGTCTCATGAGTACAGAGGGTGTTGCAAGATCTCCCAATGCTACCGTTGCAATAAGAGCTTGACAGTGAGCAACCATCCTATACAGTAATGCATTCTCCCACAGGCTTCACGTAATCCTCGATAACATTCTGATGCATTTAATCCACAAATGCTGATCACCTTTTGAAAACAAGCTTTAGAGCAATGAAATCGACATTCTACACTTCAACGACACACAGCAACAACACTCCCAACTGGATGCCCGTCAAATACACACTACACATTGACAACAGTGCCACCTGATCGCTTCCATATTCTATTTGCACATGCACAATCTCAAATCCAATAAATACACATTTGATATTTAAAATGATCCTTGTCAGTACTTGGTTATATAACTATTTATTTATTTAGTTAGTTAATTAATCAGAGGTATCTAATTAATTATTTGTTATCACCTAATACACCGTACATGTTTTGAGGACCTTACTGTCCTTTTTTTTTTTTTTTTTCATACTACCAAATATCTCTTGATCCTCTTTACTTTTTATTAAACACCAGACATGAAAGTTCTAAACATCTCTTAATTGAAATCTAATACTTGAGAATAGATTGCTGTCGGGAGGGGCAAAGGGGGTGTCATTATCGAAAAGGGAGGAGCATGCTTTGGACTTGAGTGAAAATGTTTTCTGATGGACTCATTTGTATGTACAGTGAATTTGTCATTCTCCTTTTATGATCTAAATTTTAGTGTAGCCTTGATTGCATCCCTTCAGTTATTACAACTCTTCTGTATTAATTTAAAGAAATTACTTTTTATGGTCCCTTTTCTTCTATTTAGGCCATACCATTAAATGTCATTGGACTCCCCCTATCAATGTCTGTAATTAGTTGCGTAGTATTCTTGGTTGAGTGTAACCAAAATGCACAGATGGTAATGCATTTGAGATGAGCACTGAATGTAAATTATGTAAATCATGTCAGTAGGTAAGAAATTCAACAGAATTGAATGTCAGATTGGTGATACAAAGCTAGAACAGGTCGATAATTTCAAGTATTTAGGTTGTGTGTTCTCCCAGGATAGTAATATAGTAAGTGAGATTGAATCAAGGTGTAGTAAAGCTAATGCAGTGAGCTCGCAGTTGCGATCAACAGTATTCTGTAAGAAGGAAGTCGGCTCCCAGACGAAACTATCTTTACATCGGTCTGTTTTCAGACCAACTTTGCTTTACGGGAGCGAAAGGTGGGTGGACTCAGGATATCTTATTCATAAGTTAGAAGTAACAGACATGAAAGTAGCAAGAATGATTGCTGGTACAAACAGGTGGGAACAATGGCAGGATGGTACTCAGAATGAGGAGATAAAGGCTAATTTAGGAATGAACTCGATGGATGAAGCTGTACGCATAAACCAGCTTCGGTGGTGGGGTCATGTGAGGCGAATGGAAGAGGATAGGTTACCTAGGAGAATAATGGACTCTATTATGGAGCGTAAGAGAAGTCGAGGTAGACCAAGACGACGATGGTTAGACTCAGTTTCTAACGATTTAAAGATAAGAGGTATAGAACTAAATGAGGCCACAACACTAGTTGCAAATCGAGGATTGTGGCGACGTTTAGTAAATTCACAGATGCTTGCAGACTGAACACTGAAAGGCATAACAATCTATAATGATAATGTGATGAATGTATGTATGTATGTATGTATGTATGTATGTGTGTATATATACGAAGGTCGTTTAATAAGTGATGGTGACCGTGTTAATTCTTACACTCCCTATCAATGTCTCTATTTAGTTGTGTAGTATTTTTTGTTGTGTGTAACCAAAACACTCAGATGATAATGAATTTGAGATGAGCACTGAATGTAAATTATGTAAATCATGTATATACGAAGGTCGTTTAATAAGTGATGGTGACCATGTTATATCATATACTCCCTGTCAATATCTCTATTTAGTTGTGTAATATCATTGCTTGTGTATAACCAAAATACTCAGATGATAATGCATTTGAGATGAGCACTGAATGTAAATTATGTAAATCATGTATATACGAAGGTCGTTTAATAAGTGATGGTGACTGTGTTATATCTTACTCTACTGAATTCCACTGCCAGATGTCGTTGGTGACTAGTTAACAGGAACAGGCTTACAAAAAATGGTCAAATCACTGGGAAAAACTCAGTCATCAAAGGCAAGCATTATGCCGCTATCCACATCCCACAGAAACCATGGTTCAATCTTCTGTCCCTAACTCGCTGACATATCACTTCAATTATCAGAATGAGACTTGGACATGCATCTTATCCCAGTCATCTGTTCAGAATCAAAGTTATAGACTCCTCAAATTGTCCCTCTGATCCCAATCAAGAAGCAGGCCTCAATCATACAATTTTAGGACGCACTAGATACAAACCACAAATAACCAATTTATATCAAACGCTTATAAAACTGATAGCTCTACTTCCCACATCTGTTTGATTGTTTTTAAGCAGCTATGGCATCCATATATATCAAGCAATAGCCAAATTTTTAAGTGAAGCCAATTTAACATTGTGATACGTTTGTTCTATAGCCTGTATTTAAACTGTCCTCATCCAACCCAAGTTCCTGTACCATGGCTTTCTATCACCAAGTAGTCACAATGCTATGAAAGGCCCCATGTTGTAAAGATGTTTTAATAAATGTACAGAGCTGGCAGCATGGTCTTGTAGACCGAATGCTAAAATGTTAATAACAATACTTTTAAAAAACACACTCCAAGGTGGATCTAAGTAAATTTGAACAGAAAGTCTCTGTGGGAGAAAATCATGTCAAAGTCATGCAGAGTTAAGACAAACAATGGGTGACACTGCTTTGCCATATCAAACTGCTGAGGTCTTCAAAAGTAGATGCGTTGCAATTATCAATATGTCAGAGAGTAGAGTGTGTACTCGCACAGAGATGTTAGTGGGTTTAACAGAAGGCATTGGACTGTGCAGGCATTCAAGGGTTTAGTGTGAATCAAAAATATCTACAAATTGACATTTTTAGATGTTCACACCGATTGATAACAAATGTGTTCTTTTACTTGGTGGCAAAAGATCATAACTCAGTTCCGAACATTCTTGTATATGAGATCTGTAAATAAAGTAGAATGCAGTATTTAATGAACTGACAAGTACAATACATTACATACCTTAAGTGTAGTCACCTGCAAAGTCTATTACATTTTGCCAACTGTCAGTAAGCCGTTAGGGGACCGTTGGCATGGTGTTCTCTGTTGATGACAGTGACAGAAATCCCTCTTGCTATTGTATTATAGTAGTTACCTCCTAAAATAACATTTTATAACAAGCAACAACATGTCATGATGAAGTTAACCCACAAATGAGGAATTGAGTGATTTTATCTACATATCAAGATTTTATATGAAGACAAGTTGATTGTATCCCATGAGAGTAATTTTAATGTTTTATTAATGTGCTATTAGGATTTCAAAATGAGACATTAACCTTAAGAACTACATATATTCAAATATTTTAACCATATACTGTTAATGTAAGATATATGTTAAGGCTAGTATTCACTGAAGATGACTCAAAAATGAGTTGAAAGATATATGGATAATTTAGAAACATTATCTTTATAGATGAAATACATTGTATTGAACAGAAGGATTCAATAAACATTTATATTGTGTAAGTGATTACAAGCGACTACAGAATTATCAACACAAAATCAAACAGGGGAAATGCAGGAGATGGTTTAATAATGAATAAGAAAATTGGGCAGTGGGTAAGCTACTACGACCAACACAGTGAAAGGATTGTTGTTATCAAGATAGACACTAAATCAATGCCCACTACAATAGTGCAGGACTATATGCCTACTAGTTCAGCGGATGATGAGGAAATCGAAAGAATATATGAAGAGATAAAAGATTTAATACAGTATGTAAAAGGTGACGAGAATCTAATTATGATGGGAAACTGGAATGCAGTGGTAGGCGAAGGAAGAGAAGGTAATATAGTAGGAGAATTTGGATTGGGACAAAGGAACGAAAGCGGAAGTTGCCTGGTTGAATTCTGCACCAATCACAATTTAGTCCTTGCTGAAACTTGGTTCAAACACCACAAACAATGGCTGTACACATGGACGAGACCTGGACACACTGGAATTTATCAAATAGACTTCATTATGATTAGGCAGAGATTCAAAAACCAGGTGTTGGATTGTGAAACTTTCCCAGGAGCGGACGTGGACTCTGATCATAACTTGTTGGTCATGAAATGCCATCTGAAGTTAAAGAAATTGAAGAACGGACAGAAGCCAGTGAGATGGGATCTAGACAAGTTGAAAGAAAGGAGTGTGAAGGATTGTTTCAATTAACATGTTGCACAAGTACTAAATGGAAAGGCTGAAGGAAACACAGTAGATCGAAGAATGGACAGTCATGAGGAATGAGGTCAGTAGGGTTGCTGAAGAGTTGTTAGGAAGAAAGGAAAGATGAACAAAGAATCAATGGATAACTCAAGAGATACTAGACCTGATTGATGAACGATGAAAATACAAGAATGCAAAAAAAGTTAAGAGGGCAGAAAAGAATACAGGCGATTAAAGAATGAAGTGGTTAGGAACTGCAGGGCAGCTATGGCTGAAGGGGAAGAGCAAGGATGTTGAAGGTTGTATGGTCAAAAGAAAGGTAGATACTGCATACAGGAAAATCAAGCAAACCTTTGGAGAAAGGAAAACTAGGCATATGAATAATAAGAGCTCAGATAGAAAACCACTTCTAGGGAAAGAAGACAAGGCAGAAAGATGGCAGGAACATATCCAACAGTCTGGAACAAGAAGAGGCTGTTGATGCTGATGAAATAGGTAACCCAGTTTTGAGGTCAGAATTTGACAGAGTTTTGAGAGATCTAAATAGGAACAAAGCACCTGGAATTGATGACATTTCCCCTGAATTACTGAATCTTTAGGAGAAACCAGCATGGCAAGATTATTCCAGTTAGTGTGCAAGATGTATAAGACAGGAGAAGTGCCATCCGATTTTTGGCAGAATGTTGTTATACCTATCCCCAAGAAAGACGGTGCTGACAAGTGTGAAAACTACCACACCATTAGTTTAGAATCTCACACCTGCAAAATTCTAGCACATATTATATACAGAAGAATGGAGAGACAAGTTGAAACTGAGTTGGGAGAAGATCAATTTTGCTTCAGAAGAAATGTAGGAACACGTGAAGCAATCCTGACTTTACGTCTGATCTTACAGGATCGAATTAAGAAGGGCAAGCCCACATACATCGTGTTTGTAGATCTAGAAAAGGCATTTGATAATGTTGATTGGACTGAGCTATTTGGGATTCTGAAGGTGATCGGGATCAGGTACCAAGAAAGAAGAATTATCTACAGTCTATATAAAAATCATTCTGCAGTGATACGAATTGAGGGCTATGAAAAAAGAAGCAGCAATTCAGAAAGGGGTGAGGCAAGGCTGAAGTTTGTTCCCCCTCCTTTTCAATGTTTATATAGAACAGGCAGTAAAGGAAATCAAAGAAGAATTTGGAAAGGGAATCACAATCCAAGGAGAGGAAATCAAAACCCTGAGATTTGCCGATGATATTGTTATTTTATCTGAGACTGCAGAAGATCTGGAGAAGTTGCTGAATGGTACCGACGAAGTCTTGGGTGAGGAGTACAAAATAATAATAATAATAATTTTGTGTGGCTAGTGCCGAGTGCAGCCCTTGTAAGGCAGACTCTCCGATGAGGGTGGACGGCATCTGCCATGTATAGGTAACTGCGTGTTATTGTGGTGGAGGATAGTGCTATGTGTGGTATGTGAGTTGCAGGGATGTTTGGCACAAACACCTAGCCCCCGGGCCAATTAAGGTTAAAATCCCCGACCCGGCCGGGAATCGAACCCGGGACCCTCTGAACCGAAGGCCAGTTCACTGACCATTCAGCCAATGAGTCGGGCAGGAGTACAAGGTGAAAATAAGTAAGTCCAAAGCAAAAGCAATGGAGTGCAGTCGTACGAAGTCAGGTGATGCAGGAAACATTAGATTATGAAATGAAGTCTTAAAGGACCAGGATGAATATTGTTACTTGGATAGTAAAATAACTAACGATGGCAGTAAGGAGGACATAAAATGCAGACTAGCATAAGCAAGGAAGGCCTTTCTTAAGAAAATAAATTTGCTCACTTCAAACAGTGATATAGGAATTAGAAAAATGTTTCTGAAGACTTTCTTTTGGAGCGTGGCACTGTATGGAAGTGAAACATGGACGATAACTCACTCAGAAAGAAAGAGAATAGAAGCTTTTGAAATGTGGTGTTACAGAAGAATGCTGAAGGTGAGATGGATAGATCAAATCATAAATGAAGAGATACTGAATCGGATTGGTGAGAGGAGATCGTTGTTTGACAAGAAGAAGAGATAGAATAATAGGACACATCTTGAGACACCCAGGACTTGTGCATTTAGGTTTTGAGGGAGGTGTAGGTGTTACGAACGGTAGGGGTAGACCAAGGTATGAGTATGACAAGCAGATCAGAGCAGATGTAGAATGCAGCAGTTATGTAGAAATGAAAGGGTTAGCACAGGATAGGGTGGCATGGAAGGCTGCATCAAACCAGTCCTTGGACTCGACTCAAACAACAAGTGAGTAGAGATGTCATGTCAGGAAATCGGCAGCCTCAGAGGGGTTCCTTCAACTTTAGAAACAACTTGAAGTCACAAAGACTCGTGTTCTAAGATCTTCCAATGCCACCATTGCAATAAGAGCTTGACATTGTGCAACCATCCTATACAGTAATGCATTTTCGCCACAGGCTTCACGTAAACCTCGATAACATACTGATGCATTTTTGCCGCAGGCGACCTTGATTTTAATCCAAGAATGCTGATCACCTTTTGAAAACATGAGTTAGAGGGATGAAATCGACACTCCTCACTTCAACGCCACACAGCAAAAAAACACTCCCAACTGGATGTCCAAGAAATGCACACTGCACATCGACAACAGTTCCACCTGACAACTCCCATTTATTATTGCACCTGCCCGAATGTTCAAAATGGCATCCCCCTGCATCAATGCAGGCATGGCATTGTCGCAAAAAGTTCTGTCATATCTGTTCGAATATGCCCGGTGTCATTACATCATCACGGATAAACTCTGTATAATGCAGTTCATAACTACAGAAGCTGATGGTGTATTTCATGTCAAGTGAACATATTTCCAATTTGTTATAAATTAAACCTTAACATTTTAATGTGAAGCAAATGTATGTATCAATACCATCAGTTCAGCATGTCAATTAAAAAATAGAATCAAACAGATGAGAAAGAGAATGTGTGTTGTGATACCAGCAAAGAAAATAGGAGGGCAAGTCACAAAGTATCTGCAATCAATTATTTATTTATTTATTTACAGAGTTTACGCCCACATTGGAGCACTTAAATCAGACTACAACAAATTTGTCTTCCTTTTCTTCTCCCAAAAAGTCTTGAGTCTGGTTGACCTGGCTGCCCTCTCCGCATCCGTTATAACATATTGTTTCCTCTGTACAGTGGTCAGAGGAAGCTTGATGCATTTATTCTTCAAAATACTTTTCTCGCCTCTGTTTTCTATGGTTTGCATGGTAATATTCAACTCCTCCAAATCACTTTGGACTTCTTTAAACCAATTGTTTTTTGATTTACTATTCCAAAAGTAATTAAATAATTGTTTTAAAACTCTGTTATCACTTAGTCGAAATATATGACAAATAAAGGCAATTCTTCTTTTTCTCATCGTGTCTGTGATGGACTCACTTTCCCGATAGATAACCTCATTTGGCAACAATCTCCACTGTACATCCACCTGGTGTTTCTTGTTTATGATCGTCCTGAGTATCCTTCGATCAACTCGTAAGCGTTCTGTTGTTGATCGAGTATCAATTAATATAATATATTACAAAAAGAGTATGCACTTTTTATTGATATAATTTTTCAACATTGTCACCCTACTTTTCAATGCACATGGTCCACCATTTCACAAAATTTCTGATACCCTCTACAAAAAAAAAAAGTTTTTGGTTGCACCGCTTCCTTTACCTGTTGATCAGAGCTGAAGTGACAGCCTCTTAGAGCATGGCTAATGTGCATATGGTTTACCATGTCCAAAACAGTCAGTCTTCTGTTATTCAGGATCATATCGTGCACTTGTTCAATATTGGCATCAGTTACGGCTGCAGATGTACGCCCGGATCTTTCCTCATCCTTCATGCTTGTAAGCCCCTTTTGAACCGTTCAATCCACTTGTAAACACTTTGCTGTGGAAAAACCTTGTCCCCATATTGTGCTAAAAGTCTTCTATCAATTTCCACTCCTGGTACACCCTCAGCACAAAAAACGGATTAAGAAACACTGTTCTTCCTTGGTGCAAACTGAGAGTGGTGCGGCCAAATTTCCGTCGCAACAGCGCAAGCTGTACTGATCTGATAACGCTGAAACCTACCACAGATGTAGAAAACCGTGCCTTCTAGCAGGTGGAGAGCACACAATGCCACAGAGCCAACCTGAAGATAATTAGAGCAAAATTGCAGATACTTATTGACTTGCCTACGTACTGATGCAAGTGTAGACTAATAAACTGATATAATTTGAAAACAATATTCTGTAAACCATGGGTAAATAATGCAAGTATCGAGTTTGAATTATTATTATTATTATTATTATTATTATTATTATTATTATTATTATTATTATTATTATTATTATTATTATTATTACAATGATTATTATTATTATGACTTGTAAGGTATGGCTATGAAGTGTTTACATCCATTTAGTATTAGTATTATTATTATTTGCATCATATGTACAGACGATACGATCGTCTTTTTTGTGAGGTTATATCATGAAACATGTGCTGTATATATATATGAACCTGTAATTAATAGTATATAATTTATTATTACTTGTATATATGGTGTGTAATCCACTACAGTACCGTATTGTGCAACACATTGTAATATCCAGAATAACACTAGGTAAGACAAGATTTATAGAGAACCTTCCTTCCAACTGTAACTATGTATTAAGCACTCTAGAATTTACTAGAAGATATACTGTGACATATCCTTCTAGAAGCCTGGCCAGGCGACATATATAAGGAAGCGGTCTTGATGGTGGAGTGGAGTTGTTTTGTTGCAGTTGTTTTCATGAGCACGTGTTGCGTTTAGGCCAACATGCTAATATAAGCAGTCAGCAGTCAACTGTTTCAAGGTTGCAATCTCCATGTGCTTCATGATAGGCAGTTGTTAAATATGGTGGTTTGTTGATGTGTGTCTTTTGTTTGTGATGGCAGTTGGTTAGGTTATGTGTGATTAATGTGTAAATAATTGTAAATAAAAATCAGTATATGCAAGTTGACAGTATTTTGTCTTTGTGGCTACATCAGTATTTAAGAAAAGTTGTATTCTTTGTAAATCACTTTTTAAGGGATGTCCACTTTCTCAATATAAATCGTATAAACTGTGGAACGAATACATTTTCCTAAAAATTGATTAGTCACTGTCAATACAAAATTTAATATGAAGTTTATTTCATCCAATTTCTTTGTAAAGACAAACAAGACTTAAATTAACTTCGTATTCATTTCTTCAGCTTGCTTGGTGACCTGAAGGCATATCTTAACAATTACAATATAATCATAATTATAATATAATCATTGACTGTGCTTGCACCTAAAGAACATTCTAAACATGTATTATAAAGAGAATATTTCCATTATGTGTGATGTTTCCTTTAAATATTCAGAATTTAAGGAGGGGACATGCACGAAAATCCATTGATTTTCTAAATTCTCTGTAACTTGGACACTATTTAAATTGTGAAACTTTTCACACTGATTTAAATATGTTGTTCTTAACTATAAACATTAATCAGTTAAATTAAATAAAGTGTTTTTGAAAAATATTAATTTCAGTCATGTTGATGTTCCTTTTCAGCAATGCCGAGTCCTGAGCCTTGTAATTTTTTTGTGATTTCTAAGACCTTTTTTAATTTCATGGCTATATTGATTTTTTAAATAAATGAAATTTTCAATTTGAAAGTTCACCAAAAAAAGCATACATATATATTAAACTCTGAATTGTGGTTCTCTCAGAGTCAATAGAGGAGGCATGGAACCAAATTGCCTAACTCCAGGAAGAAGCAAGGCAGGCCAATGGGTCTCCTTCAAGAAGACACAATACATGACCAACATCAAAACAGCACCAAGATGGATGACAGTTGAGAGAGCAAAAATTCAGAAATATCTGGGATAAGTGATAGACAGCAAGCTGTCAGAAAGAGAGGCACTGTTATTGAGAATCATCAAGATGAACTTGGCATATAAACTTAACTATGAACACATACAACAAAAACAATATCTCGTTCAATGCAAAACTCAGACACTGCCAGACAGTGACCCGCCTGGAGGTTTTATGTGCAGCTGAATGTTCATACCTGATAAAAACTGGATTGGTCAAGAAGTTGGAACTAGTGGAGGGAAAGATTCTGAGAAAGATACTGGGACCCCAAAGAACAGAGGATGGATCATACAGAAAGAAAGGAAATGAAGCATTATATCTCAAGATGGAAAAGATCTCAGATGCCATCCGGAAAAGAAAAGCCGTGTTCTTTGAACATATCTACAGAATGAACCCGAGAAGACTGACCAATCAGATAATAAGATCTTTTGAGATCAGGAAAAATAGGGTGCGCTGGTATCAGGAAGTGAGGAAGCACCTGGAAGAAATGAGAATACAAGGAACGGAAATCAGCAACAGGGATGCTTACAAGTCGAGGATCAAGGCCACCAAGAGGTTTCAAGAAAAGCGCCATGGACAGAAGAAAGGAGGAGATTGGAAAGTGAAAGGATGAAGGAGAACTGGATGAGATTGGTATCTTTAGTAGTTCCAGAGAAATAGGTACATTTATCATGGAAAAAGGAAGTCCGGGAAATGACAATTGAATTTCACAACATACAATCTTGCAATGTATCTCTCAAATCAAACCAAACTTTCCATGGTAATCTGCATGTTTGACCACCAGAAATTATGCTTCATGGACCTTCTTCAATACTCCAAGTGCAATACTGTCAACTGCCTGATTAAACAGACGTAAAGAGTTCGGTGAAGATGAAAAATAGCAATGCGTGGAAAACGGGCATGGCACCTGACAAACACGTGTTAGGAATTTGAATTTTTAAGTGCACTTAGGTACTGTGAATTCAACTAAATCATTTTGGAACTAGATTCCCAACATAATGAGCTAGCAATTTCAGCAAAATATGTTCTTCATAGTTTTGAAGGATTTTGTGCACATCTCTCTCTACAAAAGGATAATGTTGGTCATAATGTTATGATGATAAGCAAATACCAACTGTGGGAACACAATGACAGTATTACTCTAAGAAGAGGACCTGCAAAAAAAAATATGTAAGAAATATTATTTTGTCTCTCCTCAAAAGTTTAAGATTTGTAGTTACATTAGTTCCACACTAAACCCTTGAATTGTCTACACACATAGGTAAGCTTACCGGGCAGAAAGATCATCACAAGCATAATTTAATACCGTGTAACTCCGTCTCTGGACTTGAAAACCGCCTGGATTTGGTTAGGAAGTGAGGCCACAAGGCTGTGCAGGTACGTCGCATCCAGGTTAAGCTACTTACTGAGGATTTGATCGTGCAGTTCCACCAAATTGCAGGGATGCTGATGTCAGTGTTTTACCCACTGTTCCAACCTGTCTCACAGATTTTCAATGGAGTTCAAGTCAGGTGATTTTGCAGGCCAATTGAGATGTGATAGGGTGGGGGAGTGCTCATAAAACCAGTCACATATATATCATACTCATCATGCAGATGTTGACTGAAAGGCAACACCTGATCATCCAGAATGTTTAAATCTTACAGTGCTGGTTCATGTTAGTGGTCAGCTCAATGAGCGGGCCCAATGCATGATACAAAAAATACCCCCAAACCATCACAGACCCACCTCCAGGTTGAATCTGACCTTGCTTCATCCGGGATGAAATGCTTCATTTGGCCTTTGGTGCAATCAGCAACATGAGTCATTGGAATACAGGCAAAAACATCAATCATCATACCATATTACATTTCACCAGTCAGCTACTGTTCACGTTTGATGATTTCTAGCCCATAGAAGACACACAGCTTTATGTGGCTGTGTGAGCAATGGCCTCTTGTGAGGTGACCGACTCCAAATGTTCATTGCATTACAGTTCCCATCGCAGTGTTCTCTCGCTTACAGGTTGGGCTGGACCTTCATTCACTGACTGCAGCAATTCCTATTGGGTTTGGAAGCGATTTTGTTTCACCAGCCGTGAAACGCGTCTTCGGTCCCTCTCAGTCAGGATCTTTCTCTGACCACAATTCTGACATTGGGTATTGTGACCACATAAAGTACACCACTTATTGTAGACACATTGAACTTCTTCTTCTTAATGTGCCATCTTCTAGCGAAGGTTGGTGGTCAACATGGCGATCTTGAATTTGGATGTAGCGACCCAGGACAGAGCCATTGTGTCCAACCCATATCACTCTACAAGGTTGAACAGTCTGCTGCAATACACCAACAAATCCAGCGACTTATGGCCAAATACAATTGCCCCATTTTGCCACTCTGTCACATCCTTACATCTACCCATGTTGATGTATACTGTGCACTTGAAACATCAGTGTCTCACTGACAGCTACTGCCTTATGCTCACATAGAGGCAGTGCACATGCGGTTGAACACGGGACTCATTCACTGCACCATCTGTACAGGTTGAATGATCCACCTGTGCATGCGCACTAGGGGACTAATTTTTTGTCCGGTGAGCTTATTTCTGTGTTGACAGTGTTTCAAATTTTATAACAGGACTTGCAGATGCGTGAAATTTGTATGCATAAGAAATCAATTATTTATATTTACTTATTTTCCAATTGCCATTTACCGTTAGTTGCTGTAACGCATTGAGAAGAACATTCCACTGGCCTTCAAACATATAGCAGATTTTGCTGCTTCTTTACATTAAGATTGTAACACAGTTCCCATTACTTGTGAAACAACCCTTTAGAAATCTTTATTGTTGTATGTTTGTAAATAGAAGCATGGTCGCAGTGTTACTTTAGAAAAGGTCTTCCAGGTTAATTTGCTCCCATAAAAATAAAAGCCATGGTATTTGAAATCTTAGGGCCAGGAGAAGCAGAAAGGAAAGAAACATTAAATAATATTATCATGTATTCAGAAATGTTTGCTGTTATATGTTTGTAAGAGGAAAGACGATGACAGTATTACTGTAAGAAGAGGACCTTCAGGGTAAACACCCCGCAAACCCCATGGCGCAAAAGCCCCCAAGGACCACGGCCTACCCAAGCGACCGCTGATCAGCCCAAAGGCTTGCAGATTACCAGTTGTTGTGTGGTCAGTACAACGAATCCTCATCGCCGTTATTCTTGGTTTTCTAGACCGGGCCAGGGTAATACACTTTCAGAAACATGGGAGTCTCAGTACTTGAAATATTGGGGCCAAGAGAAGCAGACAGGAAAGAAACATATTAGAGACCTTCCATGAAGACACCATTTAAGAAAGGATAATGTTGGTCATTACATAAGGATGATTAGCAATTACCAACTCAGACTTCACAGCATGTATCCAGGTAAGATAAATATGTATAAGAAACAGATGGAGAGTAGCAACTTACTGCGTAACGACACATGTAGTCTTACTCTACCTTCCACTGACAAAGGCAGTAGCCAAAGATTTTGGACTTGTGTATTTTTTTAATGTAAACTCAATCCACGCGTACTTGCACGGTAATTCGCTGCTCTTTGGGTTTCCTTCATTTATACATATACCAGTACTTTTTTTTCTGTTAGTTTTCTTTCTTGATCATTATAGGTAAGATAAATAACCACCCTTGTGAGCATCTCGACATGAAAATATTACAAGATTGTGAGCAACTGCAAAAGACCTTGACAATGTTGTGAGATAGACAGCAGGCAATGGTATGATGATAAAACAGGGTTAAAAGTTAAGTTGTGAGTTTCACTGATAGAAAAATTCCTCTCAGTTTTACTTATTGTTTTGATGGGGTGAAAGTTGCTTATGGGGATCACTGTAAGTACCTAGGCCTACCTGTTAATATAAGGAAAGATCTTCATTGGAGTAATCATATAAATTATTGGTATTGTAAATAAAGGGTAAAGCTCCCTGTAGAGGTAAAAACAGCACCTTTTTTTTTTTTTTTGCTAGGGGCTTTACGCCGCACCGACACAGATAGGTCTTATGGCGACGATGGGATTGGAAAGGCCTAGGAGTTGGAAGGAAGCAGCCGTGGCCTTAATTAAGGTACAGCCCCAGCATTTGCCTGGTGTGAAAATGGAAAACCACGGAAAACCATCTTCAGGGTTGCCGATAGTGAGATTCGAACCTACTATCTCCCGGATGCAAGCTCACAGCCGCACGCCTCTACGCGCACGGCCAACTCGCCCGGTAAAAACAGCACCAACAGTGGCAACATTCAAACAGAGTCAAGCGTTACTTGTGGGAAAAACAAAACAAACAAAATATCGGTTGTCATTTAGGTCATTCTCCCAAACAATCTTACAAAGAGTCTTGATATATTCTTGTACCTCTGCAACTCTTTTGTTATGTAAATGTAAATACTCTGTAAATACAGTCAGAAATAATTCCCTATAATCCTCATATTGATGATGTACATAGTTCATATATTTTATGTGTTTATTTGCTCAACTATTTCTTAATAATTTTATATATACAAACTGTGTTTAGTTGTGGAAGAGCTTGCCAA